>NW_027362768.1:336812155-337412155 GCF_046119375.1 Phyllobates terribilis
CCACATAAAATGTCACAGCCTCCGGTTTCTAGCTGAGGGTCGTTTCCTGCCTCCACTAGTTTCGGGGACCGGTCTCCCCCTTTGGCCTGACCCCTCCATGCAGGTGGATTCGGGCGTGCGGTGGCGACTCGCCCGTCCGCACCCATGGGATCCCTTCGTTCCTCGTTCCTGGAGCCTTCTCCGCTCCTCTTCCTTCCTTCTCCCTCTTCCAGGCCTGGGCCTCTGTTACTAGGCCCGCCTCCGGAGCAGAGCTCATGCAGAGCCCCTGCTCCCTGCCACTTCTGCTCAGACTTCTCTGCACTGAACTAAGATGGTGCCCACCTTTTATACTCCCTTCTCAATGCACCCAGGAACTGCTTCCTCCCTGCTCCTGCACTACAGGGTTCCCCTTCCTCAGTGTTCCCTCCCCCCACTCCAGCCAGGGACAGGGACTGTCGTGCCCATCTCAGGGGCATATTGGTCGCCCTGCCCCACGGCAATGTGGTGTAATGCATGCAGGTGTCGGGTCCTGATCCACACTCCATCCTTACCTGAGAGTGAGATATCACACCTCTGGGTGAGGTGCAATACCTCTGTAGCAACCGAGCCCTCAGGGTGCTACAGTTCCATTTATCTTCAGCCTAGGTGACGTATTGCGATATAGGGCCGTGATTGTGGCTATAAAAGGGTCCCCTAGACCCCTACCCCAAGCTTTTTAAGTGAATCATATATGGCGTGCCAGGAGACTCTATGGAATGCTTTCTCAGCATCCAACGAGAGTATCTAATTACAAATTTTTAACTGCATCTAGCCCAGGAAATAC
The DNA here is from genome assembly GCF_046119375.1 of Phyllobates terribilis. NCBI lineage: Eukaryota > Metazoa > Chordata > Amphibia > Anura > Dendrobatidae > Phyllobates > Phyllobates terribilis. The sequence continues at coordinate 336,812,958 of NW_027362768.1, forward strand.
TTTGTGCCTAGTAGCAGTGTCTGCTAGTCAGCGGATTATCCCGGCTGTTAAGCAAGCTACACCACCTGTAGTTTGGACACTTAATTTTTTCAAAGGAAATGCTTCGGGACCACGGGATACTCAGTGAAGAGCATCAGGAGGCACCCCAAGGCATAGGGGCTGGGACTGGCAGTAGGATGCCTTGCGGTGGACAGCCGAGCTCAATCCTTATAAAAGCTTTTTAACTGCAGCAGCTTTAGTGGACGCTACTGGAGCTGGAATTACGCGGCTGCTGGCATGAGACTTGTCCTCCAATAGATCCTTGTAAATGGATTTAAAGTGTATTCATTCAAATTAGAGAGACAATTTAAATTAAAAAGCTTAGAGCTGCCTCCACCACAGGGGGGCTCGCTCGACCCACCAGCGGAGAGGCACCAGTATTGGGAGAGGGGGGCTGGCCGTCAGGGTTCACCGCGGCTCTGGCACAAACCCGGCGACACGGAGGTGGCACGGGCAGGAGCGGACTGAACGTGTCGGCTTCTCACTTTTTGGATTTTAGAAGGGCATGACATGCCTATATATGTGTCTCCCCCTCCTTTTACTCCTCCACCTCTTTTCTTTTCTCATGACTATATGTACTTGTCACTTTTCCATGTGTTAGTTGTGTCTTCTGAGCAGTTTGTCAGCTTTTGGACACCTTTGAAGGTGTTTTCTATGTGTTTCTATGTGTTTTTGTTTGTCTGCCATTGGTTTTAACGGTGTTCGAAGGTGTTCGACGAACAGTTCGACGAACAGTTCGGCGAACACACGGGTGTTCGACGAACCGAACCGAACTCGAACACTACGGGGGTGGCTCAACACTACCGGTGGTGTCAAACTTGATTCCTGATTCCGCCACGAAATCAGGAATCAATGGCTCATAATTTTTGGGGAGGGCAAGGTCCATATGGGATCAGCAGTGGGGGGCGCTGGATCATGTTCTCTCCTATGACGACTGCGAGGCGGTCCAGCAGCACCTGAGGAGGAAGAGGAAGAAGAGGAGGAGGAGGAAGACGACGAGGAGTCGGAAAAATAAAGAAATGTGGGATCCTCGCCCTTGCTGTGAGTGTCGGAGGCAAGAAAAGCATATGCCTCTGTCTCACCCAGGGGATATATGGGGGAGACTCGGTACCCGGGCCTTTACCTTCTTTGCAGGATATCACGGCAGTCGGCTCCCGGGCCCGTCCTCTGGGTCACTCTTTTAAAAGAGGGTTTTAGTATTGACAGTTTGTCTCGTGACGCCACCTGTGGTTTCCGGTAATGGTTACCGGCGCTGCTGAAGACCTCCAGGGGTGATGGGATGGCAGCTGGGATGTTTCTGCTCCCCACAGGCAGAGCGAGCCCCCAGGGCAGGGTTGATGGATGGGATGCAGGTGAGAGATGGCCCGGTCAGGTCAGGGGGAATGACGGACACTCACACAGGGGATTCGCTTCAGTACCTTTACTGGTGTAACGGCAGGTATGGTCCAGGGTACTTGCTAGGAAGGGTGCACTTCAGGACTCTCCCCAGTGAGCGGGTATAAGGCCTCCTGATCCGTGTCTTCCTCTCTCTAAGCTTCTGACCAGTCTTGAACGCAGCACATTATTTTCAGTTCACATAATAAATAACAGTAGCCAATACCCAACTGGGTAACTATTTACAATGTAGGCACTTTGTACTTATTCCCTATACCTGGCAGGGATTTAGCCTTGTGTGCTGCGTGTGGACCTTCGTAGGACTGGATTGATACTGGTGTCTGTGCATGCACTCTCTGTTAACCTGTCAGATCTACGTGCAGGTAGATTATAAAACTGCCTCAATCTCTCTATGGGACTGGCAAATACACTGTTTACTAGGCCTTCAGGCTCTGCCTCAACGAGTGATCCTCCTCTTACTGGGGACTCTTCCTGCTCCTGAGCAGGTTCTTCTAGGGCGCTCACAGGTTCTTCTTGTGGTGGAGGCTCTTCTGGTGGTTGACAGAAGTGTATTACTGGTATAATAACTGCTCCATCAAGTTGAGGTTAGTCCGCAGGGAAGTCTCCTAGAACTGTATGAAGTACATCTTCCTTGGGTTTCTCGGGTATTACAAGAGGTGCTTCTTCCTCCGGTGTCTTCAGTAGACCTGGGCACAATTTCAAGTGGTCTCTTGAGACTGTTGCGGTCGTTTTACCTCCATCCTTGCTGATCAGGCAGGTTTTGGTGTTGTCAAATTTGTAATTTAACACTGTGTAGGGCTCTCTTTCCCACTGGTCATCGAGCTTGTGACCTCTTCTTTTCCGCTTTAGCACTATTTCTCCAGGCGCCAAGGGTTCTGCTGGTGCATGTTTTCTATCCTGCTCTACTTGTCTTTCCCTCACCTTGTTTAGACTGTCTTCGACACGCCTGTACTTTCTTGTACTGCTCTTGCCGACTTGTGTCCCAATCTTCAGTGGACGTATCTGCAGCAGGTTCTACCACTCCGAGCTCCAGGTCCATGGGCAACTTTCCAGGTCTTGCTCTCATGAGGTACGCTGGGGTACAATTAGTAGAACTCACGGGTATGTGGTTATACAGGTCCACTAGGTCAGGTAGTTTGTCTGGCCACTGGTTCCTCTCTTCCAAAGGTAGGGTTTTTAACAGGTCTATAACGATGTTATTCATTTTCTCGCACATACCGTTGGTTTGCGGATGATATGGCGTAGTCCGGATCTTCTTGCATCCATACAGGTGACAGAATTCCTTGAGTAGCTCAGCTTCAAAAGCAGGGCCTTGATCTGTTAGCACCTTGTCCGGATATCCATGGGGTCTGCAGAAGTAGGCTTGGAACATTCTTGCTGCAGTGTCTGCTGTCAGATCCTTGACGGGGGCTACCACCAGGAACCGGGAATAGTGATCCACCATGGTCAGGACATAGGAATAGCCTGATCTGCTGGGCGACAGTTTGACGTGATCCAGAGCGACAATCTCCAGGGGTTGGGTTGTCTTGATGGACTGCAAGGGTGCTTTTTGGCTGCCGTAGTCTTTCCTTCTGAGGCTACAGGGCCCACAATTCCGGCACCACCTTTCTATGGAACTCCGCATTCCAACCCAATAGAATCGGTCCTTCAGCAGGGTTTCCAGTTTCTTCCAACCAAATGACCTGCTTGGTCATGGTAGGCCTCTAACACCATCTGGATATCCGTCCTGGGTACAACAATCTGCCACACCATTTCATGGGTTCTGGGGTTGACATACCTTCTGCACAGCTTTCCTCTGTAGATGAACAGCCGGCTTCTCTCATTCCACAGGTGCTTGGCTTGTGGAGGAGCATCCTTCTCCAGGTGAGAACCTTCTTGGGTTATCAGCCTTTTGATGAGGCTGACAACCGGGTCACTGTCCTGAGTCTCCTTCCAGCTGTGATGAGGTAAAGGATTTAGCGTCCTACCATGATGTCTTCTGGAGGCGTATTGCTCATGGACCACTCCGCTTCTGTGGAAAGCAGGTAATTAAATTTCTTCTAGGTCATCCACTTCATCCTCGGTGTCTGACTGGTGGGGCATTCTTGACAGGGCATCAGCATTGGTGTTCTTGTGACCTGCCCGGTACTTGATTGTGAACTGATAATTCGACAACCTGGCCACCCAACGCTGTTCCATGGCTCCCAACCTGGCTGTCTCCAGGTGTGTCAAGGGGTTATTGTCGGTAAAGGCTGTGAATTTAGTTGAGGCTAGGTAATGCTTGAATCTTTGAGTGATAGCCCAGACCAAGGCCAGGAACTCCAGCTTGAAGGAACTGTAATTCTCCGAGTTCCTCTCAGTAGGGAGAAGCTTCCTACTGGCATAGGCAATTACCTTTTCTCTGCCGTTTTGCTTCTGGGACAACACAGCTACCAGTCCCTCGTTGCTGGCGTCGGTGTACAACAGGAAAGGTTGGTTGTAGTCGGGGTAAGCCAGGATTTCCTCACCGGTTAGGACTTCCTTCATTGATGCAAAGGACTCAATCTGCTCTTTGCCACACTAGAATGGGGGACTTTTACCTCTTTTGGACTGTCCTACCAGGAGATCTTGTAGAGGTGCTGCCTTTTTGGTATAGTCCTTAATGAACCTCCTGTAGTACCCGACCAGTCCCAGAAATTGACGTACCTCTTTGATGTTCTTTGGTTCAGGCCACTTCTGGATGGCAGTGACCTTCTCCGGGTCTGGTGCTACCCCCTCTGGGCTGACTACGTGTCCCAGGTACTGAACCTTCTGTCTGAGCAGAGGGCACTTAGAAGGTTTTAGTTTCATTCCATTCCGGGACAATGCCTCAAATACCTCCGCCAGGTGCTTTAGATGGTCTTCATACATCCTCGAGTATACGATAACATCATCCAGGTATAGCAGCACTGTCTCAAAGTTCCGATGTCCCAAGCAACACTCCATCAACCTCTGGAACGTTCCGGGTGCGTTGCAGAGTCCAAATGGCATGCTGTTAAATTCGCATAATCCCATCGGGGTGGAGAAGGCTGTCTTCTCCCGGTCTTCCTTAGCAACAGAGACTTGCCAGTACCCGCTAGTGAGATCCAATGTGGAGAAATAATTGGCAGATTTTAGTGCAGCCAGGGATTCCTCTCTACGGGGCAAAGGGTATGCATCTTTATGTGTTATTCGATTAATTTGTCTGTAATCTACACACATCCTCATGCTACCATCCTTCTTCTTGACCAGGACAAGGGGAGATGCCCAGGGGCTACAGCTATCCCTTACTACCCCTGCCTTTTTCATGTCATGCAACATTTCTTTGGCTTTTTTGTAATGTGCTGGTGGTATGGGTCTGTAACGCTCCTTAATGGGTGGATGGTTACCGGTGGGTATGTGGTGTTGTACCCCTTTGACCCTTCCAAAATCAAGTGGGTGTTTACTAAACACCTGTTCATATTCCTGAACCACTCTGTAAACACCTTGTATCTGATGGACAGGAGTGGCGTCAGTCCCAACATGGAGCTGTTGACACCATTCCTCCAGCTGTGCTTCAGAGTCATTGTCCTCCACTGTATCCAGTGGGGTCAAGGATTCCACTGTGTGTATGACATCATCATTCACAGTATACAGTCTGGCAACAGTGGCGTATCGTGGCAATTTAACTTCCTCCTCCCCACAATTTAGGAGACGTACAGGTACCCTTCCATTGCGCACATCAACTACCCCTCTAGCAGTTAGGAGTGTAGGTCTGTGATCTGAATTGATGGGCTCTACTACCGCCTGGTAGTTCTGTCCCTTGAGACCTATTGCTGCCCTACACCAAATCAGCATTTCACTCATTGGGGGAATCACAATGGGTATCGGGTCTGTCACCCGTACATTACCAATCTCACCACCTGTTAGCTTTACCTGCTGCTGGTACAGGAGGGCACGAATTTCCTTCTGGAGCACCTTCCTCTGCTCTGGCTTGGCAGTGTCAGCAATCTGTTGGAGTAAAAACAACACTTCTCCCAAACAGTTACCAACAATATTTGTACCAAGTATCATATATGGATTGGTATCACCAGGGTTAGATTCTATGACAATCAGTCCTTGGTCCTTTAGTTCCACTCTCCCCACCTTCACTGTCACGTCCTTAATCCCTACCCGGTTAAGAGTAGTGTTGAGCCACCCCTGTAGTGTTCGGGTTCGATTTGGTTCATCGAACACCGGTATGTTCGCCGAACTGTTCATCGAACACCGTTAAAACCAATGGCAGGCAAACAAAAACACATAGAAACATATAGAAAACACCTTCAAAGGTGTCCAAAACCTGACAAACTGCTCAGAAGACACAACTAACACATGGAAAAGTGACAAGTAAATATAGTCATGCAAAAAGAAAGAGGTGGAGGAGTAAAAGGAGTTGGAGACACAGATATAGGCATGTCATGCCCTTCTAAAACCAAAAAAGTGCGAAGCCAACACGGCCAGTCCGTTCCTGCCCGTGCGACCTCCGTGTCGCCGGCTTTGTGCCAGAGCTGCGGTGGACCCTGACGGCCAGCCCCCCTCTCCCAATACTGGTGCCTGTCCGCTTGTGGGTCGAGCCCCCCCGCGGTGGAGGCAGGTCTAAGCTCTGTAATTTAAATTGTCTCTCTAATTTGAATGAGTACACTTTAAATCCTTTAACAAGGATCTATTGGAGGGCAAGTCTGATGCCAGCAGCCACGGTAATTCCAGCTCCAGTAGCGTCCACTAAAGCTGCTGCAGTTAAAAAGCTTTTATAAGGATCGAGCTTGGCGGTCCACCGCAAGGCGTCCTACCGCCAGTCACAGCCCCTGTGCCTTGGGGGTGCCTCCCCAATGCTCTTCACTGAGTGTCCCGGGGGCCCGAAGCATTTCCTTTGAAAAAATTAAGTGTCAAAAATACAGGTGGTGTAGCTTGCTTAACAGCTGGGATAATCCGCTGACTAGCAGACACTGCTACTAGGCCCAAAGTATTGCCTGAGCTAGATGCAGTTAAAAATTTGTAATTAGATCTACAGGCGGTGGCTACTCCGCTGACTAGCAGACACTGAAGCTTTGCAGCAGACCTCTGATTCCCAGGCTATAGTATGAGTAAACGGTTGTGACGCCTCTACTCAGAGAAGCCCGTGTTTTACCCTGGGTGTTGGGGGACTCGGTGTCGGGCCCTGTTGGAGAGATGGGATGCAGCCGTGGCCCAGGCCCGACCCGTGCTCAGGGCCGTCACATTAGAAAGAGATGGTGTGGGCTCGTCCGGGTTGAGTGGCTGATTAACGACTACGCCACCTGTGGTGCCTGGTGAAGGGTCACCAGCGCCGCTACAGTCCACTGAGGCCAGGTGTCATTGCGGCCATAGTTCTCACTGCTCCCCACAGGCGGAGCAAAGCCTCAGGGCAGGCAAACAGGAAAGAGAGGGGGTAGCAGTGCGGGGAGTACGGGCACCGCGTCGCATGGTATGGTGCGTAATGAACAGTCCGGAGGCCATAGGGGTGAACTTCCAAGGCTTTTACTCACTCAGAGATGACAGCGGGAAGGCGACTCCCTGCTCCCCGCGGAGTCCTGCGGCCACCAGGGACTGGGGTCCGACTACCTCCGAGGAAGTCCAGTGTTCGGTAGCGACCCTACACCAGAGTGTTCCTGAACTACAGACTTCACCCTTTCCCGTCTGTGCGTGTGTGGATAGGCCAGGTCTCCCTCTGAGCTCCTCTCAAGACTAGGGCACGGGTGGCAATTCCTCTCCATCCGATGCCCGGTGGAATCCTCAGGGCCTAACCGGGCTTTCCCGTCCAGGACATAGAGTACAAGGTCGGGTGTCGGGGGCCGGTACCCCTCTTGCAGCCGGGATCCCTCTGAATAGATCAGGTAGGCGAGGACAGGTGGCGAGCTCCGCTCCGTCTGCATCCTCCCCGGGACCGATTTGCTAGGGAGCCACACTCTAAAGCTCCCGGGGCCTTCTTGATCCTGGTCCTTGGCCGGGTTGAGACATTCCTTGTCTACAACCTACCTCTCGTCCCAAGGCCAGGGTACGAGGGCTGTGTCCCTTGCCGGTGCAGGCCCACACAGGATCTGCACTCCCAGGCGGGAGTCACATTACACACAGTAATTGGACAGCACAGTGACAGCCAAAAGACGAACCACAGCCGAAGAAGAACCAAGATCAAAGATGGCATTCTATTAAATATGAAATCTAAAGTGTAACTTACTGGTAAGTCCTCCACCCTCACCCACTAACTGGTTCCTACCACTTTGTGTTCCCCAGTCTCCCTGTAACCAGGGGAGCAGCACCTAGTGCATACTAGCTCCCTCTGGTGGAGAAGTGTGGTGTTGGATGCAAAAGGTTAGATCACAAACATCGCACCGGGCTTACCTCAGAGGAGGAACACCACACTCCATTAGAGAAGTGCAGCATTCCTGTGGCTGTCGAACCCTCAGGGGCGCCACATAAACAGCTCTTCAGACTCAACCATCTGTGTTACCCCAAGCCATAGTGTATGTACTTTCTTATGGTTAAAAGGGGGGGTAGAGACCCGACCCACCTGGAATTGACGATGCCAACGTCATGTAAAACACAGCAAGGGGACTCCAAAAAGAGTCTCCATTTTTTCCAAAATTGTGGCACAGACACCACTTAAGTGGCATCAATTGTCCCAGAGTTGCTTAAAATGGTTGGTGAGGTGATTTTCCAAAATCCTAAAGCTTTTAATCTCCCCAGGATGACACAGGTGGGGCAGATGGTGGTTGGACCGGCCCGCTAGGCCGCATTGTAGCACAGTGAGCTTCGCACTGCAACTTATGCTTCATATCCATGTGACGGTTCAAGCATAAAGTACTCAAACTATTGTTTTTTTGGCCTCTACTTGGCTTTTGGTGACAAATGTTACAGATAACATGAGTTGGGTCATCCTTAGACATCTCAAAAAATGCCCAGGCTATGCAAGGTTTAGAGCCCATGCGACTCTGCTACTAGCAATACTATCAAATGATTGGCTGGGTTAGATGCAGTAAAAAATTCTTATTAGATACACAGGCGGTGCAGCTTGCTTCGCAGCTGCTCTACTATGCCCAAAGTATTGGTAGACTCTATACTAAATAAGGAAGGATTCACTGACTGTGGTGGCCCCTCCGCGGGCCGTGGCGATTGGTCATCCACTTTCGCTGCCCCTTACTCAACGAATTCACAAACATCTCCAGTCGGTTGGAGTCCCATTATGCCCAACCAAAAACATAGGCCCCACAACAAAGATATCGTTCTTAGGCATCGAAATCGACACCACAGCAAGGTTGTTCCGCCTCCTATGGGAAAAAATACCAAAACATTACACCTGATCTAGGTTCTTTGCGCAGTATGGAAAGTAATACTACAGCAGATGCAAGTATTACTAGGTCTCCTCGTGTTTGCGAGCCAGGTGATGCCAGTCGGAAGGGTTTTTTCTCTTCATTTATCGCCCGCAACAAAAGGGGCATCTAAACCGAGTCATACAATCAGAATCAGCAGGCAGCTATGGGCGGACTTAGAGGTGTGGAAAACCTTCTTATAATCATTCAACGGTCACACGTTATTTATGTCAGCAGAACAGTCCAACATTGAACTAAGATTATTCACCGGGGCGGCAGAATCAGGCGGATATGCAGCGATACTAAATAACCAATGGTGCACAAGATTATGGCCTCCGTATTGGGTAGAACAAGTGCTGACAAAAAAACAGACAGTCCTGGAACTGTTTCCAATAGTGGTAGCAATAGAAATATGGGGCGCGCGCCTGGCTTACAAAAATATACGCTTCATAACAAAAAACACCAGCCTAGCGCACTTCATTAATAATATGGCATCATCGTCTCTCCCAGTGCTAGGCCTACTACTCCTGTGCCTAAAACACAATGTATGGGTCCGCGCTAGCCACGATGCTGAGGGGTCTAACGCTGCTGCTAAAGCTTTATCACAATTCAATTGGCAGATTTTCACAGAGCTCCTCCCCAACGCCCACCCATCGGGCAACAGTTGCCCAGCCTCCCTATGGTATCTAGTGGCGAATAGTTGATGCCATTAATCAGAGCGTCAGTTGCCCCGTCGATGTGGCAAGCATACGGTAAGGCATGGGAAGAGTGGACACGACTAGTAGCAGGCAGACAGGTTGACCAATATGAACAAGCCAGATTACAAGTCACCATAGAATTTCTCCACCAGCTAATGATGAGGGGCATATCAGGGGCGTCAGAGCAGTGTCTGACCGGAGTAGCATTTCACTTCCAACTACTGAATTGGGGAGATGTGACAAAGAGATTCATCATCAGACAATCCATAAAAGGGTGGAAAAGGGGTCAGCCAAGTCAGGAGTGTAGACGTCCCGTCCCGTGTCACTAAAACTGATTTCTCACATCATATCCCTAACACCATTAGCATGACACTCACAATTCGAAGCAACACTACTGTCTACTGCATTTGCGATTGTGACGTCCTCTCCGGTGTAAGCCCTATTAGTTTACCCTGGGTGATGGGGGACTCGGAGTCGGGTCCTGTGATGGAGGGATGGGATGCAGCCGTGGCCCAGACCCGACCCGTGCTCAGGGCCGTCACATTAAAAGGAGATGGTGTGGGCCTATCCGGGTTGAGTGGCTAGTTAACGACTACGCCACCTGTGGTGCATGGTGAGGGGCCACCAGCGCCGCTGCAGTCCACTGAGGCATGATGTTATGGCGGTCAAAGTTATTACTACTCCCCACAGGCGGAGCAAGTCCTCAGGGCAGAGGGACCGGATGGAGGGGGTAGTAGTAGAGGGGAATGGGTGCCGCGTCCCGCGGTGTGGCGCAGAAATAACAGTCCAGAGGCCATAGGGGTGAACTTCCAAGGCTTTACTCACATAGCTGGCAAAGGAAGGCGACTCCCTGCTCCCCGCGTAGTCCTGCGCTCACCAGAGACGGGGGTGCGACAACCTCCGAGTAAATCCAGCATTCAGTCGGGACCCTTCAGCAGAGTGTTCCTGAACTACAGACCGAATTCTTTCCTGTCCGCGTGTGTGCAAATAGGCCGGGACTCCCTCTGAACTCCTCTCAGAACAAGGGCACAGGTGGCAGCTCCGCTCGGTCCGATGCCAGGTGGGATCCTCAGGGCCTACCGGGCTTTCCCGTCCAGGACATAGAGAAGCAAGGTCGGGTGTCGGGGGTCGGTACCCCTCTTGCAGCCGGAGTCCCTCTGAATATATCAGGTTGGCGAGGACAGGTGGCGTACAACGCTCCGTCTGCATCCTGCCTGGGATCCATTTGCTGTGAAGCCACACTCTTAAGCTCCGGGCCTTCTTGGTCCTGGTCATTGGCCGGGTTGAGACATTCCTCATCTGCAACCTGCCCCTCGACCCCAAGGCTAAGGTACGAGGGCTGTGTCCCTTGCCGGTGCAGGCCCACACAGGATCTGCGCTCCGGGAGGGAGGTCACAGTTACACACAGTAAATGACAGCACAGAAGAACAGCCGAAAGACCAAGACCAAACATGGATTTTTATTAAATATGAAATCTAAAGTGTAACTAACTTGTAAGTCCTCCACCCTCACCCACTAACTGGTTCCCCTAACTCTTGGTTCCCCAGTCTCCCTGTAACCAGGGAAGCAGCACCTAGTGCATACTAGCTCCCTCTGGTGGGGAAATGTGGTGTTGGATGCAAAGGTTGGGTCACGACTATCACACTGGTCTTACCTCAGAGGAGGAACACTACACTCCATTAAAGAAGTGCAGCATCCCTGTGGTGGTCGAACCCTCAGGGGCACCAAACGATCGCCTTCTTCGGGGCGCTATGCATAAGCGAATTAGTCCCTCAATCCAAAATTACCACCAGTGGAGGCTTATTACACCAGGACGTAGTCATAACCAATAATGCAATACGTCTACGCATACGCAAATCGAAAACGGTTCCAGTGGGCAGGGGCACTTGGGTACTTCTACAACCCACAAACGGTATGCTGAGTCGGGTAACAATAGTAAAAACATATATAACCATCAGATCACAAAGTAATTTCTTCCTATCACACATTGATGGAACTCCATTATCAAGATACCAGTTCCAAGCTATATTTAATAAATGCCTAACATCGGCAGGGAACCACCCAAAAGATTATGGGACACACTCATTCCGCATAGGCGCGGCCACGGAAGCAGCAAGAGCAGGACTGTCAGAAACGGAAGTTCAGAGGATAGGGAGATGGCGATCCACGTGTTTGGCGAGATACATAAGACCGGACTTGTTATCCTAACGTGGTTTGTTTCTTTTACAGGTGACGCTAAGCAAACAGTGTGGGTGATAGGCCACTCGCATATATATTGTGCAGAAAAAAGGGCGAAAGTCCGCCCAGGCGGGAGGAAATTAGAGTTTCATAACACATATTTCAACTGGAGAGGTATTAGAGGCCTGCAATGGCCACAGGTACTAATGGAGGTAATCAAGGTAGGTAGAGAGGCAAGAGCTCAGGTCATCTTAGTTATACAGGCCGGGGGAAACGACATAGGCTATCACAAAAGCGCACAACTAATGGCAATAATGAAACTAGACACTGAGCGCTTCAGAGAATTTTTCACAAAAATAACTATAGTATGGTCAGAGATTGTGCCGAGAGCGGTATGGCAAGGTGCCCGAGACATCACGACCATTGAACGGACAAGGCGGCTAATAAATATTTGGATGGCAAAATTTATAAGAGACAGAGGCGGTGTAGTGATACGACACCGACAACTGGAAGGAGATAAAGCAGGCCTCATACGGCCCGACGGTGTTCACTTAATGGATATTGGACTGGACATATTCCTGTCAGGACTCCAGGATGGAGTGGAACAAGCGTTAAGAGTGATGGTTGGGGGTCAGAGTCCTGCATACGAGTACGCAGGATCCTCCGTGGCCTGGAAATAGAAAGGACATGTTGGAGAGTTACACTTGTTGGCCAACTTGCCGGTGTGGAGACACAGGGCATGCTGCAACAAGCTGAATTATTTTAGAAATAAAATGCCTTTCTAATGTCATGAGTATAAACAGTTAATAAAGCTGTGACCGATCCTCACCCATCCAGTTGTAAGTGTTACATGATTGTATTGTCAATGAAAGGGGGGCGGTAGGCGGGCTGAGCGTCTGGGTTTGGTTGGGGGTCCCCACAGTCTGCCTAGGCTAGATGCAGTTAAAAATTATTATTAGATGCACAGGCGGTGTGGCTTGCTTCACAGCTGGGCTACTACGCTGACTAGCAGACACTGAAGCTTTGGAGCAGACCTCTGAGTAAACAGCTCTTCAGACTCAACCATCTGTGTTACCCCAAGCCATAGTGTATGTAGTTTCTTATGGTTAAAAGGGGGGGGGGAGACCCAACCCACTTGTAATTGACGATGCCAACGTCACGTAAAACACAGCAAGGGGACTCCAAAAAATTGTGGCACAGACACCACTTAAGTGGCATCAATTGCCCCAGAGTTGCTTAAAACGTTTGGTGAGGTGATTTTACCAAATCTTCAAGCTTTTACTCTCCCCAGGATGACACAGGGGTAGAAAAGTCCTTGGGGATCCATCTTTATGAACGTGAGTCTGTCTACATTCTCAGTGGACAGCCGCATGCGCTTATCTGTCAGCACACCACCAGCAGCGCTGAACACACGTTCAGACAGAACGCTGGCTGCGGGACACGACAAGATCTCCAAGGAGTGAATGGCGAGCTCAAGCCATTTTTCCAGATTGGAAGCCCAAAATGAGCAAGGGTCCAGTGACACAGTCATGGCTTCGATGTTCACTTGGAGATACTCCTGTACCATCGTCTCTAGGCGTTGACTATGTTTCAGACTTCTTGTCTCCTGTGGCCTTGCAAAGTAAGGGCTAAAAAAGTGGTGAAATGATTGCACAAAATTGCTGTTACCAGCAGATACTGTGTTTCTGTTACGGTTTGAGTGCTGAAGATTCGACAGTCCCACGGTTGGCAAGTTAGAACTGTGAGATTCACTACGTGCACCACTGGTGTTTTGTGGAAAAGCACATGTAAGTTTCTGCAACAGTCTCTGCTGATACTCCTGCATGCGTGAATCCCTTTCTATGGCAGGAATTATTTCTGCAAATTTACTTTTGTACCGGGGATAAAAGAGTGTGGCAACCCAGTAGTCAGGATTATTTCGAACTCTGACAATCCGAGGGTCATGTTGCAGGTAGTGCAGCAAGAAGGCACTCATGTGTCTTGCGCATCCAGGAGCACCAAGTCCCTGTTGTGTTGGTGGCGAGGTAAGAATCATGCTTCCTTCCTCTGCCCTCTCCCCCCAACCTCGCACAACAGACATGTGATCAAGGTCTCCCTCATCTGATGAGTCTTCCATGTCCATCGCCAGTTCGTCCTCCACTTCTTCCTCGGCTCCTGCACCTTCCTCAACAGTTTGGCTGCTACCATGCACCCTGGTTAATCCCTCTCCCCCACCCTCCCATGCCTGCCGCCTTGGTGCTGCCGACCGTCTGGACCTTGCAGATGTTAGCCCTTCCGCATACAACTCCTCCTCCTCTACTTCCTCCACCTCCTCTTGTCCCACCACCTGACTCCGAATTCTGTTTAACGTGTGCTCCAGCATGTAAATCACCGGAATAGTCATGCTGATAATGGCATCGTCAGCACTAAACATCTTCGTCGCCATTTCAAAACTGTTCAGAAGGGTGCATAGGTCCCTGATCTGAGACCACTCCTCCAGCGTCATTTGCCCCAGCTCTGGATCTCGTTGGCCCAGGCTATACGCCACAACGTATTGCACCAGGGCTTGTCGGTGCTGCCACAGTCGCTGCAACATGTGCAGAGTTGAAATCCACCGTGTCAGCACATCGCATTTCAGCCGATGAAGTGGCAGGCCCAACGACTTCTGTAGAGATGTAAGTCACTGAGCTGCGGGGTGCGAACGGCGGAAGTGAGCACACAGCGACCGTGTCCTCTGCAGAAGGCCATCTAGTCCGGGATAGAGGGCTAAAAATTGCTGGACAACAAGGTTCAACACGTGAGCCATACAAGGCACGTGTGTGACATTGCCCCGGCGAAGGGCCGCACCCAGGTTTGCAGCATTGTCGCACACGGCTTTCCCTGGTTGCAGGTCCAGTGGAGACAACCATTCATGAAACTGGTTCTCCAGAGCTGACCACAACTCCTCAGCTGTGTGACTCACATTTCCCAGACATTTCAAAGTAAAAACCGCCTGATGACGTTGAGCCCTGCTGCCAGCATAGTAAGGAGGTGTGCAGGATTCCTTCTGCGCAGTTAGAAAGCGGGTGGCATTACCTGACAGGCTTTTGTTGCAGGTGGAGAACCGAGAGGAGGTTGAGGAGGCAGAAGCAGTGGAGGAACTTCTAGATAAAGAGGATTGATGCACAACTCGTGGGGACGGCAAGACTTGGACAGCAGCCCCTTGTCCTGCTGTCACCATAGTTACCCAGTGCCCAGTCAGCGACATGTAACGCCCCTGTCCATGCCTACTCGTCCAAGTGTCTGTGTTGAAATGCACCCTGTCACACACAGAGTTTCTCAAAGAAGCGGTGATGTTGTGTGCGACATGCTGGTGGAGCGCAGGCACACCTTTCTTTGAGAAGTAGTGCCGACTGGGCATCTGGCATCCTCTGTGTCCACCAGGTGGAAAGGCAGCATTTCTGTAGCCAAGAGCTTGCAGATGGGGAAATTCAACCTCTTAGCTTTCCTCATGGCTAGGAGGAAATGGTCTTTTACTTGTCCACATCTGAGGGACCGAGGGCTGGCTGTTGTGCTTAGACGGGGATGAGTAGGGTGTCCCTGGCAAACTGCCGGTCTGTGAGGAAGATGCAGGCGGAAAAGTTAGGTTGCCTTGATCCAAAGGTGGTGCTCTCGATGTCGGAGAGCGCTCAACACCAGCTGGTGTTTCCACTTCCAAATGAAATGATGACCTGCCAATCACACTGGCTGTTGCGGGTAAATAGGTGGCAGGTCTGTGTCCAAAAACATGTGTGACTGCTGTCCCCCCAGTCACAGTGGATGAAGAGGCCGCGGATGCACAAGATGGGGCAGATGGTGGTTGGCCCAGCCCGCTAGGCCGCATTGTAGCACAGTGAGCTTCCCACTGCAACTTATGCTTCATATCCATGTGACGGTTCATGCATGAAGTACTCAAACTATGGATTTTTTAGCCTCTACTTAGCTTTTGGTGACAACTGTTACAGATAACACGAGTTGGGTCATCCTTATCGATCTGAAAAAATGCCCAGGCTATGCAAGGCTTAGAGCCCATGCGACCTGAAGAGCCACCACGACTTGTGGTCAGAGGCACAGTTGTGTTTGAGGATGCAGTTGTTGACGTGCTTCCAGTACTACGTCTCTGTCCAGGAAGGCGCAACCTGACCTCGTCGTCACTAGCATCCTCCTCCACCTCCTCTGCTGACCTCATCGACTGGCTGACTGTGGGTTGACAGTAAGTGGGATCTCCAACCTCGTCATCATCACCCTGTGTGTTCTCACACCCGTCATCCTCAGAGCCAACCTCTTCCTGCCCTGACCGAAAACTCAAGTTGTCGCTCCAATCAGGTATTTGAGTCTCATCATCGTCTTCATCATTGTCTCCACCAACAGGAGTGACAGTTTGGGAACGAGGGTCTACATTATGCTCAGAACCTTCTTCATCTGGTCCTGTATCCGACTCATAAAGATTCTGGGCATCAGTGCAGATCATTTCCTCATCTGGATTCACAGAAGCTCTGGAGCAGACCTCTGATTCCCAGGCTATAGTATGAGTAAACAGCTCTGCAGACTCAACCATCTGTGCTACCCCATACTCAGACGGGCAGCTGGAGACTTGGGAGCTGTGAGGAAGCAAGTGTGATTGGGGTGACACCTCTGAGGACTGGAGTATTTGTGATGTTGAAGTTGAGGTGGAGGAGAGCCCACTTAAAGGAGAGCTTGATATCCGTTGAATCACCTGCTGTTTTTGTGCCTCATCTGGAATTTGTAGCGATGGGCGTGGCCGTAAGAAAGGGATCGGATCACATTGTCCCCGAAAAGAAGTAGACATCTTAGTTTGGCTGGAAGATGGTCTTTCTTCTGCATATGTTACTGTTGCTTTAACACCTACCCCACGGACACAACCTTTTTCTCCCTTCCCAACACGCCTATTCCCCTTTCCACCAGCAGCAGGCATTTTTGCCACTCATTTTGGTGGTTAACTAATTGACAACTCTGTAGCTGTTTGCACAAAAAACGATTGATGGAAAACGAGCTGAGCTGAGTGGCCAAACTGTGGTACTAGCCCAAAAGGATTGGCTGGGTTAGAAGCAGTAAAACAATTTTATTACATACACAGGTGGTTGAGCTTGGTATAGATGGCCTAATAGAATGAGTACCACACACTGCTACAGGCTCAAAATTATTTTCCGGGCTAGATGCAGCTAAATATTATTATTAATTTCAAAGCTGGTGGAGCTTGGTATAGATGGCCTAATACAATGAGTACCACACTGCTACTATGCCCAAAATTATTTTCCGGGCTAGATGTAGCTAAAAATTATTATTAATTTCAAAGCTTTTGGAGCTTGGTATAGATGGCCTAATACAATGAGTACCACACACTGCTACTATGCCCAAAATTATTTTCCGGGCTAGATGCAGCTAAAAATTATTAATTTCAAAGGTGGTGGAGCTTAGTATAGATGGCCTAATAGAATGAGTAACACACACTGCTACAGGCCCAAAATTATTTTCTGGGCTAGATGCAGCTAAAAATTATTATTAATTTTAAAGGTGGTGGAGCTTAGTATAGATGGCCTAATAGAATGAGTAATACACACTGCTACAGGCCCAAAATTGTTTTCCGGGCTAGATGCAGCTAAAAATTATTATTAATTTCAAAGCTGGTGGAGCTTGGTATAGATGGCCTAATACAATGAGTACCACACACTGCTACTATGCCCAAAATTATTTTCCAGGCTAGATGCATGTCATGAAAACAACACCCCCACTTTTGGGTCAGACCTTGCAGCTCTCTGGCGCCCCCTTATCCTGCTGGTCACACATGGTATTGACTGAGGATAAGCACGGGTGCAGCTGCTCTAATTTATGTCGACTATTGCGGCACGTGATGTGACAGGACGTATATATACCACCAGTTCCTTCCAGGAATGCATATATACCTCCGACCAGCCACCCTCAAACCACAATATCACATAAATACTGGTATACTGCCACCACCGATCGCTTAACAGGTGGATTGGGTACCTGGTAGGTAACGTGAATTAGCGGGTGAGGAACGTGTTTGCTCAACATAGGACAAGAAGAACGAAACTGGTAAATAATAATGATTTATTCCCAAAAGGGGGCAGTGTTTACAAAAGTTATACAAGATATTACAAAAGAGACAATTTACATATATGCATAAACAGTTATTAAAATAAAAGGAATAAGTAATAGCAAAACCTGCTTCACAAGGTGATGGTCTCAGATTCTGTGGGGGGGACGGCTCCCTGGGAATTAGAGGTGATTCTTCCACGCAGCGTGGTGTGCGTGCGTCTGACGTCCCTGAGAAGAATGACTTGGAAAATAGCCGATCTGGTTTTTAGCAAAGCAGCCAAAACTCTGGGAGACACCCATTATTTACCTCACAAGGGGGGCTCGGCTTTGCGAGCCCACCCAGCTGCAGAAGACCTAAAAATCCTTCAGATTTCATATCTTGGTGTGGGGGGGGGTCCCACATCCAAGAGGGAGACATCATCTTGACCATCACCACTATTCATGAAGGTTGATATCAAATATGAAATCGCTATGACGCTCACAAGCTCAGAATCCATTATCCCAGTTCCCGGTCGTTTCTCAGTTATGCAAGATATACTATTATAATGGGAAAAGGGTGAGCATTCCAAAAATGTGGTCCCTGTGTTTGTGACAGTCCTGTGCGTTATTAAAATTGACATTAAACGTTTGTCCAGCTAAACAATAGAATTGGAGGGAGAGACCAGTTTAAACTAGACGCTGCTCTGCGCTGAGGGTTTACGACGGTAATGAAAATTCTTAGGGTGGGGGCCAGCACTGCAGTTCTATGTCTTACAAATGGACAGGGGTGGAAATTTAAGACAGCTTTCATTTTTTAAAACTGGGACCAAAAATACATTTTGCCTGACAATGCAGCTAAAAATTATTATTAATTTCAAAGCTGGTGGAGCTTAGTATAGATGGCCTAATAGATTGAGTACCACACACTGCTACTATACCCAAAATTATTTTCCGGGCTAGATGCAGCTAAAAATTATTATTAATTTCAAAGCTGGTGGAGCTTGGTAAAGATGGCCTAATACAATGAGTACCACACACTGCTACTATACCCAAAATTATTTTCTGGGCTAGATGCAGCTAAAAATTATTATTAATTTCAAAGCTGGTGGAGCTTAGTATAGATGGCCTAATAGATTGAGTACCACACACTGCTACAGGCCCAAAATTATTTTCCATGCTAGATGCAGCTAAAAATTATTATTAATTTCAAAGCTGGTGGACCTTGGTATAGATGGCCTAATACAATGAGTAACACACACTGCTACTATGCCCAAAAGGTTTTACTTGGCTGGGTGCAGTAAAAAATTTGTATTACATACACAGGTGGTGTAGCTTGCAACACAGATAGGCTACTCCACTGACTAACACACACTGCAAGAGGCCCAAAAGGATTTGCTTAGCTAGATTTAGCCAAATGCTGTGAAAAACACTTGCACAACACTAAAACAGACCTGCCTGCCAAAAAGTCCTAGGAAATGCTGTAACCTAGCCCTCAAAAGGGCTGCAATTACAACTAGTCCCTACTCCCAACCTATCTGTCTATTTAAGAGCAAATTCGCTTGCAATTCACACAGTTAGAAAGCATAGTGCCCACAGCAGCAGCGGTGCCATCTAACACTCAGCTGCAGCAGTGAGAAAATGGTGGCGACGTGGAAAATGGCTGGGTCTTATAGGGCAAGGGCATGTGACATACACAGCCAATGACACATGCCCTTGCTTGTGTGAAAAAAAGCACTTTGCTGCGTGTGTGCGCTGCTGATAGGCTGACAGACTGTACCACCCCACTGTAAATGCGGAAAAGAAAAAAAAAATGGAGATCTTCACTATTTCTGCAGAGATCCATCCCCTGCCCCTCCCCCCGCCCACTGTACACTCAATCTGTGTATTAACGTTGATTAACAGCATTACTGTGAAAAAATCCAGTTACGATTTTGGTGCACGAACAGTTATCGAACATAACCTCGAACAGCCGGATTTTTTTCAAATCGTTCGTGTTCGTCGAACGGCTCGAACACCGCCCAAAACAGCTCGAATTTGAGATTGGCGAACAGTTCGAGTCGAACACCGCTCATCTCTAGTTAAGAGGAAGGTCATTGGAGGCATACACAGAGAGATTTGGGGCTGGCGGGTGGAGTTCATCAATGGACCAGTACCTTTTGTAGAGGACATCAGGTATGATGGTTACCTGTGAGCCGGTGTCCAGTAGCGCAGGTGTTGCTATGCCATCCAGCACGATGGAGAGGAAAGGTCTTCCTCCTACAAACCGGTTGCACCAGCTCGATGGGCCTGGTTGATCTACTCCTGGGTGTCGGCCCTTGGCCCCAGGGTTTGCCTGTTTAAAGGACAGATCCGCGCGGTGTGGCCTGCCTCGTGGCAACGGTAGCAAATGAGTTCTCCTGGAGGGCGACGCTGGGCATTGGTCTTCCCACGGGGTGGCGTTGTCCTCCTTCTCCTCATCCAGGGGACATCCTCAGGACTGTCGGCGAGTAGGATCCTTCCATCCGGCTCGGGCTCCGTCTGTAGCTGCAGGGCGCTCAGGATAGTGGTCAGGGTTTTACTTAGCTGACGCACTTCAGAGCGTAGGCTGTCCAGCTCGCTAGGGGGCACTGTTTGCACTTTTGTCTCAGCCGCTAATGAAGGGGCAGTGAGTCCTGTGGCCAACGGGGTGGCCCCACCCTGGTAACTCTGGATAGAAGTATCTGATGTTTCCAGGGGCAGAAGGCCCCTAATAGCCATGTCCTTCAGGGTGTCAAAGGTGGCATTTGGATGATCTAAGGCCCACCACTGTACAGTTCTGCTCTCCTCCTGGGACCTCAACCACCGGATGAACTGTTCCGTCAGCATCTTATTTTCATCTTGTATGCTGGCTGGACTAACCTGTTTCAGGGCCCATAGGGCTTCCTGTAAGCGCCAGGCATAGTCCCGGATACTGTCCTCAGGTTTCTGGGTACAATGGTAGAACCTCATCCGAAGATCTGTCTCAGTGCGGTTTTCAAAGACAGTTTTCAGTCTCTTAAATATAATGGATACTGATTCCTGGTCTGTGGCTGGCCAGGTTTCAATTTCCCGCTCTGCGGCACCAGTCAATTGTCCCAGCACAACAGCGGCTCTCTGTTTACCAGTCATTGAGTACATGTCCAGTACACCGCATATTTTCCTTTTGAATCCAGACAGGGTGTCTGGTTTGCCATCATAATGGGGAAGCCATTTCACTCCGGGGATATACGGCAGGGCCATGGGTATCAATGGAGTCACGACCCCTGCTGGTGGGACGGCCATACCGGCCTGAGCAGCGCCGGGCACGAGTTGAACATCGGGAGCGTTAACTGGTGCTCCAGCGTCTTGCTGGTTGTCGGCCATGGTTGCACCCCCCTAGTAAACCGTAGCTTACCTTCTTTCCCTTTTTCGGGTAGGCCGCAGCTCCGCAGACGACGGTCTCCTTCCAGGACCTGACGCTTCCTGGTGCTGCATCAGAGTGCGAGGTGGGGCTTGAGTTTCGCGCGCTACCAACAGTCACGCCTCTCTGGTTCCCGCGGTTACGCCCCTCTTCTTCCCGCGTGGTGACGCGGTAATGGCGGCGATGTTCACCACAGTACAAACACAGTTCAAATACGGCACACAGTACCCGGTGGCAAAGGGCACGAAATCCTGTTCGTGACGCCAGGAAAGAGTGGTGTCTCACCCAGGGGGATATATGGGGGAGACTCGGTACCCGGGCCTTTACCTTCTTTGCAGGATATCACGGCAGTCGGCTCCCGGGCCCGTCCCCTGGGTCACTCTTTTAAAAGGGGGTTTTAGTGTTGACAGTTTGTCTTGTGACGCCACCTGTGGATTCCGGTAATGGTTACCGGCGCTGCTGCAGACCTCCGGGGATAATGGGATGGCAGCTGGGATGTTTCTGCTCCCCACAGGTGGAGCGAGCCCTCGGGGCAGGGTTGATGGATGGGATGCAGGTGAGAGATGGCCCGGTCGGGTCAGGGGGAATGACAGACACTCACTCAGGGGATTTGCTTCAGTACCTTTACTGGTGTAATGGCAGGTATGGTCCAGGGTACTTGCTAGGAAGGGTGCACTTCAGGACTCTCCCCAGTGAGCGGGTATAAGGCCTCCTGATCTGTGTCTTCCTCTCTCTGAGCTTTTGACCAGCCTGGAACTTAGCCTAGCTTCTGTGTTGTGTTGCTCTCTCACCTGACCGCTTGGTAGTAGGACCTTTCTTTGGCAACCACTATCCCTGGACGCCGGGGCCTTCGTGGTTCCTAGTCCTGTATCTGATGGTAGCTTCAGGATGACCAGGGGTCTGGAAGCCTCCTGGTATGCCGGTTGTCCCTACTGGGTATAGAGGACCCTGTAGGTGCGGACCCGGTGTCCAGATTGTGTCTTGGGGTGAGCCTGTGATGCTCCTCTGCCCCCTTAACTCCTCTCTTCTCTCTCCTTGCCTCGGCCACACTCGGGGCCCTCAGAACAGCAGCAGACGTGCTGCGTCTTCACTGCTCTCTGACTGCACACTTACTAACTTTCCATCTCACTGAACTGCCTGACTCCACCCTCCATTTATATGTCCCTAACAGGCTCCCTCTGGTGGTCTGAGGAGGAAGGGTGGAGGTGTCTGTTTGTAAGGAGGGCCTCTTGTGGAGAAGTCTGTCCATGCACGCTTTTGTGTCCTGTGGTACCTGTAGTAGCAGGGTTCCACACATCCTCCTCTGAATAGCGAGTTTGGGATGAGCGTGACATTTTTTGTTATTTATGTGGTGCGTGTGTGTCAGTACTTTATTTAAAGTGTGTGGAATAAGGAACTAATGCATGTGGTGCAAACAGTGAGCACCAGTGTGGATTGGTGAACTATGTCATGGATCTGTGGATGTGCTCACAGATGTGTGGGAAGAGGGGAATTGGGGTGGATGAGGGGAGATCAGAAATGGACTTACCAAAGTTCTCTCTGTTCTTCTTTCAGCAGCAGGACCAGCACATGGGATATCAGCGAACTCAGGAGAAATTGCACAACAACTTATGGGGTGCAATTTCTCCTGGTACCCTTGTGAAAATATTTTTTTTAGCATTTTTTGTGGAAAAAATGTTTTTTTTTTTATTTCCACAAGTCAACATTATAATTTTCTGTGAAGCACCTGGGGGTTCAATGGGCTCACCACACATCTAGATAAATTCATTGGGGGTCTAGTTTCCAAAAAGGGGGCACTTATTGGGCATTTCCACTGCTTAGGCATATCAGGGGCTCTGAGAACGTGACATGACGCCCGCAGACCGTTCCATCAAAGTCTGCATTCAAAAGCGTCACTCCTTCCCTTCCGAGCCCTGACATCAGGGCCGTAACTACAACCGAGGCAGCCAGGGCACTGCCCCGGGGCCCCAACCACCCAAGGGGCCCCAAACTGATGGTAAAAAATTGTATTTTAATACTTTAATTTCTCATAAAATACACAGCAACTATATTCCTGTCAGACAATGTCACCCGGAGGACAGGAGAGACTATCATTTCAAGAATTTCCAGGAGCTCTGCCAGCTGTCAATGAATGGAAACCTGCACTGGCCTGGAGAGTCTCATAGCACAAGATTTGTAACAATTAGTGTTGAGCGAGCACTAAAATGCTCGGGTGCTCGAAACTCGGGCCGAGCTCACCGTGATACTCGGGTGCTCGACCCGAGCAACGAGCCCAATGTTAGTCTATGGGAGACCCGAGCATTTTTGCGGCGGCACGCCCGGCAGTCTGTATAAAGCCTAAAAAGTGCCCAAAACGATAGTGACAGTGCTCAAAAGACATGAGGGCAGCATGGGGATCGCCCCAGGAAGCATTTCTGACCCCAATGTCACTGCTGTCATCAAGGTGGTCAGAGGTATTAAGCCACTTTTACGGGCTCACAATAAAACGTTCAAAAACTAAACTGAAACTGCTTTCCTGTGAAATATGTTAAGGAATTTCCTTTCCAGGGTAAAGACTTGTGTATAAAGTAAAATAAATAACCAAAAACAAAAATACTCCCCCACACCTTGGTCTATGTTCACAAGTAGGATTTTTCATGCGTTTTTGCACTTTTGTATTGCTTTCAATCGTGACAAATGCATTCACCGGGAAATGTCATTTTAACATTTTACAACCTTATCTGGCCATGTGCTGTGTGACACATGCATACAGTGCTGAAAAGACATTGGAACAGCATGGGGAAGACCCCTGGAAGCATCTCTGACTGCCAGGTCACTGCCTAAAAGTGTGCCCATCAGAAGTGATCCTTGCCACATCAGAAGATGCAGACTTGCAACTATCCCCGTGCAAGTCCTTGTCCCAGGGCAGTGTTCAATTGTACCTCCCCCATTCCCTGCAATTCAAGCGCAAATATGCAGCCAACCACCCACCCACCCGCAGGCTGCAATACCATACTGCTAGCTTTCACTTGAAATGGGGCCTTTTAGTTTGGAGGAGGCCGAAGCTGGCCACTACCTCATGGCTGCTTCGGCAGCGAGGTATCTATATTCAGTCCCCAGCCGCCCGGCGGCCGGGTGTCCACGCTCGGTCCCCAGCCGCCAGGGGGCGGCCGGGTATCCATACTTGGTCCCCAGCCGCCCCGCGGACGGTTGTCCACACACGGTCCCCAGCTGCCTGGGGGCGGCCGGGTGTCCATAAACGGTCCCCAGCCGCCCCTATTTCTCCTGTCACCTTCCCCCACACTTTTATCAGCCTGGCCTGCTTTAGGGCAGCATTGGACGAGCTTACCAGAGAACCAGACTCCTCCGGTGGGCCCTGGCTTCTTCATCAGGGGAGTTGAGAGTGCCAAGGTGAGGAGCATGATGATGATGATAGAAGTTAGCATCTGCTTTGTTTTCTTTTAATGCAAGCGTAAGTGTGCAGCCTGCCACCCACCCACCCCCTGGCTGCAATTCCATACTGCTAGCTTGCACTTGAAATGGGGCCTTTTAGTTTGGAGTAGGCCGAAGCTGGCCACTACCTCATGGCTGCTTCTGCAGCCTGGTATCCATACTCAGTCCCCAGCCGCCCGGCAGCCGAGTGTCCACACTCGGTCCCCAGCCGCCAGGGTGCAGCCGGGTGTCCATACTCGGTCCCCAGCCACCCCGCGGCCGGGTGTCCACACACGGTCCCCAGTCACCTGGGGGTGGCCGGGTGTCCATAAACGGTCCCCAGCCGCCCCTATTTCTCCAGTCTCCTTCCCACACATTTTTCTTAGCCTGGCCTGCTTTAGGGCAGCATTGGACGAGCCCACCAGAGAACCAGACTCCTCCGGTGGGCCCTGGCTTCTCCATCAGCGGAATTGAGAGTGCCAAGGTGAGGAGCATGATGATGATGATAGAAGTTAACATCTGCTTTGTTTTCTTTTAATGCAAGCGTAAGTGTACAGCCTGCCACCCACCCACCCCCAGGCTGTAATGCCATACTGCTAGCTTGCACTTGAAATGGGGCATTTTAGTTTGGAGGAGGCCAAAGCTGGTCACTACCTCATGGCTGCTTCGGCGGCCTGGTATCCATACTCAGTCCCCAGCCGCCCGGCGGCCGGGTGTGCATAAACAGTCTCCAGCCGCCCCTATTTCTCCTGTCACCTTCCCACACACTTTTCTTAGCCTAGCCTGCTTTAGGGCAGCATTGGACGAGCCCACCAGAGAACCAGACTCCTTCGGTGGGCCCTGGCTTCTCCATCAGGGGAGTTGAGAGTGCCAAGGTGAGGAGCATGATGATGATGATAGAAGTTAGCATCTGCTTTGTTTTCTTTTAATGCAAGCGTAAGTGTACAGCCTGCCACCCACCCACCCCCAGGCTGTAATGCCATACTGCTAGCTTGCACTTGAAATGGGGCATTTTAGTTTGGAGGAGGCCAAAGCTGGTCACTACCTCATGGCTGCTTCGGCGGCCTGGTATCCATACTCAGTCCCCAGCCGCCCGGCGGCCGGGTGTGCATAAACAGTCTCCAGCCGCCCCTATTTCTCCTGTCACCTTCCCACACACTTTTCTTAGCCTAGCCTGCTTTAGGGCAGCATTGGACGAGCCCACCAGAGAACCAGACTCCTTCGGTGGGCCCTGGCTTCTCCATCAGGGGAGTTGAGAGTGCCAAGGTGAGGAGCATGATGATGATAGAAGTTAGCATCTGCTTTGTTTTCTTTTAATGCAAGCGTAAGTGTACAGCCTGCCACCCACCCACCCCCAGGCTGCAATTCCATACTGCTAGCTTGCACTTGAAATGGGGCCTTTTAGTTTGGAGTAGGCCGAAGCTGGCCACTACCTCATGGCTGCTTCGACTGCCTGGTATCCATGCTCAGTCCCCAGCCGCCCGGCGGTCGGGTGGTCACACTCGGTCCCCAGCCACCAGGGCGCGGCCGGGAGTCCATACTCGGTCCCCAGCCGCCCCGCGGCCGGTTGTCCACACACGGTCCCCAGCCGCCTAGGGGCTGCCGGGTGTCCATAAACGGTCCCTAGCCACGCCTATTTCTCCTGTCACCTTCCCACACACTTTTCTTAGCCTGGCCTGCTTTAGGGCAGCATTGGACGAGCCCACCAGAGAACCAGACTCCTCCGGTGGGCCCTGGCTTCTCCATCAGGGGAGTTGAGAGTGCCAAGGTGAGGAGCATGATGATGATGATAGAAGTTAGCATCTGCTTTGTTTTCTTTTAATGCAAGCGTAAGTGTACAGCCTGCCACCCACCCACCACCAGGCTGCAATGCCATACTGCTAGCTTGCACTTGAAATGGGGCCTTTTAGTTTGGAGGAGGCCGAAGCTGGCCACTACCTCATGGCTGCTTCGGTGGCCTGGTATCCATACTCAGTCCCCAGCCGCCCAGCGGCCGGGTGTCCATAAACGGTCCCCAGCCGCCCCTATTTCTCCTGTCACCTTCCCACACACTTTTCTTAGCCTGGCCTGCTTTAGGGCAGCATAGGACGAGCCCACCAGAGAACCAGACTCCTCCAGCGGGCCCTGGCTTCTCCATCAGGGGAGTTGAGAGTGCAAAGGTGAGGAGCATGATGATGATGATAGAAGTTAGCATCTGCTTTGTTTTCTTGGAATGCAAGCGCATGTATGTAGTAGCGGCTAGGCCTGAGGTGGTCCGCGTTTTGTTGCTTATCCTACATCCTCCGAGGATTGCTGGATGTTTTCCTGCTACTATTCCAGTTCTCTGACTCCCGTTAAAACAAAGCTTCAGGTGATAAATGATGGATGAGGTGGTGGCAAAGGAGAAAGAGCAGGAGGAACAGGGACCATTCACATCAATATCAGGCCAGTCAACCACACATGTCTTGTAGGATATATTTCTTTACCAAAAGGAGCGGTTCGGCTACACAGTTATAGGGCATACAGTGAGTGCAATGCCTACCAAAAATTTAGAGGCACTCCAATGCCCCTTGGAAGTGACATGGAGGTCAGAGGGCCTTAACTAAACCATTTTTTCCATTTATAGCAACTGGGTCGCCTGTGCACTGTTGGCCTAAGCAGTGAATGGAAGGCTTTCCAAAAATTATGAGGAACTGCAATGCCCCTTGAAACAGACGTGGATTACAGCGTACTAAAAACCTTCTACCCATTATTGGGGAGTGGGTCTTCCTTAGTGTTCGCCTATGCATTGAAAATTAGGAGGAAATGCAATGCCCGTTGGAAGAGTCGAGGAGGTCGCAGTAGATTAACAAGATGTTTTTAATGCCCCTTGGAAAAGTGGTGGAGGTCACAGTAACTTAACAAGACGGTGTGAATGCCCCTTGGAAAAGTGGTGGAGGACACAGTAGCTTAACAAGACGGTTTTAATTCCCCTCGGAAGAGACGTGGAGGTCGCAGTAGCTTAACAAGATGGTTTTAATGCCCCTTGGAAAAGTGGTGGAGGTCACAGTAGCTTAACAAGACGGTTTGAATGCCCCTTGGAAAAGTGGTGGAGGTTGCAGTAGCTTAACAAGACGGTTTTAATGCCCCTTACAAGAGCCATTGTTACGGATCCGGGTGGTGGAACCTCTGTGCTGCGGTGCAAGGAGGGACTCAGAGTGGCGTAACTAAGTATCAACCCGGACCGACCCTGGTCGTACGGTGGCTAACGACTCCGTGACCAGGGAGGGACCGAGCAGAGGGACCAGGTGCTACTCTGGGGACGACCTTGTAATAGAGCAGGTGACTCCCACGGGTCAGGTGGCTGAGACTGACCGATACTGCAGATGGGTACAGCAGGCAGGCTGACGAGAGGTCCGGGTAGATGGACTGGCAGAGACAGCCGGTGACAGGCGAAAGTCTCTAGGTAGGCTGTCAGGTGGTCACGGCAAGTGACGGGCAGGAGCCTCCGAGTAGGCAGACAGGTGGTCACGGCAAGTGACAGGCGGGAACCTCCAGGTAGGCTGACAGGTACCAGGCAGGTGCTACTAGGTAAGCAGGTGGGTGAAGCCCATAGACAGACTAGCGGACTGAACGGAAGACAGATTGTCGGGCTGGAGAGTAGTCAGGCTGGCGGACTGGACTGATAGTCAAGCTGGCGGGCAGGACTAGTAGTCAGGCTAGCAGGGGGACCTGAGGGCACCTCCATTTTGGAGGAGGTGCCATATATATGGGAGGACCTCCGGCAATTGGCTGGGGACTCCTTAGGGTGGCGCGCGCGGCCCCTTTAAGAGGAAGGGAGCGCGAGCGCCCTAAGCACAGTGCCCGGGAAGCTGCGCGCGCCGGCAGCAGAAGCAGGAAGAGGAGTGCTGGAGGACGCCGGGCAGGGAGTGCAGCGGTGAGAGGGACGGCGTCTCTGCCTGGCAGAGGGCAGAGATGCCGATGCTACAGCCATACAGCACAGCATCTTAAAAACATTATTCCCATTATTGGGGAGTGGGTCTCCCATAGTCTTTGCTTATGCCTTCCAAGCAAAAGCGGCCAAAAATTAGGACAGAGGAACTTGCAATGCCCCTTACAAGAGCCATGCAGTACAGCATATTACAAACATTATTACCAATATTGGGGAGTGGGTCTCCTATAGTATTTGCTTATGCCTTCCAAGCAAAAGCTGCCAAAAATTAGGACAGAGGAACTTGCAATGCCCCTTACAAGAGCCATGCAGTACAGCATATTACAAACATTATTACCATTATTGGGGAGTGGGTCTCCTATAGTCTTTGCTTATGCCTTCCAAGCAAAAGCTGCCAAAAATTAGGACGGAGGAACTTGCAATGCCCCTTACAAGAGCCATGCAGTACAGCATATTACAAACATTATTCCCATTATTGGGGAGTGGGTCTCCCATAGACTTTGCTTAAGCCTTCCAAGCAAAAGCTGCCAAAAATTAGGACGGAGGAACTTGCAATGCCCCTTACAAGAGCCATGCAGTACAGCATATTACAAACATTATTCCCATTATTGGGGAGTGGGTCTCCCATAGTCTTTGCTTATGCCTTCCAAGCAAAAGCTGCCAAAAATTAGGACAGAGGAACTTGCAATGCCCCTTACAAGAGTCATGCAGTACAGCATATTACAAACATTATTCCCATTATTGGGGAGTGGGTCTCCCATAGTCTTTGCTTATGCCTTCCAAGCAAAAGCTGCCAAAAATTAGGACGGAGGAACTTGCAATGCCCCTTACAAGAGCCATGCAGTACAGCATATTACAAACATTATTCCCATTATTGGGGAGTGGGTCTCTCATAGTCTTTGCTTATGCCTTCCAAGGAAAAGCTGCCAAAAATTAGGAGGAAATGCAATGCCCGTTTGAAGAGTCGTGAAGGTTAGAGTTAATTAAAAACAACATTTCAATGCCCCTTGGAAGAGCTGTGGAGTTCAGAGTGGTTTAACAAGACGCTTTTAATGTCCATCGGAAGAGAGGTGGAGGTCCCAGTAGCTTAACAAGACGGTTTTAATGCCCCTCGGAAGAAACGTGGAGGTCGCAGTAGCTTAACAAGACGGTTTTAATGCCCCTTGGAAAAGTGGTGGAGGTCCCAGTAGCTTAACAAGACGCTTTTAATGCCCCTCGGAAGAGACGTGGAAGTCGAAGTAGCTTAAAAAGACGGTTTTAATGCCCCTTGTAAAAGTGGTGGAGGTCACAGTAGCTTAACAAGACGGTTTTAATGCCCCTTACAAGAGCCCTACAGTACAGCATCTTAAAAATATTATTCCCATTATTGGGGAGTGGGTCTCCCACAGTCTTTGCTTATGCCTTCCAAGCAAAAGCTGACAAAAATAAGGATGGAGGAACTTTCAATAATGGCAACAAGGACTACGGTCACCCTGGTGGTGTAGTGGTGGTGGAGGCTGAGGATAAGGAGAAGAACATAAAACAGCCGAAATGAGGAAGCGTATACCCATCTGTGGGTGTGAAGCGGTGCATGTGAATACACCTCCCGAAATAACACAGTGGATTTGACTTTATGTTACTCTGCTATCATCTGGTGGTGATGAGAAGTCTGGCCCAATCCAGCCCTTGTTCATTTTGATAAGGGTCAGCTTGTCAGCATTATCAGTTGACAGGCGAGTGCGCTTATCAGTTATAATTCCCCCAGCGGCACTAAAAACACGCTCCGATAACACGCTAGCGGCAGGGCAGGCCAGGACCTCCAAGGCGTACAGAGCGAGTTCATTCCAAGTGTCCAGCTTGGATACCCAATAATTAAAAGGCACAGAGGAATCACGGAGGACGCTGGTACGGTCGGCAAGGTACTCCCTCACCATCTTTTGAAACTCCTTGTGAGAGTACCCCGCGCCTCAGGGTCTGTTCGATGGGAGGGTCTGAGAAAACTGTCCCAGAACGTTCACAGCGTTCCCCTGCCTCTGCTGGATTGGAGTTGCGTCTCTCTCGCATGTAGGCCTTGGTTGGGCAACGAACTGTGACCTCTGCCGCTAGCGTGTTCAGATGGGAATTTTTTCAACAGTTCTGCAGCAAGAGCCTTCTGGTACTGCCCCATTTTTGTAGACCTCTCCACCTCAGGAATAAGAGAGTCAAAGTTCTCCTTGTAGCGGGGGTCTAAAAGTGTCACTAACCAGTAATGACTGTCACCCAACATTTTGACAACGCGAGGGTCACGGTTAAGGCAGCGTAACATAAAGTCAGCCATGCGTGCCAGACTCGTAACGGGCAAGACTTCTGTGTCCTCACCAAGATGACAACTGACCATGCTCTCCTCCTCCTCCTCCTCCCCCCTGTCCTCAGGCCACCCACGCTGAACCGACGGTATGACAGTTGTACAGGTACTACCGTCTACAGCACATGATACAAGCTCCTGTTCTTCCTCCTCCTCCTCCTCCTCCTCTCCCTCATTGTCCCCCAATGCACGTTGGGATGAGATGAGGCTGGGCTGTGTGTAATCGACCGCTACGGCTTCTTGATCCATCTCATCATACTCTGGCTGCAATGCCTCCTCTTTAATTCTCTGCAGAGAGCGTTGCAAAAGACAGACAAGTGGAATGCTGATGCTAAAGATGGTGTCATCGCCACTCACCATCTTGGTGGACTCCTCAAAGTTTGTCAAGATGGTACATATGTCAGACATCCAGGTCCACTCCTGAGGTCTTATGTGTGGAGTCTGACCTGAATATCGACGGCCTTGTTGCAGCTGGTACTCCACAACTGCTCTCTTCAGCTCACAAATTCTTTGCAACATGTGGAGGGTAGAGTTCCACCGTGTGGGGACATCACACACCAGTCGGTGTGACGGAAGCTGCAAACGCTGCTGCAACACAGCAAGTGCGGCGGAAGCTGTAGCCGACTTGCGAAAATGAGCTGACAGGCGGCGTACTTTGACGAGCAGATCTGGCAACTCTGGGTACGATTTAAGAAACCGCTGAACCACGAGGTTAAGCACATGAGCCAGGCATGGTACGTGTGTGATCTCGCCTCGCCTCAGAGCCGCCACCAGGTTACGGCCATTGTCACACACGACCATGCCTGGATGTAGGTTCAGCGGTCTCAGCCACAGATCCGCCTGCTCTTTCACAGCTGTCCACAACTCACAAGCAGTGTGAGGTTTCTCACCTAAGCTTATGAGTTTCAGCACAGCCTGTTGCCGCTTGGCGGAGGCAGTACTGTAGTGCTCCCAGCTAGTAACTGATGTGGTGATATCTGAGATGGAGGCTGAACATGAGGAGGAGGATGATGCGCAGGAGCTGTACACTGTGGGGGCAACTCTGACTGACATAGGGCCCACAATCCTCGGTGTGGGGAGGATGTGTTCCGCCCCAAGTTCTGACTGGGTCCCGGCTTCCACTATGTTTACCCAGTGTGCCGTCAGGGAGGTGTACCGTCCCTGGCTACAAGCACTTGTCCACGTGTCCGTTGTCAGGTGGACTCTCCCAGTAACTGCGTTGTTGAGGGCACGGCAGATGTTTTGGGACACGTGCCATTGTAGCGCGGGGATGGCACACCTGGCAAAATAGTGTCGACTGGGGACCGAGTACCGAGGGACGGCCACTGCCATAAGGTTTCGGAAGGATTCCGTCTCCACCAGCCTAAAAGGCAGCATTTCCAACGCAAGCAGTCGTGAAATGTGCGAATTTAGGACTGTGGCCTGTGGGGCGTTGGCTGCGAATTTCCGCTTTCGTTCAAAGGTCTGTGATATGGACAATTGAACGCTGCGGTGGGACGTGGACGTGGACGTTGATGCTGTTTCTTGTGAAACTGCCATAACAAATGAAGACTGAGTGGAGGGGGCATCTTTGCATGCAGTATGGACAGGGGATTGCCTTGCACACACAACAGGGGCTTCTATTGCACGCACAACAGCGGAAGAAGCAGTGGTGACACCCGCTGACACTGGTCGTGGACCCTGGGGTTCACCTCACAAAGTCGGGTGCTTTGCTGCCATGTGCCTGATCATGCTGGTGGTGGTCAGGCTGGTAGTTTTGTCACCCCTGCTGATGGTGGCATGGCAGGTGGTACAAATGGCCTTTTTGGGGTTATCAGCAGAGTCTTTAAAAAAATTCCAGACTCTGGAAGACCGACAGGTTGTACTGGCAACGTCCCTCGTGTTGGTGTTACGGGGAACTGTTGCCTGCCTTCTGTCTGCGGCCACCACACTGCTTCTTCCTGCCTGTTGGGGTACTCTGCCTCACCCTGTGTGCTGCTGGCCTCGCTCTGCATGTCCTCCTGCCACGTTGGGTCAGTTACTAGACCATCCACCACCCCCTCCTCTTCCACTTGTGCACCACGATCCTCCTCCTCACTTCCTGGCAATTGTGTCTCATCATCGCCCACCTCTTGTGACAAATTGCCAGCGTCGACTTCCTGTGGCCGTGGCTGTCCAAATATTTGGGCATCGTTACATGGGATCTCCTCTTCCACCACTTCAAGCGGAGCAGGCGAGGGGCACAAATCTGGAATGGACCAGTGAACAGCTCTTCAGAGTGTCCAAGTGTGGGATCAGTTGCTGTCTGACGACACTCGGTATGGTGGGAGGAATGAACATCAGGGTGAGGAGGAGTATGCGGTCGAGACTCACGGCTACTAAGATTTGACCGTGTGGAAGATAGACCGGAGGTGGTGGTGGCCAGGTAACTGGAAGTATTATCTGCTATCCAATTAATAACTAGTTCACACTGATCAGTTCGCAATACTGGTGTTGTTCTGTGATTCCCTAGTAATTCGGTCAAGAAGTGGGAGAGAGAAGATGTGGCTGCTGGTTGTGGCACATTTTCACCTTGGCCACGTCCTCTGCACGCACCATCACCAGAATGTCCAGTTCCACGTCCCTTGCCACGCGCCTTGCCCATTGTAAAGGAAGTAAAATAGCTTACACTCGCACTATCAATGGAAAAAGGGTAATAAAAAGTAGATTAGAACCATGGAAGAGGAAAACCACAGCTCTATTTATCTGGCCTACACCCGACTCTTTTAAACAATCTGAACAATCAGGGAGAAACTATTACTGTTTTTCTTTACGGAAAAAATACCAAAAGCTGAATAATAGAGATTTTTTACCGTGGAATTGCAAAACCACAGTTATTTTTTACTGGGGTATACCAGACAATTTTAAATAGATATATTTGCAGCTGAACAGTGAGCGACACACTCAAATTGTTTTTTTTAGGTAAAAATGGCCCAAAAGTGGGTAATACTGAGGTTGAACCGTGGACCTTCCAAACCACACTTCTATTTCTCTGGCCTACACCAGACTATTTTCAACAAATATATTTGTGTCTGAACAATCAGGGAGACACTATTAAAAAAAATTTTTACGGCAAAAAATGCCAAAAGCAGGATAATAGAGATTTTTTACCGTGGAACGGCAAAACCACAGTCATAATTTACTGGTGTATACCAGACTCTTTTAAACAGATATATTTGTGTCTGAACAATCAGGAGACACTATTACTGTTTTTCTTTACGGAAAAAATGGCAAAAGCAGGATAATACAGAGATTTGACCCGTGGAACTGCAAAACCACAATTCTATTTCTCGGGCCTACACCAGACTATTTTCAACATATATATTTGTGTCTTAACAATCAGGAGACACTATTACTGTTTTTCTTTACGGCAAAAAAATGCCAAAAGCAGGATAATAGAGATTTTTCACCGTGGAACGGCAAAACCACAGTTATAATTTACTGGTGTATACCAGACTCTTTTAAACAGATATATTTGTGTCTGAACAATCAGGAGACACTATTACTGTTTTTCTTTACGGAAAAAATACCAAAAGCTGGATAATAGAGATTTTTTACCGTGGAACTGCAAAACCACAGTTCTATTTCTCGGGCCTATAACAGACTATTTTAAACAGATATATTGGTGTCTGAACAATCAGGAGACACTATTACTGTTTTTCTTTACGGAAAAAATACCAAAAGCTGGATAATAGAGATTTTTTACCGTGGAACGGCAAAACCACAGTTATAATTTACTGGTGTATACCAGACTCTTTTAAACAGATATATTTGTATCTGAACAATCAGGAGACACTATTGCTGTTTTTCTTTACAGCCAAAAATGCCAAAAGCAGGATAATACAGAGAATTGACCCGTGAAACTGCAAAACCACAGTTCTATTTCTCGGGCCTACACCAGACAATTTTCAACAGATATATTTGTGTCTGAAAATCAGGAGACACTACTACTGTTTTTCTTTACGGCAAAAAATGCCAAAAGCAGGATAATAGAGATTTTTTACCTTGGAACAGCAAAACCACAGTTATAATTTACTGGTGTATACCAGACTCTTTTAAACAGATATATTTGTGTCTGAACAATCAGGAGACACTATTACTGTTTTTCTTTACAGAAAAAATACCAAAAGCTGGATAATAGAGATTTTTTACCGTGGAACTGCAAAACCACAGTTCTATTTCTCGGGCCTATAACAGACTATTTTAAAAAGATATATTGGTGTCGGAACAATCAGGAGACACTATTACTGTTTTTCTTTATGGAAAAAATACCAAAAGCTGGATAATAGAGATTTTTTACCGTGGAACGGCAAAACCACAGTTATAATTTACTGGTGTATACCAGACTCTTTTAAACAGATATATTTGTATCTGAACAATCAGGAGACACTATTACTGTTTTTATTTACAGCCAAAAATGCCAAAAGCAGGATAATACAGAGATTTGACCCGTGGAACTGCAAAACCACAGTTCTATTTCTTGGGCCTACACCAGACTATTTTCAACAGATATATTTGTGTCTGAACAATCAGGAGACGCTACTACTGTTTTTCTTTACGGCAAAAAATGCCAAAAGCAGGATAATAGAGATTTTTCACCTTGGAACGGCAAAACCACAGTTATAATTTACTGGTTTATACCAGACTCTTTTAAACAGATATATTTGTGTCTGAACAATCAGGAGACACTATTACTGTTTTTCTTTACAGAAAAAATACCAAAAGCTGGATAATAGAGATTTTTTACCGTGGAACGGCAAAACCACAGTTATAATTTACTGGTGTATACCAGACTTTTTTAAATAGATATATTTGCGGTTGAACAGTGAGCGACGCACTCAAACTGTTTTTTTTTTAGGTAAAAATGGCCAAAAAGTGGATAATACTGAGGTTTGAACCGTGGAACTGCAAAACTACACTTCTATTTCTCTGGCCTACACCAGACTATTTTCAACAAATATATTTGTGTCTGAACAATCAGGGAGACAGTATTACAGTTTTTTTTACGGCAAAAAATGCCAAAAGCAGGATAATAGAGATTTTTTACCATGGAACGGCAAAACCACAGTTATTGTTTACTGGGGTATACCAGACTTTTTTAAATAGATATGTTTGCCGCTGAACAGTGAGCGACACACTCAAACTGTTTGTAGGTAAAAATGGCCCAAAAGTGGATAATACAGAGGTTTGAACCGTGGAACTGCAAAACCACACTTCTATTTCTCTGGCCTACACCAGACTCTTTAAAAAATATATATTTTAACTGTCACAGACACACTTTTTTTTTGGAGGGGGGGGGGGACACCAAGAGGTTAATAAAATGGGTATTTGTACAGTGTGAAGGAGGAAAAAAAAAAAAAGAGGATTTAGTTGAAAAAAAAAGGATTTTTCCTGGCCCCCGAGACCTGGAGCTAAGTCCTGCTATTTCAGCAACAGGAGCACACAGGACTGTAATGCAGCGTTTGCTGGTATAACCACTGCGTCTCCTATACAGCCTGCCTGCCTGCCTGCTTGATATCTGGGATGGATATTAGTCCTGAGAAGGACTGTTTGTTTGATCTGGCAGCCTTTACAGACGCTACACAAACTATTTCGCAGTATACATCTCTCCCTAAATCAGCAGCGCTGTCCCTACACTGTCTGATCCCAACCATCTGTGTCCAAGATGGCGGCGCCCGGTTTTAAGTACTCGAGGTGACGCTGTGCGGCCAGCCAATCAATGTAATGCCCACAACCAACATGGCTGCGGCATTACAGTGACTGGCTGGCAATCCCTGCATGTTCATTGGCTCTGTAAAGAGCGCCAAACATGCAGGGCGGAGACCCGAGCTCCCGCCCAAGTAACCCGGAAATGCTCGGTTCTCGCCGAACATCCCAAGTAGTGAGATGCTCGGGCGAGTACCGAGCAGTGTCGAGCATGTTTTCTCAACACTAGTAACAATATGTTAGTCTGGAGATCACAGAGAGTTGGCAAGGCAGGCACAGTGCACATTGACTGTAACAAACTCTCAGCATCATTGAGAGGAGTCTGCGCAAGGTCTTGCAGAAGAAATAATAACTTCACTGAAAGAGAAAAACTTGGATTTGACCAAATGTCGGGGACAAGGCTATGATGGTGCTGCAGTCATGAGTGGGGTATACAATGGAGTGCAGCAGCGTATTAAAGAAAAAGCCCCACACGCATATTTTGTGCGCTGCGCTGCTCATAACCTTAATTTAGTGTTGAAGGATGCTGTGGAAGAGAACCGAGTGGTGAGCCAGTTTTTTGAAACAATTCAAAGTGTATATTGCTTTTTGGGTAATAGTATTGTTCGCTGGCAAGATTTGAAATCAGTGTACTGCATCGAGGCTCAGCCCGATTCACTGAATTCGAAATCGAAAGTAACACTGAGAACTCTTAATTCAACTCGTTGGTCTGGCAGACATGATGCAGTGTATGCACTGAAACACAGGTTTTGTGACGTGATGAAAAGTCTTACTCGCATAACTTTGACTTCCAAAAAAAGCAAGGAAATAAATGAAGCACAGCAGCTAAAGAACAAACTTGAAAGTTTTGATTTTGTATTATTTTTGGTTGTGCAGTGTGAAGTCTTAGAGACTCTCAACCTCATATTGAAATCCTTACAATCTGAAACCATGGACCTCTTGTCTGCATATGAGTTATTGGGTAATGCATTGTTAAAGATAACCGAAATGCGTGAAAGGTTCGAAGCACTTGTTTCTGAAGCATCAGATGTGTGTAGTCGATGGGGAATAAAAAATGAATTTCACCAGAACAGAGTAAGGAAAGTTAAGAAACACTTTGATGAGTTGTGTGAAGACGAGAGATTAGCAAACCCAACAACTTGTTTCCGAGTTACTGTGTTCTATCCAATGGTAGACACTCTTTGTACTCAACTTCATCGCCGCTTTGAAGGGATGAAAGCTGTTCTTGACTCTTATGAAGTAATACAACCTGATTTTTTGGCCAGTGCAAGTGAAAGAGATATTCACAAAAAAAGCTGTTGATTTTGTTAACAAGTTTGCAGATGATGTAACTGTGGCGCCCCTGAGGGTTCAGTCGCCACAGAGT
The DNA here is from genome assembly GCF_046119375.1 of Phyllobates terribilis. Lineage (NCBI taxonomy): Eukaryota > Metazoa > Chordata > Amphibia > Anura > Dendrobatidae > Phyllobates > Phyllobates terribilis. The sequence continues at coordinate 336,850,775 of NW_027362768.1, forward strand.
TATTGCATCTCACCCAGAGGTGTGGTATCTCACTCTCAGGTAAAGAAGGAGTATGGCTCAGGAGTCAGGACCCTAACACCTGCATTCACTACACCACATTTCCGGGAGACAGGGCGAGATTGCTCCTACGGGAGAGCACAGTCCCTGATCCCTGGCTGGAGTGGGGAGGAACCACTTAGAGAGGGGGAACTATGTAGTGGATGGGTGGAGGACGTAGATCCTGGGAGCACTTCAGTAGGAGGTATAAAAACTAGACTCCATCTTAGGTCAGTTCAGTCAGAGAGTTCAGTCAGAAGTGACAGGAGCAGAGGCTCTGTATGAGCTCTGCTCCACAGGCGGGCCAAGTCAGGAGGCCTGAGCCTGAGAGAGGAGAGGGAGCAGGACGGTTCCAGGAATGAGGAGTGAAGGGACCCTAGGGGTACGGGCCGTGCAGAAGGCCACCCGTACGCCTGTTGCTACCAGGAGGTAGAGGGGTCAGGCCAGAACAGGGAACCGGGTCCCTCAACTAGTAGAGAAACCGCAAATGCTTAACTAGAAACCGGAGGCTGCAGTGTTTCAAGTGCTGTAGCCACAAGTCCACACCAGTCGCACTAAGAATGTAGCCACATAGGACCCAGGGGACGGAACATATGTCGCCCGCCAATGCCCGAGGGTACCGGTTAGAAGTGGCGCTGGGTGTGAGGTGCAGAAAGAGGCCAGAGGAAGGTACACAGAACGGGGTCCTGATAAGTGCTCTGGAAATACCTGAGGGTGGACTGAACCCCTCACTGAGTACGCACAGCACAACAGGGGAAGATTGCTTGGTACCTGTAATCTGAACTACAACAACAGTGAGTAAAGACCCTGGGACTGCACTATCTTGTCTCTGTGTTCCTTGCGGCGCCAGCACTCACAGCACTAGAACGCCCTGCAAAATCACCACCATCATCCAGTCACGCTGCCCTGAAGCTACACTCCTCCTGTGGGGAGTCACATCACCTTGCTGCACATTCCACCAGCTTCAGAGGACTGCTCTGCAGTGGCGGTTACCAATAACCGCATTCCACAGGTGGCGTAGTCGGACATTAACATTTGCACACACAGACTACCCCCTTGGTTTGACCAGCCTGGGTCACAGACCGGGTCTTCGCCACGGTGACTACAACCCCCAGCATCTAAAAGGCCCGGCTCTGGGTATCCCCACGGCTCAGGGGGCGCGTCAACTTTGGCGTAGTCGGCAGGATATGCAACCAACCCGTTATCACCAGGTATCGTGCGCCTAGAGACTGTTTCACTGTACTGAATGTGGCGCCCGCCCCAGAAGAACGGGCGCCATTATGTGCGTGCTAAAAGACGACAAGAAACCACCTCCCATAGTGGGCAAGGTCCCAGAATGGCGCCAGAAGCGGAGCCCACCCCAAACAGCAGTGGTCATGTATGCAAGTGTGTCCATCAAGGTGGGAGGGCTGACCCTGAAGGTGACCGACAGCAGGCTGCCATGGGACCGCAGCAACTTGCCCTGGGACCGCCCCCAGCAGGGGAGGTGAGAGAGAAAAACTGGCAGACAGGGTGTGGTCTGGATTAGTCTAGACAGACCGCACCCGGTGGAGAAGATGGAGGATGGCAGTACTGGAGCCCCAGCCAGCGGCCTGCTGCAGCCTGCAGCACCCTACACCCTGGAGGAGCTCGTGGCAAAGCTTCCCCAGGAGGACTCAGAGTTCCTCCGCTCTGGGATGGAAGACCTGGGCCGGAGGATGGAGAAGACCCAGCGCGACGCCATCGCCGGATGGAAGCGGGAGATGGAGCAGAGGATGGCGGACCGGCAGCAGAGGACGCTGCCCAGCACAGGCAGTGCCCCAGCCATCGCGGATCACGACCAGCGCCAGGTGGCGACGCGTGACGCAGGAGAGGCCGCGGGAGCAGGTAGGAAGAGTCTCCCGGTCCCGGGCGCTGCCAGCGTCGACCTGCTCCTGGGCCCCCTGGTGGAGCCGCCGATCTCGGGCGCTACCGACACCGGCCAGTTCCTGATCCCGCAGCAAGCCCTGCAGCCAAGTCCTCTGACCCCGGGCGCTACTACCACCAGCCTGCGCTCAGGCCCAAGATCAAGCCCTCCAGCCCCGGGGCGCTACTACCACCAGCCCGCGCCCAGGCCCAAAGCTGCGCCCTCTGACCCCGGGCGTCATCAGTAGCGGCCCTCTCCAGGCCTCGCCGCAATGCCTACAAGCCACGAGTGCATCCGCCCAGTATGCTCCCCAGATCCCGGAAGCATCCAGCCAGCTTCTGGGCCCCCTGCAGGAGCCGTCTCCCTGCCAGCCTAGTGGATGTACCGCCGCCACCGGTGGGACTGGTCCGCGGAGGTAGAAGACCAGTGCCCCTCGCTCCTGCCCGCCTCGCAGCCAGCCGTCGTCTCCCAAATACCGGAGGACGAGGCCCAGTTTGAGTGGGACCCTGTTGGGGTTCTCCTAGGAGACCAGGGCAGCCGCAGCCCATCGCAAGGAGTTCTGCCACCAGCAGCTGATCCAATTTGAAAAAGAGCGCAGCTCACGGCGCATGCGGTGGGAGAAATTGGAGGCCCAGAATATGCAGGAGAAAACCCGGGCCCATCAGTCCAACAAAGCCACCCACGGTCCCAGGGAAGAGAGGACTGTAGTTAAATTTAAGTTAGAGGCCGGATGGGGATTCATCCGGGACCCGCAGACGGACATTGATCTGTTCATCAACAGGAGGGACATGGAGTCCCACCTAAAAGCAGGTCACCATGATAGGGACCTCTACTCCGGAGACATCGTGACCTATACCCGTCACAAAGGAGTCAGAGGCTGGTACGCCTTAAATGTCCACAAGGTGGAAGAAGAGCACGGCTTCTACCAGTATGAATCTGAAGACCCGGCTGGGTCAGCTTATTAGGAACTAGAGCCTCCCTGGAGGGAGCAATACTACTAAGGACTGCCAGTAGTAATCAGTACCCGTACAGCAGAATAGACACTGCAGGTTCACAGTTTGTGGTTTTTACCCATTTACTTAGTTACCCGTAACGGGTCCAAAGACTGACCGGCTGAGGACTGGGAGCAGCCGCTTCCTGTAAATAGTTGCACCTCTTGAGGTGCCCCTTATTGGTTTTATGAGAACTACAATGAGTGACCTCAGAACAAAAACCCGTTGGAGGTGGCCGAAGATGAGGTCCAGCATCTGGATCGTCTAAGCCCTGCAGCCACCCCAGGGCCTCCGTTGAGGGTTTGGGATGGGTCCCTCATATTCGTTTTGCAAGTTTGCACTTTACCGAAAAATGGACGCCTGGTTGCAGGCATTACTGTGACCGGTTGACCAAAAGTTTTACTTGAAAATGTGTTGATATGAAGAATGTTTATATTAAAAATGTCTTATATGTATGAAGAAATATTTTATAAGTGTGAAGAGGAATGTCCTTTAAAAAGAATCCATAATGTTACAGTACAGACCAAAAGTTTAGACACACCTTCTCATTTGAAGATTTTTCTGTATTTTCATGACTATGAAAATTGTACATTCACACTGAAGTCATCAAAACTATGAATTAACACATGTGGAATTATATACTTAACAAAAAAAGTGTGAAACAACTGAAAATATGTCTTATATTCTAGGTTCTTCAAAGTAGCCACCTTTTGCTTTGATGAATGCTTTGCACACTCTTGGCATTATCTTGATGAGCTTCAAGAGGTAGTCACCGGAAATGGTCTTCCAACAATCTTGAAGGAGTTCCCAGAGATGCTTAGCACTTGCTGGCCCTTTGGCCTTCACTCTGCAGTCCAGCTCACCCCAAACCATCTCGATTGGGTTCAGGTCTGGTGACTGTGGAGGCCAGGTCATCTGGCGTAGCACCCCATCACTCTCTATCTTGGTCAAATAGCCCTTACACAGACTGGAGGTGTGTTTGGGGTCATTGTCCTGTTGAAAAATAAATGATGGTCCAACTAAACGCAAACCGGATGGAATAGCATTCCACTGCAAGATGCTGTGGTAGCCATGCTGGTTCAGTATGCCTTCAATTTTGAATAAATCCCCAACAGTGTCACCAGCAAAGCACCCCCACACCATCACACCTCCTCCTCCATGCTTCACGGTGGGAACCAGGCATGTAGAGTCCATCCGTTCACCTTTTCTCTGTCGCACAAAAACACGGTGGTTGGAACCAAAGATCTCAAATTTGGACTCATCAGACCAAAGCACATATTTCCACTGGTCTAATGTCCATTCCTTGTGTTCTTTAGCCCAAACTTGTCTCTTCTGCTTGTTGCCTGTCCTTAGCAGTGGTTTCCTAGCAGCTATTTTACCATGAAGGCCTGCTGCACAAACTCTCCTCTTAACAGTTGTTGTAGAGATGTGTCTGCTGCTAGAACTCTGTGTGGCATTGACCTTGTCTCTAATCTGAGCTGCTGTTAACCTGCGATTTCTGAGGCTGGTGACTCAGATAAACTTATCCTCAGCAGCAGAGGTGACTCTTGGTCTTCCTTTCCTGGGGTGGTCCTCATGTGAGCCAGTTTCTTTGTAGTGCTTGATGGTTTTTGCAACTGTACTTGGGGACACTTTCAAAGTTTGCCCAATTTTTCAGACTGACTGACCTTCATTTCTTAAAGTAATGATGGCCACTCGTTTTTCTTTACTTAGCTGATTTTTTCTTGCCATAATACAAATTCTAACAGTCTATTCAGTAGGACTATCAGCTGTGTATCCACCTGACTTCTGCACAACACAACTGATGGTCCCAACCCCATTTAGAAGGCAAGAAATCCCACTTATTAAACCTGGCAGGCACACCTGTGAAGCGAAAATCATTTCCGATGACTACCTCTTGAAGCTCATCAAGAGAATGCCAAGAGTGTGCAAAGCAGTCATCAAAGCAAAAGGTGGCTACTTAGAAGAACTTAGAATATAAGACATATTTTTAGTTGTTTCACACTTTTTTGTTAAGTATATAATTCCACATGTGTTAATTCATAGTTTTGATGCCTTCAGTGTGATTGTACAATTTTCAAAGTCATGAAAATACAGAAAAATCTTTAATTGAGAAGGTGTGTCCAAACTTTTGGTCTGTACTGTATATAATGTGATGCATCCAAAAATTTGCATGTCCTAATTTACCCTGTCTTTTGCTCTGTTCCAGCCCGCGGACGTGCTGTGTTTTACCAGGGGGGGGTGTGGCGCCCCCTGAGGGTTAGGTCTCCACAGAGTTATTGCATCTCACCCAGAGGTGTGGTATCTCACTCTCAGGTAAATAAGGAGTATGGCTCAGGACCCTAACACCTGCATTCACTACACCACATTTCCGGGGGACAGGGCGAGATTGCTCCTACGGGAGAGCACAGTCCCTGATCCCTGGCTGGAGTGGGGAGGAACCACTTAGAGAGGGGGAACTATGTAGTGGATGGGTGGAGGACGTAGATCCTGGGAGCACTTCAGTAGGAGGTATAAAAACTTGACACCATCTTAGGTCAGTTCAGTCAGAGAGTTCAGTCAGAAGTGACAGGAGCAGAGGCTCTGTATGAGCTCTGATCCACAGGCGGGCCAAGTCAGGAGGCCTAAGCCTGAGAGAGGAGAGGGAGCAGGACGGCTCCAGGAATGAGGAGTGAAGGGACGCTAGGGGTACGGGCCGTGCAGAAGGCCACCCGTACGCCCGTTGCTACCAGGAGGTAGAGGGGTCAGGCCAGAACAGGGAACCGGGTCCCTCAACTAGTAGAGAAACCGCAAATGCTTAACTAGAAACCGGAGGCTGCAGTGTTTCAAGTGCTGTAGCCACAAGTCCCCACCAGTCGCACTAAGAAGGTAGCCACATAGGACTCAGGGGACGGAACATATGTCGCCCACCAAGGCCCGAGGGTACAGGATAGAAGTGGCGCTGGGTGTGAGGTGCAGGAAGAGGCCAGAGGAAGGTACACAGAACGGGGTCCTGATAAGTGCTCTGGAAATACCTGAGGGTGGACTGAACCCCTCACTGAGTACGCACAGCACGATGGGGGAAGATTGCTTGGTACCTGTAATCTGAACTACAACAACAGTGAGTAAAGACCCTGGGACTGCACTATCTTGTCTCTGTGTTCCTTGCAGCGCCAGCACTCACAGCACTAGAACGCCCTGCACAATCCCCACCATCATCCAGTCACGCTGCCCTGAAGCTACACTCCTCCTGTGGGGAGTCACATCACCTTGCTGCACATACCACCAGCTTCAGCGGACTGCTCCGCAGCGGCGGTTACCAATAACCGCATTCCACAGGTGGCGTAGTCGGACATTGACATTTGTGCACATAGACTACCCCCTTGGTTTGACCGCCCTGGGTCACGGACCGGGTCGCCGCCACGGTGACTACAACCCCCAGCATCTAAAAGGCCCGGCTCCGGGTATCCCCACGGCTCAGGGGGTGCGTCATAACTCCAGCCTTTCCTTCACAGTTATGTTCAGTAAAAAATTTGTTTCAAAAGCAACTGGAAAAAATTAAAAGTGTTAAGGAATTTGCTGATTTCCTAATAGTCGAGCATTCTTCACTTTCATCAAGCTATCCAGACGTTTGCACAGCGAGCATCATGTATTTGACTGTTCCTGTGACTGTGTCTAAGGCTGAACGATCCTTCTCTAAGCTTAAATTCATAAAAAACTACTTGAGAAGTACTATGGCTCAAGAAAGACTCAGCAGCTTAGCTTTACTTTCAATTGAGAATGATCGAGCTCAATAGATCAACTTTGACAAAGTAATTGACGAATTTGCTTCTCTGAAAGTTAGGAAACAAATGTTTAAGTAGCTGTTTAAAACTGAACAAATTGGTAATGTTTAAGTAATGTTATGTTTAAGTGAACAAAGTTTAAATATATACTGTTTAAAACTACTTAATATTTAATAAACATATACAGTTATTTGAAAATTGTGCAATATTTGGAATTATTCACCTTATTAATTTTTAAAACATATTCACTGAATATTTAACATCTAAAACTTGCAGCATAAACAACAAAATCTATTAAAGGTCTTGCGGAACGTGGTGAAGCCTGTGTGTTGTATACAACAATGCGTAGCAGGCTTCACAACGTTCCGCACAACCTCTAGTGATTGAAATGTTGAGGGGCCCCACTATGAAGTTTTGCCCCGGGGCCCCGAAGTTTATAGTTACGGCACTGCCTGACATGCGCCCAAACAGTAGTTTTCTCCAACACATGAGGTATCGGCGTACTCAGGAGAAATTGCAAAACAACTTTTGGTGTCTATTTGTCCTAGTGCCCTCGTGAAAATAAAAATATTGCTGCTAAAAGATCATTTTTGTGGAAAAAAACTGATTTTGCCTCTACGTCATAAACTTTTGCAAAACACTTGGGGGTTCAAAGTGCTCACCACACATCTAAATAAGTTCCCTGAGGGGTCTAGTTTCCAAAATGGGGTCACTTGTGGGGGTTTCCACTGTTTAAGCACATCAGGGGCTCTCCAAACACGACATAGGGTCCGCTGTCAATTCCAGCGAGTTTTGCATTGAAAACATCAATTGGCGCTCCTTCCCTTCCGAACCCTGCCGTGCGCCCAAACAATGGCTTTCCCCCACATATGATGTATCGGCGTACTCAGTAGAAATTGCACAACAACTTTTGGGTCCAATTTTTCCTGGTACCCTTGTGAAAATAAAAAAATTGGGGTCTAAAATAAAATTTTAGTGAAAAAAAGTTAAATGTTCATTTATTCCTTTCACGTTCAATTAATTGGTGTGAAGCACGTGACTGGTTAATAAACTTCTTGAATGTGGTTTTGAGCTCCTTGAGGGGTGCAGTTTTTAGAATGGTGTCAGTTTTGGGTATTTTATGTCATATAGACCCCTCAAAGTCACTTCAAACGTGATGTGGTCCCTAAAAAAATGGTTTTGTAAATTTTGTTGTAAAAATAAGAAATCGCTGGTCAACTTTTAACCCTTATAGCTCCCTAACAAAAAAAAATTTGGTTCCAAAATTGTGTAAAGTAGACATGTGGGAAATGTTATTTATTAACTATTTTGTGTAACATATCTCTCTGATTTAAGGGCATGAAAATTCAAAGTTTGAAAATTGTGAAATTTTCGCCAAATTTCCGTTTTTTTCACAAATAAATGCAAGTCATATCGAAGAAATTTTACCACTATCATGAAGTATAATATGTCACGAAAAAACATTCTCAGAATCAGGGGGATCCGTTGAAGCGTTCCAGAGTAATTACCTCATAAATTGACAATGGTCAGAATTGTAAAAATTGGCCTGGTCATTAATGTGCAAACCACCTTGGGGGGTAAAGGGGTTAAGTGAGAAAAAAATGTCCCCCTTTAATGGATTGGGTAAGACATGTTTGGTACATGTAATGGGCAGAAGTTCTCATAAAGCTGGTATTTAGTAGAAGTGTTATATTGATCAGGGGGCATCAATATCAGTGAGGCATACAATATATTATGGCAGCAGATGAGGCATCCTTTTGCAAAATAATTAGTGATCCAAAGGAAACATTATATAACCACTAAAGATTAAAGGAAAAGTGTTTCCATAACTCTCTCTAATTACCCCTAGGACATATTTGGGTTCATTCACTTCTGCTCTATTATTTCTGCATTTATGGCTCTTGATTAATGCAGTAATGGAGCCCACACATGTCAGACACCCGCAACACTCAACAGATCCCATAGACTATAATGTGTCATTTGGGTTCCGTCGGTCGCGGATGATACAGCACCAGCTTCATTGTAAAGGATAGGTGCCAGCACACAGGTTGTAAACCCCAAAAAACAAATAATCCAAAAATGAAAAAACAGCAGGCAGTGTTCAAAAATGGGAAACTATCAAAAGTCCAGTGAAACTTTTAATACGTCATGTATTAAACGGGCAACATTTTGGGTACACAGAGCCAAAACATTGCCTGTTGCACATATGGCTTATTAAAAGTTTCACATAACTTTTGATATTTTCCCATTTTTGAGTGTTGCCTGCTTTTTAGGTTTTTCGAAACGTAAAGAGCGAAATCTAAAGCATGAAAAAAGTACCGTATTTAGTTTCATAAGAAAGTTACGAGACCGTTTTTAATGTAAAGTGAATGTCATAAAAAAAAAAAATTCCCTGTTGGAAAGGGGTTAAAGGTTAGCACCAGTGATTGGATGCTGTATACCACTGATCACCGCGGATGTGACATCTATTGCTAACTACCAAAGACTCCTCAAGGATGCACATAGCTCTGATTATCAGGGAACAGATGAGCGACCTAGTCGTGACCACCATGTACTAGATGCTCTATGTAGCATTGACCACTAGGGGTCAAACCCCTGGGACCATGAATGATCGGGCACTATATGACCTCCAGGGGCTACATGCTCTGCATAGCACTGACCACTAGGGGTCAAACACCTGGGACCATGAATTATCAGACACTACACGACCACCAAGGACTAGATTCTCTGCATAGCATTGACCACTAGCAGTCAAACACCCCTGAACATGAATGATCGGATGCTACATGACCACCATGGACTAGATGCTCTGCATTAGGGGTCAAACACCTGGGACCATGAATGATAAGAAACTACAAGACAATCATGGACTAGATGCTCTGCATAGATCTGACTACTAGGGGTCAAACAGCTGGGACCATAAATGATCAAACACTACATGCCCACCATGGACTAGATGCTCTGTATAGCACTGACCACTAGGGGTCAAACAGCTGGGACCATAAATGATCAAACACTACATGACCACCATGGACTAGATGCTCTGTATAGCACTGACCACTAGGGGTCAAATACACCTGACCATGAATGATCGGAAAACTACATGACCATCATGGACTAGATGCTCTGCATAGATCTGACCACTAGGGGTCAAATAGCTGGTACCATAAATGATCGGACACTTCATGACCACCAGGGACTGGATGCTCTGCATAGCACTGAACACTAGGGGTCAAACACCTGGGACCATGAATAATCGTAAATTACATGACCACCAAGGACTAGATGCTCTGTATAGCACTGACCTCTAGAGGTCAAACACCCCTGACCATGAATGATTGGACACTACATGACCACCATGGACTAGATGATGTGCATAGCACTGACCATTAGGGGTCAGACACCTGGGACCATGAATAATCTGACACTACATCACCACCAAGGACTAGATGCTCTGGATAGATCTAACCACTTGGGGTCAACCACCTCGGACCATGAATGATCGGGCACTACATGACCACCAAGGACTAAATGCTCTACATAGATCTGACCACTAGGGGTCAAACACCTGGGACCATGAATCATCAGATGCACAATGTATAGCTTTGATCACTATAATATTAGCCAATGGTCAGCACAAATAAAATAAAATAATCACATCTATTTCTTAAAGCAAATTGTTAATCCATCGTACAGTAAGTGTGAAAATATCTTCTTAACCCTTGGTATTAACAATTGTAAGCTATGGACCCTCATCTAGAGGAACGCTAAACGAGTAAGAAGACGTCCAGTAAGCAATGTGCGCACAACGTTAATGATCACATTAATGAGCACAATGTAATAAGCCGGCTGGATTTCTCTGACTCACGAAACATCCTTGGCAAATCTTCTAATACCCAGCGAGAAGTAGAGCATGAAAATCGTTTCCTTCAGATCTTTGCTGGGTTCCTGCCTCTCCCTGGACTTTTCCTGCAGGGGAAATCTTTGAGATCTGTGTGAACCATTTTAGTTTCTTACCAGAATAAATATTAAATAGTTACTTACACAGGTCAGTAATAGTGTTGAGCGAGCACTAAAATGCACGGGTGCTCGAAGTTCGGGCCGAGCTCACCGTGATACTCGGGTGCTCGACCTGAGCAACGAGCCCAATGTTAGTCTATGGGAGACCCGAGCATTTTTGCAGCGGCACCCCCAGCAGTCTGTAGAAAGCCTAGAAAGTGCCCAAAACGATAGTGACAGTGCTCAAAAGACATGAGGACAGCATGGGCATCGCCCCAGGAAGCATTTATGACCCCCAGGTCACTGCTGTCAACAACATGGTCAGAGGTATTAAGCCACTTTTACGGGCTCACAATAAAACGTTCAAAAACTAAACTGAAATGGTTTTCCTGTGAAATATGTTAAGGAACTTCCTTTCCAGGGTAAAGACTTGTGTATAAGGTAAAATAAATAACCAAAAACAAAAATACTCCTCCACACCTTGGGCTATGTTCACAAGTAGCATTTTTTATGTGTTTTTGCACTTTTGTATTGCTTTCAACCGTAACAAATGCATTCACCAGGAAATGTCATTTTAACATTTTACAATCTTATCTGGCCATGTGCTTTGTGACACATGCATACAGTGCTGAAAAGACATGGGAACAGCATGGGGAAGACCCCTGGAAGCATCTCTGACACCCAGGTCACTGCCTAAAAGTGTGCCCATCAGAAGTGATCTTTTCCGCATCAGAAGATGCAGACTTACAACTATCCCCGTGCAAGTCCTTCTCCCAGGGCAATGTTCAATTGTACCTCCCCCATTCCATGCAATGCAAGCGTAAGTGTGCAACCTGACACCCACCCACCCCCAGGCTGCAATACCATACTGCTAGCTTGCTTGCACTTGAAATGGGGCCTTTTAGTTTGGAGGGGGCCGAAGCTGGCCACTACCTCATGGCTGCTTCGGCAGCGAGGTATCCATACTCAGTCCCCGGTGGCCGGGTGTCCACGCTCGGTCCCCAGCCGCCAGAGGGCGGCCGGGTGTCCATACTTGGTCCCCAGCCGCCCCGCGGCCGGGTGTCCATAAACGGTCCCCAGCCGCCCCTATTTCTCCTTCAAACTTCCCCCACACTTTTCTTAGCCTGGCCTGCTTTAGGGCACCATTGGACGAGCCCACCAGAGAACCAGACTCTTCTGGTGGGCCCTGGCTTCTCCATTAGGGGAGATGAGAGTGCCAAGGTGAGGAGCATGATGATGATGATAGAAGTTAGCGTCTGCTTTGTTTTCTTGGAATGCAAGCGCATGTTTGTAGTAGCGGCTAGGCCTCAGGTGGCCAGGGTTTTGGCGCATACCCTATCTCCTCCGAGGATTGCTGCATGTTTTCCTGCTACTATCCCAGTTCTATGACTCCCGTTAAAACAAAGCTTCAGGTGATGAATGATGCATGAGGTGGTGGCAAAGGAGAAAGAGCAGGAGGAACAGGGACCATTCACATCAATATCAGGCCAATCAACCACACATGTCTTGTAGGATACGTTTCTGTACCAAAAGGAGCGGTTCAGCTACACAGTTATAGGGCATGCAGTGAGTGCAATGCCTAACAAAAAATTTTAGGCACTCCAAGGCCCCTTGGAAGTGACATGGAGGTCAGAGGGCCTTAACTAAACAGTCTTTTCCATTTATAGCAGCTGGGTCTCCTGTGCACTGTTGGCCTAAGCAGTGAATGGAAGGCTTTCCAAAAATTATGAGGAACTGCAATGCCCCTTGAAACAGACGTGGATTACAGCATACTAAAAACCTTCTACCCATTATTGGGGAGTGGATCTCCCTTAGTGTTCGCCTATGCATTGAAAAGCAAAAGCTGACTAAAAATAGGAGGAAATGCAATGCCCGTTGGAAGAATGGTGGAGGTCGCAGTGGAATAAAAAGACAATATCAATGCCCCTTGGAAAAGTGGAGGAGGTCGCAGTAGCTTAACAAGACGGTTTTAATGCCCCTTGGAAGAATGGTAGAGGTCGCAGTAGATTAACAAGACGGTATTAATGCCCCTGGGGAAAGTGGTGGAGGTCGCAGTAGCTTAACAAGACAGTTTTAATGCCCCTGGAAGAGACGTGGAGGTTGCAGTAGCTTAATAAGACAGTTTTAATGCCCCTTGCAAGAGATGTGGAGGTTGCAGTAGCTAAACAAGACGGTTTTAATGCCCCTTGGAAGAAACATGGAGGTTTCAGTAGCTTAACAAGACGGTTTTAATGCCCCTTGGAAGAATGGTGGAGGTCGCAGTAGCTTAACAAGACGGTTTTAGTGCCCCTGAGGAAAGTGGTGGAGATCGCAGTAGCTTAACAAGACGGTTTTAATGCACCTTGGAAGAGACGTGGAGGTTGCAGTAGCTTAACAAGACAGTTTTAATGCCCCTTGGAAGAGACGTGGAGGTCGCAGTGGAATAAAAAGATAATAGCAATGCCCCTTGAAAAAGTGGTGGGGGTCGCAGTAGCTTAGCAAGACAGTTTTAATGCCCCTGGAAAAAGTGGTGGAGGTCGCAGTAGCTTAACAAGACGGTTTTAATGCCCCTTGGAAGAGACGTGGAGGTTGCAGTAGCTTAACAAGACAGTTTAAATGCCCCTTGGAAGAGACATGGAGGTTGCAGTAGCTTAAGAAGATGGTATTAATGCCCCTTGGAAGAGACATGGAGGTTGCAGTAGCTTAACAAGATGGTTTAAATGCCCCTTGGAAGAGACATGGAGGTTGCAGTAGCTTAACAAGACGGTTTCAATGCCCCTTGGAAGAGACATGGAGGTTGCAGTAGCTTAACAAGACGGTTTTAATGCCCCTTGGCAGAGACATGGAGGTTGCAGTAGCTTAACAAAATGGTTTAAATGCCCCTTGGAAGAGACGTGGAGGTTGCAGTATCTTAACAAGACGGTTTTAATGCCCCTTGGAAGAGACGTGGAGGTTGCAGTAGCTTAACAAGACAGTTTAAATGCCCCTTGGAAGAGACATGGAGGTTGCAGTAGCTTAACAAGACGGTTTTAATGCCCCTTGGAAGAGACGTGGAGGTTGCAGTAGCTTAACAAGACAGTTTAAATGCCCCTTGGAAGAGACGTGGAGATTGCAGTAGCTTAACAAGAAGGTTTAAATGCCCCTTGGAAGAGACGTGGAGGTTGCAGTATCTTAACAAGACGGTTTTAATGCCCCTTGGAAGAGATGTGGAGGTTGCAGTAGCTTAATAAGACAGTTTTAATGGCCCTTGGAAGAATGGTGGAAGTCGCAGTAGCTTAGCAAGACAGTTGTAATGCCCCTTGGAGAAGTGGTGGAGGTCGCAGTAGCTTAACAAGACGGTTTTAATGCCCCTTGGAAGAGACGTGGAGGTCGCAGTAAAATAAAAAGACAATATCAATGCCCCTTGAAAAAGTGGTGGAGGTCGCTGTGGCTTGACAAGACGGTTTTAATGCCCCTGGGAAAAGTGGTGGAGGTCGCAGTAGCTTAACAAGACGATTTTAATGCCCCTTGGAAGAGACGTGGAGGTCGCAATAGCTTAACAAGACTGTTTTAATGCCCCTTGGAAGAGACATGGAGGTCGCAGTGGAATAAAAAGACAATATCAATGCCCCTTGAAAAAGTTGTGGAGGTCGTAGTAGCTTAACAAGACGGTTTTAATGCCCCTGGAAAAAGTGGTGGAGGTCGCAGTAGCTTAACAAGAATGTTTTAATGCCCCTTAGAAGAGACATGGAGGTTGCAGTAGCTTAACAAGACGGTTTTAATGCCCCTTGGAAGAGACATGGAGGTTGCAATAGCTTAACAAAATGGTTTAAATGCCCCTTGGAAGAGACGTGGAGGTTGCAGTAGCTTAACAAGACGGTTTTAATGCCCCTTGGAAGAGACGTGGAGGTTGCAGTAGCTTAACAAGACAGTTTAAATGCCCCTTGGAAGAGACATGGAGGTTGCAGTAGCTTAACAAGACGGTTTTAATGCCCCTTGGAAGAGACGTGGAGGTTGCAGTAGCTTAACAAGACAGTTTAAATGCCCCTTGGAAGAGACGTGGAGGTTGCAGTAGCTTAACAAGATGGTTTAAATGCCCCTTGGAAGAGACGTGGAGGTTGCAGTATCTTAACAAGACGGTTTTAATGCCCCTTGGAAGAGATGTGGAGGTTGCAGTAGCTTAATAAGACAGTTTTAATGCCCCTTGGAAGAATGGTGGAGGTCGCAGTAGCTTAGCAAGACAGTTGTAATGCCCCTTGGAGAAGTGGTGGAGGTCGCAGTAGCTTAGCAAGACGGTTTTAATGCCCCTTGGAAGAGACATGGAGGTCGCAGTAAAATAAAAAGACAATATCAATGCCCCTTGAAAAAGTGGTGGAGGTCACTGTGCCTTGACAAGACGGTTTTAATGCCCCTGGGAAAAGTGGTGGAGGTCGCAGTAGCTTAACAAGACGATTTTAATGCCCCTTGGAAGAGACGTGGAGGTCGCAATAGCTTAACAAGACTGTTTTAATGCCCCTTGGAAGAGACATGGAGGTCGCAGTGGAATAAAAAGACAATATCAATGCCCTTGAAAAAGTGGTGGAGGTCGCAGTAACTTAACAAGACGGTTTTAATGCCCCTGGAAAAAGTGGTGGAGGTCGCAGTAGCTTAACAAGACTGTTTTAATGCCCCTTAGAAGAGACATGGAGGTTGCAGTAGCTTAACAAGACGGTTTTAATGCCCCTTGGAAGAGACATGGAGGTTGCAGTAGCTTAAAAAGACAGTTTTAATGCCCCTTGGAAGAATGGTGGAGGTCGCAGTGGCTTAGCAAGTTGGTTGTAATGCCCCTTGGAGAAGTGGTGGAGGTCGCAGTAGCTTAACAAGACGGTTTTAATGCCCCTTGGAAGAGACATGGAGGTCGCAGTAAAATAAAAAGACAATATCAATGCCCCTTGAAAAAGTGGTGGAGGTCACAGTAGCTTGACAAGACGGTTTTAATGCCCCTGGGAAAAGTGGTGGAGGTCGCAGTAGCTTAACAAGACGGTTTTAATGCCCCTTGGAAGAGACGTGGAGGTTGCAGTAGCTTAACAAGACGGTTTAAATGCCCCTTGTAAGAGACATGGAGGTTGCAGTAGCTTAACAAGACGGTTTTAATGCCCCTTGGAAGAGACGTGGAGGTTACAGTAGCTTAACAAAACGGTTTTAATGCCCCTTGGAAGAATGGTGGAGGTCGCAGTAGTTTAACAAGACAGTTTTAATGCCCCTTGGAGAAGTGGTGGAGGTCGCAGTAGCTTAGCAAGTTGGTTGTAATGCCCCTTGGAGAAGTGGTGGAGGTCGCAGTAGCTTAACAAGACGGTTTTAATGACCCTTGGAAGAATGGTGGAGGTCAGAGTAGCTTAACAAGACGGTTTTAATGCCCCTGGGAAAAGTGGTGGAGGTCGTAGTAGCTTAACAAGACGGTTTTAATGCCCCTTACAAGAGCCATGCAGTGCAGCATATTAAAAACATTCTTCCCATTATTGGGGAGTGGGTCTCCCATAGTCTTTGCCTACAGTTAGGTCCATAATTATTTGGACAGAGACAACATTTTTCTAATTTTGGTTCTAGACATTACCACAATGAATTTTAAACAAAATAATTCAGATGCAGTTGAAGTTCAGACTTTCAGCTTTCATTTGAGGGTATTCACATTAAATTTGGATGAAGGGTTCAGGAGTTTCCGCTCCTTAACATGTGCCACCCTGTTTTAAAGGGACCAAAAGTAATTGGACAGATTAAATAATTGTAAATAAAATGTTCATTTCTAGTATTTGGTTGAAAACCCTTTGTTGGCAATGACTGCATGAAGTCTTGAACGCATGGACATCACCAGACGCTGTGTTTCCTCCTTTTTGATACTCTGCCAGGCCTTCACTGTGGTGGTTTTCAGTTGCTGTTTGTTTGTGGGCCTTTCTGTCTGAAGTTTAGTCTTTAACAAGTGAAATGCATGCTCAATTGGGTTGAGATCAGGTGACTGACTTGACCATTCAAGAATATTCCACTTCTTTGCTTTAATAAACTCCTGGGTTGCTTTGGCTTTATGTTTTGGGTCATTGTCCATCTGTAGTATGAAACGACGACCAATCAGTTTGGCTGTATTTGGCTGGATCTGAGCACACAGTATGGCTCTGAATACATCAGAAATCATTCGGCTCCTGTGTCACATCATCAATAAACACTAGTGACCCAGTGCCACTGGCAGCCATGCATGCCGAAGCCATCACACTGCCTCCGCCGTGTTTTACAGATGATGTGGTATGCTTTGGATCATGAGTAGTGTTGAGCATTCCGATACTGAAATATCGGGTATCGGCCGATATTCACTGTATCGGAATTCCGATACTTAATTCCGATACTTTTATAATATCGAATACCGGAATCGGAAGTTCCCATAATGCCTGCACTCTGCAGTGTCTCTGAAGGATGACAAGCTGGATGGCAGCGCTCAGCTGCGATCCAGCTTGTCATCAGAATGCCATCCCAGCGTGGGAGAATTCTCCTGATTGTTTAAAAGCCGGCGCGCGGTAAAAAGCCGCCGGCTTTTAAACAATCACGCAGCCCCATACTGCTTCCCCGCAGCCTCCCACCCCGATCCTCCGCTCCCCTCGCCACCTCCCATCCCGATCGTAAATTAGGACCGGGCGGGGAGCGCAGCACCAAGGAGCGAAGGACCCGGGCGGGGAAGCCGGCAGTGAAAAGACTTCACCGCCGGCTTTCCCGTTCTGTGCTGCGCTTTCCCGCCGGTTATTTCAAATGAACAGCTGAGGTATCAGGTGATGCCGATCAGCTGTTCATTTGAAGTAGCCGCGGTGCCCTCAGAGGGTTCATGTGAGTTCATGCTTGACTGCATGAACTCACATCAACTTTCCCACGGCCGCACAGGTCAGCCTCACCTCCCGGACCCGTCATGATTAGTGTGTGCGGGGTGTGTGTGTGTGCGGGGTGTGTGTGCGGGTGTGTGTGCGGGGTGTGTGTGTGCGGGTGTGTGTGCGGGCAGACATAGGCCGATGTGACACTACTACTCCCATCGGCCTATGTCTGTCCCCCGTCCACTCCTGCCAGCAGGATCAGCTCGATGGGAGCAGTAGTTCCCATCAGCCTGATCCTGCTATTTAAATTGCCCTACTGTGTCCCCAATAAATGTTAAATACATGTCATTGGTGGCCAGTGGTTACCTAAAATAAATTAGTTCATACATTACCTGTCCCCGCCGATCGCCACCTAAAATAAAGTAAAAAATAAAAAACTACACCTATACTCACCTAGACACCTAATTCCCCGAAGCCATCGATCTCCTGTAATAAAATATAAAATAATAAACCACAACCTTATCCTTACCCCTCCGTAGTAGTCCACGAGTGTCCCACGAAGATCTCCAGTTCAGAGCAGCCACATAGAATGTGACCGCTCTGAACCGCTGCCGCCGCTAGAATGACGGGGCCGTAAGGGTTCACCGGAGTTCAGGCAGCGCTGCTCCGGTTAGCTCCTTTACGGCACTGCTGTATCGTGAGAAATTCCCACGGTACAGCACTGCCGTAAAGGAGGTCTCCGGAGCTGCGCTGCCTGAATGCACTCCGGTGACCTCAGTCAGTGGCTCCCGCTGCCGGGAGCGGACGTGTTCCCGGCAGCGTGAGCTTACAGCAGCCATGCACAGCTGTCACCATCTCCAGATGTGACAGCTGTGCATGGGAGATCAGCGCAGGAACGTGGACAGGTAACTATTTTTTTTTTAGTAAACTAAGAATTAAATAAAATGGTGTTTTATTTCAAATAAATTATTTTTTTCTGGGTGTAGTGTGTTTTTTCTTTTTAACACTTTGTAGGTTAGTAATGGGGGTGTCATATAGACGGCCATCATTACTAACCTGGGCTTCATGGCAGCTGGCGCTGACATGAACCCCACCACTATTACCCCCTGCCACCGCACCAGGGCAGCGTGGAAGAGCGAGGCTAAGTGCCAGAATTGGCGCATCCTATGGATGCGCCATTTCTGGGGCGGCTGACGGCTGGTGTTTCTAGCCTGGGAGGGGGCCAATATTCATGGCACCCTTCCTGAGCTATTAATATCAGCCCCCAGCTGTCTGCCTAGCCTTTGCTAGCTATTAAAATAGAGGGGACCCCACGTCATTTTTTTTTGGGGGGTCCCCCATTTTAATAGCTAGTAAAGGCTAGGTATTCAGCTGGGGGCTGATATTAGTAGCCTGGGAAGCTCCGTGGGTTTTACCCCCTTCCCAGGCTTCAAACATCTGCCCCAGCCGTCTGCTTAACCTCCGCTAGAGACTAAAATTATGGGGGATCCCACTCCATTTTTTTTTTAAATAAATCCTTTATTTTAACACTAAATGACATTTGAGGAGTTAATAAAGATGCAGTCCCTAAATTATTATTTATTTTTTAATAAATTTTTCCCAAAACTTTTGACGTGGGCTTCGCCATATTTTTGTATGCCAGCCAGGTACAGCATCCAGCTTCTATGAACGCGCCATTTTCCGGGGCGGCCGCGGACTGCAATTTTCAGCGGGGGGGGGGGAGGGCAAAAAGCTTGGGCCTCCCTGCGCTGCAGATTCCATCCCCCAGCTGCCTAGTTGTACCTGGCTGGACACAAAAATAGGGAGAAGCTCCACGTTTTTTTTTTTTTAATTATTTCATGAAATTCATGGAATAATTAAGAAAAAAAGGGCTTCCCTATATTGTTGTGTCCGGCTAGGTACAAATAGGCAGCTGGTGGTTGGGGGCAGCCCGTTCCTGCCTGCTGTACCTGGCTGGACACAAATATAGTGTGAAGCCCCACGTCAATTTTTTTTTAATTATTTCAGGAAATTCATGAAATAATTAAAAAAAAATTATGTGGGGCTTCGCCCTATAATTGTGTCCAGCCAGGTACAGCAGGCAGCAACGGGCTGCCCCCAACCACCAGCTGCCTATTTGTACCTAGCCGGACACAACAATATAGGGAAGCCCTTTTTTTCTTAATTATTCCATGAATTTCATGAAATAATTAAAAAAAAAAATGTGTGGCGCTTCGCCCTATTTTTGTGTCCAGCCAGGTACAACTAGGCAGCTGGGGGCTGGAATCTGCAGCGCAGGGAGACCCAAGCTTTCTGGGTCCCACCCGCTGCAAATTGCAGTCCGCAGCCGCCCCGGAAAATGGCGCGTTCATAGAAGCGCCATCTTCTGGCGCTGTACCCAACTCATCCAGGGCCCTGGTGCGGTGGCTCACTGGGTAATAAAGGGGTTAAGGCCAGCTTGGCATTATCAGCTGGCCCTAAGCCCGAAATTCATGGGGTCACGCCAATATTAGACATGACCGCCATGAATTTCTAGTAAAGTATTTAAAAAAAACACAAACACCCAGAAAAAAGTCCTTTAATTGAAATAAAGACACAATTCTTTATTGTTCTAAATTAAACCATACTTACCGCCACACCCATTCCAGCTGAAGCCAACGATCTCCTGCAATAAAAGTAAAATAATAAAGCAACCTCATCCTTACCTTTCCATGGTTCCCAGGACAGCTTCAGCTCTGCTACATCGAGATGACAGGCTGGACCGCAGCAGAACGCTGCCATCCATCCTGTCATCCCGCAGACACTGAGAAGCGCAGGCATACTTCCACTCCTCAGTGTCTGGCTGTGACGGCATCCAGATGAGCCGAGGTCATGTCCAATGAACTCCGCTCACTTCATGTACGTCACTGACAGCGTGGGAAAATTCTCCTGCACTCAGCACTTCAGCGTGAGAATTTTCCCACGCTGTCAGTGACGTGCATGAGGTGAGCTGAGTTCATTGGACATGAACTCGGCTCATCTGGATGACGTCACAGAGAGACACTGAGGAGCGCAAGCATGCCTGCGCTTCTCAGTGTCTGCGGGATGACAGGCTGGATGGCAGCTTTCTGCTGCGGTCCAGCCTGTCATCTCGATGTAGCAGAGCTGGAGCTGTCCTGGGAACCATCGAAAGGTAAGGATGAGGTTGCTTTATTATTTTTCTTTTATTGCAGGAGATCGTTGGCTTCAGCTGGAATGGGCGTGATGGTAAGTATGGTTTAATTTAGAACAATAAAGAATTGTGTCTTTATTTCAATTAAAGGACTTTACTCTGGGTGTTTGTGTTTTCTTTTAACTTTGACTATGGGGTTAGTAATGGGGGTGTCTTATAGACGCCTCTCCATTACTAACCTGGGCTTGATGTCAGCTGGCATTATAAGCTGACATCAACCCCAACCCTATTACCCCCTGCCACCGCACCAGGGCAGCGTGGAAGAGCGAGGCTAAGTGCCAGAATTGGCGCATCCTATGGATGCGCCATTTCTGGGGCGGCTGACGGCTGGTGTTTCTAGCCTGGGAGGGGGCCAATATTCATGGCACCCTTCCTGGGCTATTAATATCAGCCCCCAGCTGTCTGCCTAGCCTGTGCTAGCTATTAAATTAGGGGGGACCCCACGTCATTTTTTTGGGGGGGTCCCCCATTTTAATAGCTAGTAAAGGCTAGGTATTCAGCTGGGGGCTGATATTAGTAGCCTGGGAAGCTCCGTGGGTATTACCCCCTTCCCAGGCTTCAAACATTTGCCCCAGCTGTCTGCTTAACCTCCGCTAGAGCCTAAAATTAAGGGGAACCCCACGCCAATTTTTTTTTAAATAAATCCTTTATTTTAACACTAAATGACAAGTACAGTAATCAACACTGTCACTGTACTTCATATATATGTGACTGACATGTTTCTATCTATCTAATCTATGTGTGATTCTCTATTCCTTCTATTCTAAATTGTCGGGTACAGATGCTGAATTGCCGGCCGGCTTTCTTAAAGAGACGGTGCATGAAAACACTATTATTTTTTTAAATAAATCCTTTACACTAAATGACAAGTTCTGTAAGCAACACTGTCACTGTACTTCTTATATATGTGACTGACATGTTTCTATCTATCTAATCTATGTGTGAAGCTCTATTCTGTCTGTTATAAATTGTCGGGTACAGATGCTGAATTGCCGGCCGGCTTTTTTAAAGAGACGGTGCACGAAAACACTAATATTTTTTTTAATAAATCCTTTACACTAAATGACAAGTACAGTAAGCAACACTGTCACTGTACTTCATATATATGTGACTGACATGGTTCTATCTATCTAATCTATGTGTGAAGCTCTATTCTTTCTGTTGTAAATTGTCGGGTACCGGTGAATGCCGCTGATGAATTGCCGGCTTTTCATGTCATTCTACATTATTCTTAGTTGTTTTACTTCATGTAGAATTAACCTACAAGGAAAGAAAGGGTTTATTTTCATTCCGATATTTGTGTCCCATTGACTTGCATTGGTTTCCGGTATCGGAATCGGCGATATCCGATACTTTTTGGGTATCGGCCCGATCCAATCCGATACGATATTTCCTGATATCGGAAGGTATCGCTCAACACTAATCATGAGCTGTACCACGCCTTCGCCATACTTTTCTCTTTCCATCATTCTGGTAGAGGTTGATCTTGGTTTCATCTGTCCAAAGAATGTTCTTCCAGAACTGTGCTGGCTTTTTTAGATGTTTTTTAGCAAAGTCCAGTCTAGCCTTTTTCTTCTTGATGCTTATGAGTGGCTTGCACTGTGCAGTGAACCCTCTGCATTTACTTTCATGCAGTCTTCTCTTTATGGTAGATTTGGATATTGATATGCCTACCTCCTGGAGAGTGTTGTTCACTTGGTTGGCTGTTGTGAAGGGGTTTCTCTTCACCATGGAGATTATTCTGCGATCATCCACCACTGTTGTCTTCCGTGGGCACCCAGGTCTTTTTGCATTGATGAGTTCACCAGTGCTTTCTTTCTTTCTCAGGATGTATCAAACTGTAGATTTTGCCACTCCTAATATTGTAGCAATTTCTCGGATGTTTTTTTTCTGTTTTTGCAGCTTAAGGATGGCTTGTTTCACCTGCATGGAGAGCTCCTTTGACCTCATGTTTACTTCACAGCAAAACCTTCCAAATGCAAGCACCACGCCTCAAATCAACTCCAGGCCTTTTGTCTGCTTAATTGAGAATGACATAACGAAGGGATTGCCCACACCTGTCCATGAAATAGCCTTGGAGTCAATTGTCCAATTACTTTTGGTCCCTTTAAAAACAGGGTGGCACATGTTAAGGAGCTGAAACTCCTAAACCCTTCATCCAATTTTAGTGTTGATACCCTCAAATGAAAGCTGAAAGACTGAACTTCAACTGCATCTGAATTGTTTTGTTTAAAATTCATTGTGGTAATGTCTAGAACCAAAATTAGAAAAATGTTGTCTCTGTCCAAATATATATTGACCTAGCTGTATGCCTTCCAAGCAAAAGCTGCAAAAAATTAGGACGGAGGAACTTGCAATGCTGGCAACACGGACCAAGGTCACCCTGGTGGTATAGTGGTGGTGGAGGCTGAGGATAAGGAGAAGAGCAAAATACAGCCGAAATGAGGAAGCGTATACCCATTTGTGGGTGTGAAGCGGTGCATAGGAATACACCTCACAAAATAACACAGTGGATTTGACTTTATGAAACTCTGCTGTCATTTGGTGGTGATGAGAAGTCTGGCCCAAACCAGTCCTTGTTCATTTTGATAAGGGTCAGCTTGTCAGCATTGTCAGTTGACAGGCGAGAGCGCTTATCTGTTATAACTCCCCCAGCGGCACTAAAAACAAGCTCCGATAACACGCTATCGGCAGGGCAGGACAGGACCTCCAAGGCGTACAGAGCAAGTTCATTCCAAGTGTCCAGCTTGGATACCCAAAAATTAAAAGGCACAGAGGAATCACGGAGGACGCTGGTACGGTCGGCAACATACTACCTCACCATCTTTTGAAACTTTCCACTTCATGTGAGAGTACCCCGCGCCTCAGGGCTTGTAAGCTGGGCGGGTCTGAGAAAATTGTCCCAGAACATTGACAGTGTTCCCCTGACTCTGCTGGATTGGAGTTGCGTCTCTCTTGCTTGTACGCCTTGGTTGGGCAATGAACTGTGACCTCTGCCGCTAGCGTGTTCAAATGGGAATTTTTTTAACAGTTCTGCAGCTAGGGCCTTCTGGTACTGCCCAATTTTTGTAGACATCTCCACCTCAGGAATAAGAGAGTGAAATTTCTCCTTGTAGCGGGGGTCTAAAAGTGTCACCAACCAGTAATGACTATCACCCAATGTCAGGAAACAACACCCACTTTTGGGTCAGACCTTGCAGCTCTCTGGCGCCCCCTTATCCTGCTGGTCAAACACGGTATTGACCGAGGATAAGCACGGGCGCAGCTGCTCTAAATTATGTCGACTATTGTGGCACGTGATGTGACAGGACGTATATATACCACCAGTTCCCTCCAGGAACGTATATATACCTCCGACCAGCCACCCTCAAACCACAATATCACATAAATACTGGTATACTGCCACCACCGATCGCTTAGCAGGTGGATCGGGTACCCGTTAGGTAACGTGAAGTAGCGGGTGAGGAACGTGTTTGCTCGACATAGGACAAGAAGAACAAAGTTGGTAAATAATAATGATTTACTCCCAAAAGGGGGGCAGTGTTTACAAAAGATATACAAGATATTATAAAAGAGACAATTTACATATATGCATAAACAGTTATTAAAATAAAAGGGATAAGTAATAGCAAAACCTGTGCCACGTGGTGATGGTCTCAGATTCTGTGTGGGGGACGGCTCCCCGGAAAGTAGATGTGATTCCTCCACGCAGCGTGTGGGGCATGCGTCTGACGTCCCTGG
Organism: Phyllobates terribilis; assembly: GCF_046119375.1. Classification (NCBI taxonomy): domain Eukaryota; kingdom Metazoa; phylum Chordata; class Amphibia; order Anura; family Dendrobatidae; genus Phyllobates; species Phyllobates terribilis. The sequence goes on from NW_027362768.1 coordinate 336,875,167, forward strand.
TTGGAATGACTTGGAAAATGGCCGTTCTGGTTTTTACTAAAGGGGCCAAACGATTAGGAAACACCCATGTTGTTTACCTCACAAGGGGGCTCGGTTTTGTGAAAACACCCAGCTGCATAGAACATAAAAACCTTCAGATTTCATATCTTGGTGTGGGGGGGTCCCACATCCAAGATGGAGACATCATGTTGGCCGTCACCAGTATTCATGAAGATTGATATCAAATATGAAATCTCTATGAAGCTCAGAAGCTCAAAATCCATTATCCCAGTTCCCGGTAGTTTCTCAGTTATGCAAGATATACTACTATAATGGGAAAAAGGTGAGCATTCCAAAAATGTGGTCCCGGTGTTTGTGACCATCATGTGCATTATTAAAATCGACATTAAATGTTTGTAAAGCTAAACAATAGAATTGGAGGGAAAAATCCAGGGTATACCAGTATACTTGCTCTGGGCTGAGGTTTTATGGCGTCATAAAAATTCCTGGGTTGGGGGAAGCTGTAGTGAGTCCTGTCTTACAAATGGACAGGGGGGTGGAAATTTAGGACATCTCTCATTTTTAAAACTCGGACAAAAATACATTTTGCCTGACACCCAACATTTTGACAATGCGAGGGACAAGGTTAAGGCAGCGTAACATAAAGTCAGCCATGCGTGCCAGACTGGTAACGGGCAAGACTTCTGTGTCCTCACCAAGATGACGACTGACCATGCTCTCCTCCTCCTCCCCCCTGTCCTCAGGCCACCCACGCTGAACCGACGGTATGACAGTTGTACAGGTACTACCGTCTACAGAGCACGATACCAGCTTCTGTTCTTCCTCCTCCTCCTCCTCTCCCTCATTGTCCCCCAATGCACATTGGGATGAGATGAGGCTGGGCTGTGTGTAATCGCCCGCTGCGGCTTCTTGATCCATCTCATCACACTCTGGCTGCAATGCCTCCTCTTTAATTCTCTGCAGAGAGCGTTGCAAAAGACAGACAAGTGGGATGCTGACACTAATGAAGGCGTCATCGCCACTCACCATCTTGGTGGACTCCTCAAAGTTTGTCAGCATGGTACATATGTCAGACATCCAGGTCCACTCCTGAGGTCTTATGTGTGGAGTCTGACCTGAATATCGACGGCCTTGTTGCAGCTGGTACTCCACAACTGCTCTCTTCTGCTCACAAATCCTTTGCAACATGTGGAGGGTAGAGTTCCAACGTGTGGTGACATCACACACCAGTCGGTGTGCCGGAAGCTGCAAACGCTGCTGCAATACAGCAAGGGCGGCGGAAGCTGTAGCCGACTTGCGAAAATGAGCTGACAGGCGGCGTACTTTGACGAGCAGATCTGGCAACTCGGGGTACGATTTAAGAAACCGCTGAGCCACGAGGTTAAGCACATGAGCCATGCATGGTACGTGTGTGATCTTGCTTCGCCTCAGAGCCGCCACCAGGTTACGGCCATTGTCACCCACGACCATGCCTGGATGTACGTTCAGCGGTCTCAGCCACAGATCTGCCTGCTCTTTCACAGCTGTCCACAACTCACAAGCAGTGTGAGGTTTATCACCTAAGCTTATGAGTTTCAGCACAGCCTGTTGCCGCTTGGCTGAGGCAGTACTGCAGTGCTTCCAGCTTGTAACTGATGTGGTGATATCTGAGATGGAGGCTGAACATGAGGAGGAGGATGAGGATGATGCGCAGGAGCTGTACACTGTGGGGGAAACTCTGACTGCCATAGGGCCCGCAATCCTAGGTGTGGGGAGGATCTGTTCCGTCCCAAGTTCCGACTGGGTCCCGGCTTCCACTATGTTTACCCAGTGTTCCGTCAGGGAGATGTACCGTCCCTGGCCACAAGCACTTGTCCACGTGTCCGTTGTCAGGTGGACTCTCCCAGTAACTGCATTGTTGAGGGCACGGCAGATGTTTTGGGACACGTGCTTGTGTATTGCGGGGATAGCACACCGGGTAAAATAGTGTCGGCTGGGGACCGAGTACCGAGGGACGGCCACCGCCATAAGGTTGCGGGAGGATTCCGTCTCCAACAGCCTAAAAGGCAGCATTTCCAACGCAAGCAGTCGTGAAATGTGCGAATTTAGGACTGTGGCCTGTGGGGTGTTGGCTGCGAATTTCCGCTTTCGTTCAAAGCTCTGGGTTATGGACAATTGAACGCTGCGGTGGGACGTGGACGTTGATGATGTTTCTTGAGAAACTGCCATAACAAGTGAAGACTGAGAGGAGGGGACATCTTTGCATGCAGTATGGACAGGGCATTGCCTTGCACGCACAACAACGGAAGAAGCAGTGGTGACACCTACTGACACTGGTCGTGGACCCTGGGGTTCGCCCCACAAAGTCGGGTGCTTTGCTGCCATGTGCCTGATCATGCTGATGGTGGTCAGGCTGGTAGCTTTGTCACCCCTGCTGATGCTGGCATGGCAGGTGGTACAAATGGCCTTTTGGGGGTTATCAGCAGAGTCTTTAAAAAAATTCCAGACTCTGGAAGACCTACCGGTTGTACTGGCAACGTCCCTCGTGTTGGTGTTACGGGGAACTGTTGCCCGCCTTCTGTGTGCGGCCACCACACTGCTTCTTCCTGCCTGTTGGGGTACTCTGCCTCCCTCCCCCTGTGTGCTGCTGGCCTCGCTCTGCGTGTCCTCCTGCCATGTTGGGTCAGTTACTAGATCATCCACCACCTCCTCCTCTTCCACTTGCACATCACGATCCTCCTACTCACTTCGTGGCAATTGTGTCTCATCATTGTCCACCTCTTGTGACAAATTGCCAGCGTTGACTTCCTGTGGCCGTGGCTGTTCAAATATTTGAGCATCGCTACATGGGATCTCCTCTTCCACCAATTCAAGCGGAGCAGGCGATTGGCACAAATATGGAAATGGACCAGTGAACAGCTCTTCAGAGTGTCCAAGTGTGGGATCAGTTTCTGACAACACTCGGCATGGTGGGAGGAAGGAGCATCAGGGTGAGGAGGAGTATGCGGTCGAGACTCACGGCTACTAAAACTTGACCGTGTGGAAGACAGACCGGAGGTGGTGGTGCCCAGGTAACTGGAAGTATTATCTGCTATCCAATTAATAACCTGTTCACACTGATCAGTTCGCAATACTGGTGTTGTAGTGTGCTTCCCTAGTAATTCGGTCAAGAAGTGGGAGCGAGAAGATGTGGCTGTTGGTTGTGGCACATTTTCACCTTGGCCATGGCCCCGTCCTCTACACGCACCATCACCAGAACGTCCAGTTCCACGTCCCTTGCCACGCGCCTTGCCCATTGTAAATTAAGTAAAATAGCTTACTCTCGTACTATCAATGTAAAAAGGGTAATAAAAAGGAGATTAGAACCGTGGAAGAGGAAAACCACAGTTCTATTTGTCTGGCCTACACCAGAATCTTTAAAAAAAAAATAAGATATATTTGTGACTGAACAGACAGGGAGACACTATTACTGTTTTTTTTTTACGTAAAACAGGCCAAAAGCTGGATAATACAGAGATTTGAACTGTGGAACTGCAAAACCACAGTTCTAATTTACTGGCGTATACAAGACTTTTTAAATAGATATATTTGGGGCTGAACTGTCAGTGACACACTCAAACTGTTTTTTTTTACGTAAAAAAGACCCAAAAGTGGATAATACAGAGATTTGACCCGAGGGAACTGCAAAACCACAGTTCTATTTTTCTGGCCTACACCAGACTCTTTTAAACAGATATATTGGTATCTGACCAGTCAGGGAGACACTATTACTGTTTTTTTTACGGCAAAAAATGCCCAAAACGGGATAATACAGAGATTTGACCCGTGGAACAGCAAAACCACAGTTATAGTTATGTGGCGTACACCAGACTCTTTTAAACAGATATATTGGTGTCTGACCAGTCAGGGAGACACTATTACTGTTTTTTTAACTGCAAAAAAAGCCAAAAACAGTATAATTCAGAGATTTGACCCGTGGAACTGCAAAACCACCGTTCTATTTTTTCTGGCCTACACCAGACTCTTTTAAACAGATACATTGGTGTCTGAACAGTCAGGAAGACACTATTACTGTTTTTTTTACGGCAAAAAAAGCCAAAAGCAGGATAATACAGAGATTTGACCCGTGGAACTGCAAAACCACAGTTATAGTTATGTGTCATACACCAGACTCTTTTAAACAGATATATTGGTGTCTGACCAGTCAGGGAGACACTATTACAGGTTTTTTACAGCAAAAAATGCCCAAAACAGGATAATTCAGGGATTTGACCCGTGGAACTGCAAAACCACAGTTCTATTTTTCTGGCCTACACCAGACTCTTTTAAACAGATATATTAGTGTCTGAACAGTCAGGGAGACACTTTTACTGTTTTCTTTATGGCAAAAATGCCAAAAGCAGGATAATACAGAGATTTGACCCGTGGAACTGCAAAACCACAGTTATAGTTATGTGGCGTACACCAGACTCTTTTAAACAGATATACTGGTATCTGACCAGTCAGGGAGACACTATTACTTTTTTTTTTACAGCAAAAAATGTCAAAAACAAGATAATACAGAGACTTGACCAGTGGAATTGCAAAACCACAGTTATAGTTATGTGTCGTACACCAGACTCTTTTAAACAGATATATTGGTGTCTGACCAGTCAGGGAGACACTATTACAGTTTTTTTTTACGGCAAAAAATGCCAAAAACAGGATAATCAGAGATTTGACCCGTGGAACTGCAAAACCACAGTTCTATTTTTCTGGCCTACACCAGACTCTTTTAAACAGATATATTGGTGTCTGACCAGTCAGGGAGACAATATTACAGTTTTTTTTTTTACGGCAAAAAATGCCAAAAACAGGATAATACAGAGATTTGACCTGTGGAACTTCAAAACCACAGTTCTATTTTTCTGGCCTACACCAGACTCTTCTAAACAGATATATTGATGTCTGACCAGTCAGGGAGACACTATTACTGTTTCTTTTACGGCACAAAATGCCAAATGCTGGATAATACAGAGATTTGACCCGCGGAACTGCGAAACTACAGTTCTATTTTTCTGGCCTACACCAGACTCTTTTAAACAGATATATTGGTGTCTGACCAGTCAGGGAGATACTATTACAGTTTTTTTACGGCAAAAAATGACAAAAACAGGATAATACAGAGATTTGACCCGTGGAACTGCAAAACCACAGTTATAGTTATGTGGTGTACACCAGACTCTTTTAAACAGATACAGTTAGGTCCATATATATTTGGACAGAGACAACATTTTTCTAATTTTGGTTCTAGACATTATCACAATGAATTTTAAACAAAACAATTCAGATGCAGTTGAAGTTCAGACTTTCAGCTTTCATTTGAGGGTATCCACATTAAAATTTTATGAAGGGTTTAGGAGTTTCAGCTCCTTAACATGTGCCACCCTGTTTTTAAAGGGACCAAAAGTAATTGGACAGATTAAATAATTGTAAATAAAATGTTCATTTCTAGTACTTGGATGAAAACTCTTTGTTGGCAATGACTGCCTGAAGTCTTGAACTCATGGACATCACTAGACGCCGTGATTCCTCCTTTTTGATGCTCTGCCAGGCCTTCACTGCGGTAGTTTTCAGTTGCTGTTTGTTTGTGGGCCTTTCTGTCTGAAGTTTAGTCTTTAACAAGTGAAATGCATGCTCAATTAGGCTGAGATTAGGTGACTGACTTGGCCATTCAAGAATATTCCACTTCTTTGCTTTAATAAACTCCTTGGTTGCTTTGGCTTTATGTTTTGGGTCATTGTCCATCTGTAGTATGAAACGACGACCAATCAGTTTGGCTGCATTTGGCTGGATCTGAGCACACAGTATGGCTCTGAATACATCAGAATTCATTCGGCTGCTTCTGTCCTGTGTCACATCATCAATAAACACTAGTGACTCAGTGCCACTGGCAGCCATGCATGCCCAAGCCATCACACTGCCTCCGCCGTGCTTTACATATGATGTGGTATGCTTTGGATCATGAGCTGTACCACGCCTTCACCATACTTTTCTCTTTCCATCATTCTGGTAGAGGTTGATCTTGGTTTCATCTGTCCAAAGAATGTTCTTCCAGAACTGTGCTGGCTTTCTTAGATGTTTTTAAGCAAAGTCCAGTCTAGCCTTTTTATTCTTGATGCTTATGAGTGGCTTGCACCGTGCAGTGAACCCTCTGTATTTACTTTCATGCAGTCTTCTCTTTATGGTAGATTTGGATATTGATATGCCTACCTCCTGGAGAGTGTTGTTCACTTGGTTGGCTGTTGTGAAGGGGTTTCTCTTCACCATGGAGATTATTCTGCGATCATCCACCACTGTTGTCTTCCGTGGGCGCCCAGGTCTTTTTGCATTGATGATTTCACCAGTGCTTTCTTTATTTCTCAGGATGCACCAAACTGTAGATTTTGCCACTCCTAATATTGTAGCAATTTCTCGGACGGGTTTTTTCTGTTTTTGCAGCTTAAGGATGGCTTGTTTCACCTGCATGGAATGCTCCTTTAACCGCATGTTTACTTCACAGCAAAACCTTCCAAATGCAAGCACAACACCTCAAATCAACTCCAGGACTTTTATCTGCTTAATTGAGAATGACATAACGAAGGGATTGCCCACACGTGTCCATGAAATAGCCTTGGAGTCAATTGTCCAATTACTTTTGGTCCCTTTAAAAACAGGGTGGCACAAGTTAAGGAGCTAAAACTCCTAAACACTTCATCCAATTTTAGTGTCGATACTCTCAAATGAAAGCTGAAAGTCTGAACTTCAACTGCATCTGAATTGTTTAGTTTAAAATTCATTGTGGTAATGTCTAGAACCAAAATTAGAAAAATGTTGTCTCTGTCCAAATATATAAGGACCTAACTGTATATTGGTGTCTGACCAGTCAGGGAGACACTATTACAGATTTTGTTTACGGCAAAAAATGCCAAAATCAGGATAATACAGAGATTTGACCCCTGGAACTGCAAAACCACAGTTCTATTTTTGTGGCCTACACCAGACTCTTTTAAACAGATGTATTGGTGTCTGAACAGTCAGGGAGACACTATTACAGGTGTTTTTTTTCGGCAAAAAATGCCAAAAACAGGATAAAACAGAGATTTGACCCGTGGAACTGCAAAACCACTGTTCTATTTTTCTGGCCTACACCAGACTCTTTTAAACATACATATTAGTGTCTGAACAGTCAGGGAGACACTATTATTGTTTTTTTTATGGCAAAAAATGACAAAAGCAGGATAATACAGAGATTTGACCCGTGGAACTGCAAAACCACAGTTATAGTTATGTGGCATACACCAGACTCTTTTAAACAGATATATTGGTGTCTGACCAGTCAGGGAGACACTATTACTTTTTTTTTTATGGTAAAACATGCCAAAACAGGATAATACATTGATTTGACCCGTGGAACTGCAAAACCACAGTTATAGTTATGTGCCGTACACCAGACTCTTTTAAACCGAAATATTGGTGTCTGACGAGTCAGGGAGACACTATTACAGTTTTTTTTTCGGCAAAAAATGCCAAAAACAGGATAATACAGAGATTTGACCCGTGGAACTGCAAAACCACTGTTATATTTTTCTGGCCTACACCAGACTCTTTTAAACAGATATATTGGTGTCTAACCAGTCAGGGAGACACTATTACAGTTTTTTTTACGACAAAAAATGCCAAAAACAGGAAAATACAGAGATTTGACCCGTGGAACTGCAAAACCACAGTTATAGTTATGTGGCGTACACCAGACTCTTTTAAACAGATATATTGGTGTCTGACCAGTCAGGGAGGCACTATTACAGTTTTTTTCACAGCAAAAAATGCCAAAACAGCATACTTCAGAGATTTGACCCGTGGAACTGCAAAACCACAGTTATAGTTATGTGGTGTACACCAGTCTCTTTTAAACAGATATATTGGTGTCTGACCAGTCAGGGAGACACTATTACAGTTTTTTTTACGGCACAAAATGCCAAAGGCAGAATAATACAGAGATTTGACCCGTGGAACTGCAAAACCACAGTTATAGTTATGTGCCATACACCAGACTCTTAAACTGATATATTGGTGTCTGACCTGTCAGGGAGACACTTTTACAGGTTTTTTTATGGCAAAAATTACCAAAAGCAGGATAATACAGAGATTTGACCCGTGGAACTGCAAAACCACAGTTATAGTTATGTGGCGTACACTAGACTCTTTTAAACAGATATATTGGTGTCTGACCTGTCAGGGAGACACTTTTACAGTTTTTTTATGGCAAAAAACGCCAAAAACAGAATAATTCAGAGATTTGACCCGTGGAACTGCAAAACCACAGTTCTATTTTTCTGGCCTACACCAGACTCTTTTAAACAGATATATTGGTGTCTCACCAGTCAGGGAGACACTATTACAGTTTTTTTCACAGCAAAAAATGCCAAAAGCAGTATACTTCAGAGATTTGACCCTTGGAACTGCAAAACCACAGCTATAGTTATGTGGCGCACACCAGACTCTTTTAAACAGATATATTGGTGTCTGACCAGTCAGGGAGACACTATTACAGTTTTTTTCACAGCAAAAAATGCCAAAAGCAGCATACTTCAGAGATTTGACCCGTGGAACTGCAAAACCACAGTTATAGTTATGTGGTGTACACCAGTCTCTTTTAAACAGATATATTGGTGTCTGACCAGTCAGGGAGACACTATTACAGTTTTTTTTTAAGGCAAAAAATGCCAAAAACAGAATAATTCAGAGATTTGACCTGTGGAACTGCAAAACCACAGTTCTATTTTTCTGGCCTACACCAGACTCTTTTAAACAGATATATTGGTGTCTGAACAGTCAGGGAGACACTATTACTGTTTTTTTTTACGGCAAAAAATGCCAAAAACAGGATAATACAGAGATTTGACCCGTGGGACTGCAAAACCACAGTTATAGCTAGGTTGTGTACACCAGACTCTTTTAAACAGATATATTGATGTCTAACCAGTCAGGGAGACACTATTACAGTTTTTTTATGGCAAAAAATACCAAAAGCAGGATAATACAGAGATTTGACCCGTGGAACTGCAAAACCACAGTTATAGTTATGTGGCGTACACTAGACTCTTTTAAACAGACATATTGGTGTCTGACCAGTCAGGGAGACAGTTTTACAGTTTTTTTATGGCAAAAAACGCCAAAAACAGAATAATTCAGAGATTTGACCCGTGGAACTGCAAAACCACAGTTCTATTTTTCTGGCCTACACCAGACTCTTTTAAACAGATATATTGGTGTCTGAACAGTCATGGAAACACTATTACTGTTTTTTTTACGGCAAAAAAATGCCAAAAACAGGATAATACAGAAATTTGACCCGTGGAACTGCAAAACCACAGTTATAGTTATGTGGCGTACACCAGACTCTTTTAAACAGCTATATTGGTGTCTGACCAGTCAGGGAGACACTATTACAGTTTTTTTCACAGCAAAAAATGCCAAAAGCAGTATACTTCAGAGATTTTACCCTTGGAACTGCAAAACCACATTTATAGTTATGTGGCGTACACCAGACTCTTTTAAACAGATATATTGGTGTCTGACCAGTCAGGGAGACACTATTACAGTTTTTTTCACAGCAAAAAATGCCAAAAGCAACATACTTCAGAGATTTGACCCGTGGAACTGCAAAACCACAGTTATAGTTATGCGGTGTACACCAGTCTCTTTTAAACAGATATATTGGTGTCTGACCAGTCAGGGAGACACTATTACAGTTTTTTTTTATGGCACAAAATGCCAAAAGCAGAATAATACAGAGATTTGACCCGTGGAACTGCAAAACCACAGTTATAGTTATGTGCCGTACACCAGACTCTTAAACTGATATATTGGTGTCTGACCAGTCAGGTAGACACTATTGCAGTTTTTTTTTTACGGCAAAAATGCCAAAAACAGGATAATACAGAGATTTGACCCATGGAACTGCAAAACCACAGTTATAGTTATGTGGTGTACACCAGACTCTTTGAAACAGATATATTGGTGTCTGACCAGTCAGGAAGACACTTTTACAGTTTTTTGTTACGGCAAAAAATGCCAAAAACAGAATAATTCAGAGATTTGACCCCTGGAACTGCAAAACCACAGTTCTATTTTTCTGGACTACACCAGACTCTTTTAAACAGATATATTGGTGTCTGAACAGTCAGGGAGACACTATTACTGTTTTTTTTTACGGCAAAAAATGCCAAAAACAGGATAATACAGACATTTGACCCGTAGAACTGCAAAACCACAGTTATAGCTATGTGGCGTACACCAGACTCTTTTAAACAGATATATTGGTGTCTGACCAGTCAGGGAGACACTATTACAGTTTTTTTTATGGCAAAAAATACCAAAAGCAGGATAATACAGAGATTTGACCCGTGGAACTGCAAAACCACAGTTCCATTTTTCTGGCCTACACCAGACTCTTTTAAACAGAAATATATTGGTGTCTGAACAGTCACAGACACACTCAATTTTTTTTTAGGGGGGGAGGGGCACCAAAAGGTTAATAAAACGCGTATTTGTACAGTCTGACTGAGGAAAAAAAAATACAGGATTTAGATGAAAAAAAAAAAATTTTTCCTGGCCCCTGAAACCGGGGTGATAAGTCTAGCAATTTGACCAACAGGAGCACACATGACTATAATGCAGCATTTGCTGGTATAACCACTGTGTCTCCTATACAGCCTGCCTGCCTGCCTGATATCTGGGATGGATATTAGTCCTGAGAAGGACTGTTTGTTTGATTTGGCAGGCTTTAGAGACCCTACACTCCCTATTTTGCACTATATATCTCTCCCTATCTCAGCAGCACTGACCCTACACTGGCTGATCCGGAGCGACTGTGTCCAAGATGGCGGCGCCCGGTTTTAAATACCCGAGGTGATGCTGTGCGGCCAGCCAATCACTGTAATGCCCACAACAAACATGGCTGCGGCATTACAGTGACTGGCTGGCAATCCCTGCATGTTCATTGGCTCTGTAAAGAGCGCCAAACGTGCAGGGCGGAGACCCGAGCTCCCGCCTGAGTAACCCGGAAATGCTCGGTGCTCGCCGAACATCCCGAGTAGCGTGATGCTCGGGCCAGTAACGAGCAGTGTCGAGCATGCTCGCTCAACACTAGTCAGTAACTACTGTATGAACACTTCCCAGCACCAGTCCATGAGCGGCTGGCCCGCCACTATCCCTAGTAGTGGAGAACCTACAGATCAAGACCCCAGTGGCATTACTCCTCCGGAGCCCACCTATGTTAAGTGAAGACCTCTCCCTATAGACATGACACGTAACAATGCTGTCAATAGAACTCGAGTTTTTTGTGTTTTGAGCCTTTTACACTTTTCAATATTTCTGCTTGCAAGAAGGAAATTAAAACATTTTGGAGCAATTCTTAGATGGGGTCACATGTAACAGGTCCCTTTTAATACATAGCTGCCAAATTTAGCTGCATCCAGAACGGTAAATGCTTTGGAAATTGTCCTTTCTATACCCAGGAGTCCAGGAGATTTGCTGATCGAAGGTCTCCCCTTTTTCCACGAAACATTCCAGGAGCATCAACAAGTATATAGAAGCAAAAACAATTTCAATGCTAACTTTAAGTGAAGTTTACTCTTGGATTTAGTCATCTGTATGGAGAGAACAAGATGAGGTGCTGTGGCCATTCTAATGTGCTTCTAGTTTGTCAAACTATTCAATGGCTCAAGCAATGCAAACTGAGAAAGTATGTCCCAGCTCCTGTAGTGCTGGCAGAATGCTGATGAAGATGAACCACCATACTTGCAATTGAGGAGTCCCATGCACCATTCTGTAGCTGCACAAGGTTGTAGTGTGGCGCCCCTAAGGGTTCAGTCACCACAGAGGTGCTGCATCTCACACAGAGGTGTGGTATCCCACTCTCAGGTAAGGATGGAGTACTAACCGGGACACACCCACTTGCATCCATTACACTACACTTCAGAGGGAAGGGCGAGATTTCTCCTAAGGGAGAGCACAGTCCCTGTCCCTGGCTGGAGGGCGGAACCATGTACTGGGTGTGGGTGGAGGAAGAAGTACAGGGGAGCACTTGAGAAGGAGGATATAAAAAGGGGAGCCATCTTGAGAGAGTGTGCTCAGTCAGAGGAGGACAGTGAGAGGAGCAGGAGCTCTGCAGGAGCTCTGCTCAGAGAAGCGGGCCTAAGTTAAGAGGCCCAGATTTGACTGAAGGAGGAGGACGGGAGCAGAGGAAGGCTCCGGAAGTGAAGAAATCCCAGGGGCATGGGAAGTGCGGATGCCACCCATGCGCCTGAATCTGCAGGAACGTGGAGGGATCAGGCCCTAACTAGTGGAGAACTACAAGGCTCAGCTAGAAACCGGAGGCTTCTGTACTTTCAGGGTGCAGTTGCTCATAGCTGCAACTATATCGCCGAAAAGGTAGTCATATAGGATTCAGGGGACTTCAGGTTGCCCGCCAAGATCCGAGGTTACCGGCTTGGGACACTGGTTGCGAGGCGCAGGGCAGGAGGGTGAGAGCCAGCGCAGGAAGACGACCGAGGAAGGCACACAGAATGGGGTCCCGTTATGTACGCCTGAAACACCTGGGAGTTTGCTGAACCTCTGCCTTGGTAAACACAGGATGGCGTGGGAGGTTACCCTGGCCCTGGTAACCTGGAGTTCAACAACTGTGAGTAAACCTTGAAGACTGCACCCCACTGTATCCTAGAATTATTATCTGCGCCATTCCCTGCACTACACTGCACAGCAACATCTACCTCATGTATAACATCACTGCACCGCCCTGGAGCTTAGCTCTACCTGTGGAGAGCTGAACCAACTCTGCTGCATCACCAACAGCTCCAGAGGACCTGCTCCGCAGCGGCGGCTCCATATAGCCGCATACCACAGGTGGCATCACGAACATTAAATATAAAAACTATAAATCCCCTTTTATTGACCGCCCTGGGTCACGGACCGGGTCACCACCACTGTGACATCTCCCCTAGCAACGACCGGCCTTGCTACCGAGTACCCCATGGCCCAGGGGGGTGCGTCAGTAGCAATACAGAGAAATCAGGAACCAGGCCACCAGACGCCCTCCTTTTGGTAACATTATTAGTACAGAAAAATCACAATGTTTCGGCTGTGCAGGGCCTTTATCAAGCCATTTAAAAAGAGACATATGGATATTAGTGATGAGCGAGTATTCTCTGTTAACCCTTTCGGCGAGCATGCTCTAGTGCTCGCCAAGTATCTTCAGATTGCTCAGGTGTTATGTTCGAGTCACTCTGTGCACATGATTTGCGACTGTTTGACAGCTTTAATACATGTGAGGAATGCCTAAGAAATAGGCATTCCTCACATGTATTAAAGCTGTCAAACATTCGCAAATCATGTGCACGGAGTGACTCAAACATAACACCCCAGCGTGCTGAAGATACTCGGAAAACATCGGGGCACGCTCGTAAATCTCGAGTAACGAGCATGCTTGCTCATCACTAATGGATATCTCTTTTCTTATGGCTTGATAAAGGCCCTGTGTGGCCAAAACGTTTTGACTTTTCTGTACTAATAAAGTTACCAAAAGGAGGATGTCTGGTGCCTGGTTCCTGGATTTCTCTGAAGATGAACCACCAACTCCCCCAAAAAAATAGTAGATGGCAGATTAAAGATCATAAGATTCAACGCAAAAAAACCCTGAATACTCAGGGGAGCAGCAGGAGTAAAATAAGAGAAAACTATACTTTTGACCTAGTGACAAGTCCTCTTTAAGGGGATATATTGCAATAGAAAATCAAATTTGAATACTGCCTTTTTCCAAAACAGCACCCCCCTTGACTACTGGCTGTGTGTGATATTGCAGCAAGTAAATAGGACCCAAGCTTCAGTAGCAGACTTGTGCCACTATGTCTGTAACAAAGCCAGCGACCATCTGAATAATAAAATAAAAAATCGACTGAAAGATCAATCTGCCCCAATAATTCCGCACATAATTCACAAAGAACAAAATATGTCTTTCTAGTAAATTGAGAGACATAAAAGTCAGGAGCTAACATAAAAAGTTTTGTTTTCAAAACAATGAACTTTCTAAATAAATGAGATATCCGTAAGTCTCATGCCGTTTGGCAGGATGTTCCCCTGCCATAATGTCCATTATGTCATTGAAGTCAGCTCAGACAAACTTACTAGAATAATATTTTCAGTACATAGAAATTACATTGAAAAGGGTTATTCAGGATCAGAAGATCTATTTTTCTCCAGAAACAGCGCCACTCTTGTCCATGGGTTATTTCTGGTATTGCAGGTCACTGAGTAAAAACCGCAAATGCAAACATTAGAAGCCATGCAAAGCTGTGATAAAGCGCACAGTATTTTATTATTGTGGACATGCCCTTTAATTTATGTTCTAAATTTAGGAAGTTCCCAAATGCAGAATATTTAATAAGTTTTCGTCTGTACTCTTCATCCTACATTTCTCGATGAAGCCGTGTAGACCGAGAACAGAGACGGGACTATCAGGCTATTTGTGTGTGTCACAGAAAATGGAGAGAATCATTATTCAAACAGTGAACGTATGCAGATTTGAGTAAGGACCTTGCATACAAATGGGTCCAAAATGCACAAGCCAGTGGATTATATTATATATTTTTTTCAGAATTTCCTTTTTTAAATCAATGGAGTGAATCTTATCCTCTTATTTATTAAGTATGTTGCTGTTTTTGTTTTTTGTTTTGTTTTAAGAAAAATGCTGGATTTACTTTCATCATGCATCATATGGAGGTACAAGTTCTCCACAAATGCTTTGCAGTCAATATAGGCATATAGACTACAGATACATCCAATGACTCTTAGGTGACATCTTGAAGACGCTCTCATTGTAGACTTGCATTTCATATTGTTCTCCACCGTGCCTGGACCGTTATGATTAGTGATGAGCGAGCACTAAAATGCTCGGGTACTCGTTGCTCAGGTCGAGCAAATTGGAATACTTAGGTGCTCAACCCGAGCAAAGAGCCCAATGTAAGTCTATGGGAAACTCGAGCATTTTTCAGGCGGCTTCCCCCGGCGGTCTGCAGAGGGCCTAAAAATTGCCCAAATCGATGGGAACAGTGCTCAAATGACATGGGAACAGCATGGGGAAGACTCCTGGAAGCATCTCTGACTCCCAGGTCACTGCTGTCAGCAACGTGGTCAGAGTATTACGCCACTTTTACGGACTCACAATAAAACATACAAAAACGAAACCAAAATGGATTTCCTGGGAACTATGTTAAGAAACATCATTTCCAGGGTAATGACTTGTATATAAGGCAAAATAAATAACCAAAAACAAAAATACTCCTCCACAACTTGGGCTATGTTCGCACGTAGCGTTTTTGATGCGTTTTTGCACTTTTGCATTGCTTTCAACCAAGTCAAATGCATTCACCAGGAAATGTCATTTTAACATTTTACAACCTTATCTGGCCATGTGGCGTGTGACACATCATCAGACACATGCATACAGTGCTGAAAAGACATGGGAACAGCATGGGGAAGCATCTCTGACTCCCTGGTCACTGCCTAAAAGTGTGCCCATCATAAGTGACCCTTGGCGCATGCGAAGATGCCTCCCGCCATGCACCTGTCATTGCAGACTTGCAACAATCACCGTCCACGTCCTTGTCCCACTGCAGCGTTCAGTTGTCCCTACCCCATTCCTTGGAATGCAAGCGCAAGTATGCAGCCAGCCACCCACCCACCCACAGGCTGCAATGCTATACTGACAAATTTTTGACAGCTGCTTGCACTTGAAATGTGGCCTTTTAGGCTCGTGGAAGCGGAAGCTTTTCACAACCTCATGCCGGCGGCGGCCGCGTGTCCATACTCTGTCCCCAACCGACACTATATTTCCCAGTATCGCCTCCGCCTTCCACAAGCACGGGTCCCACCACATTACCCGTGCGCTCCCCAGTGCACTTACTGGGAAGGACCGCCTAACCACAAACACGTGGACAGGTGAATGTGGCCAGGGACGGTATGGAGCCAGTCCATAACTTTTTTTGCTAAGAGTTGTATTTAGCTCGGTGAAAGGACTGGCATAGAGGGAAACCGTATGTACCCTGCGTGTCATTTCTCCCAGGAAGTCCTGTAATTGAGCTTGTTGGAGAAGCAATGGCAGCCTGTTCAACATCAACTCACACTTGTCGGTGGTGCTTTGACACACACACCTCTTTCTTTGCGCATTGAAATTTTTTGAATACAGAGTTGGACAATGGCCTGATCTGTAATGCGTTTTGAGAAATAACATGCATAAGCATGGCTGATCCACATTAAAAAAGCAGCCATAGTGTGTCCAGGAACCTTCCCCTACACATTTCTTAGCCAGGGCTGCTTTTCGGCAGTGTTGGACAGGCCCACCAGAGAACCGGAGACTCCTCCGGTGGGCCCTGGCTTCTTCTTCAGGAGAGTTCATAGTGCCGAGGTGAGGCCATGATGATGATAGAGGCCACCATCTGCTTAGTTTTCTGTTACTTGGAATGCAAGTGCAAGTATGCAGCCAGCCACCCACTCACCCACTGGCTGCAACACTAAACTGCCAGATTTCTGGGCAGCTGCTTGCACTTGAAATATGGCCTTTCAAGCTCGTGGAGGCGGAAGCTTTTCACAACCTCATGCCGGCGGTGGCCGTGTGTCCATACTCGGTCCCCAGCCGACACTATATTTCCCAGTATCGCCTCCACCTTCCACAAGCATGGGTCCACAGCATTACCCGTGCCCTCCCCAGTGTACTCACTGGGAAGGACTGCCTAACCACAAACACGTGGACAGGTGAATGTGGCCAGGGACGGTACGGAGCCAGTCCACAACTGTTTTTGCTAAGAGTTGTATTTAGTTGGGTGAAAGGACTAGCATAGCGGGAAACCGTATGCACCCTGCGTGTCATTTCTCCCAGGAAGTCCTCTAAAGCTGCTTGCACTTGAAATGTGTTCTGAACATTACTGCTGGTACTTTTCTGTGGGAATCTGCTTGCCTCCTACTAGCCTGGAATATTTCCAGCAAACTATGGTACGACGCCATGGTATTAGCACTGCCCCCAGTACCAGTAGCGAAGCCATCCCCAATTTCCTTCTCAGGAATTTTATTTGGTAGACTGAGTGGCTGCCCAAATACATTTTCTCGCAAAGGAGCAGAAGATAGAGTGGCAGTAGGTGCAAGTTTCTCCAGCCTGTTAGATATTAGATCGTGAATGGCAGCACATTGGATCAGTGGTTAGCACTGAAGCCTTGCAGCGCTGGGATCCTGGGTTCAAATCCCAGCAAGGACAACATCTGCAAGGACTTTGTATGTTCTCCCCGTGTTTGCGTGTGTTTCCTCCTCAGTAAAAAAGCAGCCATAGAGTGTCCAGGAACCTTCCCACACACTTTTCTTAGCCAGGACTGCTTCTCAGCAGGGTTGGACGGTCCCGCCAGAGAATCCTCTGGTGTGCCTTGGCTTTTACCTCAGTAGAGTTCATGATAGCGCTAACTTTGCAGCTGTTATGGGGCTCTTGAGCGGGTGAGAAAGGTTTACCCTCAGAATCAAATCCTCTGGTGGGCACAATGTTTTTCAATCTGAAACAGCTTCTCAGTGGGAGTTGTATTTCACCACAGCCATATTCTTTAGCTCGGTGAAAGGACTGGCATAGAGGGAAACCGTATCTACCCCGGCTGTCATTTCTCCAGGTTCCGCCCATTGTCACACATGACCATGCCTGGCTGTATGTTCAGCGGTGAGAGCCACAGATCAGGCTGCTGTGTTACAGCTTTCAACAACTCTGCAGCGCTGGGCAGTTTGTCAATCAAGCATTAAGCATGTCATCTTTAGCACAGCCTGTTGCCGCTTGGCCAAGGCAGTGCTGCAGTGCTGTCAGCTTGTGACTGATGTGGTCATTTCGGAGATGGAGGAGGAGGTGCATGAGCTGAACAATGTGATTACATTGAGGTTAAATTGGTGATGCTGTTTTTTATACTAAAGAAAGATCCTATTGTTTTGCTTTTTTTACGCTATTTTTTAAGACAAATGCATTCACCGGGAAATGTCATTTTAACATTTTACAACCTTATCTGGCAATGTGGTGTGTGACACATCATCAGACGCATCCTTTTTTATTTATGATGGAGGGACTCTATAAGTCATAAAGCCTATTTTTATAGGGACATCAGACAGCCCTTACTATTCTTAAAACGCCAGCAGTCGGCCCTAGCTATTGTTAGAGAGCCATCAGCCGGCTATGCTTTGTTGTTCCCATTATTAGCAAGTGGGTCTCCTATATGCGTATCCAGTGACTGCAAGGGCTGCCAAAAATTTGGACACAACCCAATACCCCTTTGAAGAAACACAGAGGAGGGTCTGAGTAAAAAAAATGTTCCCATTATAAAGGAGAAGGTTTCCTATAGTGGTAATGCCCAAGCTGTGACTACAAGGGCTGCCAAAATTTGGGAAAAACCCCACTAAGAAATTAAAGACACATAGAGCAGGGCCACAGTAACAAGGTACGACATGTTCCCATTAGAAAGGAGAGGGTCTGCTATACAGTTATAGGGTATGCAGTGAGTCCAACGGCTGACCAGTTTTAGGAAAAACCCCACTAAGAATTTAAAGACACATGGAGCAGGGCCACAGTAACAAGGTACGACATGTTCCCATTAGAAAGGAGAGGGTCTGCTATACAGTTATAGGGTATGCAGTGAGTCCAACGGCTGACCAATTTTAGGAAAAACCCCACTAAGAATTTAAAGACACACAGAGCAGGGCCACAGTAACAAGGTACGACATGTTCCCATTAGAAAGGAGAGAGTCTGCTATACAGTTGTAGGGTATGCAGTGAGTCCAACGGCTGACCAATTTTAGGAAAAACCCCACTAAGAATTTAAAGATACACAGAGCAGGGCCACAGTAACAAGTACACCATGTTCCCATTAGAAAGGAGAGGGTCTGCTATACAGTTATAGGGTATGCAGTGAGTCCAACGGCTGACCAATTTTAGGAAAAACTCCACTAAGATTTTAAAAACACATGGAGCAGGGCCACAGTAACAAGGTACGACATGTTCCCATTAGAAAGGAGAGGGTCTGCTATACAGTTATAGGGTATGCAGTGAGTCCAACGTCTGACCAATTTTAGGAAAAACCCCACTAAGAATTTAAAGACACACAGAGCAGGGCCACAGTAATGACAAATTCCCATTAGAAAGGAGAGAGTCTCCCATAGTGTTGACCTATGCAGTGAATGAAAGCGCTGCCAAAAATTTGGAGGCACTTCAGTGCCCCTTGGAAGAGACGTTGAGGAGCGCCTCAAAAAAAAATGTTCCCATTAGAAAGGAGCGGGCCTCCTATACTTGTAATTCCCATGCACTAAGTGTATGGGCTGACAAACATTTACCCCTGGGGGGTATACATGAACATACTGTATAAAAAAATTTTTTTACAGGCATCATAAACATCCTTTAAAAAAATTATGTGGGTGTTGCATCACGGACCACGGTCACCATGGTGATATGGTGGTGGAGGATGAGGAGAAGGAGGAGGACAAGAGCAAATAGCCAAAATCAGGAAGCGTATACCCATGTGTGGGTGTGAAAAGGTGCATGGGAATACACCTCCCAAGAAAAGACACTGGATTGGAGTTTATGTTACGCTGCTATTGACGAGCCCCCTGGGCCTGTGCTGTGCAGGGGGATACCCGGAGCCGGATCGCTGGGGGTTGTAGTCCTCCGGGGCGGTGACCCGGTCCTTGCCCAGGGCGGTCAAACCAGTGGCAGTCTTAAGTAATAACAATGTCCGACTGCGCCACCCGTGGATTGCGGTCAGTGGGGACCGCCGCTGCGCTGCAGACCGCTGAGGCTGATGTAATTTGCGCAGCCGAGTATGGAATAACTCCCCACGGGAGAAGTATTGCCTCAGGGTAGCTAGTGTGGAAGATGGGAGTGATGGTGTGAGCGTCCCAGTAGTAATGGTGCTGGTGCGGCGATGAAACACAGAGACGTGTGGTGCAGTTCAGGGTCTTTACTGATGGTATAAAGCAGACCCTCCCAGGAGTACTGGTTAGCAGTAGGGGTCTGGTCAGTCTGTGAGCAAGCAGGATCTCCCCTGGCCAGGTGGAGTTGTAGGCCTCCCCGACTATCTGCACTCTTTCCTGGCTACCTTGCTCTATGCGGGTAGAAGTAGCCCACGTCCCTGAGTATACCGTGTGGTGCTCACCCGTATGGCCGGTGACTTGGGGCCTTCCGTTAGCCTCCGCTTCACGATGGTGGTGCTGGTCCCTCGCTTGTGACCGTGCCTCCGGGCTTCTAAGGCCAGAGGACATGGAATCCCCTGCCGGTTGGATTCTGCTGCTGGACCTGGATGTCCCCACAGCCTCGGACTCCGTGTCCGGTATTAGTGTCTTCAACCAGGGTGAACTCTGCTCAGCTCCAGCCCCTGGTATTCAGCTACTGTTCCTACAGAGCTCCTGGTTCTTACTTTCCCTCTCCAGGCTCTGACTGCTCTGCTTGTTCTGCAGGCTCTGTCTCTGTCTAATCCCACCCCAGACCCAGTTTATAAGGGCAGATTCCTCCCCTCCCAGGTCTGGGTGGGCCGTGTTGCATGCTTAGGGCTCCTGACCAGAGAAACCTCCCACTTGCTCTCAGACATAATATTTCTATTACTGTGGCAACCAGACCCCTGGGGTGCCACACTATCATTAGGTGGTGTTGAGAAGTCTGGCCCAATCCAGCCCTTGTTCATTTTTATAAGAGTAAGCCTGTCAGCATTTTCAGTTGACAGGCGGATGCGCTTATCAGTCATAATTCCACCAGCGGCACTAAAAACCCGCTCTGATAAAACGCTGGCGGCAGGGCAGGCCAGGACCTCCAAGGCATAGAGAGCCAGTTCATTCCACGTATCCAGCTTGGATACCCAATAATTATAAGGCACAGAGGAATCACAGAGGACGTTGGTACGGTCGGCAAGGTACTCCTTCAGCATCTTCCCAAACTTTGCACTCCTTGTGAGAGTACCCCGCGCCTCAGGGCCTGTGCGATGGGAGGGTCTGAGAAAACTCTCCCAGAACTTTGACAGTGTTTGACTTCCTTTGCTGCATTGAAGTTGTGTCTCTCTCGCCTTGTACTCCTTGGTTGTCCAACGAAGTGTGCCCTCTGCCGCCAGCATTTTCAGATGGGAATTTTTTTAATAGTTCCGCAACAAAGGCCTTCTGGTACTGACCCATTTTTGTAGACCTGTCCAGCTCAGAAATAAGAGATATAAAGTTCTCCTTGTAGCGTGGGTCTAGAAGTGTCACCAACCAGTAATGACTGTCACCCAAAATTTTGAGAACGCGAGGGTCATGGGAAAGGTAGCGTAACATAACCTCAGCCATGCGTGCCAGACTACTAACAGGCAAGACTTCCGTGTCCTCACCAAGAGGATGACTGACCATGCTCTCCTCCTCCTACTCCTCCTCTCTGTCCTCTGGTCATCCATGCTGAACAGAAGGTAAGACAGCTGTGCAGGTAGTACCGTCTATAATGCATGAAACTAGCTCCTGTCCTTCCTCCTCCTCCTCCTCTTCCTCATTGTCACCCAATCCACGTTGAGATGAGATGAGGCTTGGCTGTGTGTAATCACCCTGTATGGTTCCTTGCTCCATCTCATCAAGCTCCACCTGCAATGCATCCTCTTTGATTGTGAGCATAGAGCGTTTCAGAAGACAGAAAAGCGGGATGGTGACGCTAATTATGGCGTCATCGCCGCTCACCATCTTGGTGGAGTCCTCAAAGTTTTGGAGGATGGTACATATGTCTGACATTCATGTCCACTCCTGAGGTCTTATGTGTGGAGTCTGAACTGAATACCGACGGCCTTGTTGATGCTAGTACTCAACAACTGCCCTCTTTTGCTCTCAAATCCTTCCCAACATCTGCACTGTAGAGTTCCAACGTGTCTGGACATCACACACCAGTCTGTGAGCCGGAAGCTGTAAACGCTGCTGAAACACTGCAAGGGCGGCGGAAGCTGTAGCTGACTTTCTAAAATGGGCACACAGGCGGCATACTTTAACAAGCAGATCTGGCAGCTCCGGGTAGGATTTGAGAAACTGCTGAACCACGAAGTTAAGCACATGGGCCAGGCATGGTATGTGTGTGAGCTCGCCTCGCCTCAGAGTCCCACCAGGTTCCGGCCATTGTCACACACGACCATGCCTGGCTTTAGGTTCAGCGGTGTGAGCCACAGATCTGCCTGCTCTTTCAGAGCTGTACTCAACTTTTCAGCATTATGCGTTTTTTCACCTAAGCATATTAGCTTCAGCACAGCCTATTGCCGCTTGGCCGAGGCAGTGCTGCAGTGCTTCCAGCTTGTGACTGATGTGGTCATTTCGGAGATGGAGGCTGAAGAGGAGGTGGAGGCTGAGGAGGGTGAGGTGCAGGAGCTGTAGACCATGGGGGCAACCCTGATTGACCTAGGGTCAGCAATTCTCGGCGTCGGGAGGATGTGTTCCATCCCAACGACCGACTGGGTCCCGGCTTCCACTATGTTAACCCAGTGTGCCGTCAGTGAGATGTACCGTTCCTGCCCACAAGCACTTGGGTCTGTGATTAGGTGGACTTTCCCTGTAACTGCATTGTTGAGGGCACGGCAAATGTTGTGGGACACGTGCTGGTGTAATGCGGGGACGGCAAACAGGGAGAAATAGTGGCGGCTGGGGACCGTGTACCGAGGGACGGCCACCGCCATCAGATTGCGGAAAGCTTCTGTCTCCACAAGCCTATAATGCAACATTTGAGCCCAAGCATTCGTGAAATGTGGGAATTTAGTACTCTGTGGCCTGTGGGGCGTTGGCTGCATATTTGCGCTTGCGTTCCACGGACTGGGGTATGGATAACTGAACACTGCGCTGGGACAAGGACGTGCTTGCTGATGGTGCTAGTTGAGAGTGTGCAACGACAGGTGCAGGTCAGGAGGCATCTTCACATGCACTATGGACAGGGCATTGGCTTGCATGCACAACAGCGGAAGAAGCAGTGATGTCACCCACAGACACTGTTCGTGGACCCTGGGGTTCGGCCCACAAAGTCGGGTGCAGGTGATGGCTAAATGACTGGAAGCATTATCTGCTATCCATCCAAAAACCTTTTCAAACTGCTCTGTGTTCAATAGTGGTGTTCTGCGGTCCCCTATTAATTGGGCCAGGAAGGTCAAGCGAGAAGATGTGGGTGTTTGTTGTGGCACAATTTCAGCTTGCCCACGGCCTCGGCCTCTGCATGCACCATCACCATGATGTCCAGTTCCACGTCCCTTGCCACATGCCTTGTCCATTTTAAATGGAGGACAATATCTTCCACGCTCACTACAAATGGCTGAATTTGGAGCAAACTTATATGTGATCCGTGTGACAGAAAAAACAGAGTTTTAAATACCTGGCCTGTAGGTAACTATTTTTAACAGCAAACTGGTGTCAATAGCTTCACTGACACACTGAAACAAAATTTCAATGGAGGCCAGAAATGGCAGTATTTTCAGCACAATTATATGTGATCCGTGTGATGGACAAACAACAGTATTAAATAGCTGGATTTCTAGCGCTGTAATATGGAAAGTACCTGGCTGTATTCTGCAGTGCTAAAAAGCAAATGGAGCATAAAAATGGTGTTCTCTGGATTGCGTTTTAAGAAAATAATCAGGATTAAAATAAAAAAAAAATATTCCTGGCCCCTGATACCTTGGGCTATTTCTACAAATATCTGTAAAAGCAGCAGACAGAACTGGAATGGAGCCTCTTGTGCTATGTGCACTGCAGTCTGCTATATACACTGCCTGCCTATATACACTGCCTGCCTGATATCTTTGCAGATGGATTAGTCCTCAGAAGGACTGTTAGTTGAGATGGATATGTGTCTCTAATATAGTTTGGTATACCTACACTAACTAGAAACAAGCAAATCTCTCCCTAGCTCAGCAGCACCTCTCCCTAAACTGACTGATTCCGAGTGACTGTGACGAGCATGGCGGCGCCAGGTCTGATATAGACCTGATGACGCTGTGCGACCAGCCAATCACTGCAATGCCACAACCAACATGGCTACGGCATTACAGTGAGTGGCCGACCATCCCTGCATTTTGATTGGCGCTCTAAAGAGCGCCAAACATGCAGGGAGGGGACCCGAGCTCCTGCCGAGCAACCCCGGAAATACTCGGCCAGCGCCGAACATCTCGAGCAGTGAGATGCTCGGGCGAGCACTGAGCAGTAGTGAGCATGCTCGCTCATCACTAGTTATTACCTTTCTCTACAGCAGAAGCCGTGGTTTCCTCTTGCTTTCCACTTACTTTCCCTCCATCAACCTGGGTTTGGGGTGTGTATTGTTTACTAAGGCAATGGTAACCAGCATCTGCTCTGATGCAAATCCTAGAAGCGCCTATGATAGGTGGAAAATCAAACCTCCCTGAATTAGGGATGGAAAAGAGGCTATTGTAAGTTTTTGGATGACATATAATAAATGCAAGCAAAATTACACTTAAAGGGGTATTGTTACGAACTGGGTGGTGGAACCACTGTGTCATGACCTGAGAAGAGCCTAGAGCGGCATAACTAGGTGCCTGAACAAGTTTGACCTCGGTTGCAAGGTGGCTGACGATACCGCGATCCGAGGAGAGACAAGGGAGGCAGAACTAGGTGCTACTCTGGGACTGTCCTCGGGTGGATGAAAGCTGACCCCAAAGGGACAGGAGGCAGGAGCAGCCAGGAATGGTAAACTGCCACGTTGGTGCTGACGGGTACGGCTGAAAGGCAGACAGACTGGCACGGCTGATAGATGGGCTGGCTAGCATGGCTGGTATACAGGCAGGCGGGCACTGGGATCTGCGTGCAGTGCGCACACCCCATGCAGCTCCTGGGAAGGAAGAGGACAGAGAAAAGGAACGTGCAGGATGGGGCTTGCGGCGGTGAGTGAGTCACCTGCAGGGGGGGAGACAGGAGGCAGAGACGCCGGCGGTACAGGTATTCTTATTCTTATGACTGCTTTCATTCTGCTATTGTGAGAGCTTTTATCTTACATAATGTAAAGCTTATTTTCAAGGCGATCAGCCACCAGAGGCTGGCCAAGTGTGCGCAGTAGTTGCATTGCAGGCGAGGAGTTAACTCCTAATATCCCAGCTATCTATCCAGTCCACTTACTTCTATACAGCAGTTATGTGCTCACCTCCCTCCCTCTCCATCTCAGCTCCTGACAAGCTACTGTTACAAATCTTGCAAAATCAGCAGCCCCCACCATTGGCAGTTCCTAGAGTAGTTCTTCTAATCATGACTCTCACTTTCTTCAGCTGTTTGCTTGTTCAAATCCCCTGATATCTCTATATGCAAATATATTGATAACCGTGTAGACTCAGAACAATGACAGTAGAAGAAGGAAACTTACCAGAACAGTCACTCAAGTAAGACTGCCTACCACTGCAAAAAACAAGAAATAAGGAAACTGCAGAACTGTAAGTTGCTCAAGAGACAACAACTGGACAATGCCACTTTAACAAAGACCAGTAATTGTTGAAGAGTTGCATGTACCTGGGCAAATTAACACTATTTTCTGCATCAAATTTGGGTGCTTTTGACTTTTTTTTAAATGATATAATATTGATTCCAACAACAAAGCTACTGAACCAGATACTGAAGGCCTATAAAAAGGAGTCTCCAACTCTCCATGCCCTCGTAACTTGTCTATCCATAACAGAACAGATTTAGATAGAGTACACGTAAGGCAGTGCCAGTCACAGTGCCTTCATGACAGAGGTGTGACCATAAAGCTGAGTGCTACTAGAATTCTTACCTCTTCCATGTTTCCTATGCAGACTAGTTGTTACGCTCATGCCCGGACTGACTGGCGTGAGCGTGGTTAGTGGTCCCACTGGGCCATGAACCTAGGAGTGCCTGGAGGGGCGTGACTAGGGGCCTCGCAAGATCCGACCACGATCACATGGTGGCTTAATCAACTCCGTGGTCCGAGGAGGGACGTGGGAGGTGGCCCAGGTGCTACGCCAGGTCAGATCCCGGTCACAGCTGTTGACCCACACCAGGGAATGCAGGAACAGGCAGATTAGGC
The DNA here is from genome assembly GCF_046119375.1 of Phyllobates terribilis. Taxonomy (NCBI): domain Eukaryota; kingdom Metazoa; phylum Chordata; class Amphibia; order Anura; family Dendrobatidae; genus Phyllobates; species Phyllobates terribilis. The sequence continues at coordinate 336,901,253 of NW_027362768.1, forward strand.
TGGTATGCAGACAGGCGGGTACTGGCAGGCACGGCTGGTATGCAGACAGGCGGGTAGTGGCAGGCACGGCAGGTATGCAGACAGGCAGGTACTGGCAGGCACGGCAGCTATGCAGACAGGTGGGTACTGGCAGGCACGGCTGGTATGCAGACAGGCGGGTACTGGCATGTAGGAAAGCAGGCTGGATAGGGACTAGTACAGACTGGGATACAGGAACAGAGCCACAGGTGCGGTGGACAAGCAGAGCAGAACCGCAGGCGCGGAGGACAAATGGAGCAGAGCAGAGCAGAACCGCAGGCATGGAGGAATAGCAGAGCAGAGCGGAGCCGCAGGCGCCGAGGACAAGCAGAGCAGAACTGCAGGCGCGGAGGACAAGCAGAGAAGAGCAAAGGCGAACCGCAGGTGCAGAGGGCAAGCGGAGCAGAGCAGAGCAGAACCACAGGCTCGGAGGACAAGCGAAGCCACAGGCGCGGAGGACAAGCGGAGCAGAGCAGAGCGGAACCGCAGGTGCAGAGGACAAGCGCAGCAGAGCTGAACCGCAGGCACGGAGGACAAGCGGAGCAGAGCAGATCAGAACCGCGGGTGTGGAGGACAAGACGAGGAGAGCAGAGAAGCGGGACAAGCAGAACCAGATATACACAAGGTACTTGCAATGAAGTAGCGAGTGGACATAAAACTCACAAACAGAAGTACAGAGACAACGAGTTGTAGTTAGGTGCAGGTTCAGACACTGCAGGAAGAGGAAAGGATCGAGCATAGAGACAAACAGGTAAAGGGCTAGGACACAGTTCAGACAGGAACTGAACCTGGAACAAGATACAGGAACGAGCCTGGGTACTCAGCCCCAGGGTGGCGGAAATAGACTAGAAGTCACAGATACAGGTAACGGGCCTGGGTACTCAGCCCCCAGGGTGGCGGAAACAGACAAGATACAGGACAGGACCTAGCAACTCAGTTGCACAGAACACACTGAAAGAAAGCGATGCTCAGGCACCTCCCACAGGGTGGGGGAGGTTTAAGTATCCAGTGACTCAAAGCAATAGGCTGGGGACACATAAGGACTGCGCACACTGTAGCTTTAAGAATCAGGAAGTAACAGTGCCACCGCCCTAAGCCGGCAGACAAGAGCCATGCACACAGCAAGTAAAGGAGTAAAGTGCACAGCCTGGACTGATAGATAAGTTGGCCGTCTTGCATGGTGGGAGATGGTAAGCCATGCCAGCACACCACCAGGGATGTTACACTAGTGCTCCAGAAGAAAATTAAGGGTTCTCTAAATACAGAAAATGTGCAAAAATTATTCCAGAACTTCCTCAATCTCCTACTTATCTTTGATCCTATTTTGGGTGATAGTCCAAATAATAGTGAGAAAAAAATAAAGAAATATTTCCTATGTGTCCTAGGAGATCAGCCATGGCCGCCTTTTGTCCCTCGCTCACTGTTCTATGTCTGACTGTAAGACAACAGTGTGACATGCAGAAGTAGTGCTGTTGCTTTAAAAGCATTCAGCAACTATTAGAAGTAACACAAGCACAGGAGACAGGAGGTGTTGTGCTCCAGAAGCGTCCAGCAACTAGAGGGGTTAGCAGACACAGGAGAAGCGGAGTGTTTCAGCAGAGCCCCAGGAGGATTTTGGGGAAGTTGTTTATGGTCTGGCTGGAGCTGAAGAGAAAGGTGGTGTGTGTTCTGTGTGCCACCCTGCTACACACAGGTATCACAGGACCCAAAAGGGTGCATGGACGGACTTCTCCACAAGAGGCCCTTAGTACACACAGACACCTCCACCTCATACCACCAGAGGGAGCCTGTTAGGGATATATATATACTGGAGGGTGGAGTTAGGTAGGCGGAGTGTGCTGACACTTGAGATCAGTGAAGAGGCAGCACCTGTTGAGCTGCTGTGCTGAGGGCAAGCTAAGGCCTAAAGCACGTGCTGAAGCCGGAGGGCCTAGAGCGTGGCTGGAGGCAAGGAGAGGGGAGAGGAGTTAAGGGGGCAGAGGAGCATCTTAGGCTCACCCCAGAACACAAGCCGGACACTGGGTCTGTGCCTACAGGGTCCTCTACGCCCAGTAGGACTAACCGGTATACCAGGAGGATTCCAGACCCCTGGTCAACCTGAAGCTACAATCATCTACAGAACTAGGAACCACGAAGGCCCCAGCGTCCAGAGATAGTGGTAGCCAGAGAAAAGTTCTTACTACCAAGCAGACAGGTGAGAGAGTGAAACAGTACAGAAGCTAGGCTTAGTTCCAGGCTGGTCAGGAGCTTCAGAGAGAGAGAGGAAGAAAAGGATCAGGAGGCCTATTACCGCTCACTGGGGAGAGTCCAGAAGTGCACCCTTCCTACTAAGTACCCTGAACCATACCTACCGTTTACACCAGTAAAGGTACTGAAGCGAATCCCCTGTGTGCTTGCCTGTTATTCTCCCATGACCCGCCGGGCCACCTCTCACCTGCATCCCTTTCATCAACCCTGCCCCGGGGCCTGCTCTGCCTGTGGGGAGCAGAAACATCTCAGCTGCCATCCCATCACCTCTGGAGGTCTGCAGCAGCGCTGGTACCCATTACCAGGAACCACAGGTGGCATCACGAGACAAAACCGTTTATCATCCCTTCAAGCAACAACCCCCTTTTAAGAGTGACCCCAGGGTATGGGCCCGGAGCCGACCGCCGTGACATCCCAAGAAGGTAAAGGCCCGGGTGCCGAGTCCCCCATATCCCCCTGGGCGAGTCATTCTGTATCTCACAGAAGCGCCCCTGCAAGTGAAAAGGATTCAAGTCAGGAGTGAAGCTAAACACAGGTCAGGTAGAGTTCCTGCGCTAGCAGTGCAGAGTATTGTCAGGCAGAAAGATAAGGACTGGAAGAAATGGTGTCACAGGGCTCATCTCCCTCAGCAAACCCTCCCCGCCTCCTCCATCTCACTGTGCTGTAAAGAATGCTGTGTTCATTAATGTGCCTTTGCATTAGAACGGTGATGTCCTGTACTACTTGGAAGACTGTGAACTGCTGTGCTGCTAAGGAAACTGTACTGTTTGTCACTGGAGACTGTTGCTCATAAAACATGACTTGCACTGGCTGTGCGGCTTCTTATTAAATGCTACTGTTCTACCGTTTATGAGTACTCTTGTCAAGTGTGTCTGGTCAGCAAGTGAAACAACCTATGTGTCTGTGCCTGAGGGTCAATACCCCTGTGTGCCTGAGAGAAGCTGCAGCACATGGTCTATGGTCGCCCTGAGTAATGGTTCCCCCAGGATTCCAAAGAATTCATGTAACCTGTCTCGCCCCTATCTGACCTTAGCAGCGTGCATGTAACAACAGGCTGCAGCAGAAGCCTCTCCCCCCTCTGCCCTGTCTGTTCCGCCTCTTTGATAAAAGCATCAGATGTCACTTTCAGAAAACCTTTCCCTATATACACAGCTCAGTGTGCCTTCTACATTGGCAGAAGTTCTGAGCTCAGTGATTGGTTGCAAAGGTGACGTGATGTCACTGCTGTAGTTAAAAAATGGAGCCCGAGGCAGCAGCTGAATTACGGCTCTGCAGATTGTTCACTTTAACAATGAACTGTGCATATAGAGAAAAGTTTTCTGACGGGAAAACACCTGGACTAGTAAGAGTCTCTTTGACAGTGTGCTCCCTGATGTTCCTGGGATGGAATAGCCCAGGCCTAACTACTAGTGTTGAGCCACCCCCGTAGTGTTCGGGTTCGGTTCGGTTCGTCGAACACCGGGATGTTTGAGGAACTGTTCGTCGAACTGTTCGTCGAACACCTTAGAACACCGTCGAACACCGTTAAAACCAATGGCAGGCAAACAAAAACACATAGAAACACATAGAAAACACATGCAAAGGTGTCCAAAAGCTGACAAACTGCTCAGAAGACACTCTCTTTAAAAAAGCCGGCCGGCAAATTCAGCAGCGGCATACACCGGTACCCGACAATTTAGACAAGAAGGAATAGAGCATCACACATAGATTAGATAGATAGAAACATGTCAGTCACACATATAAGAAGCACAGTGACAGTGTTGGTTACTGCACTTGTCATTTAGTGTAAAGGATTTATTAAAAAAAATATTAGTGTTTTCATGCACCGTCTCTTTAAAAAAGCCGGCCGGCAATTCAGCATCTGTACCCGACAATTTAGAACAGAAAGAATAGAGCTTCACACATAGATTAGATAGATAGAAACATGTCAGTCACATATATAATAAGTACAGTGACAGTGTTGCTTACTGTACTTGTCATTTAGTGTAAAGGATTTATTTAAAAAAATAATAGTGTTTTCATGCACTGTCTCTTTAAAAAAGCCGGCCGGCAATTCAGCATCTGTACCCGACAATTTAGAACAGAAAGATAGAGCATCACACATAGATTAGATAGATAGAAACATGTCAGTCACATTTATAATAAGTACAGTGACAGTGTTGGTTACTGTACTTGTCATTTAGTGTTAAAATAAAGGATTTATTAAAATAAAAATTGGCGTGGGATCCCCCATAATTTTAGGCTCTAGCGGAGGTTAAGCAGACGGCTGGGGCAGATGTTTGAAGCCTCGGAAGGGGGTAATACCCACGGAGCTTACCAGGCTACTAATATCAGCCCCCAGCTGAATACTTAGCCTTTACTAGCTATTAAAATGGGGGACCCCCCCAAAAAAATGACGTGGGGTCCCCCCTATTTTAATAGCTAGCAAAGGCTAGGCTGACAGCTGGGGGCTGATATTAATAGCTCAGGAAGGGTGCCATGAATATTGGCCCCCTCCCAGGCTAGAAACACCAGCCGTCAGCCGCCCCAGAAATGGCGCATCCATAGGATGCGCCAATTCTGCCACTTAGCCTCGCTCTTCCCACTGCCCTGTAGCGGTGGCAGTGGGGTAATAGGGCTGGGGTTGATGTCAGCTTATAATGCCAGCTGACATCAAGCCCAGGTTAGCAATGGAGAGGCGTCTATAAGACACCCCCATTACTAACCCCATAGTCAAAGTTACAAAAAAACACAAACACCCAGAATAAAGTCCTTTAATTGAAATAAACACACAATTCTTTATTGTTCTAAATTAAACCATACTTACCGTCACGCCCATTCCAGCTGAAGCCAACGATCTCCTGTAATAAAAATAAAATAATAAACCAACATCATCCTTACCTTTCCATGGTTCCCAGGACAGCTCCAGCTCTGCTACATCGAGATGACTGGCTGGACCGCAGCAGAACGCTGCCATCCAGCCTGTCATCCCGCGGACACTGAGAAGCGCAGGCATGCTTGCGCTCCTCACTGTCTCGCTGTGACGGCATCCAGATGAGCCGAGGTCATGTCCAATGAACTCGGCTCACCTCATGCACGTCACTGACAGCGTGGGAAAATTCTCACGCTGAAGCGCTGAGTGCAGGAGAATTTTCCCACGCTGTCAGTGAGGTGCATGAGGTGAGCTGAGTTCATTGGACATGAGCTCACCTCATGCACGTCACTGACAGCGTGGGAGAATTCTCCTGCACTCAGCACTTCAGCGTGAGAATTTTCCCACGCTGTCAGTGACGTGCATGAGGTGAGCCCAGTTCATTGGACATGACCTCGGCTCATCTGGATGCCGTCACAGCGAGACAGTGAGGAGCGCAAGCATGCCTGCGCTTCTCAGTGTCCGCGGGATGACAGGCTGGATGGCAGCGTTCTGCTGCGGTCCAGCCAGTCATCTCGATGTAGCAGAGCTGAAGCTGTCCTGGGAACCATGGAAAGGTAAGGATGAGGTTGGTTTATTATTTTTCTTTTATTGCAGGAGATCGTTGGCTTCAGCTGGAATGGGTGTGATGGTAAGTATGGTTTAATTTAGAACAATAAAGAATTGTGTGTTTATTTCAATTAAAGGACTTTATTCTGGGTGTTGTGTTTTTTTTAAATACTTTACTAGAAATTCATGGCAGTCATGTCTAATACTGGCGTGACCCCATGAATTTTGGGCTTGGGGCCAGCTGATAATACCAAGCTGGCCCTAACCCCTTTATTACCCAGTGAGCCACCGCACCAGGGCCCTGGATGAGTTGGGTAGAGCGCCAGAAGATGGCGCTTCTATGAACGTGCCATTTTCCGGGGTGGCTGCGGACTGCAATTTGCAGCGGGGGGGGGCCCAGAAAGCTTGGGCCTCCCTGCGCTGCAGATTCCAGCCCCCAGCTGCCTAGTTGTACCTGGCTGGACACAAAAATAGGGCGAAGCCCCACGTATTTTTTTTTTAATTATTTCATGAAATTCATGAAATAATTAAGAAAAAAAGGCCTTCCCTATATTGTTGTGTCCGGCCAGGTACAAATAGTCAGCTGGTGGTTGGGGGCAGCCCGTTCCTGCCTGCTGTACCTGGCTGGACACAAATATAGGGCGAAGCCCCACTTCAATTTTTTTTAATTATTTCATGAAATTCATGAAATAATTAAGAAAAAAAGGCCTTCCCTATATTGTTGTGTCCGGCCAGGTACAAATAGTCAGCTGGTGGTTGGGGGCAGCCCGTTCCTGCCTGCTGTACCTGGCTGGACACAAATATAGTGCGAAGCCCCACTTCAATTTTTTTTAATTATTTCATGAAATTCATGAAATAATTAAGAAAAAAAGGCCTTCTCTATATTGTTGTGTCCGGCCAGGTACAAATAGGCAGCTGGTGGTTGGGGGCAGCCCGTTCCTGCCTGCTGTACCTGGCTGGACACAAATATAGTGCGAAGCCCCACTTCAATTTTTTTAAATTATTTCAGGAAATTCATGAAATAATTAAAAAAAAATTGACGTGGGGCTTCGCACTATATTTGTGTCCAGTCAGGTGCAGCAGGCAGGAACGGGCTGCCCCCAACCACCAGCTGCCTATTTGTACCTGGCCGGACACAACAATGTAGGGAAGCCCTTTTTTTCTTAATTATTTCATGAAATAATTTAAAGAAAATTGACGTGGGGCTTCGCCCTGTTTTTGTGTCCAGCCAGGTACAACTAGGCAGCTGGGGGCTGGAATCCGCAGCGCAGGGAGGCCCAAGCTTTCTGGGTCCCCCCCCCCCGCTGCAAATTGCAGTCCGCAGCCACCCCGGAAAATGGCGCGTTCATAGAAGCGCCATCTTCTGGCGCTCTACCCAACTCATCCAGGGCCCTGGTGCGGTGGCTCACTGGGTAATAAAGGGGTTAGGGCCAGCTTGGTATTATCAGCTGGCCCCAAGCCCAAAATTCATGGGGTCACGCCAGTATTAGACATGACCGCCATGAATTTCTAGTAAAGTATTTAAAAAAAACACAACACCCAGAATAAAGTCCTTTAATTGAAATAAACACACAATTCTTTATTGTTCTAAATTAAACCATACTTACCATCACGCCCATTCCAGCTGAAGCCAATGATCTCCTGAAATAAAAGAAAAATAATAAAGCAACATCATCCTTACCTTTCCATGGTTCCCATGACAGCTTCAGCTCTGCTACATCGAGATGACAGGCTGGACCGCAGCAGAACGCTGCCATCCAGCCTGTCATCCCGCAGACACTGAGAAGCGCAGGCTTGCTTGCGCTCCACAGTGTCTCTCTGTGAGGGCATCCAGATGAGCCGAGTTAATGTCCAATGAACTCGGCTCACCTCATGCACGTCACTGACAGCGTGGGAAAATTCTCCTGCACTCAGCGCTTCAGCGTGGGAGAATTCTCCCACTGAAGCGCTGAGTGCAGGAGAATTCTCCCACGCTGTCAGTGACGTGCAGGAGGTGAGCTGAGTTCATTGGACATGAGCTCACCTTATGCACGTCACTGACAGCGTGGGAAAATTCTCCTGCACTCAGCGCTTCAGCGTGGGAGAATTCTCACGCTGAAGCGCTGAGTGCAGGAGAATTCTCCCACGCTGTCAGTGACGTGCAGGAGGTGAGCTGAGTTCATTGGACATGAGCTCACCTTATGCACGTCACTGACAGCGTGGGAGAATTCTCCTGCACTCACCGCTTCAGCGTGAGAATTTTCCCACGCTGTCAGTGACGTGCATGAGGTGAGCCGAGTTCATTGGACATGAACTCGGCTCATCTGGATGCCGTCACAGAGAGACGCTGAGCAGCGCAAGCAAGCCTGCGCTCCTCAGTGTCTGCGGCATGGCAAGCTGGATGGCAGCTTTCTGCTGCGGTCCAGCCTGTCATCTCGATGTAGCAGAGCTGAAGCTGTCGTGGGAACCATGGGAAGGTAAGGATTATGTTGCTTTATTATTTTTCTTTTATTGCAGGGGATCGTTGGCTTCAGCTGGAATGGGCGTGATTGTAAGTATGGTTTAATTTAGAACAATAAAGAATTGTGTCTTTATTTCAATTAAAGGACTTTATTCTGGGTGTTTGTGTTTTTTTTTAACTTTGACTATGGGGTTAGTAATGGGGGTGTCTTATAGACGCCTCTCCATTACTAACCTGGGCTTGATGTCAGCTGACATTATAAGCTGACATCAACCCCAGCCCTATTACCCCACTGCCACCGCTACAGGGCAGTGGGAAGAGCGAGGCTAAGTGCCAGAATTGGCGCATCCTATGGATGTGCCATTTCTGGGGCGGCTGACGGCTGGTGTTTCTAGCCTGGGAGGGGGCCAATATTCATGGCACCCTTCCTGGGCTATTAATATCAGCCCCCAGCTGTCTGCCTAGCCTTAGCTAGCTATTAAAATAGGGGGGACCCCACGTCAATTTTTTGGGGGGTCCCCCATTTTAATAGCTAGTAAAGGCTAGGCATTCAGCTGGGGGCTGATATTAGTAGCCTGGGAAGCTCCGTGGGTATTACCTCTTCCCAGGCTTCAAACATCTGCCCCAGCCGTCTGCTTAACCTCCGCTAGAGACTAAAATTATGGGGGATCTCACGCCAATTTTTTTTTAAATAAATCCTTTATTTTAACACTAAATGGCAAGTACAGTAATCAACACTGTCACTGTACTTCATATATATGTGACTGACATGTTTCTATCTATCTAATCTATGTGTGATGCTCTATTGCTTCCATTCTAAATTGTCGGGAACAGATGCTGAATTGCCGGCCGGCTTTTTTAAAGAGACGGTGCATGAAAACACTATTATTTTTTTTTAATAAATCCTTTACACTAAATGGCAAGTACAGTAATTAACACTGTCACTGTACTTCTTATATATGTGACTGACATGTTTCTATCTATCTAATCTATGTGTGATTCTCTATTCCTTCTATTCTAAATTGTCGGGTACCGCTGCTGAATTGCCGGCCGGCTTTTTTAAAGAGACGGTGCATGAAAACACTAATATTTTTTTTTATAAATCCTTTACACTAAATGACAAGTACAGTAATCATCACTGTCACTGTACTTCTTATATATGTGACTGACATGTTTCTATCTATCTAATCTATGTGTGAAGCTCTATTCTTTCGGTTCTAAATTGTCGGGTACCGGTGTACCGCTGCTGAATTGCCGGCTTTTCATGTTTCACTGTGAGCACAGTTCCCATCGATTTGGGCAATCACTCTAATGCCACAACCACCATGGCTGTGGCATTACAGTGAGTGGCAGACAATCTCTGCATGATTGGTGCTCTAAATAGCGCCAGACATGCAGGACACGCTTTTGGTGCACGAACAGTTATCGAACATAACCTCGAACAGCCGAATTTTTTGCAAATCGTTCGGGTTCGTCGAACAACTCGAACACCGCCCAAAACAGCTCGAATTTGAGATTGGCGAACAGTTCTAGTCGAACACCGCTCATCTCTACTAACTACAGCACTCTGAACTAGAACAAACACTGAATACATACATTACACACTCATCAACATTGAAATTGCAACACCAAGAAGGAAAAGTCATGAAGTTTTGGAAATCACAGGATGGATAGATATGTTACTGTCCTGCAAATGATGAAAAATTGGAAGAAAATTTTCAAAATATCTCAATTTATTCAATATCGAATATGAGCGAAACGAGCAGAAATCCCCATACTTGCAGCCTTGGCTGCTATTAGTGAGGTTATTAATGTTTGTGTGAGGACAGTTTTGCTGTGCTGAATGCACTTGGGCAAATCATCAAGATCCACTGCTGGCAGCTCCTGTGTAATTACCGACCAATGACATCTCAGATGTGTGGTCAATGGGAGACAAGATCAGAAATGCTGCAGACCATGATGGCAAGTTTGGCCACGCAAGCTGTTCATAGGGGCACAAGCAACATGCAACCTGGTGTTTGTGTTAAAAAACAGCTCCTGGGATACAGTGGAGTATATTTTTACTATACACAAAACTGTTACATGCACTAATCACAGATTTTCTAGTTGTCGCACACAGTCTTACTGAACCTATTCCCCTTGGCACCAAAACTACTGTCCTTGTACAACAATACTGTAGCCCAGCACTTTAGAACCACAGTGCTGCCCACTAGGGATGTGTGAAACCGTGACTGTTAGGGTTCGGCTACTTCAGCCGAACAGTTTATTAAAAGTTTAGGTTCGGGTACCACAATAGTACTCAAACCCGAACACGAACCCCATTCATATGAATGGGGGATCCGAATGACGCGCCCCCGGGCCTGTGTCGCGCTGCGTTGCGCACGCGGGAGCTTACCCGGAGCCGGGTCTCTTGAGGGTTGTAGTCTCGTGGCGGTGACCCGGTCCGTGCCCAGGGAGTCAAACTGAGCGGCGATGTAACAGCGGTAGATGCAGGGCGACTACGCCACCCGTTGAATGCAGCTATGGAGCTGCCGCTGCAGGACAGTCCGCTGAGGCCGGTGGATGGATGGTGCAGCGTAGATGGTATAACCCCCAACGGGAGGGGTATGGCCTCAGGGATGTGGATGATGGGGGTAGCAGGAACCACTCAGAGACGGTGCGGTGTAATTCAGGGTCTTTACTGGTAACAACGATAGACCCTCCCGGAGTACTTGCTAGTGAACGGGGCCTGGTCAGTCCTTGAGCAGATGGGATCTCCCCTGGCCAGGCGGAGTTGTAGGCCTCCCAAACTGACTGTACTCTTCTGGCTACCTTGCTAGAAGCGGATATAAGTAGCCCACGTCCCTGAGTGTACCGTGTGGTGCTCACCCGTATGGCCGGTGACTCGGGGCCTTCTAATGGCTTCCGCTCCACGATGGCGGTGCTGGTCCCACGCGTGTGACCGTGCCTTCGGGTTTCTGGGCCTGAGGACCTGAAATCCCCTGCTGGTCGGCTTCTGCTGCTGGGTAAGAGTTAGTCCCCACAGCCTCGGACGCCGGGTCCGGTAAGAAAGCTTCTCAGTCAGGGCGAGCTCTGCAGCTGCCAGCCCCTGACTCGTAGTAGTATTGCTTCTGCTGTTTCTTGTCTCTACTCTCCTTGACTGCTAACCCTGCTTTAGCCCCGGGTTTATATAGGGGAAGTTCTTCCCCTCCCAAGACTGGGCAGGAGGTGTGGCATGCACAGGATCCCTGACCAAAGGACCTCCCACCTGCTCTCAGACATAACATTACATTACTGTGGAAACCAGACCCCTGGGGTGCCACATTCCCCCCTAGTAAAATTTAGTACTCCGGGACTAAACACATTTTAGAAAAACATAACAAGATATAACAATAACAATACAATAAGAAACACATAAAGGTGGTCACGGCATGTCCGTAACCGGGTGCAGTCTTTGAAGAAAGCAAGGTGTCCATTTCACCAAAACAGGGAGACGTAACCAGGTAGGGGTCTGTCCTACCCCGAGTCCTTAACAGTCTCTAGTCCATCCTGGGTTACGCTCCAACTAATTTTACAAGGATTCCCGGTAGATCCACCAAGGATTCCTAAAAATAACTGGAAACACAAAATTATACACAAGCAACAATACACAGATAAACATAAATAAAACAATTTATACACTTCAAATCCTCCAGCGTGCGGGTAACTGGCCTCTAGTGGCCCTAGTGGACCTACGGAGCTGACTGTCTGGCCCTGAACTACAGGGTGTAGGAGCTGTCAAGGGTAAACTGGGCAGCTGTCTACCAGCTCTTTGTCTCACTAGGGGTACGGCAGGCTCACTATAAGCAGAGGGTTGATCCTCCTGTTCTGCTTGTGTGGAGTCTTCTGCCTCCTGGACCGGCTGTTCTTCCAGCTCTACCTGTTGCTCCGTAGGTGCTTGGGATGCTGGTTGGAGGAAGGTGAGTACGGGTACCACAACTGCACCATTGACTTGAGTCCAAGACCGAGGGAAGTCCCCGAGCACAGTACTAACCATATCTTCCCTTTCCTCTACGGGTCGATGGTCTTCTTGTTCCTCTTCAGGGTTCCTCAGTTGTTCGGGACACTTCTTCAGGTGGTCCCGGGATACAATGGCTGTGGTTTCCCCTCCTTCTTTACTGATGGTACAAACCTTTGGGTTCTCGTGGCTTGAGGGCAGTACGGTGTACGGGTCCTTCTCCCACTGGTCGTCCAACTTGTGGAGCCGTCTCTTCCTCTTCAAGACCTGCTCTCCGGGTACCAGGGGAACAGCGGGAGCATACTGGTTGTAAGTTTTCTCTTGTCTTTCCCTAGCCTGACAGAGACTTCGCTCCACGCTCTCCTGTACTCTCCGGTACTGCTGCTGCCTCTCTGTGTCCCAGTCTGTTTCTGGTGAAGTGTCCTCGGGTGTCAGGACTCCCATTTCCAGGTCAACAGGTAACTTACCAGGTCTTGCCCTCATTAGGTAAGCCGGGGTACAGTTGGTGGAACCTACCGGGATGTGGTTGTATAGGTCCACCAGATCGGGCAACTTCTCAGGCCACAGACTGCGTTCTTCCAGGGGCAACGTTTTTAGAAGATCCATTACCACCTGGTTCATTTTCTCACAAAGTCCATTAGTTTGCGGATGGTAGGGTGTCGTCCTTATCTTCCGGCAGCCATACAGATTGCAGAATTCCTGGAAGACCTCCGCTTCAAAGGCAGGTCCCTGGTCCGTCAGCACTTGGTCCGGGTACCCGTGTGGACGGCAAAAGTGCTGCTGGAAGGCTCTAGCTGCTGTTTGAGCCGTTAAGTCCTTGACGGGGACGACAACCAGAAACCGGGAGTAATGATCCACAATGGTTAACGCGTAGACGTAGCCACTTCTGCTTGGGGTCAGTTTTACATGATCCAAGGCTACCAGTTCCAACGGTTGCCGGGTGACGATGGACTGCAGGGGAGTCTTCTGGCTGGCACGGTCCTTCCTTCTCAGGTTGCACGGGCCACAGTCTCTGCACCACTTCTCGATGGTTCCTCTCATGCCTACCCAGTGGAACCGCTCGCGCAGCAGGAACTCCAGCTTCTTCCACCCGAAGTGTCCAGCTCCGTCGTGGTATGCCTCCATCACCATGGCTGCGTCTCTTCGTGGCACCACTACTTGCCAGAGTAATTCATGCGTCCGGGAGTTAACCATTCTGCGGCACAACTTCCCTTTGTAAAGGAACAGTCGACTCTTTTCTGCCCATAGTTGTTTGGCTTCCTCCGGAGCGTCTGGTTCAAGGCGAGCCTCCGGCCGAGTCAGCATCTCCTTCACCAGTCGGACGGCAGGGTCGCTGTCTTGCGTTTCCGCCCAGTTGTAGTGGGGTAAGGGGTTCAACGTAGCAACCTGCTTACTCCTTACCCGGTGGGAATACTGGATAGTCCCATGACGGTGGAACGCAGGGAGTTCAACTTCTTCCAGTCCCTCCGGATCTTCTCCTCCGTCCGGCAGGTTGGGCATCCTGGACAGGGCGTCCGCGTTGGTATTGGAGCGTCCTGCCCGGTATTTGATTGTGAACTCGTAGTTGGACAGACGGGCCATCCACCTCTGCTCCAGGGCACCGAGTCTTGCCGTGTCCAGGTGTGTCAACGGGTTGTTATCCGTGTACACGGTGAACCGGGAAGAAGCGAGGTAATGCTTAAAGCGCTCGGTGACTGCCCATACTACGGCCAGGAACTCTAGCTTAAATGAGCTGTAATTCTCGGGGTTCCTTTCGGTGGGTCGCAGTTTTCGGCTGGCGTAGGCGATTACTCGTTCCTTCCCCTGCTGGATCTGGGACAGTACGGCTCCTAGCCCGATGTTACTGGCGTCGGTGTAGAGGATAAAGGGCTGGCTATAATCCGGGTACGCCAGGATTTCGTCCCCCGTGAGGGCCATCTTCAGCTGGCGGAAGGACTCTTCTTCCAGCTCCTCCCATTTGAAGGGCGGCTTCTGGTTCTTGGCCTTCCGGGACTGGCCTATCAGGAGGTCCTGCATAGGTGCTGCCTTTTTGGTGAAACCGGGAATAAACCTTCGGTAGTAGCCTACCAACTCGAGGAACTGCCGCACTTCTTTTACGCTGGAGGGGCTTGGCCATTCCTTAATTGCGGTGATCTTATCAGGGTCGGGAGCCACTCCGTCAGCGCTCACCACGTGTCCCAGGTACTGCACCTTTGGTTTCAGGAGGTGACACTTGGAGGGTTTCACCTTTAGGCCGTAACTTGCCAGAGCTTCGAACACTTCCGCCAGGTGTTTCAGGTGGTCCTCATACGTCTTGGAATATACGATGACATCGTCCAGGTACAACAGGACCGTCTCGAAGTTTCTGTGGCCCAGACAACACTCCATTAGTCGTTGGAAGGTTCCCGGTGCGTTGCAGAGTCCGAACGGCATGCAGGTGAACTCGCTAAGTCCCATCGGGGTGGTGAATGCGGTCTTCTCCCGGTCCGCCTCTGCTACAGGAACCTGCCAGTACCCGCTAGTGAGATCCAAGGTAGAGAAGAAGTTAGCAGATCTTAAAGCAGCCAATGACTCCTCTATCCTTGGTAAGGGGTACGCATCCTTGTGTGTGATACGATTGATTTTCCGGTAATCTACACACATCCTCATGGTGTTGTCTTTCTTTCGGACTAAGACTTGTGGAGCTGCCCAGGGGCTACAGCTATCCCTGATCACCCCAGCCTCCTTCATGTCTCTAAGCATCCCCTTGGCGTGTTGGTAGTGGGCAGGGGGTACGGGTCGATACCTCTCTTTTATAGGAGGATGGTCTCCCGTGGGGATGTGGTGTTCTACCCCCTTGACTCGCCCGAAGTCTAACGGGTGTTTACTGAACACTCTCTCGTACTCCTGAACCACCCGATAGACTCCTTGTTTCTGGTGTGCGGGAGTGGAGTCAGTACCCAGATGTAGTTGCTGACACCAGTCCTCCATGTTTTTCTTAGAGCCGTTACCTTCCTCCGGGTGAGATGGAGGCAAGGGTTCCACAGATTGTATAGAATTTTGGTTAATGGTATATAATTTGGCTAGCGTGGCATACCGGGGCAGGTACACTTCCCTCTCCCCGATATTTATTATGCGAACGGGCACCCTCCCATGGCGTACATCAACCACCCCCCGTGCTGTCAAAATGGTGGGCCTACTGTCCGAGTAAACTGGTTCTACCATTGCCTGGTAATCTCTACCTCTCAGACCAATAGCTGCCCGGCACCAAATCATCATTTTACTTTTTGGGGGCATGGCAATAGGAAAAGGGTCACACATTCTTACGCTACCAATCTCACCGCCGGAGAGTTCCACCTGTTGCCGTCGCATCAGTGCCCGGATCTCTTTCTGGAGCACCCGCTGCTCGCCGGAGCTGGCGTTCTTGGCAACCTGCTGTAAAAGGAAAATCACCTCTGCAAGACAATTTTCAATTACATTAGTTCCTAGAGTTATTTTTGGGTGACTCTCATGTTTGTCAATATCTACAATGATCAATCCCTGTGCTGCCAGTTCGACTCTACCGATTTTGATGGTCACCTCTTTAAATCCGATCTGTGGCACGGGCTGGCCATTGCTGGCGATGATACTCAAGTCGTCGTCAGGGTAGCGGGTAATATCCGAGTCATTCCAGTACTGCTTAAAGAGCACGTACGGGATGGTGGTGACCTGTGACCCGGTGTCCAGTAGGGCACTCATGGGAATGCCATCCAGTACCACAGGCAAGACTGGACGTCCTCCCACATATCTGTCGCGCCAGTTCGATGGGCATGGTGATCTTTTTCCTGGGGGTTGGCCCTCTACCCCAGGTTGTGCCCGTTTAAAGAACAGTACCTTGCCATATGTCCAGGTTGATTGCAACGGCGGCAGATGGGTCGTCCGTCCTCGCTGTATCGGTCACTGGGTCTTCCTCTGGCCGGTGGGGTCCTCCTTGGTCGACGCCACGGGATGTCCTCCGGTCCGGATGCCAGCTGGATCTTCCCTGGGGTGGAAGCCTGTAAAGACTGCACAGTTCGGGTTAGCGCAGCAACGCTCTTAGCTAGCTCTTGGACCTGATGGTGTAGGTCTGGAGCCGGGTCATTGTCCAAAGCCTGCGCATCAGCTCCCACAGGCCCTGCCGACAAGGGCGCCGCCTCCTGGTGGTAAGTGATAGCAGGGCGCTTGTGGGTCACAACGCCACCCGGTGCCGGTTCTCGGAGCACCCGGATGGCTCTGTCCTTGAACTGTGCAAAGCCCAGATGGGGATCCTGTAAGGCCATTGCCCGCAACTGGGTTCGGTGGGTATTACAATACAGTCCCTCTATAAACTGTTCGGTCAACAGCCTGTCCTCGTTTCCCACTCCATCAGGGTCGGTCTGCTTAATGGCCCTCAGGGCCTCTTGTAGGTTTAGTGCATAGTCCCTTATACTCTCATGCGCTCGCTGCTTGCACCCGTAGAATCTAAGCTTAATGTCGGCTGAGGTGCGGGTATCAAAGGTGTCCTTCAGCCGGGTTAGTATCCCTGCGACAGTCTTCCTCCCAGGTGGCCAGGATTTTACTTCCCTTTTGGCTGCCCCGGTTAGTTGGGCCACCAGGATGCTCACTTTTTACTCTTCTGTGAGGGGGTACACCTGGAAGAGGCTATCCAGCTTTTCTCTAAAGTCATGCAGGGTATGTGACTCCCCTGAGTACTGGGGTAGCCAAGCTGCTCCCGGGATATAGGGCATGGTGAAGGGCATAACTGCAGCAGCGGTAGCGCTGGCGGGGGTTGAGGCAGTGAAGCTCTCCTCCGTATCCGACATCTTCCTCCCCCCTAGTGGACCGTGGCCTACCTTGCGATGATCCTCTTCCGTAGGCCGCGGCTCCGCAGTGGATCGTCAGGGTTGAGGACCTTCCGTCGCGCTCCTGTGACGTCGGCGTCTGCTGGGCTCCTTCCAGGACCTTACGCAACGTCCGGACGTGAGGCGGGGCTTCAGTTCTCGCGCGCTTTCGGAGTCCACGCCCCTCTTCTTCCCGCTTGGCGTCCTCAAGATGGCGTCCAATGGCGGGAAAACTCCACGGATGGCGGGAAGAAGGCAGAAGATGGCGCCGGATGGCGGGAAACTTCACCGATGGCGGGAAGAAGGCTGAAGATGGCGCCGGGTGGCGGGATTCTTCACCACAGGTAAGTTTGAAAAGTCTCTTTTTCAGGCACGCAGTACCCGGTGGTTGCGGGCACGAAATCCTGCCGACTACGCCAAAGTTGACGCGCCCCCGGGTCTGTGTCGCGCTGCGTTGCGCACGCGGGAGCTTACCCGGAGCCGGATCTCTTGAGGGTTGTAGTCTCGTGGCGGTGACCCGGTCCGTGCCCAGGGAGTCAAACTGAGCGGCGATGTAACAGCGGTAGATGCAGGACGACTACGCCACCCGTTGAATGCAGCTATGGAGCTGCCGCTGCAGGACAGTCCGCTGAGGCCGGTGGATGGATGGTGCAGCGTAGATGGTATAACCCCCAACGGGAGGGGTATGGCCTCAGGGCAGCAGATGTGGATGATGGGGGTAGCAGGAACCACTCAGAGACGGTGCGGTGTAATTCAGGGTCTTTACTGGTAACAACGATAGACCCTCCCGGAGTACTTGCTAGTGAACGGGGCCTGGTCAGTCCTTGAGCAGATGGGATCTCCCCTGGCCAGGCGGAGTTGTAGGCCTCCCAAACTGACTGTACTCTTCTGGCTACCTTGCTAGAAGCGGATATAAGTAGCCCACGTCCCTGAGTGTACCGTGTGGTGCTCACCCGTATGGCCGGTGACTCGGGGCCTTCTAATGGCTTCCGCTCCACGATGGCGGTGCTGGTCCCACGCGTGTGACCGTGCCTTCGGGTTTCTGGGCCTGAGGACCTGAAATCCCCTGCCGGTCGGCTTCTGCTGCTGGGTAAGAGTTAGTCCCCACAGCCTCGGACGCCGGGTCCGGTAAGAAAGCTTCTCAGTCAGGGCGAGCTCTGCAGCTGCCAGCCCCTGACTCGTAGTAGTATTGCTTCTGCTGTTTCTTGTCTCTACTCTCCTTGACTGCTAACCCTGCTTCAGCCCCGGGTTTATATAGGGGAAGTTCTTCCCCTCCCAAGACTGGGCAGGAGGTGTGGCATGCACAGGATCCCTGACCAAAGGACCTCCCACCTGCTCTCAGACATAACATTACATTACTGTGGAAACCAGACCCCTGGGGTGCCACACGAACATACCTGGTTTCCCACTCTGTCATCTGCGTGACGGCACGGGAAGCACGGGCTCTGATCGGCGGTAACATTGTTACCGCGGTTAAAGCGCTGTGGGATCATGCTGTCAGGTGTTCCCGCAGCTGTGACAGTGAGCCGCGGTAAAAAGCTTTACTACTACCCCCATCAGCCGGCGCCTGCTGTCTTTGGAAATAGCAAGCACAGGCGCTGCTGGATGGGAGCGATAGTCTCTTGTCAGCGGCACCTGTGCTGAAAGTAAAAAAAAAAGCTAAAATTAATTAAAAAATATTCAAATAAAAGAAAAATCACATTACACTCATCTACACCTTGTCCCTGATGCCATCGTCCTCTGAAAAAAATAGAAATTAAAAAAACACCATATACTCACCTTACACCTAATTCCTGATGCCCATGTCTTCTGAAATAAAGAAAAAAAAATAAACCACCATAATCTTTATCTGGCCACCCTAGTCCATATAATCTGCGTGTCCCACTTCGATCTCATGCATAGAACGATCACATACGAAAATGTGACCTATTCAGCACCCGCGATACACTGCGGGAGCAATCGAGCTCCTGTCAGTGTATTGTGATGAGCTGCTTGCAGAGAGGTCACACGAGTTCATCAGCTGATGAACTCGTGTGACCTCTTTGCCGGCAGTTCAGCCTGTACACTGACACAGTAGTGATTACACTCCTGTGTCAGTTTATAGCCTGCTGTCCTCTAGAACAGTCACATCAGTGACTGCTGATGTGACTGTTCTAGAGGTGACCCTGATCACTGTAGGACAATCTGGATTGTCATCGCGTCGGACAGGAGAGGGATATGTTTTTTTTTTATTTTTGTTACAGGAGACGAGGGCTTAAATAGAATAGGCATTACGTAAGTTGTTTTTTTTTGTTAACTAAGAATCAAATAAAATTGTGTGTGCTTTTTATTTCAAATAAAGGACTTTTTTATGGCAGTGTCTTTATTTCTCAAATTACTATCGGATTAGTAATGGATAGGCGTCTTATAGACACCACTCCATTACTAACCTGGGCTTCATGTCAGCCACCAATACAAGGCTATTACCCTACTCGCCACCGCTACACGGCAGTTAGAAGAGCGGAGGCTAAGTGCCTCTTGGAAGAAGCTGATTATTTATTATGTAATATTGCTTTCTGTGCTTTGCTGATAGTACATGTGTTACCATGCCTGAGTCATTTTCATTGGCGTACATTAAACTTGATAAATATATTTTATGCACTACATGTATTTAAGTGTGGACTGGGAGGGCTAGAAGAAACATTTCACAGCTTGAGCATGCAATGCAAGGGTTAGACAAATGAGCTTTCACACCAGGATAAACTGAGATGATTTTACATAATTACACATCCCTTATGTGATCTGCTATACTCGGTACGTGCCGAGAAAGACTTTGTAGCGTGCAGGGCGCGGATTGAAACTCAGCAGCACCATCTTGTGGATAGAGCTTGCAAAACGGGTTTCATGGCAAGGTGATCCCGTAGGATCACATTAAAAAAAGTGAGATGCAACACTTTCATCTCTTTCATCTCTATGATGCCACGATCAATGATGATTGCAACTTCAATATTGGAAGGGAATTTCCTATGCATAAATATCTTCATCCCTAGCGATAGCCATTGCCCCTTAAAGCCGTCAGCTCCGCATCATTGGCTGTAAGAAAGGTCTCCAGGGCCATTGTGTGATAGCCCCTATTAGGGTATACCTAAGATGGGCAGGATAAACCGCTGGCCTGGAATCCATTTTTTATTATGCTTTTTATTTTTTCGCTTGTTTCCACAACAATAAATGCAAGTAAAACTCATGAATAAGTGTGCAAAGTTTAAAGATACATAAATAAAGGGTCTTTAGATATGAGATCAATTGAGTGAGACAGATCAACAGACAAATATGAGATTAATTGATGATACAAAGGACTTAACCCTTTCACATCGCTGCCAATTTCCGTTTTCATTTTTACCTTCTCTTCTTCCAAAAGCCATAACTTTTTTATTTTTCATAGCTGTATGAGGGCTTGTTTTTAGCAGAAGTTTTACTTTTGAAAGACATTATTCATTTTCATAGAATCATAGAATGGTAGAGTAGGAGGGGACCTCCTGGGTCATCTGGTCCAACCCCCTGCTCATAGCAGGATTCACTAAACCAGGGTTCCCCAACTCCAGTCCTCAAGGCCCACCAACAGGTCATGTTTTCAGGATTTCCTTAGTATTACACAGGTGATAATTGCATCACCTGCACAGGCAATAATTCCATCACCTGTGCAATACTAAGGAAATCCTGAAAACATGACCTGTTGGTGGGCCTTGAGGACTGGAGTTGGGGAACCCTGCACTAAACCATCTCAGACAGATATCTGTCCAGCCTCTGTTTGAAGACGTCCATTGAAGGGGAACTCACCACCTCTCGTGGCAGCCTGTTCCACTCATTGATCACCATAACTGTCAAAAAGTTTTTTCTAATATCTAATCTGTGTCTCCTCCCATTCAGTTTCTTCCCATTGCTTCTAGTCTTTCCTTGTGCAAATGAGAATAAAGACGATCCTTCTACAATGTGACAGCCCTTGAGATATTTGTAGACAGCTATTAAGTCTCCTCTCAGTCTTCTTTTTTGCAAGCTAAACTTTCCCAAATCCTGTAACCGTTCCTCATAGGACATGGTTTGCAGACCGGTCACCATTCTGGTCACTCTTCTCTGAACTTGCTCCAGTTTGTCGATGTCTTTTTTAAAATGTGGTGCCCAAAACTGGACGCAGTATTCCAGATGACTTCACGTGATCTAGACTGTATGTGTGTCACCCCAGGCCTGGATGCCAAAAACATTAAAGGCTGTGTCTGAGAGCAGGAGGGAGGTTCCCTGGTCAGGGACCATTAGCATCCAGCACCTTCAGTCCCAGGCCAGTAGGGGAAGCAGGCTGCCCCTATAAAAGCTGGAACTGGGGCAGGGTTAGAGAGACCAGAACCCACTTCTGAAGTGTCCAGAAGGGTTCTCAGAGAAGAGGGACAGGTCAGCAGCAGATGAGGAGTCCGTGAGGCAGAGGAGAGACTGCGAGCCAGGGACAGAGACGACGAGAGACGGTCCTGGCTGAGAGAAGTACACAACCGGACATTGGGGTCCGAGGCTGTCAGGGTTGCAAGCCCAGCAGCGGAGAACCAACCCGCGAGGGATTTCAGGTCCCTTGGCCTAAGAAACCTGGAGGCTCCGCCACACAGAGGGACCAGTACAGCAGGAGGAAGCAAAAAGTACCTAAGGCCCGAGTCGCAAGCCATACAGGCAAAGTACACGGCCAGCTAAGGGACGTGGGCTATTACACCATGAAAAGGGGGATAGTCAGCAAGAGCATAGAGAGAGAACGGTAGGCCTACACACTCACCCTGACCAGTGGGACTCGCCCGAATGCTCTCAGATACCCAGGCCCATTCCTAACCGGTACTCTTGTTGGGTCAGTAATAACATCTGCAATAAAGACCCTGGACTGTTTGAAGCGGACTCTGAACTCTTACTATTGCGGCCTGCACTATCACCCCCAGCATTCACCTACACTGCCCTGAGGCTACACTCTTCCCGTGGGGAGTTATCCTACCCCTGTGCTGCACACTAACACCAGCCTCAGCGGTCTGCCTTGCAGCGGCGGTTATCCCTGACCGCAATCCACGGGTGGCGTAGTCGGACTTTCCCAAATCTATAAATAGACTGCCACAGCATTTGGTCTGACCACCCTGAGGCACAGGATCGGGTTGCCACTACTACCACCAGCATCGCACAGAAGCCCGGTTCCGGGTGCCCCACGGCCCAGGGGGCGTAGTCTGCAGGATTGTGACCAACCCGCCACAAACACGTATTGCGTGCCTGAAAAAGACTTTATACTTACCTGAGTGAAGTTTCCCGCCTTTCGGGCCCATTTCCCGACAATCGGAGCCGTTTTTCACCATCGGGCGCCATCTTCGGGATGCTGCGCGGGAAGAAGAGGGGCGTGGACGTCAAAAGTGCGCAAGACCGGAAGCCCCGCCCTACGCTGAGATGCTGCACAAGGTCCTGGAAGGAGATCCAGCGGACGCCGACGTCATCACCCCGCGACGCAAGGTCCTCACCCAGAGCATCGCGAGCGGAGCCACGGCCTACAGAAGAGGATCGCTGGAAGGTAGGCCACGGTTAACTAGGGGGGAGGAAGATGTCGGACACGGAGGGACCCTCTACCACCAGCGTAGCCGCTGCAGCTGTGATGCCGTTTTCAATGCCCTATATCCCCGGAGCGGCCTGGCTGCCACAGTATGCCGGCGAGTCGCATACCTTAGGCGACTTTAAAGAAAGGCTGTATAGCCTGTTCAAAGTTTACCGCCTGACAGAAGAACAGAAAGTAAGCATATTGATAGGGCAGTTAACTGGTGCGGCCCAGCGGGAGGTAAAGTCTTGGACAGCTGAAGAGAAAAGGACTGTAAGGGGGGTTCTGACCCGTCTACGGGACACCTTTGATACCCGTACCTCAGCAGAAATCAAGATGCGGTTCTATGGATGTAAGCAGCGAGCTCAAGATAGCATTAGAGACTATGCCCTAAATTTACAGGAAGCCTTGGGGGCAATTAAGCAAGCTGACCCTGGCAGCGTGCAGGATACCGATAAACTGTTGACTGATCAGTTCATAGAAGGTCTGCTGTCCAGCGCCCACAGAACCCAGCTGCGCCTCATGGCCCTACAGAACCCCGATTTGTCTTTTGCACAGTTCAAAGATAGGGCCATCCGGGTGCTCCGAGAACCCGCACCAGGTGGCGCTGTAGTTTCCCGGCGCCCTGCCATCACTTACCACCAGGAGGCAGCGCCCTACCCTGCAGACCTTGTGGGGGCTGATGCGCAGGCCCTAAACCCATCCCCGCTTGCAAACCTGCACCATCAGGTCCAAGAACTAACAAAGAGTGTTGCTGCATTGACCAGGACCGTACAGTCGTTACAGACGGACCCGTCAGGACCAATCAAACTGGCTTCCAGTCCGGAGGATGTCCCGTGGCATCGACGGAGGAGGATCCCGTCGTTCAGAGAGAGGCCCGCCGATCGCTATACTGAGGATGGACAGCCGATTTGCCGCCGTTGCAGCCAGCCGGGACATGTAGCTAGGTACTGTACTTTAAATGGGTCCGACCTGGGGCAGAGGGCCAACCCCCAGTCATAAGGTCACCAGGCCCGTCTAATTGGCATGATAAGTACGTAGGGGGATGCCCGGTTTTACCCGTAGTGCTGGACGGTATCCCCATGAGTGCACTGCTGGACACCGGGTCCCAAGTGACTACCATCCCCTATGTACTTTTCAAGCAGTACTGGAGTGACACTGACATAACCCGCTATCCAGACAGTGACTTGAGCATCATCGCCAGCAATGGTCAGCCCGTGCCGCAGGTGGGGTTCAGAGAGATGACTATTAAGATTGGTAAAGTTGAACTGCCGGCACAGGGGGTGATCATTGTGGACATTGACCGTCGAGAAAGTCACCCTAAAATAACCTTGGGTACTAACGTGATTGAAAATTGTCTTTCAGAAGTGATTGTAATTTTGCAGCAGGTGGCGATGAATGCGAGCTCCAGCCAACAGAGTGTCCTCCAGAAGGAGATAAGAGGCCTGATGAGACGGCAACAGGTAGAACTGTCTGGTGGTAAGATCCGTAGCATGAGGATGAGCGACCCATTCCCCATTGCCATGCCTCGCAAAAGTGAAATGATGATCTGGTGTCGGACTGCAATCAGGTTAAGAGGGAGAGACTACCAAGCCATGGTAGAACCCGTGTACTCAGACAGCAGGCCCACCATTTTGACAGCCCGGGGGGTGGTTGATGTCCGCCATGGAAGGGTGCCCGTCTGGATCTTAAACATTGGGGAAAGGGAAGTACACTTGCCCCGGTACGCTACACTAGCCAAATTGTATACTGTTGAACGCAATGCTGTCAGGGCCGTGGAACCCTTGCCTCCATCTCCCCAGGCGGAGGGTAATGGCTCCCAGAAACCCAAGGAGGACTGGTGCCAGAAACTCCACATGGGTGCTGACTCCACTTCCTTGCACCAAAAACAAGGAGTCTACCGGGTGGTTCAGGAGTACGAGAGAATCTTTAATAAGCACCCGCTAGACTTCGGCAGGGTGAAAAGGGTAGAACACCACATCCCCACGGGGAGCCACCCACCAATAAAAGAGAGATACAGACCTGTACCCCCTGCACATTATCAGAACGCAAAGGGCATGCTGAGATAAATGAAAGAAGCCGGGGTCATTAGAGTCAGCTGTAGCCCCTGGGCAGCCCCCTTGGTTCTGGTAAAAAAGAAAGACGGTACCATGAGAATGTGCGTGGACTATAGACAAATCAATTGTATCACCCATAAAGACGCGTACCCGTTACCTAGGATAGAGGGGTCTTTAGACGCACTAAAATCAGCTAATTTCTTCTCTACTTTGGACCTTACTAGCGGGTACTGGCAGGTTCCTGTGGCAGAGGCTGACAAGGAGAAGAGCGCCTTCACCACCCCGATGGGATTGAGTGAATTCAACTGTATGCCATTCGGGCTCTGCAATGCACCCAGGACCTTCCAGAGGCTGATGGAATGCTGTCTAGGGCACAGAAACTTAGAGACGGTCCTACTTTACCTGGACGACGTGATCGTCTATTCGAAGACCTACGAGGACCATCTAAAACACCTGGCCGAGGTGTTCGAAGCCCTGGCAGGCTATGGCATGAAAGTGAAACCCTCCAAGTGCCATCTGTTAAAGCCGAAGGTACAGTACCTGGGGCACGTGGTGAGTGCAGAAGGAGAAGCCCCCGACCCCGACAAGGTCACAGTAATCAAGAGCTGGCCAAGCCCCTCAAACATCAAAGAAGTGAGGCAGTTCCTCGGGTTGGTAGGCTACTACCGAAGGTTCATCCCCGGGTTCACAAAGATGGCGGCTCCAATGCAGGACCTCCTGATAGGTCAGTCTAAATCCAGAAGTCAAAAGCCACCCTTCAAGTGGGACAAGCCGGAAGAGAAGTCCTTCCGCCAGCTGAAGATGGCCCTCACGGGGGATGAGATCCTGGCTTACCCCGATTATGGCGAGCCTTTTATCCTTCACACAGACGCCAGTAATGTGGGGTTAGGAGCCGTACTGTCCCAAAACCAACAGGGCAGAGAAAGGGTGATCGCGTACGCCAGCCGGAAGCTGAGGCCCACTGAAAGGAACCCGGAGAATTACAGCTCCTTCAAGCTAGAATTCTTGGCAGTGGTGTGGGCCGTCACAGAACGGTTTAAACATTACCTGGCCTCCCCAAAGTTCACCGTGTACATGGACAACAACCCGTTGACACACCTGGACCATGCAAGACTTGGTGCCCTAGAACAGCGGTGGATGGCCCGGCTATCAAATTATGACTTCACAATCAAATACCGGGCAGGCAGAACCAACGCCAACGCAGACGCCCTATCAAGAATGCCCCACCTACCTGAAGGAGAAGGAGACTCGGAAGAGCTGGAGGAAGTAGAGCTCCCTGCGTTCCACCAGTATGGGGCCACTCAATATTCTCACTGGGTAAGAGACAAAGACCTAACCACCGTCATGTTCAACCCCTTACCCCACCATGGCTGGACTGAAACGCAAGATAGTGACCCTGCAGTTCGCCTGGTGAAAGACCTGTTAACCCAGGCAGACGCTAGCCCTGGCCCGGACGCTCCAGAGGAAGCCAAGCAGTTATGGAAGGAGAAAAGCAGGCTATTCCTCTACGAAGGTAAGCTGTGCAGAAGGCTTGTCAACCACCGGACGCACGAGCTGACCTGGCAGGTAGTGGTCCTGAGACAGGATGCAGCAATGGTCCTGGAGGCCTACCATGACAGAGCGGGACACTTCGGGTGGAAGAAACTGTAGTTCCTACTGAGAGAGCGGTCCTACTGGATCGGTATGAGAGGGGCCCTCGAGAAGTGGTGCAGGGACTGCGGCCCATGTCACCTCAGAAGGAACGACCGTACCAGCCAGAAGACACCCTTGAGGCCCATCATCACCAGGCAGCCTCTTGAGCTGGTAGCTCTGGACCATGTGAAGTTGGCTGCAAGCCGGTCCGGCTACATCTATGCCCTCACGATTGTGGACCATTACTCCCGGTTCTTGGTGGTGGTCCCGGTTAAAGACTTGACAGCCAAAACAGCGGCCAGAGCCTTCCAACAACACTTCTGCCGTCCACACGGGTATCCGGAACAGGTCTTGACAGATCAAGGTCCAGCGTTTGAGGCGGAAGTCTTCCAGGAGTTCTGCAACCTCTACGGCTGAAGGAAGATTCGGACAATGCCTTACCACCCGCAAACCAACGGGCTGTGTGAGAAAATCAATAATATCGTCATTGATCTCCTCAAGACATTGCCCCTGGAAGAACGCAGCCTGTGGCCGGAGAAGCTGCCAGACCTGATAGACTTGTACAACCATATCCCGGTGAATGCTACAAATTGCACCCCGGCTTACCTGATGAGAGCAAGACCAGGTAAGCTGCCGGTAGACCTGGAGATGGGAGTCCTGACACCCGAGGACACCTCCCCAGACGCGGACTGGGATACAGAATGGCGGCTACAGTACAAGAAGGTACAGGAAAGTGTGGAGAGGAGTCTGGCTCAAGCGAGAGAAAAGCAAGAGAGGCTCTTCAACCAACACGCCGCTGCTGGTCCCCTGGAACCTGGTGAGCAGGTCCTGAAGCGGAAGAGAAGGCTTCACAAGCTAGATGACCAGTGGGAGAGCGACCCGTACACAGTACTGCCGCCCAACCACGACAACCCAAAGGTTTGTGTAATTACCAAGGATGGAGGAGAAACCACTAGCACTGTCTCCAGAGATCACCTAAAACGGTGCCCCGAGCAACTGCAGCGTCCAAGAGAAGATCAAGATGACCTTGAACTCACAGAGGACAAGGAAGAAATGGTCAGCACCATTCTCGGAGAGTTTCCCCAGTCCTGGACTTGGATAAACGATGCCATAGTGGTACCCGTCCTACACTTCCTTCAACCTACCTAGCAGGAGCCTACAGGAGAGCAGGAAGAACCAGAGGAACAAGCAGCCCCGGAGGCAGAAGAACCCATGCCAGCAGCCCAGGAGAGTCAACCCTCTGCTGACAGTGAGCCTGCCATGTCTGCGGTAAACCAAAGGACCTGCCGATAGTGGCCTGCCCTGCCTGTAAACCCAGCTAGTAGCTGTACCCTAAATGATAGTGGGGAAAGCCAGGTTAGACCACCACCAGACAGTGGGTTACGCAGGTCAACCCGGAGCGCTAGGGGTCAAGTACCAGCTCGCTGGAAAATATAGAGTGTATTAAAAGCTGTAAATAACCCTTGTAAATAATTGTCAAATGTTCAAACAGTAATTGCATGACCAGTAATTATGTGTTTCAGTTTCTTTTAGTTAACCCAATGGACTAACAGGTTATGAACTTTGAGTAACCGGGACTTTTCTTGTAAAATATGTTTGGAGCTTAACGAAAGGAAGGAATAAAGACTATCAAGGACTCGGGGCAAGGACAGACCCCCACCTGGTTAAGGCTCCCCTTGTGTTGGTGATATGGACACCCGGTCACAGACCACACTGTGACCTTAAGAACTCAAATTGTGCTGGTATTTGCTGATGTTTATTGGTTGTGTGTATATACCCTGTTTGTTTTTGGCCAAAAAGGCTTAGTCCCGGAGTACTAAATTTTACTAGGGGGGAATGTGTCACCCCAGGCCTGAATGCCACAAACATTAAAGGCTGTGTCTGAGAGCAGGAGGGAGGTTCCCTGGTCAGGGACCATTAGCATGCAGCACCTCCTGTCCCAGGCCAGTAGGGGAAGCAGGCTGCCCCTATAAAAGCTGGAACTGGGGCAGGGTTAGAGAGACCAGAACCCACTTCTGAAGTGTCCAGAAGGGTTCTCAGAGAAGAGGGACAGGTCAGCAGCAGCTGAGGAGTCCGTGAGGCAGAGGAGAGATTGCGAGCCAGGGACAGAGGCGACGAGAGCCGGTCCTGGCTGAGAGAAGTACACAACATTGGGGTCCGAGGCTGTCAGGGTTGCAAGCCCAGCAGCAGAGAACCAACCCGCGAGGGATTTCAGGTCCCTTGGCCTAAGAAGCCTGGAGGCTCCGCCACACAGAGGGACCAGTACAGCAGGAGGAAGCAAAAGGTACCTAAGGCCCGAGTCGCAAGCCATACAGGCAAAGTACACGGCCAGCTCAGGGACGTGGGCTATTACACCATGAAAAGGGGGATAGTCAGCAAGAGCATAGAGAGAGAGCGGTAGGCCTACACACTCACCCTGACCAGTGGGGCTCGCCCGAATGCTCTCAGATACCCAGGCCCATTCCTAACCGGTACTCCTGTTGGGTCAGTAATAACATCTGCAATAAAGACCCTGGACTGTTTGAAGCGGACTCTGAACTCTTACTATTGCGGCCTGCACTATCACCCCCAGCATTCACCTACACTGCCCTGAGGCTACACTCTTCCCGTGGGGAGTTATCCTACCCCTGTGCTGCACACTAACACCAGCCTCAGCGGTCTGCCTTGCAGCGGCGGTTATCCCTGACCACAATCCACGGGTGGCGTAGTCCGACATTCCCAAATCTATAAATAGACTGCCACAGCATTTGGTCTGACCACCCTGAGCCACGGGATCGGGTTGCCACTACTACCCCCAGCATCGCACAGAGGCCCGGTTCCGGGTGCCCCACGGCCCAGGGGGCGAGTCATATGCTTCTGTTAATACATCCCAGAATTGTATTTGCCTTTTTTGCTGCTGCATCACACTGTTGACTCATGTTCAGTCTATGATCTATTAGTATACCTAAGTCTTTTTCACATGTACTGTTGCTTAGCTCTATTCCTCCCATTCTGTATATACTTTTTTGATTTTTATTGCCCAGATGTAGTACTTTGCATTTTTCCATATTAAAAACCATTCTGTTAGTTACTGCCCACTGCTCCAGTTTATTTAGGTCTTTTTGAATCCTCTCTCTCTCTTCTCTAGTATTTTATTATGTAATGTACTGGAAAGTGGTAAAAAAATTGCAAGTGCATTGGAAAAGTGCAATTCCACTATTATTTTTTGGGGGTTCTATCTTTACTGTGTACACTATATGGTAAAACTGACCTGGTAATATGATTCTCCAGGTCAGTACGATTACGCAGATACCAAACATGTATAGTTTTTTTTATTTAAGTATTGAAAAAAAAAATCGCAAATTTGTAAAAAAAAAAAAACAAATTTGCTTGTGTCTCCATTTTCCAAGACCCACAATGTTTTTGTTTTTTTGGGATCTGGGACTGTGTGATGGCTTAATTTTTGCACCCTGAGCTGACGTTTCTACTGATACCATTTTGGGGTAGATATATTTTGATCGCTTCTTATTGCATTTCATTGCAATCTTGCAAAAAAAAAAAAAAGCGTAATTCTGGGAGTTCGATTTTTTTCTCTTTACCCGTTCACTGATCTGATTAATTTATTTTATATTTTGATAGATCGGACATTTCTGAAAGCGGCATGTATTTTTTTATCATTATTTCTTTATTTTAATGAGGCAAAAGTTGTTGTTTTTAAACATTTTTTTCACTTTTTGCAGTATTTGTTAGTCCCCTTAGGGGACTTGAAGCTGCGATTGTACTATACACTGCACTATTCATAGCGAAAATCACGGTCTCCTATGAACACCAGCTACAGGGTGGCTTTCACAGGACTACCGTAATGACCGGCACGGCGGTCTTCCGCTGTCATGGCAGCCCATCGGTGCCCTGCGATCACATCACAGGCGCGCTGATGGACGCATAGTATGACGCTCTCAGAGATTGACAGTGGCATTTAACAGGTTAACAAACTTTTAAGATGTGAGATGGGTTGATCGATCGTTCAATCTTTTAGTCAATTGATGGAGAGGTAAACAGATTAACAGCGCAATATAAGATTATGGGTTTTTCTCTTTTCAGAAACCGCCTCTTTTCATTGCAGTTAACTTTTCTCACCCTTCCCAGGTCCAGCGTTGAGTCTACACCGCTGCTCCTGGTGACTTTTATGGCTTGCAGCGCTGATGCTCAAGTTGAGAGCTGCCAAGCTCACTGATTGGCTGCAGTGCTATTGACTTGACTTTGAGATTCAGTGTTGGACCCGGGGAAGGTGAGTAAAGCCCAATATGTTTTTTTGTTTGTTTATATAAATATATATACACAGCAATGAAATACATAATATGCAGTTTTTTTTGGGTGTCATTTTTGGGCACTTATCAGAAAACTCCTCTTCTTAGTGCAGTTTTCTTTCCTCACCCTTCCCGGGTCTAATGTTGAGTCTATGCCACTCCTGGTGACTTTTATTGCCCCCAGCTCTGGCACCCAAGTTGAGAGCTGCCAAGCTCAGTGATTGGCTGCAGTGCTATTGACTTTGAGATTCTGTGTTGGACCTGGAGAGGATGAGTAAAGCACTTTTATTATTATTATTATTTTATATATAGATACATCTATATATATACATACACACAAGTGTTCAGCTCTTTTTGGCTGCAATTTTTGGGCACTTTCCGCATTGCTCTCTACTTTTTCTCCCCCCATCCTCAGTGATTACAGGCAGAGCCGTTACTGGGAATAAGACAGTTTTTTCCGCGTTCTGCAAGATGCCAGGATTGTAGTCACACTGGATGACCTTGCCGCCAGGAAGGACGCACAATATAATCCACGCTGACCCATTTTCGGAGTCGGTCTTCTCCTTCCTTGCTCTTCCTCCTGTGCGTTTAGCATGGCGCGAGTCTCCAAGCTTATGTAGTAAAATGTCAGTGATTTGATTAGCGCTGTGTCGGTGAGGGGAGAGCGCGGCCCCGGCTCCTTTATGGCTCTTTACACATTGAAGCTTCTTCCTATCTTTGCTTTCATAATTACAGCTTCTTGAATATTCATTAAGTGCTGTCTTGATTAAATGCAGATACTGGATGATTAAGCACCAGAGGGTAATTTTGGGGAAAGAAGAAGAAGAAGAAGAAGTAGTAGTGCTCGGTGTAAAAGTGATTTTATTCTTTAGCATTTTATATGCAGGAATTAATGAAATAAATACATAGATGTAGAATTAGGAGGAAATAATGAATTCCATCAGTACGGAGCTGTTTACCTCCTGCGACAATTATACAATGAATGATCCAACATTCACAGGAGGCAATAGGAACTGCAAAATCAGTTATAGGGGTATGATGCTGAGATATTACCAGTGCATCCTGACTCAGAGGTCTGATCCTCAGGTGTGTATTATGATGTTCTGCAGCAGCTGAGGTGTATTATGATGTTCTGCAGCAGCTGAGGTGTATTATGATGTTCTGAAGCAGCAGAGGTGTATTATGATGTTCTGCAGCAGCTCAGGTGTATTATGAGGTTCTGCAGCAGTTGAGGTGTATTATGATGTTCTGCAGCAGCTGAGGTGTATTGTGAGGTTCTGCAGCAGATGAGGTGTATTATGAGGTTCTGCAGCAGCTGAGATGTATTAGAATATTCTGCAGCAGCTGAGGTGTATTATGATGTTCTGCAGCAGCTGAGATGTATTATAATATTCTGCAGCAGCTGAGGTGTATTATGAGGTTCTGCAGCAGGTGAGGTGTATTATGAGGTTCTGCAGCAGCTCAGATGCATTATGAGATTCTGCAGCAGCTCAGGTGCATTATGATGTTCTGCAGCAGCTGAGGTGTATTATGAGTTTCTGCAGCAGCTGAGGTGTATTATGATGTTCTGCAGCATCTAATGTGTATTATGAGGTTCTGCAGCAGCTGAGGTGTATTATGAGGTTCAGCAGCATCAGAGATGTATTATGATGTTCTGCAGCATCTAATGTGTATTATGAGGTTCTGCAGCAGCTGAGGTGTATCATGAGGTTCTGCAGCAGCTGAGGTGTATCATGAGGTTCTGTGCCGCTCATCCCTATAACATTGCCAGGTTCGGACTTGAGCAGGTGATGTTCATACAGATCAGAACTTTCGATGGCCGACTCTTATTACACAGATGTTCTGCTGAGAACGAGCCCTGTGATAGACATAACCTTGTAGAGATTGGCGCAGCGCAGTGCAGCGCGGCACATACATTACGCCCCACCATGAGCATTTAGCTGCAGTAAGTGGACTGCACTTTCCATAGGCACAGAGCACTTCATTAGCTTTCCCGTCTGCCCGGTATCTGCACGCACTAATTACACTGCCCCAGAGAGGCCGATGCTTTGCTATCTCCACCTCGCAGATGGCGCATTAGAATGGGCTTTGTCATTCTGAATTTAAATGGGAATGAACAGGAAAAAAATAAATTTCAGCCTTATGTTCTACATTACTGTAAGGATCCCGGAGATTGTATGGAAATATGATTTATAAGAACTTTAAGGGAAAGTCCACTTCTAGACGATTATTCCACTGGTAAAATCTGTGCCAATAATTTGATTCTCAGATTTTGAATCATGGGTAGTGTTGAGCGATACCTGCCGATATCAGGAAATATCTGATCGGATTGGATCGGGCCGATACCCAAAAAGTATCGGATATCGCCGATTCCGATACCGGAAACCAATGCAAGTCAATGGGACACAAATATCGGAATGAAAATAAACCCTTTCTTTCCTTGTAGGTTAATTCTACATGAAGGAAAACAACTAACAATAATGTAGAATGTATTGGGGGAGGTGGTTGCCTAAATCGATGGGAACAGTGCTCACAGTGAAACATGAAAAGTCGGCAATTCAGCAGCGGCATACACAGGTACCCGACAATTTATAACAGAAAGAATAGAGCTTCACACATAGATTATATAGATAGAAACATGTCAGTCACATATATAATAAGTACAGTGACAGTGTTGCTTACTGTACTTGTCATTTAGTGTAAAGGATTTATTTAAAAAAAATATTAGTGTTTTCATGCACTGTCTCTTTAAAAAAGCCGGCCGGCAATTCAGCATCGGTACCCGACAATTTAGAATAGAAAGAATAGAGAATCACACATAGATTAGATAGATAGAAACATGTCAGTCACATATATAAGAAGTACAGTGACAGTGTTGATTACTGTACTTGTCATTTAGTGTTAAAATAAAGGATTTATTTAAAAAAAAATTGGCGTGGGGTTCCCCCTAATTTTAGTCTCTAGCGGAGGTTAAGCAGACGGCTGGGGCAGATGTTTGAAGCCTGGGAAGGGGGTAATACCCACGGAGCATCCCAGGCTACTAATATCAGCCCCCAGCTGAATACCTAGCCTTTACTAGCTATTAAAATGGGGGACCCCCCCAAAAAATGACGTGGGGTCCCCCCTATTTTAATAGCTAGCAAAGGCTAGGCAGACAGCTGGGGGCTGATATTAATAGCCCAGGAAGGGTGCCATGAATATTGGCCCCCTCCCAGGCTAGAAACACCAGCCGTCAGCCGCCCCAGAAATGGCGCATCCATAGGATCCGCCAATTCTGGCACTTAGCCTCGCTCTTCCCACTGCCCTGTAGCGGTGGCAGTGGGGTAATAGGGTTGGGGTTGATGTCAGCTTATAATGCTAGCTGACATCAAGCCCAGGTTAGTAATGGAGAGGCGTCTATAAGACACCCCCATTACTAACCCCATAGTCAAAGTTAAAAAAAACACAAACACCCAGAATAAAATCCTTTAATTGAAATAAACACACAATTCTTTATTGTTCTAAATTAAACCATACTTACCGTCACACCCATTCTAGCTGAAGCCAACGATCTCCTGAAATAAAAATAAAATAATAAAACAACATCATCCTTACCTTTCCATGGTTCCCAGGACAGCTCCAGCTCTGCTACATCGAGATGACAGGCTGGACCGCAGCAGAACGCTGCCATCCAGCCTGTCATCCCGCAGACACTGAGAAGCGCAGGGATGCTTGCGCTCCTCAGTGTCTGGCTGTGACGGCATCCAGATGAGCCGACAATGAACTCAGCTCACCTCATGCTCGTCACTGACAGCGTGGGAGAATTCTCCTGCGCATGCGGTGACCGTGAGAGACTCGGCTCATCTGGATGCCGTCACAGCCTGACACTGAGGAGCGCAAGCATGCGTGCGCTTCTCAGTGTCTGCGGGATGACAGGCTGGATGGCAGCGTTCTGCTGCGGTCCAGCCTGTCATCTCGATGTAGCAGAGCTGAAGCTGTCGTGGGAACCATGGAAAGGTAAGGATGATGTTGGTTTATTATTTTTCATTTATTGCAGGAGATCGTTGGCTTCAGCTGGAATGAGCGTGATGGTAAGTATGGTTTAATTTAGAACAGTAAAGAATTGTGTGTTTATTTCAATTAAAGGACTTTATTCTGGGTGTTGTGGGTTTTTTTTAAATACTTTACTAGAAATTCATGGTGGTCATGTCTAATATTGGCGTGACCCCATGAATTTTGGGCTTAGGGCCAGCTGATAATGCCAAGCTGGCCTTAACCCCTTTATTACCCAGTGACCTACCGCACCAGGGCCCTGGATGAGTTGGGTGCAGCGCCAGAAGATGGCGCTTCTATGAACGCGCCATTTTCCGGGGTGGCTGCGGACTGCAATTTGCAGCGGGGGGGGCCCAGAAAGCTTGGGCCTCCCTGCGCTGCAGATTCCAGCCCCCAGCTGCCTAGTTGTACCTGGCTGGACACAAAAATAGGGCGAAGCCCCACGTATTTTTTTTTTTTAATTATTTCATGAAATTCATGAAATAATTAAGAAAAAAAGGGCTTCCCTATATTGTTGTGTCCGGCCAGGTACAAATAGGCAGCTGGTGGTTGGGGGCAGCCCGTTCCTGTCTGCTGTACCTGGCTGGACACAAATATAGGGCGAAGCCCCACATCAATTTTTTTTAATTATTTCATGAATTTCCTGAAATAATTTAAAAAAAATTGACGTGGGGCTTCGCACTATATTTGTGTCCAGCCAGGTACAGCAGGCAGGAACGGGCTGCCCCCAACCACCAGCTGCCTATTTGTACCTGGTTGGACACAACAATATAGGGAAGCCCTTTTTTTCTTTATTATTTCATGAATTTCATGAAATAATTTAAAAAAAAAATACGTGGGGCTTCGCCCTATTTTTGTGTCCAGCCAGGTACAACTAGGCAGCTGGGGGAAGGAATCTGCAGCGCAGGGAGGCCCAAGCTTTCGCCCCCCCCCCCCTGCTGCAAATTGCAGTCCGCAGCCACCCCGGAAAATGGCGCGTTCATAGAAGCTGGATGCTGTACCTGGCTGGCATACAAAAATATGGCAAAGCCCACGTCAAAATTTTTGGGAAAAATTAATTAAAAAATAAATAATAATTTAGGGACTGCATCTTTATTAACTCCTCAAATGTCATTTAGTGTTAAAATAAAGGATTTATTTAAAAAAAAATTGGCGTGGGATCCCCCATAATTTTAGTCTCTAGCGGAGGTTAAGCCGACGGCTGGGGCAGATGTTTGAAGCCTGGGAAGGGGGTAATACCCACGGAGCTTCCCAGGCTACTAAAATCAGCCCCCAGCTGAATACCTAGCCTTTACTAGCTATTAAAATGGGAGACCCCCCCAAAAAAAATGATGTGGGGTCCCCAATATTTTAATAGCTAGCAAAGGCTAGGCAGACAGCTGCGGGCTGATATTAATAGCCCAGGAAGGGTGCCATGAATATTGGCCCCCTCCCAGGCTAAAAACACCAGCCGTCAGCCGCCCCAGAAATGGCGCATCCATAGGATGCGCCAATTCTGGCACTTAGCCTCGCTCTTCCACGCTGCCCTGGTGCGGTGGCAGGGGGTAATAGGGTTGGGGTTCATGTCAGCGCCAGCTGCCATGAAGCCCAGGTTAGTAATGATGGGCGTCTATAAGACACCCCCATTACTAATCTACAAAGTGTTAAAAAGAAAAACACACTACACCCAGAAAAAAATAATTTATTTGGAATAAAATACACCATTTTATTTAATTCTTAGTTTACTAAAAAAAATAGTTACCTGTCCACGTTCCTGCGCTGATCTCCCATGCACAGCTGTCACATCTGGAGATGGTGACAGCTGTGCATGGCTGCTGTAAGCTCACGCTGCCGGGAACACGTCCGCTCCCGGCAGCGGGAGCCCCTGACTGAGGTCACCGGAGTGCATTCAGGCAGCGTAGCTCCGGAGACCTCCTTTACGGCACTGCTGTACCGTGGGAATTTCTCATGATACAGCAGGGCCGTAAAGGAGCTAACCGGAGCAGCGCTGCCTGAACTCCGGCGAACCCGCTTATGCAATGACGGGGCTGCTTTACGGCCCCATCATTCTAGCGGCGGCAGCGGTTCAGAGCGGTCACATTCTATGTGGCTGCTCTAAACTGGAGATCATCGTGGGACACTCGTGGACTACTATGGAGGGGTAAGGATAAGGTTGTGGTTTATTATTTTAGATTTTATTACAGGAGATCGATGGCTTCGGGGAATTAGGTGTCTAGGTGAGTATAGGTGTATTTTTTTATTTTTTACTTTATTTTAGGTGGGGATCGGCGGGGACAGGTAATGTATGAACTAATTTATTGTAGGTAACCACTGGCCACCAATGACATGTATTTAAAATTTATTGGGGACACAGTAGGGCAATTTAAATAGCAGGATCAGGCTGATGGGAACTACTGCTTCCATCGAGCTGATCCTGCTGGCACGAGTGGACAGGGGACAGACATAGGCCGATGGGAGTAGTAGTGTCACATCGGCCTATGTCTGCCTGCAATCACACACCCCCTAGACATCGCACAGACACCGCGCACACCCGCACACACTTGCAGACATCGCACAGACACCGCGCACACACCCGCAGACATCGCACAGACACCGCACACACTCGCAGACATCGCACAGACACCGCACACACTCGCAGACATCGCACAGACACCGCACACACTCGCAGACATCGCACAGACCCCGCACACACCCGCTGACATCGCACAGACACCGCGCACACACTAATCATGACGGGCTGATGGTCTGCGAGGTGTGGCTGACCTGTGCGGCCGTGGGAAAGTTCATGTGAGTTCATGCAGTCAAGCATGAACTCACATGAACCCTCTGAGGGCACCGCGGCGACTTCAAATGAACAGCTGATCAGCATCACCTGATACCTCAGCTGTTCATTTGAAATAACTGGCGGGAAAGCGCAGCACAGAACGGGAAAGCCGGCGGTGAAGTCTTTTCACTGCCGGCTTCCCCGCCCGGGTCCTTCGCTCCCTGCTCCTTGGTGCTGTGCTCCCCGCCCGGTCCTAACTTACGATCGGGATGGGAGGTGGCGAGGGGAGCGGAGGATCGGGGTGGGAGGCTGTGGGGAAGCAGTATGGGGCTGTGTGATTGTTTAAAAGCCGGCGGCTTTTTACCGCCCGCAGGCTTTTAAACAATCAGGAGAATTCTCTCACGCTGGGATGGTATTCTGATGACAGGCTGGATCACAGCTTAGCGCTGCCATCCAGCTTGTCATCCTTCAGAGACACTGCAGAGCGCAGGCATTATGGGAACTTCCGATTCCGGTATTCGATATTGTAAAAGTATCGGAATTAAGTATCGGAATTCCAATGCCGCGAATATCGGCCGATACCCGATATTTCAGTATCGGAATGCTCAACACTAATCATGGGATGTTTTCTTCTCCAGTTACATCTAAAGACAGGTTCTACTGGTTTCCTGTTAAAAGTTGTTCACTCTTCCCATTTATTCCATCTGGCCCAGACCGCCATGAAAACTTCTCCAGTAATCTGAAAAGTTTACAACAAAAACACATTAGACTTCTCATATTTCCAGCACCATCCCAATATATTGCCAAACAGTACAAACTTATCATCATACTTTTGCAACGATGTTGAGCCTGCTTCTGCCATATTTGTCCCTATAACTGCACTTGCTGTGTAATACTATATATAGTGCCCCACATAGTAATAATGCCCCATAAAAGGAAATATTGCCCCATAAAAATATTACTGCCCTTTGTGAGCACCCTAAAAAGCAATACTACTCCTTGCCCCTTTCAAAGTTATAATTCCCCACTGTATAAACCTGTGATTGTAATACCCTGAAATATAATAATGCCCCCTAAGTGTCCCCTGAATAATATTGCCCCATGTTCCTCTAAAAGTAATTGTGCCTTTTCAGTCCCCCACAAAAAGTAATAATGGCCCCTGATTTCCACCTGTACATTAATGACCTGAGTACCTCACCAAAAAATACTCCCACAAATAGCCACATTTCCCTGAGTCCCCCACATATAGAAATATTACATATTGCTTTCATGCCCCCTGATTCTGCTCATATATAGTAATATGCGTACCCCATGTATAGTAATAATGCCCCCTGACTCACACTGACTGTCTATATTTTATGTGCAGAATCTGTAGTGTGTTCTATGAGATGAAGTTTCAGCCTATCTCCACTGTCTCCTGCTTGTAAGAACTGACAGGGAGGAACCTATCACAAGTAAGAGGCAGGTTAGATAGGTTGAAACTACAATGGATACGCATAGTATTCAGACCCATTTAAATTTTGCACTCTCTGTTTCAGTGCAGCCATTTGGTAAATTCTAAAAAGTTCATTTTTTCTCATTAAAGTACACTCTGCACCCCATCTTGACTGAAAAAAAAAACAGAAATGTAGAAATTTTTGCAAATTTATTAAAAAAGAAAAACTGAAATATCACATGGTCATAAGTATTCAGACCCTTTGCTCAGTATTGAATAGAAGCACCCCTTTGAGCTACTACAGCCATGAGTCTTCTTGGGAATGATGCAACAAGATTTTCACACCTGGATTTGGGTATCCTCTGCCATTCTTCCTTGCAGATCCTCTCCAGTTCCGTCAGGTTGGATGGTGAACATTGGTGGATAGCCATTTTCAGGTCTCTCCAGAGATGCTCAATTGGGTTTAGGTCAGGGCTCTGGCTGGGCCAGTCAAGAATGGTCACAGAGTTGTTCTGAAGCCACTCCTTTGTTATTTTAGCTGTGTGCTTAGGGTCATTGTCTTGTTGGAAGGTGAACCTTCGGCCAAGTCTGAGGTCCAGAGCACTCTGGAAGAGGTTTTCATCCAGGATATCTCTGTACTTGGCTGCATTCATGTTTCCTTCAATTGCAACCAGTCGTCCTGTCCCTGCAGCTGAAAAACACCCCCATAGCATGATGCTGCCACCATCATATTTCACTGTTGGGATATTATTGGGCAGGTGATGAGCAGTGCCGGGTTTTCTCCACATATACTGCTTAGCATTATCAGCAAAAAGTTCTATCTTCATCTCATCAGACCAGAGAATCTTATTTCTCATAGTCTGGGAGTCCTTCATGTGTTTTTGCGCAAACTCTATGCGGGCTTTCATATGTCTTGTACCGAGGAGAGGCTTCTGTCGGGCCACTCTGTCATAAAGGCCCAACTGGTGGAGGGCTGCAGTGATAATTGACTTTGTGGAACTTTCTCCCATCTCCCTACTGCATCTCTGGATCTCAGCCACAGTGATCTTGGGGTTCTTCTTTACCTCTCTCACCAAGGCTCTTCTCCCAAAATTGTTCAGTTTGGCTGGACGGCCAGGTCTAGGAAGACTTCTGGTGGTCCCAAACTTCTTCCATTTAAGAATTATGGAGGTCACTGTGCTCTTAGGAACCTTGAGTAATGCAGAAATTCTTTTGTAACCTTGGCCCGATCTGTGCCTTGCCGCAATTCTGTCTCTGAGCTCCTTGGGCAGTTCCTTTGAGCTCATGATTCTCATTTGGTCTGACATGCACTGTGAGCTGTGAGGTCTTATACAGACAGGTGTGTGCCTTTCCAAATCAAGTCCTATCAGTTTAATTAAACACAGCTGGACTCCAATAAAGGAGTAGCACCATCTCAAGGAGGATCACAAGGAAATGGACAGCATGTGACTTAAGTATGAATGTCTGAGCAACGGGTCTGAATACTTATGACCATGTGAAATTTCAGTTTTTCTTTTTTAATAAATTTGCAAAAATTCTACATTTCTGTTTTTTTTCAGTCAAGATGGGGTGCAGAGCGTACTTTAATGAGAAAAAAAATTAACTTTTTAGAATTTACCAAATGGCTGTAATGAAACAAAGAGTGAAAAATTTAAAGGGGACTGAATACTTTCCGTACCCACTGTACATCATATAGGATACATAGAGACTGTAGAGTTGTAAATACAGTAGTTCTCCATCACTGATCTGTTACTATTGCCAATAGAGCAAGTGAGGCTCTGCTTCTGCTGCCAAGTCAGTGGCATGATATAAAATGATGCAATCAACATGGCAGACAAACCATAAACAGCACATTAATGAAAACACGCACTTTATTCAAAAGACCCTGTACATTATTCTACAAAAATAATCTATGCTATCTTATATAATCAAAAATATGCAAAATTAACTCACTGCCCAGATAAATATTTAGATTTGAGAGTCCTCAGTGGTTGATACCTTTTAATGGCTAACTGAAAAGACGGTAACAAGTTGCAAGCTTTCGAGACTACGCAGGTCTCTTCATCAGGCTAATATAACGCAAAATCTGAAGAGTCACATATTTATACACAATAAGACACAGAAATAATGCAATAGATGAGACAGGTGACGGAAGGCAGAGTTAATATGGGAGAGATAAACAGTTCTGGCTATAAATTTTTTAGCAGTTAATAGATAAGGAGTGTGAAGGTTTTATTGTCCTGTGACTATGTCCAGTGTTATCATGGCCTC
This sequence comes from Phyllobates terribilis, assembly GCF_046119375.1. Classification (NCBI taxonomy): domain Eukaryota; kingdom Metazoa; phylum Chordata; class Amphibia; order Anura; family Dendrobatidae; genus Phyllobates; species Phyllobates terribilis. The sequence goes on from NW_027362768.1 coordinate 336,942,245, forward strand.
AAAAGTCTGAGGGGCACATTCCTTAGTTGATGTAGAATGACATAAATCCATGCGACACATTCATTCCTGCTCTGAAAGTGTCAAAGGTCATCATTAGTGTTGAGCGAACATGCTCGACACTGCTCGGTACCCGCCCGAGCATCATGCTACTCGGGATGTTCGGCGAGCACCGAGCATTTCCGGGTTACTCGGGCGGGAGCTCGGGTTTCCGCCCTGCATGTTTGGCGCTCTTTACAGAGCCAATGAACATGCAGGAATTGCCAGCCAGTCACTGTAATGCTGCAGCCATGTTGGTTGTGGGCATTACAGTGATTGGCTAGCCGCACAGCGTCACCTCGAGTATTTAAAACGGGGCGCCGCCATAATGGACACAGTCGCTCCGGATTAGACAGTGTAGGGACAGCGCTGCTGATTTAGGGAGAGATACAAACTGCGAAATAGTTAGTGTTGGGTCTGTAAAGGCTGCCAGAACAAACAAACAGTCCTTTTCACGACTAATATCCATCCCAGATACCAGGCAGGCAGGCTGTATAGGAGACACAGTGGTTATACCAACAAACGCTGCATTACAGTCCTGTGTGCTCCTGTTGCTGAAATTGCTGGACTTAGCACCAGGTGTCGGGGGCCAGGAAAAATCCTTTTTTTTTCATCTAAATGCTCCTTTTTTTTTCCTCCTTCACACTGTACAAATACAAGTCTTATTAACCTTTTGGTGTGTCCCCCCCCCCCCAAAAAAAAAACGTGTCTCTGATCTTTCAGACACAAATATAAATGTTAAAAATAGTCTGGTGTAGGCTAGAGAAACAGAAGTGTTGTTTTGCACTTCCACGGTTCAAACCTCTGCATTATTCATTTTGGACCATTTGTGTCTAAAAAAAAAAACTGTTTGAGTGTGTCGCTCACTGTTCAGCCGCAAATATCTCTATTTAAAAAAGTGTGGTATACCCCAGTAAACAATAACTGTGGTTTTACCATCCCACGGTAAAAAATCTCTATTATTCAGGTTTTGGTAGTTTTTTCCGTAAAGAAAAACAGTAGTGTCTCCTGACTGTTGTGACACAAAAATATATCTGTTGAAAATAGTCTTGTGTAGGCCCGACATCCCAGTGTGGTTTCGCAGTTCCACGGGTCAAATCGCTGTACTATCCAGTTTTGGGTCTTTGGTATCTAAAAAAAAAGCAGTTTGAGTGTGTCGCTCACTGTTCAGCCGCAAATATCTCTATTTAAAAAAGTGTGGTATACCCCAGTAAACAATAACTGTGGTTTTGCCATCCCACGGTAAAAAATCTCTATTATTCAGCTTTTGGTAGTTTTTTCCGTAAAGAAAAACAGTAGTGTCTCCTGACTGTTGTGACACAAAAATATATCTGTTGAAAATAGTCTTGTGTAGGCCCGACATCCCAGTGTGGTTTCGCAGTTCCACGGGTCAAATCGCTGTACTATCCAGTTTTGGGCCTTTGGTATCTAAAAAAAAAGCAGTTTGAGTGTGTCGTTCACTGTTCAGCCGCAAATATCTCTATTTAAAAAAGTGTGGTATACCCCAGTAAACAATAACTGTGGTTTTGCCATCCCACGGTAAAAAATCTCTATTATTCAGCTTTTGGTATTTTTTTCCGTAAAGAAAAACAGTAGTGTCTCCTGACTGTTGTGACACAAAAATATATCTGTTGAAAATAGTCTTGTGTAGGCCCGACATCCCAGTGTGGTTTCGCAGTTCCACGGGTCAAATCGCTGTACTATCCAGTTTTGGGCCTTTGGTATCTAAAAAAAAAGCAGTTTGAGTGTGTCGCTCACTGTTCAGCCGCAAATATCTCTATTTAAAAAAGTGTGGTATACCCCAGAAAACAATAACTGTGGTTTTGCCATCCCACGGTAAAAAATCTCTATTATTCAGCTTTTGGTAGTTTTTTCCGTAAAGAAAAACAGTAGTGTCTCCTGACTGTTGTGACACAAAAATATATCTGGTGAAAATAGTCTTGTGTAGGCCCGACATCCCAGTGTGGTTTCGCAGTTCCACGGGTCAAATCGCTGTACTATCCAGTTTTGGGCCTTTGGTATCTAAAAAAAAAGCAGTTTGAGTGTGTCGTTCACTGTTCAGCCGCAAATATCTCTATTTAAAAAAGTGTGGTATACCCCAGTAAACAATAACTGTGGTTTTGCCATCCCACGGTAAAAAATCTCTATTATTCAGCTTTTGGTATTTTTTTCCGTAAAGAAAAACAGTAGTGTCTCCTGACTGTTGTGACACAAAAATATATCTGTTGAAAATAGTCTTGTGTAGGCCCGACATCCCAGTGTGGTTTCGCAGTTCCACGGGTCAAATTGCTGTACTATCCAGTTTTGGGCCTTTGGTATCTAAAAAAAAAGCAGTTTGAGTGTGTCGCTCACTGTTCAGCCGCAAATATCTCTATTTAAAAAAGTGTGGTATACCCCATTAAACAATAACTGTGGTTTTGCCATCCCACGGTAAAAAATCTCTATTATTCAGCTTTTGGTATTTTTTTCCGTAAAGAAAAACAGTAGTGTCTCCTGACTGTTGTGACACAAAAATATATCTGTTGAAAATAGTCTTGTGTAGGCCCGACATCCCAGTGTGGTTTCGCAGTTCCACGGGTCAAATCGCTGTACTATTCAGTTTTGGGCCTTTGGTATCTAAAAAAAAAGCAGTTTGAGTGTGTCGCTCACTGTTCAGCCACAAATATCTCTATTTAAAAAAGTGTGGTATACCCCATTAAACAATAACTGTGGTTTTGCCATCCCACGGTAAAAAATCTCTATTATTCAGCTTTTGGTAGTTTTTTCCGTAAAGAAAAACAGTAGTGTCTCCTGACTGTTGTGACACAAAAATATATCTGTTGAAAATAGTCTTGTGTAGGCCCGACATCCCAGTGTGGTTTCGCAGTTCCACGGGTCAAATTGCTGTACTATCCAGTTTTGGGCCTTTGGTATCTAAAAAAAAAGCAGTTTGAGTGTGTCGCTCACTGTTCAGCCGCAAATATCTCTATTTAAAAAAGTGTGGTATACCCCAGTAAACAATAACTGTGGTTTTGCCATCCCACGGTAAAAAATCTCTATTATTCAGCTTTTGGTAGTTTTTTCCGTAAAGAAAAACAATAGTGTCTCCTGACTGTTGTGACACAAAAATATATCTGTTGAAAATAGTCTTGTGTAGGCCCGACATCCCAGTGTGGTTTCGCAGTTCCACGGGTCAAATCGCTGTACTATCCAGTTTTGGGCCTTTGGTATCTAAAAAAAAAGCAGTTTGAGTGTGTCGCTCACTGTTCAGCCACAAATATCTCTATTTAAAAAAGTGTGGTATACCCCATTAAACAATAACTGTGGTTTTGCCATCCCACGGTAAAAAATCTCTATTATTCAGCTTTTGGTATTTTTTTCCGTAAAGAAAAACAGTAGTGTCTCCTGACTGTTGTGACACAAAAATATATCTGTTGAAAATAGTCTTGTGTAGGCCCGACATCCCAGTGTGGTTTCGCAGTTCCACGGGTCAAATCGCTGTACTATCCAGTTTTGGGCCTTTGGTATCTAAAAAAAAAGCAGTTTGAGTGTGTCGCTCACTGTTCAGCCACAAATATCTCTATTTAAAAAAGTGTGGTATACCCCATTAAACAATAACTGTGGTTTTGCCATCCCACGGTAAAAAATCTCTATTATTCAGCTTTTGGTAGTTTTTTCCGTAAAGAAAAACAGTAGTGTCTCCTGACTGTTGTGACACAAAAATATATCTGTTGAAAATAGTCTTGTGTAGGCCCGACATCCCAGTGTGGTTTCGCAGTTCCACGGGTCAAATTGCTGTACTATCCAGTTTTGGGCCTTTGGTATCTAAAAAAAAAGCAGTTTGAGTGTGTCGCTCACTGTTCAGCCGCAAATATCTCTATTTAAAAAAGTGTGGTATACCCCAGTAAACAATAACTGTGGTTTTGCCATCCCACGGTAAAAAATCTCTATTATTCAGCTTTTGGTAGTTTTTTCCGTAAAGAAAAACAGTAGTGTCTCCTGACTGTTGTGACACAAAAATATATCTGTTGAAAATAGTCTTGTGTAGGCCCGACATCCCAGTGTGGTTTCGCAGTTCCACGGGTCAAATCGCTGTACTATCCAGTTTTGGGCCTTTGGTATCTAAAAAAAAGGCAGTTTGAGTGTGTCGCTCACTGTTCAGCCACAAATATCTCTATTTAAAAAAGTGTGGTAAACCCCAGTGAACAATAACTGTGGTTTTCCTCTTCCACGGTTCTAATCTACTCTATATTACCCTTTTTCCATTGATAGTGCAAGTGTAAGCTATTTTACTTAATTTACAATGGGAAAGGTGCGTGGCAAGGGACGTGGAAGTGGACGTTCTGGTGATGGTTCGTGCAGAGGACGGGGCCGTGGCCAAGGTGAAAATGTGCCACAACCAACAGCCACATCTTCTTGCTCCCACTTCTTGACCGAATTACTAGGGAAGCACAGAACAACACCAGTATTAAGAACTGATCAGTGTGAACAGGTTATTAATTGGATAGCAGATAATACTTCCAGTTACCTGGGCACCACCACCTCCGGTCTGTCTTCCACACGGTCAACTCTTAGTAGCCGTGAGTCTCGACTGCATACTCCTCCTCACCCTGATGCTCCTTCCTCCCACCATGCCGAGTGTCATCAGACAGCAAGTGATCCCACACTTGGACACTCTGAAGAGCTGTTCACTGGTCCATTTCCATATTTGGGCCCCTCGCCTGATAAGCTTGAAGTGGTGGAAGAGGAGATCCCATGTTGCGATGCCCAAATATTTGAACAGCCACGGCCACAGGAAGTCGACGTTGGCAATCTGTCACAAGAGGTGGACGATGACGAGACACAATTGCCAGGAAGTGAGGAGGAGGATCGTGGTGCGCAAGTGGAAGAGGAGGAGGTGGTGGATGATCTAGTAACTGACCCAACGTGGAAGGAGGACATGCAGAGTGAGGCCAGCAGCACACAGGGGGAGGGAGGCAGAGTACCCCAACAGGCAGGAAGAAGCAGTGTGGTGGCCGCAGACAGAAGGCAGGCAACCGTTCCTCGTAACACCAACACGAGGGACGTTGCCAGTACAAGCGGTAGGTCTTCCAGAGTCTGGAATTTTTTTAAAGACTCTGCTGATAACCCCAAAAAGGCCATATGTTCCACTTGCCATGCCAGCATCAGCAGGGGTGACAAAACTACCAGCCTGACCACCACCAGCATGATCAGGCACATGGCAGCAAAGCACCCGACTTTGTGGGGCGAAACCCAGGGTCCACGACCAGTGTCAGCGGGTGTCACCACTGCTTCTTCCACTGTTGTGCGTGCAATAGAACCCCCTGTTGTGTGTGCAAGGCAATCCCCTGTCCATACTGCATGTAAAGATGGCCCCTCCTCTCAGTCTTCACTTGTTATGGCAGTTTCTCAAGAAACAGCATCAACGTCCACGTCCACGTCCCACCGCAGCGTTCAATTGTCCATATCCCAGACCTTTGAATGAAAGTGGAAATTCGCAGCTAACGCCCCTCAGGCCACAGTCCTAAATTCGCACATTTCACGACTGCTTGCATTGGAAATGCTGCCTTTTAGGCTGGTGGAGACGGAATCCTTCCGCAATCTTATGGCGGTGGCCGTCCCTCGGTACTCGGTCCCCAGCCGACACTATTTTGCCCGGTGTGCCATCCCCGCACTACACAAGCACGTGTCCCAAAGCATCTGCCGTGCCCTCAACAACACAGTTACTGGGAGAGTCCACCTGACAACGGACACGTGGACAAGTGCTTGTGGCCAGGGACGGTACATCTCTCTGACGGCACACTGGGTAAACATAGTGGAAGCCGGGACCCAGTCGGACCTTGGGACGGAACACATCCTCCCCACACCGAGGATTGCGGGCCCTATGTCAGTCAGAGTTGCCTCCACAGTGTACAGCTCCTGCTCATCCTCCTCCTCCTCATGTTCAGCCTCCATCTCAGATATCACCACATCAGTTACAAGCTGGAAGCATTGCAGTACTGCCTCCGCCAAGCGGCAACAGGCTGTGCTGAAACTCATAAGCTTAGGTGATAAACCTCACACTGCTTGTGAGTTGTGGACTAGTGTTGAGCCACCCCCGTAGTGTTCGAGTTCGGTTCGGTTCGTCGAACACCCGTGTGTTCGCCGAACTGTTCATCGAACACCTTCGAACAACGTTAAAACCAATGGCAGGCAAACAAAAACACATAGAAACACATAGAAAACACCTTCAAAGGTGTCCAAAAGCTGACAAACTGCTCAGAAGACACAACTATCACATGGAAAAGTGACAAGTACATATAGTCATGCGAAAAGAAAAGAGGTGGAGGAGTAAAAGGAGGGGGAGACACAGATATAGGCATGTCATGCCCTTCTAAAATCCAAAAAGTGAGAAGCCGACACGTTCAGTCCGCTCCTGCCCGTGCCACCTCCGTGTCGCCGGGTTTGTGCCAGAGCCACGGTGAACCCTGACGGCCAGCCCCCCTCTCCCAATACTGGTGCCTGTCCGCTGGTGGGTCGAGCGAGCCCCCCTTTGGTGGAGGCAGCTCTAAGCTTTTTAATTTAAATTGTCTCTCTAATTTGAATAAATACACTTTAAATCCATTTACAAGGATCTATTGGAGGGAAAGTCTCATGCCAGCAGCCGCGTAATTCCAGCTCCAGTAGCGTCCACTAAAGCTGCTGCAGTTAAAAAGCTTTTATAAGGATCGAGCTCGGCTGTCCACCGCAAGGCATCCTACTGCCAGTCCGAGCCCCTATGCCTTGGGGTGCCTCCTGATGCTCTTCACTGAGTATCCCGTGGTCCCGAAGCATTTCCTTTGAAAAAATGAAGTGTCCAAACTACAGGTGGTGTAGCTTGCTTAACAGCCGGGATAATCTGCTGACTAGCAGACCCTGCTACTAGGCACAAAGTATTTCCTGGGCTAGATGCAGTTAAAAATTTGTAATTAGATACTCTCGTTGGATGCTGAGAAGGCATTCCATAGAGTCTCCTGGCACGCCATATATGATTCTCTTAAAAAGCTTGGGGTAGGGGTCTAGGGGACCCTTTTATAGCCAAAATCACGGCCCTGTATCGCAATACGTCACCTAGGCTGAAGATAAATGGAACTGTAGCACCCAGAGGGCTCGGTTGCTACAGAGGTATTGCACCTCACCCAGAGGTGTGATATCTCACTCTCAGGTAAGGATGTAGTGTGGATCAGGACCCGACACCTGCATGCATTACACCACATTGCCGTGGGGCAGGGCGACCAATATGCCCCTGAGATGGGCACGACAGTCCCTGTCCCTGGCTGGAGTGGGGGGAGGGAACACTGAGGAAGGGGAACCCTGTAGTGCAGGAGCAGGGAGGAAGCAGTTCCAGGGTGCATTGAGAAGGGAGTATAAAAGGTGGGCACCATCTTAGTTCAGTGCAGAGAAGTCTGAGCAGAAGTGGCAGGGAGCAGGGGCTCTGCATGAGCTCTGCTCCGGAGGCGGGCCTAGTAACAGAGGCCCAGGCCTGGAAGAGGGAGAAGGAAGGAAGAGGAGCGGAGAAGGCTCCAGGAACGAGGAACGAAGGGATCTCAGGGGTGCGGACGGGCGAGTCGCCACCGCACGCCCGAATCCACCTGCGTGGAGGGGTCAGGCCAAAGGGGGAGACCGGTCCCCGAAACTAGTGGAGGCAGGAAACGACCCTCAGCTAGAAACAGGAGGCTGTGACATTTTATGTGTCGCAGCCCCTCGCTACACCCGCTAGGAAGGCACCACATAGGGTCAGGGAAACTGGCGCCAAGTTTACCAAGAGGAGGCCCGAGGCAGCCGGACAGAAGGGTTGGTAAGAAAGGCCAGACAAAGGACACACAAAGGGGGTCCTCTGAAGCACTCCAAAGTTATCTGGGAGTTGTCTGAGCCCCTCACCTGGTGAGCACAGTACGACGTGGGCAGCCGTTACCTGCAGACGTGGTCTGGATAATAAGAACTGTGAGTAAAGGCCCTGGACTGCATCACTGACTCCGTGTCATTACTGCTGCTGCCCTGCACCATCACCCCCATCCTCCGCATACACTGCCCTGAGGCTATACTCCTCCCGTGGGGAGTTATGCTACGCTCTGCTGCACCCACAACACCAGCCTCAGCGGTCTGCCCTGGAGCGGCGGTTCACTCTGACCGCAATCCACGGGTGGCGTAGTCGGACATTTAAACATCAAAACCACATAAATAGTTCTGCCACTGGTTTGACCGCCCTGAGCCACGGAATCGGGTTGCCGCCACGGAGACTACAACCACCAGCATCCACCAAAAAGGGTCCGGCTCCGGGTGTCCCAAGGCCCAGGGGGCGCGTCAGAACATTTTCATCACCTTTCACAATCACCAATGGGACAAGGCAGGGATGTTCTCTGTCCCCTCTCTTATACATCCTAGTGACGGAGCACCTGCTCTCATCAATTCGCCATAACCCCAATATTAGGTGGATTGAGGTGGGAGGCACTGAGTACAAGTGCTCTCTATTTGCTGATGATGTCCTAGTATATATCACTCAATCACATATATCCATCCATGCTGTTATGGCTGAAATAGATCACTTTGTTACATGGTCAAATTTTAAAATCAATGCCGCGAAGTCTGAGGCCCTCGATGTCTCCCTCCCCAAATCCATATAGGATTCCATCCAGTCCAACTTTCCCTTTGCCTGGCCCTCACAGGGTATCAAATACTTAGGAATTCCTATTCATAGAGACCTCTCCCATCTATGTTATCTTAATTTTGGGCCCTTTATTGAACAACTCCATACAGACCACGGTTGGCAAGTTAGAACTGTAAGATTCACTACGTGAACCACTGGTGTTTTGTGGAAAAGCACATGTACACTGTGTTCCAAATTATTATGCAAAAAGTGTTTAGGAGTGATAAGGGAAGAATTTGTTTGTATGTCAGTTAAACTCATTGATGGTGATGTGTGTCAGGGCTCTTTATATCACTGTAAGCAATAGCAGACACCTGTGCTAATTAGTTTGGCAGGTGTGTCCAATGAAAGGCAAGACTACTTAAGAAGGCTGTCTCACATTATTAAGCAGCCTACATTTTCTGCCAAAATGGGAAAGAAAAAGGATGTGTTGGCTGCTGAGAAGCAACAAATTGTGGAGTGTTTAGGTCAAGGCATGACTACAATCAACATTGTGCGATGATCAGGATGAAGTGTCTTGGCAATCATGAAGTATGTAGCTGATTCACAGTACACACGTGTGCGTGCTGATAAGGGCAAATTGAGGACTCTTTCCTACAGGCAATTACGTCAGGTTGAAAGAGCAGCGGCAAAAAAGCCTTGTCATAGCAGCAGACAAGTTTTTGAAGCTGCTGGTGCCTCCAACGTCCCCCGAACAACAAGATGCAGGGTCCTTCAGAGGTTTGCAGCTGTGCATACGCCATCCTGTCGACCTCCTCTATCCACTTCACACAAGCAGAAACGGCTCCAGTGGGCCAAACATTACATGAAGACTGATTTCAAAACTGTTTTGTTCACGGATGAGTGCCGTGCAGCGCTCGATGGTCCAGATGGATGGAGTGGAGGATGGCTGGTTGATGGACACCCCACGCAAACACGGCTACAGCGCCAACAAGGAGGAGGTGGAGTAATGTTTTGGGCTGGAATCATGGGGAGAGAGATTGTCGGCCCCTTTAGGATCCCTGAAGGCGCTAAAGATGAACTCCATAATGTATGTGGATTTTCTCAAACAGCACTTCCTGCCATGGTTCAAGAAGAAGAACCGTGTATTTCACAGCAAGATCATTTTTCTGCATGATAATGCACCATCTCATGCTGCACATAAAACATCTGCATCTCTGGCTGATATGGGCATAAAAGGGGACAAACTTATGGTGTGACCCCCATGCTCCCCTGACCTCTACCCCATTCAGAACCTTTGGAGCATCATTAAAAGGAGTGTCTATGATGGCGGGAGGCAGTTCACATCTAAGCAACAGCTCTGGGAGGGTATTCTGTCCTCATGCAAAACAATTGAAGCAGAAACCATCCAAAACCTGACAAATTCAATGGACGAGAGAGTTCAGAAGCTCCTTTCGAACAAGGGGTCCTATGTGAAAATGTAACATCACCTAGAATAAAGTTTTGAGTTGAAAACTGTTTGATTTCAGTTTCTAACAACCTGCTAATGCTTATAATTTCAAAAATGACCATTTTTTTGGTCTTTATTAAAATGAAAAGGTTGATCGAAAAGTTTGGGGGATCTAAGAGTGTGGCAACCCAGTAGTCATGATTACTTCGAATTCTGACAATATGAGGGTCATGCTGCAGGTAGTGCAGCAAGAAGGCACTTATGTGTCTTGAGCATCTCAGAGCCCCAAAATTATTTTCCGGGCTAGATGCAGCTAAAAATTATTATTAATTTTAAATCTGGTGAAGCTTTAGTATAGATGGCCTAATAGGATCAGTGCTGCACACTGCTACAAAGCCCAAATTATTTTCCAGCCAATATACAGATAATCATGATTAGTAATTTGAAAGCTTAAAACGGTTGGTAGGGTGATTTTAACCAATCATCAAGCTTTTACTCTCCCCAGGATGACACAGGGGTAGAAAAGTCATTTCGGATCCATGATTTGTTCATGTTTATGAACGTGAGTCTGTCTACATTATCAGTGGAGAGCCGCGTGTGCTTATCTGTTAGCACACCACCAGCAGCGCTGAACACACGTTCAGACAGAACGCTGGCTGCGGGGCATGACAAGATCTCCAAGGCGTAAGTGGCTAGCTCCGGCCATTTATCCAGATTGGAAGCCCAAAAAGAGCAAGGGTCCAGTGACACAGTCGTGGCTTCAATGTTTACTTGGAGATACTCCTGTACCATCGTCTCTAGGCGTTGACTATGTGTCAGACTTCTTGTCTCCTGTGGCCTTGCAAAGGATGGGCTAAAAAAGTGGTGAAATGATTCCGCAAAATTGATGTTACCAGCAGATACTGTGGTTCTGTTACGGTTTGAGTGCTGAACACTTGACGGTCCCACGGTTGGCAAGTTGGAACTGTGAGATTCACTACGTGCACCACTGGTATTTTGTGGAAAAGCACATGTAAGATTCTGCAACAGTCTCTGCTGATACTCCTGCATGCGTGCATCCCTTTCTATGGCAGGAATAATTTCTGCAAATTTACTTTTATACCGGGGATCTAACAGTGTGGCAACCCAGTAGTCAGGATTATTTCTAATTCTCACAATTCGAGGGTCATGTTGCAGGTAGTGCAGCAAGAAGGCACTCATGTGTGTTGTGCATCCAGGAGCACCAAGTCCCTGTTGTGTTGGTGGCGAGGTAACAATCATGCTTCCTTCCTCTGTCCTCTCCCCCCAACCTCGCACAACAGAAATGTGATCAAGGTCTCCCTCATCTGATGAGTCTTCCATCAGTTCGTCCTCCACTTCTTCCTGGGCTCCTGCACCTTCCTCACTAGTTTGGCTGCTACCATGCGCCCTGGTAAAACCATCTCCCCCACCCTCACATGCCTGCCGCCTTGGTGCTGCCGACCGTCTGGACCTTGCAGATGTTAGCCCTTCCGCATACAACTCCTCCTCCTCTACTTCCTCCACCTCCTATTGTGCCACCACCTGACTCCGAATTCTGTTTAACATGTGCTCCAGCATGTAAATCACCGGAATAGTCATGCTGATAATGGCATCGTCAGCACTAAACATCTTCGTCGCCATTTCAAAACTGTGCAGATGGGTGCATAGGTCCCTGATCTGAGACCACTCCTCCAGCGTGATTTGCCCCACCTCTGGATCTCGTTGGCCCAGGCTATACGTCAGAACGTATTGCACCAGGGCTTGTCGGTGCTGCCACAGTTGCTGCAACATGTGCAGAGTTGAATTCCACCGGGTAGGCACATCGCATTTTAGTCGGTGAAGTGGCAGGCCCAACGACTTCTGTAGAGATGTAAGTCGCTGAGCTGCGGGATGCGAACAGCGAAAGTGAGCACACAGCGACCGTGCCCTCTGCAGAAGGCCATCTAGTCTGGGATAGTGGGCTAAAAATTGCTGGACAACCAGGTTCAACACGTGAGCCATACAAGGCACGTGTGTGACATTGCCCCGGCGAAGGGCCGCACCCAGGTTTGCAGCATTGTCGCACACAGCCTTCCCTGGTTTCAGGTCCAGTGAAGACAACCATTCATGAAATTGGTTCTCCAGAGCTGACCACAACTCCTCAGCTGTGTGACTCACATTTCCCAGACATTTCAATGTAAAAACCGCCTGATGACGTTGAGCCCTACTGCCAGCATAGTAAGGACGTGTGCAGGATCCCTTCTGCGCAGTTAGAAAGCTTGTGGCATGACCAGACAGGCTTTGGGTGCAGGTGGAAGACCGAGAGGAGGTTGAGGAGGCAGAAGCAGTGGAGGAACTTTGACATAAAGAGGATTGACGCACAACTCGTGGGGACGGCAAGACTTGGACAGCAGCCCCTTGTCCTGCTGTCACCATAGTTACCCAGTGCCCAGTCAGCGACATGTAACGCCCCTGTCCATGCCTACTCGTCCAAGTGTCTGTGGTGAAATGCACCCTGTCACACACAGAGTTTCTCAAAGAAGCGGTGATGTTGTGTGCGACATGCTGGTGGAGCGCAGGCACACCTTTCTTTGAGAAGTAGTGCCGACTGGGCATCTGGTACTGGGGCACTGCGACGGACATAAGGTCTCGAAAATCCTCTGTGTCCACCAGGCGGAAAGGCAGCATTTCTGTAGCCAAGAACTTGCAGATGGTGAAATTCAACCTCTTAGCTTTCTCATGGCTAGGAGGAAATGGTCTTTTACTTGTCCACATCTGAGGGACCGAGGGCTGGCTATTGTGCTTAGACGGGGTTGATAAGGGTGTCCCCGGCAAACTGCCGGTCTGTGAGGAAGATGCAGGCGGACATGTTAGGTTGCCTTGATCCAAAGGTGGTGCTATCGATGTCGGACAGCGCTCAACACCAGCTGGTGTTACCACCTCCAAAGAAAATGATGACCTGCCAATCACGCTGGCTGTTGCGGGTAAAGAGGTGGCAGGTCTGCGCCCCAAAACAGGTGTGACTGCTGTCCCCCCAGTCACAGAGGATGAAGAGGCCGCGGATGCACAAGATATGGCAGACGGTGGTTGGCCCGGCCGGCTAGGCCGCATTGTAGCACACTGAGCTTCCCACTGCAACTTATGCTTCATGTCCATGTGCCGGTTCATGCATGAAGTACTCAAACTATGTATTTTTTGGCCTCTACTTAGCTTTTGCTGACAAATGTTACAGATAACACGAGTTGGGTCATCTTTATCGATCTGAAAAAATGCCCAGGCTATGCAAGGCTTAGCACCCATGCGACCTGAAGAGCCACCATGACTTGTGGTGAGAGGCAGAGTTGTGTTTGAGGATGCAGTTGTTGACGTGCTTCCAGTACTACGTCTCTGTCCAGGAAGGCGCAACCTGACCTCGTCGTCACTAGCATCTTCCTCCACCTCCTCTGCTGACCTCATCTCTTGGCTGACTGTGGGTTGACAGTAAGTGGGATCTCCAACCTCATCATCATCACCCTGTGCGTTATCACACCCGTCGTCCTCAGAGCCAACCTATTCCTGCCCTGACAAAAAACTAAAGTTGTCGCTCCAATCAGGTATTTGAGTCTTATCATCGTCTTCCTCATTGTCTCCACCAACAGGAGTTACAGTTTGGGAATGAGGGTCTACATTATGGTCAGAACCTTCTGCGTCTGGTCCTGGATCCGACTCATAAAGATTCTGGGCATCAGTGCAGATCATTTCCTCGTCTGGATTCACAGAAGCGCTGGAGTCGACCTCTGATTCCCAGGCTATAGTATGAGTAAACAGCTCTGCAGACTCAACCATCTGTTCTACCTCATACTCAGACGGGCAGCTGGAGATTTGGGAGCTGTGAGGAAGCAAGTGCGATTGGGGTGACACCTTTGAGGACTGGAGTATTTGTGATGTTGAAGTTGATGTGGAGGAGAGCCCACTTAAAGGAGCACTTGATATCCGTTGAAGCACCTGCTGTTTTTGTGCCTCATCTGGAATTTGTAGCGATTGGCGTGGCCGTAAGAAAGGGATCTTATCACATTGTCCGCTAAAAGAAGTAGACATTTTAGTTTGGCTGGAAGATGGTCTTTCTTCTGCAGATGTTACTGTTGCTTTAACACCTACCCCACGGACACAACCTTTTTTCCCCTTCCCAACACGCCTATTCCCCTTTCCACCAGCAGCAAGCCTTTTTCCACTCATTTTGGTGGTTAACTAATTCACAACTCTGGAGTTGTTTGCACAAAAAAACAATGGATGGGAACCGAGCAGAGCTGAGTGGCCAAACTGTGGTATTAGGCCAAAACTATTGGCTGGGTTAGATGCAGAAAAAAATTATATTCAATTTGCAACCTGATGGAGGTCAGTATAGATGGACTAATAGAGAAAGTCCCACACACTGCTAGAAGGCCAAATATTTTTTCAGAGCTAGATGCAGATAAAAATTATTTTTAATTTGAAACCTGATGGAGGTCAGTATGGATGGACTAATAGAGAAAGTCCCACACACTGCTAGAAGGCCAAATATTTTTTCAGAGGTAGATGCAGATAAAAATATATTCAGTTTGCAACCTGATGGAGGTCTGTATAGATGGATTAATAGAACAAGTCCCACACACAGCTAGAAGCCCAATATTTTTTCAGAGGTAGATGCAGAAAAAAATATATTCAGTTTGCAACCTGATGGAGGTCAGTATAGATGGACTAATACAACAAGTCCCACACACAGCTAGAAGCCCAATATTTTTTCAGAGGTAGATGCAGAAAAAAATATATTCAGTTTGCAACCTGATGGAGGTCTGTATAGATGGATTAATAGAACAAGTCCCACACACAGCTAGAAGCCCAATATTTTTTCAGAGGTAGATGCAGAAAAAAATATATTCAGTTTGCAACCTGATGGAGGTCAGTATAGATGGACTAATACAACAAGTCCCACACACAGCTAGAAGCCCAATATTTTTTCAGAGGTAGATGCAGAAAAAAATATATTCAGTTTGCAACCTGATGGAGGTCTGTATAGATGGATTAATAGAACAAGTCCCACACACAGCTAGAAGCCCAATATTTTTTCAGAGGTAGATGCAGAAAAAAATATATTCAGTTTGCAACCTGATGGAGGTCAGTATAGATGGACTAATACAACAAGTCCCACACACAGCTAGAAGCCCAATATTTTTTCAGAGGTCGATGCAGAAAAAAATATATTCAGTTTGCAACCTGATGGAGGTCTGTATAGATGGATTAATAGAAAAAGTCCCACACACAGCTAGAAGCCCAATATTTTTTCAGAGGTAGATGCAGAAAAAAATATATTCAGTTTGCAACCTGATGGAGGTCAGTATAGATGAACTAATACAACAAGTCCCACACACAGCTAGAAGCCCAATATTTTTTCAGAGGTAGATGCAGAAAAAAATATATTCAGTTTGCAACCTGATGGAGGTCTGTATAGATGGATTAATAGAACAAGTCCCACACACAGCTAGAAGCCCAATATTTTTTCAGAGGTAGATGAAGAAAAAAATATATGCAGTTTGCAACCTGATGGAGGTCAGTATAGATGGACTAATACAACAAGTCCCACACACAGCTAGAAGCCCAATATTTTTTCAGAGCTAGATGCAGAAAAAAATTATATTCAATTTGCAACCTGATGGAGGTCAGTATAGATGGACTAATACAACAAGTCCCACACACAGCTAGAAGCCCAATATTTTTTCAGAGGTAGATGCAGAAAAAAATATATTCAGTTTGCAACCTGATGGAGGTCTGTATAGATGGATTAATAGAACAAGTCCCACACACAGCTAGAAGCCCAATATTTTTTCAGAGGTAGATGAAGAAAAAAATATATGCAGTTTGCAACCTGATGGAGGTCAGTATAGATGGACTAATACAACAAGTCCCACACACAGCTAGAAGCCCAATATTTTTTCAGAGGTAGATGCAGAAAAAAATATATTCAGTTTGCTACCTGATGGAAGTCTGTATAAATGGATTAATAGAACAAGTCCCACACACAGCTAGAAGCCCAATATTTTTTCAGAGGTAGATGCAGAAAAAAATATATTCAGTTTACAACCTGATGGAGGTCAGTATAGATGGACTAATAGAATGATGCTATGCCCAAAAGATTTTACTTCACTAGGTGCAGTAAAAAAATTGGTATTCTATACACAGGTGGTATATCTTGCAACACAGATAGGCTACTCCACTGACTAACACACTCTGCAATAGGCCAAAAAGGATTAGCTTTGCTAGATTCAGCCAAATGCTGTGAAAAAAACTTGCACAGCACTGGCACAGACCTGCCTGGCAAAAACTGATAGGAACTGATGTAACCTAGTCCTGAAAAAGACTCCAATTACAATTAGTCTTTACTCCCACAATCTATCTATTTAAGAGCACAGACCTGCCTGATAAAAGTCGTAGGAAATGCTGTAACCTAGTCCTTAAAAGGACTGCAATCACAACTATTCCCTACTCCCAAGCTATCTGTAGATTTGTGCGAAAATTGGCTTGAAATTAACAAGGTATAGCGCACACAGCAACAGCGGTGCCTTTTAACACGCAGCTGCAGCAGTGAGAAAATGGTGGCGACGGGGAAAATGGCTTGGTCTTATAGGGCAAGGACATGTGACATACACTGCCAATGACACATGCCCTTGCTTGTGTGAAAAAAAGCACTTCGCTCCATGTGTGCGCTGCTGATAGGCTGACAGATTGCACCTCCCCACTGTAAATGCGGGAAAGAGAAAAAAAAAATGGAGATCTTCATTGTTCCTGCAGAGATCCATCCCCTGCCCCTCCCCCCACCCCGCTGTACACACAAACTGCGTATTAACATTAATTTTCATCATTACTGAGAAAAAATCCAGTTATGATTTTGGTGCACGAACAGTTATCGAACATAACCTCGAACAGCCGAATTTTTCTCAAATTGTTCGTGTTCGCCGAACGGCTCGAACACCGCCCAAAACAGCTCGAATTTGAGATTGGCGAACAGTTCGAGTAGAACAACGCTCATCTCTATTGTGGACAGCTGTGAAAGAGCAGGCAGATCTGTGACTGAGACCGCTGAACCTACATCCCGGCATGGTCGTGTGTGACAATGGCCGTAACCTGGTGGCGGCTCTGAGGTGAGGTGAGATCACACACGTACCATGCCTGGCTCATGTGCTTAACCTCGTGGTTCAGCGGTTTCTTAAATCGTACCCCGAGTTGCCAGATCTGCTCGTGAAAGTACGCCGCCTGTCAGCTCATTTTTGCAAGTCGGCTACAGCTTCCGCCGCCCTTGCTGTGTTGCAGCAGCGTTTGCAGCTTCCGGCACACCGACTGGTGTGTGATGTCCCCACACGTTGGAACTCTACCCTCCACATGTTGCAAAGGATTTGTGAGCAGAAGAGAGCAGTTGTGGAGTACCAGCTGCAACAAGGCCGTCGATATTCAGGTCAGACTCCACACATAAGACCTCAGGAGTGGACCTGGATGTCTGACATATGTACCATCCTGACAAACTTTGAGGAGGCCACCAAGATGGTGAGTGGCGATGACGCCATCATTAGTGTCAGCATCCCACTTGTCTGTCTTTTGCAACGCTCTCTGCAGAGAATTAAAGAGGAGGCATTGCAGCCAGAGTATGATGAGATGGATCAAGAAGCCGTAGCGGGCGATTACACACAGCCCAGCCTCATCTCATCCCAACGTGCATTGGGGGACAATGAGGGAGAAGAGGAGGAGGAGGAGAAGGAGGAAGAACAGGAGCTGCTATCATGCGTTGTAGACGGTAGTACCTGTACAAGTGTCATACCGTCGGTTCAGCGTGGGTGGCCTGAGGACAGGGGGGAGGAGGAAGAGGAGGAGGAGAGCATGGTCAGTCGTCATCTTGGTGAGGACACGGAAATCTTGCCCGTTACCAGTCTGGTACGCATGGCTGACTTTATGTTACGCTGCCTTTACCGTGACCCTCACGTTGTCAAAATGTTGGGTGACAGTCATTACTGGTTGGTGACACTTGTAGACCGCCGCTACAAGGAGAACTTTCACTCTCTTATTCCTGAGGTGGAGAGGTCTACAAAAATGGGGCAATACCAGAAGGCCCTTGCTGCAGAACTCTTAAAAAAATTCCCATCTGAACACGCTAGCGGCAGAGGTCACAGTTCGTTGCCCAACCAAGGCGTACAGGCGAGAGAGATGCAACTCCAATCCAGCAGAGGCAGGGGAACACTGTCAACGTTCTGGTACAGTTTTCTGACACCCGCCCAGCTTACAGGCCCTGAGGCGCAGCGTACTCTCACAAGGAGTGGAAAGTTTCAAAAGATGGTGAGGGAGTACCTTGCCGATCGTACCAGCGTCCTCCGTGATTCCTCTGTGTCTTTTAATTATTGGGTATCCAAGCTGGACACTTGGAATGAACTCGCTCTGTACGCCTTGGAGGTCCTGGCCTGCCCTGCCGCTAGCGTGTTATCAGAGCGTGTTTTTAGTGCCGCTGGGGGAATTATAACTGATAAGCGCACTCGCCTGTCAACTGACAATGCTGACAAGCTGACCCTTATCAAAATGAACAAGGGCTGGATTGGGCCAGACTTCTCATCACCACCAAATGACAGCAGAGTAACATAAAGTCAAATCCACTGTGTTATTTCGGGAGGTGTATTCACATGCACCGCTTCACACCCACACATGGGTATACGCTTCCTCGTTTCGGCTGTTTAATCTTCTTCTCCTTATCCTCAGCCTCCACCACCACTATACCACCAGGGTGCCAGCATTGCAAGTTCCTCCGTCCTTATTTTTGGCAGCTTTTGCTTGCAAGGCATAAGCAAATACTCTGGGACACCCACTCCCCAATAATGGGACTTATGTTTGTAATATGCTGTACTGCATGGCTCTTGTAAGGGGCATTGCAAGTTGCTCCGTCCTAATTTTTGGCAGCTTTTGCTGAGAAAGCATAAGCAAATACTATGGGACACCCACTCCCCAATAATGGGACTTATGTTTGTAATATGCTGTACTGCATGGCTCTTGTAAGGGGCATTGCAAGTTGCTCCGTCCTAATTTTTGGCAGCTTTTGCTGGGAAAGCATAAGCAAATACTATGGGACACCCACTCCCCAATAATGGGACTTATGTTTGTAATATGTTGTACTGCATGGCTCTTGTAAGGGGCATTGCAAGTTGCTCCGTCCTAATTTTTGGCAGCTTTTGCTGGGAAAGCATAAGCAAATACTATGGGACACCCACTCCCCAATAATGGGACTTATGTTTGTAATATGCTGTACTGCATGGCTCTTGTAAGGGGCATTGCAAGTTGCTCCGTCCTAATTTTTGGCAGCTTTTGCTGGGAAAGCATAAGCAAATACTATGGGACACCCACTCCCCAATAATGGGACTTATGTTTGTAATATGCTGTACTGCATGGCTCTTGAAAGGGGCATTGCAAGTTGCTCCGTCCTAATTTTTGGCAGCTTTTGCTGGGAAAGCATAAGCAAATACTATG
This sequence comes from Phyllobates terribilis, assembly GCF_046119375.1. Taxonomy (NCBI): domain Eukaryota; kingdom Metazoa; phylum Chordata; class Amphibia; order Anura; family Dendrobatidae; genus Phyllobates; species Phyllobates terribilis. The sequence goes on from NW_027362768.1 coordinate 336,961,807, forward strand.
GGACACCCACTCCCCAATAATGGGACTTATGTTTGTAATATGCTGTACTGCATGTGACGAGCCCCCTGGGCCGTGTGTACACGTGTGTGGGATACCCGGTGCCGGGTCTCTGGGGTCTGTAGTCTCCGTGGCGGTGACCCGGTCCCGTGGCTCAGGCTGGTCAAACCAGTGGCAGTCTTTCTTAGGTTTTGAGGTTAATTGTCCGACTGCGCCACCCGTAGATTGCGGTCAGGGAGTACCATCGCTGCGAGGCAGACCGCTGAGGCTGGTGTTGTGTGCGCAGCATAGAATGGGATAACTCCCCTCGGGAGGAGTATAGCCTCAGGGCAGTGAGTGTGGATGATGGGGGTGATGGTGCACGAGCGCAGCAGGAATGACTCAGAGTCTTTGCAGTGCAGTTCAGGGTCTTTACTGATGATTATAAGGTAGACCCTCCCGGGAGTACTGGCAAGCATAAGAGGCCTGGTCAGTCTGTGAGCAAGCAGGAGTTCCCCTGGCCAGGTGGAGTTGTAGGCCTCCCCGTCTGTCTGCACTCTTCCTGGCTACCTTGCTGTAAGCGGGTAGAAGTAGCCCACGTCCCTGAGTGTACCGTGTAGTGCTCACCCGTATGGCTGGTGACTTGGGGCCTTCTGTTAGCCTCCGCTCCACGACGGCGGTGCTGGTCCCTTGCTTGTGACTGAGCCTCCGGGCTTCTATGGCCAGAGGACCTGAAATCCCCTGCCGGCTGGTTTCTGCTGCTGGATATATAAGTCCTCACAGCTTCAGACTACTGTGTCCGGTTCCTATTGTCTTCTGCCAGGGCGAGCTCTGCTCAGCTTCCAGCCCCTGGTCTTTAGCTCCTAGCTCCTACAGAGCTCCTTGCTGTTACTTTCCCTTGCTCTCACTCTGACTCTGACTGTTCTCTGACTCACTCAACCCCGCCTCAGATCCAGTTTATAAGGGCAGAATTCTCCCCTCCCAGGATTGGGGCAGGAGGATGTTGCATGTTTAAGGGATCCTGACCAGGAAACCTCCCACTTGCTCTCCGACGTAATCTCTATTACTGTGGTGACCACACCCCTGGGGTGCCACACATGGCTCTTGTAAGGGGCATTGCAGTTCCTCATAATTTTTGGAAAGCCTTCCATTCACTGCTTAGGCCAACAGTGCACAGGAGACCCAGTTGCTATAAATGGAAAAAAAGGTTTAGTTAACCCCCTCTGACCTCCATGTCATTTCCAAGGGGCATTAGAGTGGCTCGAAATTTTTGGTAGGCATTGCACTCACTGTATGCCCTATAACTGTGTAGCCGAACCGCTCCTTTTGTTACAGAAACATATCCTACAAGACATATCTGGTTGACTGGCCTGATATTGATGTGAATGGTCCCTGTTCCTCCTGCTCTTTCTCCTTTGCCACTACCTCATCCATCATTTATCACCTGAAGCTTTGTGTTAACGGGAGTCATAGAACTTGGATAGTAGCAGGAAAACATCCAGCAATCCTCGGAGGAGGTAGGATATGCGCCAAAACGCTGACCACCTCAGGCCTATCCGCTACTACATACATGCGCTTGCATTACAACAAAACAAAGCAGATGCTAACTTCTATCATCCTCATCATGCTCCTCACCTTGGCACTCTCAACTCCCCTGATGGAGAAGCTAGGGCCCACTGGAGGAGTCTGATAGTCCGGTGGGCTCGGCCAATGCTGCCCTAAAGCAGGCCAGGCTAAGAAAAGTGTGGGAAAGGTTACCGGGACAAATAGGGGTGGCTGGGGACCGAGTATGGACACCCGGCCACCCCCTGGAGGCTGGGGAGCAAGCGGGGACACCCAGCCACCAGGCGGCTGGGGACTGAGTATGGATACCAGGCCGCCGACACAGCCATGGCGTGGTGGCCAGATTCCGCCTCCACATGCCTAAAAGGCCCAATTTAAAGTGCAAGCAAGCAAGCAGTATGGTATTGCAGCCTGGGGGTGGGTGGGTGGCAGGCTGCATACTTGCGCTTGCATTGCAAGGAATGGGAGAGGTACAATTGAACACTGCCCTGGGACAAGGACTTGAATGGGGATAGTTGTAAGTCTGCAACGACAGGTGCAAGGTGGGAGGCATCTTCGCATGTACCATGAACAGGGGTTTGGCATGCACACACTACAGCGGAATAGGCTCTCCTTCCCACTAAATGCACTGGGGAGGGCACAGGTAATGTTTTGGTATACGCGCTTAATCTTATGTATAAGGCACACCAGGACAAATATGGGTGGCTGGGGACTGAGTATGGATACCTCACTGCCGAAGCAGCCATGAGGTAGTGGCCAGCTTCGGCCTCCTCCAAACTAAAAGGCCCCATTTCAAGTGCAAGCTAGCAGTATGGAATTGCAGTCTGGGGGTGGGTGGGTGACAGGCTGCACACTTACACTTGCATTAAAAGAAAACATAGCAGATGCTAACTTCTGTCATCATCATCATGCTCCTCACCTTGGCACTCTCAACTCCATTGATGGAGAAGTCAGGGCCCACCAGAGGAGTCTGGTTCTCTGGTGGGCTCGTCCAATGCTGCCTAAAGCAGGCCGGGCTAAGAAAAGTGTGTGGGGGGATGTTCCAAGGAGAAATAGGGGCGGCTGGGGACCGTTTATGGAAACCCGGCTGCCCCCAGGCGGCTGGGGACCATGTGTGGACACCCGGCCGCGGGGCGGCTGGGGACCGAGTATGGACACCCGGCCGCCGGGCGGCTGGGGACTGAGTATGGACTCCAGGCTGCCAACACAGCCATGACGTGGTGGCCAGATTCCGCCTCCACATGCCTAAAAGGCCCAATTTCAAGTTCAAGCAAGCAAGCAGTATGGTATTGCAGCCTGGGGGTGGGTTTGTGGCAGGCTGCATACTTGAGCTTGTATTGCAAGGAATGGGGGAGGTACAATTGAACACTGCCCTGGGACTAGAACTTGCATGGGGATAGTTGCAAGTCTGCATCTTCTGATGCGGTAAGGATCACTCATGATGGGCACACTTTTAGACAGTGACCTGGGAGTCAGAGATGCTTCCAGGGGTCTTCCCCATGCTGTTCCCTTGTCTTTTCAGCACTTTATGCATGTGTCAGACAGCACATGGCCAGATAAGGTTGTAAAATGTTAAAATGACATTTCACGGTGAATGCATTTGTCATAGTTGAAAGCAATACAAAAGTGCAAAAACGCATAAAAAATGCTACTTGTGAACATAGCCGAAGGTGTGGAGGAGTATTTTTGTTTTTGGTCATTTATTTTAACTTATACACAAGTCTTTACCCTGGAAAGGATGTTCCTTAACATATTTCACAGGAAAAAAGTTTCACTTTCGTTTTTGAACGTTTTATTGTGAGCCTGTAAAAGTGGCTTAATACCTCTGACCACGTTGTTGACAGCAGTGACCTGGGGATCAGAAATGCTTCCTGGGGCGATCCCCATGCTGTCCCCATGTCATTTGAGCACTGTCACTATCGTTTTGGGCACTTGTTAGGCTTTTAAAAGACTGCCGGGGGTGCCACTGCAAAAATGCTCGAGTCTCCCATAGACTAACATTGGGCTCGTTGCTCGGGTCGAGCACCCGAGTATCACGGCGAGCTCGGCCCGAGCTTCGAGCACCCGAGCATTTTAGTGCTCGCTCAACACTAGTCATCATCAGTTTATATTCCGAGATTCTTCTTTGTCATTGAGATTTGAAGTTACCTTTTAATACCAGTAATTTCATGTCTTTTATGCTGCGATCAGGGGAACAAAAATGCTTGGCTACAGGTAGATCTATTCTTTTTTCTTTTATTGTGTGGCAATGATGATTCATCCTTGTCCTAAGTTTTTGCCTTGTCTCCCCTACATAAAGACCCCCAGCTGGACATTTGGTACATACAGTGCTGGCCAAAAGTATTGGCACCCCTGCAATTTTGTCAGATAATACTCAGTTTCTTCCTGAAAATGATTGCAATCACAAATTCTTTGGTATTATTCTCTTCATTTAATTTGTCTTCAATGAAAAAAACACAAAAAGAATTGTCCTAAAGCCAAATTGGATATAATTCCACACCAAACCTAAAAAAGGGGGTGGACAAAAGTATTGGCACCCTTTGAAAAATCATGTGATGCTTCTCTAATTCGTGTAATTAACAGCACCTGTAACTTACCTGTGGCACCTAACAGGTGTTGCCAATAACTAAATCACACTTGCAGCCAGTTAACATGGATTAAAGTTGACTCAACCTCTGTCCTGTGTCCTTGTGTGTACCACATTGAGCATGGAGAAAAGAAAGAAGACCAAAGAACTGTCTGAGGACTTGAGAAACCAAATTGTGAGGAAGCATGAGCAATCTCAAGGCTACAAGTCCATCTCCAAAGACCTGAATGTTCCTGTGTCTTCCGTGCGCAGTGTCATCAAGAAGTTTAAAGCCCATGGCACTGTGGCTAACCTCCCTAGATGTGGCCGGAAAAGAAAAATTGACAAGAGATTTCAACGCAAGATTGTGCGGATGGTGGATAAAGAACCTCGACTAACATCCAAACAAGTTCAAGCTGCCCTGCAGTCCGAGGGTACAATAGTGTCAACCCGTACTATCCGTCGACATCTGAATGAAAAGGGACTGTATGGTAGGATACCCAGGAAGACCCCACTTCTTACCCCGAGACATAAAAAAGCCAGGCTGGAGTTTGCCAAAACTTACCTGAGAAAGTCTAAAACGTTTTGGAAGAATGTTCTCTGGTCAGATGAGACAAAAGTAGGGCTTTTTGGGAAAAAGCATCAACATAGAGTGTACAGGGAAAAAAAAGAGGCATTCAAAGAAAAGAACACGGTCCCTACAGTCAAACATGGCGGAGGTTCCCTGATGTTTTGGGGTTGCTTTGCTGCCTCTGGCACTGGACTGCTTGACCGTGTGCATGGCATTATGAAGTCTGAAGACTACCAACAAATTTTGCAGCATAATGTAGGGCCCAGTGTGAGAAAGCTGGGTCTCCCTCAGAGGTCATGGGTCTTCCAGCAGAACAATGACCCAAAACACACTTCCAAAAGCACTATAAAATGGTTTTAGAGAAAGCACTGGAGACTTCTAAGGTGGCCAGCAATGAGTCCAGACCTAAATCCCATAGAGCACCTGTGGAGAGATCTCAAAATGGCAGTTTGGAGAAGGCACCCTTCAAATATCAGGGACCTTGAGCAGTTTGCCAAAGAAGAATGGTCTACAATTCCAGCAGAGCATTGTAAGAAACGCATTGATGGTTACCAGAAGCGGTTGTTCGCAGTTATTTTGGCTAAAGGTTGTGCAACCAAGTATTAGGCTGAGGGTGCCAATACTTTTGTCCGGCCCTTTTTTGGAGTTTTGTGTGAAAGGATCAATGATTTGATTTTTGCTTCATTCTCTTTTGTGTTTTTTCCTTGCAAGCAAATTAAATGAAGAGAATAATACCAAAGAATTTGTGATTGCAATCATTTTCAGGAAGAAACTGAGTATTATCTGACAGAATTGCAGGGGTGCCAATACTTTTGGTCAGCACTGTATAATTAAGTACACTACGTTAGATGTGATACAGCTGAAAGTACCTGGGATCTTGTAGTCCTGATGTGAGTTGGGAATCTTCATCTTGTCGGTGGTCATTATAAACAGACAGGTTTTACATTTTTTCTGGTTGCAAGGAAAGGTACCTGTAGCTGGAGGAGATGACAGGGAGCTTCTGACAATGATGCTTCTTAGATTTGAGGGCTGCCTGAAACACAGAAGTGGGGGGTCTGGAAATATGGATTGTAATCGGGCATCTTTTTGTAGTAAGGGTTGTAGTTTCCGTGCAGCTCTTCTTAGTGCCTCCAGATTTGGATTGTAGGTGACTACTAGAGGCACCCAGATGCTTTCTTGTTTGGTTTTGTAATGTAGGAGATGATTCCTTGATATTCTGGTGGCTCTTGTAATCTGGTTCTCAATTGTTCTTGGATGGTAGCCCTGATTCAAAAAGGTCTTTCTGAGGCCATCAAGGTGTTTGTCTCTATCCATAAGGTTGGAACATATACGATTGTATCTGATGGCTTGGCTGTAGTCAATAGAGTTTTTTTATGTGTTTTGGATGGAAACTGTCCCATTTAAGGTATATAGGACGGTCGATTGGTTTCCGGTACAAGGATGTCTTGATTTCATTGTTCTGTAACTTGATGATGGTGTCCAAAAAGTTAATTTCAGTACAGGAGTAGTTGAGTGTTAGGTTGATGGTGGGATGAAATCGATTAAAGTGTTCATGGAACGTTTCCAGCTGTTGCTCAGACCCCGTCCAGATGATTAAAATATTGTCAATGAAACGATAGTAGGCCAGAGGCCTGATGGGACATGAGGACAAAAAGTCACTTTCAAGCTTGGCCATGAAAAAAATTGTGTACTGTGCAGCCATTTTACTTACCATCGCTGTACCATTTTCCTTTAGATATACAGTATGTTGTTATCAAATTCAAAGTAATTGTGGATGAGGATGAATTCTGTAAGTTTCACCACAGAATCAGCACCAATTCCTGTATTTTCCAGGATGATTTTGCAGGCATTTAATCCATCCTTGTGTGGGATATTAGAATACAAAGATTCCACATCCATGGCGGCCAGGATGGTTCCTTCTGGTAGAGGACCTATTGCTGCTAGTTTATTCAGTAGGTCTGTCGTGACCTGAATGTAGCTGGGTGTATTCTTTACCAGTGGTTTAAGAACACACTCTACCCATCCAGAAACTTGCTCAGTAAGGAGCCCACACATGAAACCTGACAGAACCCTGGTCTGTCCAGCACCTTGGTGTGGCTTAATGATACAGTGGCATGTAAAAGTTTGGGCACCCCTGGTCAAAATTACTGTTATTATGAACAGTTAAGCAAGATTAAATGATCTCTAAAAGGCCTAAAGTTAAAATAGACACATTTCCTTTGTATTTTAGGCAAAAGGAAAAAAAAATATTTTCATCATTTACATTTTAACCCCTTTACCCCTGAGGGTGGTTTGCACGTTAATGACCAGGCCAATTTTTACAATTCTGACCACTGTCAATTTATGAGGTAATTACTCTGGAACGCTTCAACAGATCCCCCTGATTCTGAGAATGTTTTTTCATGACATACTGTACTTCATGATAGTGGTAAAATTTCTTCGATATCACTTGCATTTATTTGTGAAAAAAATGGAAATTTAGCGAAAATTTTGAAAATTTTGCAACTTTCAAAATTTTAATTTTTATGCCCTTAAATCAGAGAGATATGTCACACAAAAGAGTTAATAAATAACATTTCCCACATATCTACTTTACATCAGCACAATTTTGGAACCAAATTTTTTTTTTATTGGGGAGCTATAAGGGTTAAAAGTTGACCAGTGATTTCTCATTTTTCCAACAAAATTTACAAAACCATTTTTTTAGGGACCACATCATATTTGAAGTCACTTTGAGGGGTCTTTATGACAGATAATACCCAAAAGTGACACCATTCTAAAAACTGCACCCCACAAGGTGCTCAAAACCACATTCAAGAAGTTTATTAACCCTTCAGGTGCTTCACAGGAATTTTTGGAATGTGGAAGAAAAAAATTACCATTTATTTTTTCAGGGGTAACAGGAAAAAATGGACCCCAAAATTTGTTGTGTAATTTCCCCTGGGCATGCAGATACCCCATATGTGGGGAAAAAACACTGTTTGGGCGCATGGCAGGGTTCGGAAGGGAAGGAGCGCCATTTGACTTTTTGAATGTAAAATTTGCTTGAATAATTAGCGGACTCCATGTTGCATTTGGGGAGCCCCTGATGTGCCTAAACAGTGGAAACCCCCCACAAGTGACACCATTTTGGAAACTAGACCCCTCAGGGAATTTATCTAGATGTGTAGTGAGCACCTTGAACCCCCAGGTGCTTCGCAGAAGTTTATAACATTGAGCAGTAAAAATAAAATTTTCACATTGTTCCCACAGAAAATGTTTTTCAGCCCCCACTTTTGCATTCTTATAAGGGTAATAGGAGAAATTGCACCATGAAGTTCGTTGTGCAATTTCTCCTGAGTAAGCAGATACCTCATATGTGGGGGAAAACCACTGTTTGGGTGCACGGCAGGGTTCGGAAGGGAAGGAGCGCCATTTGACTTTTTGATTGTAAAATTTGCTTGAATAATTAGCGGATGTGCCCCTGATGTGCCTAAACAGTGGAAACCCCCCACAAGTGACACCATTTTGGAAACTAGACCCCTCAGGGAACTTATCTAGATGTGTGGTGAGCACCTTGAACCCCAAGTCCTTTACAGAAGTTTATAACATGGAGCCGTGAAAATAAAAAAAATCGAACTTTTTCCACAAAAATTATGTTTTAGCCCCAATTTTTTTATTTTCACAAGGGTAAGAGGAGAAAATGGACCCCAAAAACTTTTGTGCAATTTCTCCTGAGTACGCCAAAGAGTTCAGAAGGGATGATGAACGGATGGACTCTATATGCCTGATTTCCACCGTGAAGCATGGAGGAGGAGTTGTGATGGTGTGGGGGTGCTTTGCTGGTAACACTGTTGGGGATTTATTCAAAATTGAAGGCATACTGAACCAGCATGGCTACCACAGCATCTTGCAGTGGCATACTATTCCATCCGGTTTGCGTTTAGTTGGACCATCATTTATTTCTCAACAGGACAATGACCCCAAACACACCTGCAGGCTGTGTAAGGGCTATTTGACCAAGAAGGAGAGTGATGGGGTGCTACGCCAGATGACCTGGACTCCACAGTCACCAGACCTGAACCCAATCGAGATGGTTTGGGGTGAGCTGGACAGCAGAGTGAAGGCAAAAGGGCCAACAAGTGCTAAGCATCTCTGGGAACTCCTTCAAGATTGTTGGAAGACCATTTCCGGTGACTACCTCTTGAAGCTCATCAAGAGAATGCCAAGTGTGTGCAAAGCAGTCATCAAAGCAAAAGGTGGCTACTTTGAAGAACCTAGAATATAAGACATATTTTCAGTTGTTTCACACTTTTTTGTTAAGTATATAATTCCACGTGTGTTAATTCATAGTTTTGATGCCTTCAGTGTGACTGTACAATTTTCATAGTCAGGAAAATACAGAAAAATCTTTAAAAGAGAAGGTGTGTCCAAACTTTTGGTCTGTACTGTACCTTTGATCATTGTGGCCAAAGACTTCTATTTTAACCTAATCGGTCCCAGGACTTGTTTTCAAAATGCATCAGGCTTGTTTAGATGTTCTTTTGCGTACTTCTGACGCTTAATTTTATAGTGAGGACGCAAGAGAGGTTTTCTTCGGATGAATCTTCCATGAAGGCCATATTTGTTCAGGTAACTCTGAACAGTAGAACAATGAAACACAACTCCAGAGTCTGCTAAATCTTTCAGAAGGTCTTTTGCAGTCAAGCAGGGGTTCTGATTTGCCTCTATAGCAATCCTACTAAGCAGCTCTCACTGAAGTTTTGCTTGATCTTCAAGACCTTATCTTGACCTCCGCTGTTCCTGGTAACTGCCATTTCTTAATTACATTTCGAACTGAGGAAAGGGCAACTTGAAAACGCTTTGCTATCTTCTTATAGCCTTCTCCTGCTTTGCGGGCCTCCACCATTTTAATTTTCAGAGTGCTAGGCAGCGGCTTAGAAGAACCCATGGCTGCTGTTTTTTGGCACAAGCTTAGAGGAGGCTGGGTTTTTATAAAGCTGAGAAATTTGCATCACCAGGCCTTTCCTAACCGTGATAGTGAACAAGCCATAACCCTAACAGGCTGCTTATCCAAGTTGTCCCCTACTCCACAGGATAGGGCATCAATGTATGATCGGCCAGGGTCCCGCACGTGGCACCCCTGCCGATCAGCTGTTATCGGTGTCGGTAGCAGCAGCCACTGGCCGAAAGTCCTTACCTGCGGTGCTTGGTCGTCCATTTGTAGTGGCTGCTGCTTGCAACTGCACATCCGCCTCCCATTCAATTGAATGGGAGGCAGATGTGCAGTTACAAGAGACAACTTAATGGCCAAGCCGCCGGCACCAATAACAGCTGATCGGCGGGGGTGCCCTTTCCTACTGATAGGGTATCAATGTCAAAGTAGTGGACAACCCCTTTAAGGTCTGAAACCTTGGTCAAAGTTGTCGGAGCACACAAATTAAAATGCAGATCCGGACCAGAACTTGGAGAAATGATGAAGGAGATGCTTTTAATGACACATGCCGTATGGAACATCAACCAATAGATTAAAGACACTTGATAACTCTGGGGTGGAATGGTCACCCAAAATTTTGGAGGAAAGTGGGTCCATCTTATAGTCCGAATGTGTATAGTCTGAACGGTGCTGCTCTGACTGTGGATGGGGGGGAGCGGCAGTGGTGGAGGAGCAGGGCACAGGAGGCAGGAGCCACCTGTTGCAGCTAACACTTTGCCCGCTGCTAAAGAAAATGAATATTCACTGTTCCCCACATCCATGGGTGTGGAGAGTAGTGAATATTCATGCTCTTTAAAAGCAGGTACACGTGATCGCCGAGCCGCTGCAGGAGCTGAGGCAGCTGCTGACACTGTGCACTCTTTTAAGGAGAACGAATAATCACTACTCTCCATGCCCATAATCCGGGCGTTGAGAGCAGTCACTATTCCGGCAGCTCATCTCAGTGTGTGAGGGCGCATGGCAGTGACATCATTCGCTGCTCACACTGTGAGATCAGCTGCTAGCAGCAGAACAGGACGCAGCGCTGGAGCAGAGGGAAGGAAGGGGAGTATAATTGTTTATTTTTTGTTATGATCTGCAACATGTACTAAGGAAAGATAAGGGAAAACTGTCCCTACAGTAAAATTAAGCTGAATCCCTACAATGTAGCGGGCTGCCTGTTCCAAGCAAACAGACCCGCCTTAGTCCTCGGCTAGTCTGAACGAAGACCTATAGCATAAGGGGAGGGGTCCCTAAAAGAACTAAGGACAGGGACAAAAATAAGACACCTCCTAAACAGAGAAGTTGTTGCAGAACACAAAAAGACAAACAGACAAAAAAGTACTAGAGGTCCCAGAAGGACCAAACGAACTGACAGAGAAAGGCACAGAAGCACCTGGCTAGAGAAACAGTCAAACACTGAAGTCCAGCACAGCCAAAAAGGCGGAGCTGGAATATAAAGGCAGATAGTCACGTGACCGCAAAACACAAGATGGAATAAAGAAACAGGAGGGTTCGAACAGTACCCCCTCTTTTATGAGGATCCTCCGGATCCTCCAGGCCCAGGCCTATCCGGAAACCTCTTGTAGAAAGCTTTAACAAGCTTAGGAGCAGAGACATCATCCGTCCTTACCCAGGAGTTGTCTTCAGGACCGAAACCCTTCCAGGAGACAAGATATTGTAATCTCCCTCTATGCCATCTAGAATTCAAGATACGAGAAATTTCATATTCGCCGTCTTCCACCACAGGAGGAACTGAGACAGTGGCATCCCTATCTGATACATCAGCCTTTTTCAACAAGGAAACATGAAACACAGGATTAATCTTCCAGGAAGTAGTGACGTCCAGCCTAACAGCAGATGGGTTAACAACCTGAAGCACTTTAAATGAACCCACAAACTTAGGACCCAGTTTTTTAGAGGGAATCCTCAACCGCAGGTTCTTTGAGGACAACCAAACCATGTCACCCACAGTAAACAAAACCTCCTTACGTTTCCTGTCAAAATACTTCTTGGACTTCCTGTTAGCCTCTTGAAGGTTGCAACATACATTAGTCCAAACTCTCTCCAAATCATCGGAAAAATTCTCCTCCTCCGGCACCGCCGACCCCAATTTGGAGAATGAGCCAAAAGACGGATGTCTCCCAGTACAACAAAAAAAAGGGGAACATCCAGCAGAGAAGGATGTATGATTGTTAAGAGCAAATTCTGTGAGAGGCAGAAACTCGGACCACACCTCTTGATTGTCTGCCACAAAAAAACGCAAAAACTGTTCAACATCCTTGTTCTTTCTTTCAGTCTGTCCATTACACTCAGGATGATACGCAGACGAAAATGACAAATGGACTCCCAACCTGTCACAAAATCCACGCCAAAAGCGAGCCACAAACTGAGGTCCTCTATCAGAAACAATATTCGTGGGAATGCCATGGAGCTTGACAATCTCCTTAACAAACTCCTTAGCGAGTGTCTTGGCGCAGGGCAACTTAATGAATGGAATCAAATGACACATCTTACTAAAACGGTCCACGACCACCCAGATGACAGTAAAACCCTCGGACACAGGAAGATCAGTAATAAAATCCATTGTGACATGCATCCAAGGCACACTAGGAACCTCCAGAGGGCAAAGCAACCCCGCAGCAGGAGTATGTGAAGCCTTTGACCTAGCACACACAGTACAATGACGCACGCAACTGATTACTTCCTTCTGCCATCCAGGCCACCAAAAACTGCGACTGATAAGTCTCTTAGTCTCTAAAATTCCTGGATGACCTGCCAACCGAGACTCATGACACGTCACAAACAAATCTCTCCTAAAGGCTCTAGGCACGAGCAACCTCCCATGGGGAGTGTTAGATGGAGCATCATCTTGAGCTTTCAGAATCCCATTCTCCAAAACGGAGTCCAATGCCGCCACCACAACTCCTTTCTGTAAAATGCTCTCCTCCTCCTCGGCACCGACTGTAGGAGAGAAGCTGCGAGATAAAGCATCGGCTTTAACATTCTTAGTCCCAGGGATATAGGTAACAGAAAAATGAAACCGAGAAAAAAAAGTGCCCACCTAGCTTGACGGGCATTCAAGCGCTTGGCAGCATCCAGATAGATCAAATTCTTATGATCTGTGAAAACATGAATAGGAAATCTAGCGCCTTCCAAAAAATGACGCCATTGTTCAAAAGCAAGTTTAATAGCCAGCAACTCCCTATTTCCAACATCATAATTCAGTTCAGTTTCAGAAATTTTTTTCGAAAGGAAGGCACAAGGATGTACTCCATCCTTGTTCTCCTGAGACAAAACTGCTCCGACCCCCACCGAAGAAGCATCGACCTCGACCAAAAAAGGCTTGGTCTCATCAGGCTGCATAACGATAGGGGCAGAACTGAACCTCTCTTTGAGATACTCAAACACTTCAATGGCCTCAGTAGTCCACTGGACCATATTCGCACCTTTCCTGGTGAGATCGGTCAGAGGCTTAACAATTACAGAAAAATTCTTAATGAATTTCCTGTAATAATTGGCAATACCCAAAAATCTCTGTATAGATTTCAAACCAATAGGCCTAGGCCATTCCTGCACAGCCTGAACCTTCACTGGGCCCATCTCAAAGCCCTCGCTGGAGACAATGTAGCCCAAAAAACTAATTTTCTGCACAGCGAACTCACATTTCTCCAGCTTACCAAAGAGTGAATTATCACTTAATAACTGCAAAACTTCACGTACACTCTGCCAATGGGACTCTACATCTGGTGAATAAATATCAAAATGTCATCCAAATACACAACCACATTCTTACCAATCAAAGGTCTCACGATGTCATTAATAAGGTTCTGAAAAAATGCAGGTGCATTGGTAAGACCAAAAGGCATTACCAGATTCTCAAAATGGCCTACCGGAGTGTTAAAAGCAGTTTTCCATTCATCACCCTCCTTCACTCGTAACAAATTGTATGCCCCCCGGAGATCAATTTTAGAGAACCACTTGGCCCCCACCAACTGGTTAAACAAGTCAGGAATTAACGGCAATGGGTAGGAATTGCGTACGGTAATCTTACTAATTTCACGAAAATCCAGACATGGACGTAAACCCCCGTCCTTTTTTTTAACAAAGAAAAATCCAACTGCCACAGGCGACTTAGGTCTAATCTGACCAGCAGCCAGGCTAGTCTCTATGTACTCCTCCAAGGCCTTTCTTTCAGGGATAGTCAGATTAAACAAGCGACTCTTGGGAAGAGTATCTCCAGGAACAAACTCAATGGCACAATCATAATCCCTATGAGGAGGTGAAACTTGCGACTCCTCCTCCGAAAAAACCCTCCAAAAATCTTGAATAGGTACAGGTAATTCCCCTTTTTCCACAGCCGCAATGCGACCATTACAACATTTATCATAGCACTTCGGACTCCAAGACTTAATCACATTAGTAGACCAGTCCAGCAAAGGATTGTGCAGTTTTAACCAAGGCAAACCGAGAATGACCGGAGAGGGTAAATTATCTAATACAACCAAGTCCAAAATTTCTTGGTGAACTCCATTGATAGTGAGGGGAAATGCAGCAACCTTGTGAGTAATGCATTTCAAGGGAGTGTTATCAATTGCAATTACAGAAATAGGTGATGACAAAGGTTTGGATTTCAATTTAAGGTTTTCCAAAAACCCTGTATCAATCACATTAAGTGTTGAACCACAATCAACAAATACCTGAAATTCAATCAAATTTTCCTGCAAAGTAGTACTCCCAGAAATAAATACGCCTGCAGAGCATAAACAAGTTATACGGGCGTAACTGACCTTTTTTTTTCTTTTCTTAAACGAAGCTCACAATACTTAATCAAATGGTCAGCTTTACCACAATAAAGACACAATCCCTCGGCGAGCCTCCGGTCTCTTTCCTGTGAGGGGAGCGACTTCGCCCCAACCTCCATCAGTTCTCTGCCATCAGAGCAGATTTTCTGGGGACTAGAACCTGGCATTACAGGAGTATTTACCTCATTCTGTCTAAATCTCAGTCTCCTATCCACACGAACAGCTAATTGCATGGCATCATGCAGATTCTCAGGTGCGGGGAATGCAATTAGCAAATCTTTAACCCTTTCACTCAGACCAGCAAGAAATAGACATTTCAGAGCTGGATCATTCCATTTAACTTCTGAGGCCCATCTTCTGAAGTGTGTGCAATAATTTTCAACATCACCTGACCCCTGATTCAAACGCCTGAGTTCTGCCTCAGCAGATGAGATTCAATCAGGATCGTCATATAATAGCCCCATAGCAGAAAAAAATTCTTCTACCGACCTTAAGCATGAATCATTAGGTTGGAGAGAAAAGGTCCATCCCTGTGGTTCTTTGCGCAAAAGTGACATAATAAAACCAATGTGCTGTGATTCATTCCCAGAGGACCTTGGTCTCAAATGAAAATATAACAAACAAGCACTTTTAAAGGAAAAAAAATCTTGCTGTTTACCATAAAAAACATCAGGCAGTCCTACCTTGGATTCCACAAAATGCACTCCAGAACAGCTACTCACGTGTTGCTGGAACTTGGCTACCTCCAGAGACAATCCCTGCAGGCGTTGAGCCAAATCCTGGACGGAAACCATACTGATCTCCGAATTTTTTTTCTTTTAGTTTTTTTTTGGGGCTAGACTTACTGTTATGATCTGCAACAAGTACTAAGGAAAGATAGGGGAAAGCTGTCCCTACAGTAAAACTAAGCTGAATCCCTACAATGTAGCAGGCTGTCTGTTCCTAGCGAACAGACCAGCCTTAGTCCTCGGCTAGTCTGAACGAAGACCTATAGCATAAGGGGAGGGGTCCCTAAAAGAACTAAGCACTGGTACAAAAATGGGACACCTAAACAGAGAAGTTGTTGCAGAACACAAAAAGACAAACAGACAAAAAAGTACTAGAGGTCCCAGAAGGACCAAACGAACTGACAGAGAAAGGCACAGAAGCACCTGGCTAGAGAAACAGTCAAACACTGAAGTCCAGCACAGCCAAAAGGGCGGAGCTGGAATATAAGGCCAGATGGTCACATGACCGCAAAACACAAGATGGAAAAAACAAACAGGAGGGTTCTAACATTTTTTTTGTGTGTAGCGTGATGGGGTGTCATGCATATCAAGATGGGAGTGCCATGTATACCAGGATGGAGGTGCTATGCATACCAGGAAGGGGATTGGGGTGCCATGCATACCAGGATGGGGGTTGGGGTGCCATGCATACCAGGATGGGGATTGGGATGCCATGCATGCCAGGATGGGGGTTTCGTTGTCATGCATACCAGCATGGGGAATGGGATGCCATGCATAACAGGATGGGGTGCCATGCATACCAGGATGGGGGACCATGTATATCAGGATGGGGCAACATATAACAGGAGGAAGAAGCCACATATACCAGGATGGGGGATATTAGTACAGAATTGGGGGACCTTACCCCTACAACAGTGTCAGCAGCAGACCCCCTCCCCCATAACAGGGCATCATGACCACATTTTTTGCTTTCATTTTTTTTCTATTTTACTCCTCTAAAACCTAGGTGCGTCTTATGGTCCAGTGCATCTTATAGTCCAAAAAATATGGTACATTTTTTACCTATGTATTTTCCGCCTCTAATGCAATTTTATGGGGAAGGTCTGCACATAAAACTCAGTGTACCTGCAAAGGAAATTGGCATTTTGTGAATTTAAAACACGCACCGCAGGTCTGTTTACGCTAAGTAAAAAAGAAGCACAATGGACAAGATATTTCTATAAATCCCATCCACGTTACAGGAACTGTAAGACGCTGTGTTTTTGAAGCAGCAAAAATATGCAGGGTCAAAAACTCATCATAGGGATGAATTTTTAAAGAAATTTTCTCATTTTGTAATTTTATCGTCTATTTACATCAAGAACAATATATGGGCCCTTTCAGTCCAATAGTTCATTATAATTCATAATTCCACCTTTCTTAGTAATGGAAATGGCGCTCTTACTTCTTGCACCCCTGTGTGGTCGCCAATGGAATGGTATAACTGCCCCTGATTTGCATTACTGTCAGAAAGACGGGTCACACCTCGAAGACCCATATCTTTCTTGAGAACTAAGATGTAGTGTTGAGCGAGCACTAAAATGCTCGGGTGCTCGAAGCTCGGGCCGAGCTCACCGTGATACTCTGGTGCTCGACCCGAGCAACGAGCCCAATGTTAGTATATGGGAGACCCGAGCATTTTTGCGGCGGCACCCCCGGCAGTCTGTAGAAAGCCTAAAAAGTGACCAAAACTATAGTGACAGTGCTCAAAAGACATGGGGACAGCATGGGCTTCGCCCCAGGAAGCATTTCTGACCCCCAGGTCACTGCTGTCAACAACGTGGTCAGAGGTATTAAGCCACTCTTACGGGCTCACAATAAAACGTTCAAAAACGAAACTGAAACGGTTTTCCTGTGAAATATGTTAAGGAACTTCCTTTCCAGGGTAAAGACTTATGTATAAGGTAAAATAAATAACCAAAAACAAAAATACTCCTACACACCTTGGGCTATGTTCACAAGTAGCATTTTTTATGCGTTTTTGCACTTTTCTATTGCTTTCAACCGTGACAAATGCATTCACCGGGAAATGTAAGTTTAACATTTTATAATCTAATCTGGCCATGTGCTGTGTGACACATGCATACAGTGCTGAAAAGACAGGGGAACAGCATGGGGAAGACCCCTGGAAGCATCTCTGACACCCAGGTCATTGCCTAAAAGTGTGCCCATCAGAAGTGATCCTTGCCGCATCAGAAGATGCAGACTTGCAACTATCCCCGTGCAAGTCCATGTCCCAGGGCAGTGTTCAATTGTACCTCCCCCATTCCTTGCAATGCAAGCGCAAGTATGCAGCCTGCCACAAACCCACCCCCAGGTTGCAATACCATACTGCTAGCTTGCACTTGAAATGGGGCCTTTTAGTTTGGAGGAGGCCGAAGCTGGCCACTACCTCATGGCTGCTTTGGCAGCGAGGTATCCATACTCAGTCCCCAGCCGCCCGGTGGCCGGGTGTCCACACACGCTCCCCAGCCACCTGGGGGCGGCCAGGTGTCCATAAACAGTCCCCAGCCGCCCCTATTTCTCCTTAGAACATCCCCCCACACACTTTTCTTAGCCCGGCCTGCTTTAGGGCAGCATTGGACGAGCCCACCAGAGAACCAGACTCCTTCGGTCCGCCCTGGCTTCTCCATCAGGGGAGTTGAGAGTGCCAAGGTGAGAAACATGATGATGATGATAGAAGTTAGCATCTGCTTTGTTTTCTTGGAATGCAAGCGTAAGTGTGCAACCTGCCACCCACCAACCCCCAGGCTGCAATACCATACTGCTAGCTTGCTTACACTTGAAATTGGGCCTTTTAGGCATGTGGAGGCAGACGCCGGCCACCATGTCATGGCTGCATCGGCGGCCTGGTATCCATACTCAGTCCCCAGCCGCCCGGCAGCCGGGTGTCCACGCTCGGTCCCCAGCCGCCAGGGGGCGGCCGGGTGTCCATACTCGGTACCCAGCCGCCACTCGGGCGGGTGTCCACACACGGTCCCCAGACGCCTGGGGGAGCCGGGTGTCCATAAATGGTCCAGCCGCCCCTATTTCTCCTTGGAACTTCCCCCACACTTTTCTTAGCCCGGCCTGCTTTAGAGCAGCATTGGACGAGCCCACCAGAGAACCAGACTCCTCCGGTGGGCCCTGGCTTCTCCATCAGGGGAGTTGAGAGTGCCAAGGTGAGGAGCATGATGATGATGATGATAGAAGTTAGCATTTGCTTTGTTTTCTTGGAATGCAAGCGCATGTATGTAGTAGCGGCTAGGCCTGAGGTGGTCAGCGTTTTGGCGCATATCCTACCTCCTCCGAGGATTGCTGGATGTTTTCCTGCTACTATCCCAGTTCTATGACTCCTGTTAAAACAAAGCTTCAGGTGATGCATGATGGATGAGGTGGTGGCAAAGGAGAAAGAGTATGAGGAACAGGGACCATTCACATCAATATCAGGCCAGTCAACCACACATGTCTTGTAGGATATGTTTCTGTACCAAAAGGAGCGGTTCGGCTACACAGTTATAGGGTATGCAGTGAGCGCAATGCCTACCAAAAATTTCGAGGCACTCCAATGCCCCTTGGAAGTGACAAGTCCAGGAGCCATTTGGTGAGCTGCATATCCTGCTACATGTTCACAGACTTGCCAGTGGAAAAGCCAAACTTCACATGCCAGAAATGCAAGCTTGTGTCCCTGTTGGAGGAAAAGTTGCGAAATCTAGAAGAGAGGTTAACTACCTTGAAAATCATTAAGGAAGGTGAAGAGTTCTTAGACAGAGCAGAATTATCTCTTCATGATTCAGAAAGAGAAGAAATTCGAACTGCACCTGACGAAACAGAGGAATGGAAGCATGTGACCCACAGAAGCAGGAGGATCGAGAGGCAGTCAGCACCCATACTGCTCAGGAACCAGTACCAGGCTCTCACGCAGGAGAACCATGAAGAAATACAGCAAAATAAGACTTTGCCAGCAATGAATAACCTTGTAAGCCCTCAGAATCCTCCTGGATGGAGAAAGAAGAATGTTGTGAAGAAAAAACGGAGAGTGGTGGTCATGGGGGATTCCCTGTTAAGAGGAACAGAGGCCGCTATCTGCAGACCAGACATAACCTCAAGAGAAATGTGCTGTCTTCCAGGAGCAAAAATTAAAGATGTGTCTGACAGGATATCAAGACTCTTCAGACCTACAGATCACTACCCATTCCTGCTAATACATGTGGGGACAAATGACACCGCAAGAAAGGACCTGGAAACCATCTGCAGTGACTTTGAAGACTTAGGCAAGAAAGTGAAAGAATTGGGAGCGCAGGTGGTCTTCTCATCGATCCTCCCAGTGGATGGCCATGGAACAATGAGGTGGAATAAGATTCTACAGGTGAACAACTGGCTACGTCGATGGTGCCGTCAACAAGGATTTGGATTTCTGGATCACGGAATGAATTACCTATATGATGGACTACTTGCTAGAGATGGGGTGCACCTTACGAAGACTGGAAAACATGTATTTGGAAGTCGCCTTGCTACACTCATCAGAAGAGCTTTAAACTAGAACAATGTGGGAAGGGAAGCAAAAGGCCAGAAAAAGCCATACAGCTGACAAATACTACTGAGATCTCTGCTACTGGAAGTGGAAAGGAAGAACAAAGACAAAACAATTTAAATAATAAAAATATGGGAGGAAGAGAAACCAATCACAAACTAAAATGTTTTTATACAAATGCAGAAAGCATGGGCAACAAACAAGGAGAATTGGAACTACTAATGCAGGAAAAGGAATATGATGTCATTGGAATCACTGAAACTTGGTGGGACGATACACATGATTGGAATAAAAGGCTAAAAGGATACAACTTATTTGCAAGAAACAGACTTGATAAACGAGGAGGAGGTGTTGCATTGTATGTTAGAAAAGCGTATATCTGCACAGAGATTGAAGCTTCAGAGACTGGGAGTTCTGTGGAAACTGTTTGGGTAAGAATACAAGGAGAGAACAACGGAAAGGACACCATTGTAGGCATTTACTACAGGCCACCTGGGCAAGCTGAAGATATGGATGAACTCTTTATGTATCAAATGACCAAGTTCTCCAAAAAATATGACGTAGTGGTCATGGGAGATTTCAACTATCCAGACATTTGTTGGGAATCTCTCTCAAGTAAAACTAACAGGTCAAGCAAATTCTTATCCTCTCTTGCTGACAACTTTATCTTCCAAAAGGTAGGGGAGAAAACAAGGGGATCTGCTACTTTGGATCTAATCCTTATAAACAGGGAGGAAATGGTTGAGGAGGTAAAGGTGGCTGGGACCCTAGGAGGCAGCGATCATGCTATTATAGAATTTTGGATAACTAGAGGAGGAAGACATGTGAAGACTCAAACTTCAAGGTTAGATTTTAGAAAGGCAGATTTTAAGAGACTCAGAAAGAGAATAGGAGGGATCCAATGGCTGGATGTCCTTAAGGACAAAAATGTCCAGGAAGGATGGGAAATTTTTAAAAATGAGACTCTCAAAGCACAATCGTTAACAATCCCGAAAAGTAGGAAGAATGGGAAGCATTTAAGGAAACCAGGATGGATGAACACAGAACTTAAACACATGCTAAAAAGAAAGAAAGAAATGTTTATTAAATGGAAAGAGGGAGGCATATCTAAAGAAGATTATAATGCAGTCTGCAGATCCTGCAGGGCACGTATCAGGTTAGCTAAAACTGACAATGAATTAAGGCTTGCAAGAGATGTCAAAAGCAATAAAAAAGGATTTTGGGGGTATGTCAAAAGTAAAAGAAAAGTCAAAGATGCTATAGGATTTTTACAGGATGAAAATGGAGAAATGGTAAGAGAGGATGTTGAGAAGGCCGAACTTTTTAATTCCTATTTTGCATCTGTTTTCTCTCAGAAAGAAAATGTAACATCAACTGATCTTCACTGTCCTTTTAAAGGAATAGAGGAATCCAAGTTATCTGTAAACAGAAAGATTGTGAGGGAATATTTAGCTAACATAAATGAGTTCAAGTCTCCAGGTCCAGATGAATTACACCCCAGAGTACTGAAGGAGATCGTAGAAGAAATTTTAGAACCACTCTCCATAATCTTTGAAAATTCTTGGAGAACAGGAGAAGTCCCAGAAGACTGGAGAAGAGCAAATGTTGTTCCTATCTTCAAAAAGGGGAAGAAGGTGGACCCAGGGAACTATAGGCCGGTGAGTCTGACTTCTATACCAGGAAAGATCTTTGAACAAATTATTAAACAACATGTATGTAAGTACATGGATAAGAATGAAGTGATTAACCAGAGTCAGCATGGGTTTGTAACTAACAAGTCTTGTCAGACTAACTTAATTTCCTTCTATGACAGAATCACTGACTGGGTGGATCAGGGAAATGCTGTAGATATAGTATATCTTGACTTCAGCAAAGCATTTGACAAAGTATCTCACACCATCCTTATTGAAAAAATGACCAAGTATGCAATGGACCAGGCAACTGTTAGGTGGATTCATAACTGGCTTAGTGATCGGACTCAAAGGGTGGTTGTAAATGGCTTCACATCCAGCTGGATGAATGTCTCAAGTGGGGTACCACAGGGCTCCGTCCTGGGACCTGTATTGTTCAACATCTTTATCAATGATTTAGATGAAGGAATTGAGGGTAAACTGATTAAATTTGCTGATGACACAAAGCTAGGAGGGATAGCTAATACTAGAGAAGAGAGAGAGAGGATTCAAAAAGACCTAAATAAACTGGAGCAGTGGGCAGCAACCAACAGAATGGTTTTTAACAGGGAAAAATGCAAAGTACTACATCTGGGCAATAAAAATGAAAAAAGCATATACAGAATGGGAGGAATAGAGCTAAGCAACAGTACATGTGAAAAAGACTTAGGTATACTAATAGATCATAGACTGAACATGAGTCAACAGTGTGATGCAGCAGCAAAAAAGGCAAATACAATTCTGGGATGTATTAACAGAAGCATATAGTCTAGATCACGTGAAGTCATTATCGGTCTTTACTCCTCTTTGGTCAGACCTCATCTGGAATACTGTGTACAGTTTTGGGCACCACATTTTAAAAAAGACATAGACAAACTGGAGCAAGTTCAGAGAAGAGCGACCAGAATGGTGACTGGTCTGCAAACCATGTCCTATGAGAAACGCTTTCAGGATTTGGGAATGTTTAGCTTGCAAAAAAGAAGACTGAGAGGAGACTTAATAGCTGTCTACAAATATGTCAAGGGCTGTCACATTGTAGAAGGATCATCTTTATTCTCATTTGCACAAGGAAAGACTAGAAGCAATGGGATGAAACTAAATGGGAGGAGACACAGATTAGATATTAGAAAAAACTTTTTGACAGTTAGGGTGATTAATGAGTGGAACAGGCTGCCACGAGAGGTGGTGAGTTCCCCTTCAATGGACGTCTTCAAACAGAGGCTGGACAGACATCTGTCTGAGATGATCTAGTGAATCCTGCTTTGAGCAGGGGGTTGGACCAGATGACCCAGGAGGTTCCTTCCAACTCTACCATTCTATGATTCTATGATTCTATGACATGGAGATCAGTGGGCCTTAACTAAACCGTTTTTTCCATTTATAGCAACTGGGTCTCCTGTGCACTGTTGGCCTAAGCAGTGAATGGAAGGCTTTCCAAAAATTATGAGGAACTGCAATGCCCCTTGAAACAGACGGGGATTACAGCATACTAAAAACCTTCTACCCATTATTGGGGAGTGGGTCTCCCTTAGTGTTCGCCTATGCATTGAAAAGAAAAAGCTGACTAAAATTAGGAGAAAATGCAATGCCCGTTGGAAGAATGGTGGAGGTCGCAGTGGAATAAAAAGACAATATCAATGCCCCTGGGAAAAGCAGTTGAGGTCGCAATAGCTTAACAAGACGGTTTTAATGCCCCTTCGAAGAGACGTGGAGGTTGCAGTAGCTTAACAAGACAATTTTAATGCCCCTTGGAAGAATGGTGGAGGTTGCAGTAGCTTAACAGGACGGTTTTAATGCCCCTTGGAAGAATGGTGGAGGTCGCAGTAGCTTAAAAAGATGGTTTTAATGCCCCTTGGAAGAATGGTGGTGGTCGCAGTAGCTTAACAAGATGGTTTTAATGCCCCTTGGAAAAGTGGTGGAGGTCGCAGTGGAATAAATAGACAATATCAATGCCCCTGGGAAAAGTGGTGGAGGTCGCAGTAGCTTAACAAGACGGTTTTAATGCCCCTTGGAAGAGACGTGGAGGTTGCAGTAGCTTAACAAGACAATTTTAATGCCCCTTGGAAGAATGGTGGAGGTTGCAGTAGCTTAACAGGACGGTTTTAATGCCCCTTGGAAGAATGGTGGAATTCGCAGTGGAATAAAAAGACAATATCAATGCCCCTGGGAAAAGTGGTGGAGGTCGCAGTAGCTTAACAAGACGGTTTTAATGCCCCTTGGAAGAGATGTGCAGGTTGCAGTAGCTTAACAAGACGGTTTTAATGCCCCTTGGAAGAATGGTGGAGGTCGCAGTAGCTTAACAAGATGGTTTTAATGCCCCTGGGAAAAGTGGTGGAGGTCGCAGTGGAATAAAAAGACAATATCAATGCCCCTGGGAAAAGTGGTGGAGGTCGCATGAGCTTAACAAGATGGTTTTAATGCCCCTTGGAAGAATGGTGGAGGTCGCAGTAGCTTAACAAGATGGTTTTAATGCCCATGGTAAAAGTGGTGGAGGTCGCAGTAGCTTAACAAGACGGTTTTATTGCCCCTGGGAAAAGTGGTGGAGGTCGCAGTAGCTTAACAAGACGGTTTAAATGCCCCTTAGAAGAATGGTGGAGGTCGCAGTAGCTTAACAAGACGGTTTTCATGCCCCTTACAAGAGCCATGCAGTACAGCATATTAAAAACATTATTCCCATTATTGGGGAGTGGGTCTCCCATAGTCTTTGCCTATGTCTTCCAAGCAAAAGCTGCCAAAAATTAGGACGGAGGAACTTGCAATGCTGGCAACACGGACCACGGTCACCCTGGTGGTATAGTGGTGGTGGAGGCTGAGGATAAGGAGAAGAGCAAAATACAGCCAAAATGAGGAAGCGTATACCCATATGTGGGTGTGAAGTGGTGCATGGGAATACACCTCCCGAAATAACACAGTGGATTTGACTTTATGTTACTCTGCTGTCATTTGGTGGTGATGAGAAGTCTGGCCCAATCCAGCCCATGTTCATTTTGATAAGGGTCAGCTTGTCAGCATTGTCAGCTGACAGGCGAGTGCGCTTATCAGTTATAATTCCCTCAGCGGCACTAAAAACCCGCTCCGATAACACACTAGCGGCAGGGCAGGCCAGGACCTCCAAGGCGTACAGAGCGAGTTCATTCCAAGTGTCCAGCTTGGATGCCCAAAAATTAAAAGGCACTGAGGACACTGGTACGGTCGGCAAGGTACTCCCTCACCATCTTTTGAAACTTTCCACTCCTTGTGAGAGTACCCTGCGCCTCAGGGCCTGTAAGCTGGGCGGGTCTCAGAAAACTGTCCCAGAACATTGACAGTGTTCCCCTGCCTCTGCTGGATTGGAGTTGCGTCTCTCTCGCCTGTACGCCTTGGTTGGTCAACGAACTGTGACCTCTGCCGCTAGCGTGTTCAGATGGAAATTTTGTTAACAGTTCTGCAGCAAGGGCCTTCTGGTACTGCCCCATTTTTGTAGACCTCTCCACCTCAGGAATAAGAGAGTGAAAGTTCTCCTTGCAGCGGGGGTCTAAAAGTGTCACGAACAAGTAATGACTGTCATCCAACATTTTGACAAAGCGAGGGTCACGGTTAAGGCAGCGTAACATAAAGTCAGCCATGTGTGACAAACTGGTAACGGGCAAGACTTCCGTGTCCTCACCAAGATGACGACTGACCATGCTCTCCTCCTCCTCCTCCCCCCTGTCCTCAGGCCACCCACACTGAATCAACTGTATGACAGTTGTACAGGTACTACCATCTACAGCGCATGATACCAGCTCCTGTTCTTCCTCCTCCTCCTCCTCCTCCTTTCCCTCATTGTCCCCCAATGCATGTTGGGATGAGATGAGGCTGGGCTGTGTGTAATCGACCGCTAAGGCTTCTTTATCCATCTCATCATACTCTGGCTGCAATGCCTCCTCTTTAATTCTCTGCAGAGAGCGTTGCAAAAGACAGACAAGTGGGATGCTGACGCTAATGATGGCGTCATCGCCACTCACCATCTTGGTGGACTCCTCAAAGTTTGTCAAGATGGTACATATGTCAGACATCCAGGTCCACTCCTGAGGTCTTATGTGTGGAGTCTGACCTGAATATCGACGGCCTTGTTGCAGCTGGTACTCCACAACTGCTCTCTTCTGCTCACAAATCCTTTGCAACATGTGGAGGGTAGAGTTCCAACGTGTGGGGACATCACACACCAATCGGTGTGCCGGAAGCTGAAAACGCTGCTGCAACACAGCAAGGGCGGCGGAAGCTGTAGCTGACTTCCGAAAATGAGCTGACAGGCGGCGTACTTTGACGAGCAGATCTGGCAACTCGGGGTACGATTTAAGAAACAGCTGAACCACGAGGTTAAGCACATGAGTCAGGCATGGTACGTGTGTGATCTCGCCTCGCCTTAGAGCCGCCACCAGGTTATGGCCATTGTCACACACGACCATGCCTGGATTTAGGTTCAGCGGTCTCAGCCACAGATCTAGTAACAAAGAAAATGACGGCACTTCCACTACAAAAACTAGGTGTGAACAGGTGCTTACTAAGAGCAGCTACCTCCATATATAATGAACAAATAAAGTAGCACACTGTAACACTGAGTATATAGATATGAAATATGAAATATGAATAGCTTAACTGCTGTAGAAAATAGAAATAAATGAAAAAAATTTTTTGAAAAATTTTTTTGCGCATGTAAATATGAAGTATGGAAAATGAATAGCATTACTGCTGTAAATAAATGAGAAATCTTAGCGCATAAATTGGCCAATTCATGTGTACCTGACAGCCGCGGTAAGGCGTTTCTCGATGTCAGGACCTATAATGTGAATACCTCTCTAAGAGACCTCCGTCTGCTTATGTGTGGGAAAGACAGATCCTGATGCATTTAAAACCACCTGCGGCATGGGGGTGGGGGTGGAGTGCTCAGTCAACGCTAAATCTAGTAACAAAGAAAATGACGGCACTTCCACTACAAAAACTAGGTGTGAACAGGTGCTTACTAAGAGCAGCTACCTCCATATATAATGAACAAATAAAGTAGCACACTGTAACACTGAGTATATAGATATGAAATATGAAATATGAATAGCTTAACTGCTGTAGAAAATAGAAATAAATGAAAAAAATTTTTTGAAAAATTTTTTTGCGCATGTAAATATGAAGTATGGAAAATGAATAGCATTACTGCTGTAAATAAATGAGAAATCTTAGCGCATAAATTGGCCAATTCATGTGTACCTGACAGCCGCGGTAAGGCGTTTCTCGATGTCAGGACCTATAATGTGAATACCTCTCTAAGAGACCTCCGTCTGCTTATGTGTGGGAAAGACAGATCCTGATGCATTTAAAACCACCTGCGGCATGGGGGTGGGGGTGGAGTGCTCAGTCAACGCTAAATCTAGTAACAAAGAAAATGACGGCACTTCCACTACAAAAACTAGGTGTGAACAGGTGCTTACTAAGAGCAGCTACCTCCATATATAATGAACAAATAAAGTAGCACACTGTAACACTGAGTATATAGATATGAAATATGAAATATGAATAGCTTAACTGCCAATTCATGCGCTAAGATTTCTCATTTATTTACAGCAGTAATGCTATTCATTTTCCATACTTCATATTTACATGCGCAAAAAAATTTTTCAAAAAATTTTTTTCATTTATTTCTATTTTCTACAGCAGTTAAGCTATTCATATTTCATATTTCATATCTATATACTCAGTGTTACAGTGTGCTACTTTATTTGTTCATTATATATGGAGGTAGCTGCTCTTAGTAAGCACCTGTTCACACCTAGTTTTTGTAGTGGAAGTGCCGTCATTTTCTTTGTTACTAGATTTAGCGTTGACTGAGCACTCCACCCCCACCCCCATGCCGCAGGTGGTTTTAAATGCATCAGGATCTGTCTTTCCCACACATAAGCAGACGGAGGTCTCTTAGAGAGGTATTCACATTATAGGTCCTGACATCGAGAAACGCCTTACCGCGGCTGTCAGGTACACATGAATTGGCCAATTTATGCGCTAAGATTTCTCATTTATTTACAGCAGTAATGCTATTCATTTTCCATACTTCATATTTACATGCGCAAAAAAATTTTTCAAAAAATTTTTTTCATTTATTTCATTTTCTTTGTTACTAGATTTAGCGTTGACTGAGCACTCCACCCCCACCCCCATGCCGCAGGTGGTTTTAAATGCATCAGGATCTGTCTTTCCCACACATAAGCAGACGGAGGTCTCTTAGAGAGGTATTCACATTATAGGTCCTGACATCGAGAAACGCCTTACCGCGGCTGTCAGGTACACATGAATTGGCCAATTTATGCGCTAAGATTTCTCATTTATTTACAGCAGTAATGCTATTCATTTTCCATACTTCATATTTACATGCGCAAAAAAATTTTTCAAAAAAAAAAAATTTTTTTCATTTATTTCTATTTTCTACAGCAGTTAAGCTATTCATATTTCATATTTCATATCTATATACTCAGTGTTACAGTGTGCTACTTTATTTGTTCATTATATATGGAGGTAGCTGCTCTTAGTAAGCACCTGTTCACACCTAGTTTTTGTAGTGGAAGTGCCGTCATTTTCTTTGTTACTAGATTTAGCGTTGACTGAGCACTCCACCCCCACCCCCATGCCGCAGGTGGTTTTAAATGCATCAGGATCTGTCTTTCCCACACATAAGCAGACGGAGGTCTCTTAGAGAGGTATTCACATTATAGGTCCTGACATCGAGAAACGCCTTACCGCGGCTGTCAGGTACACATGAATTGGCCAATTTATGCGCTAAGATTTCTCATTTATTTACAGCAGTAATGCTATTCATTTTCCATACTTCATATTTACATGCGCAAAAAAATTTTTCAAAAAAAAAAATTTTTTTCATTTATTTCTATTTTCTACAGCAGTTAAGCTATTCATATTTCATATTTCATATCTATATACTCAGTGTTACAGTGTGCTACTTTATTTGTTCATTATATATGGAGGTAGCTGCTCTTAGTAAGCACCTGTTCACACCTAGTTTTTGTAGTGGAAGTGCCGTCATTTTCTTTGTTACTAGATTTAGCGTTGACTGAGCACTCCACCCCCACCCCCATGCCGCAGGTGGTTTTAAATGCATCAGGATCTGTCTTTCCCACACATAAGCAGACGGAGGTCTCTTAGAGAGGTATTCACATTATAGGTCCTGACATCGAGAAACGCCTTACCGCGGCTGTCAGGTACACATGAATTGGCCAATTTATGCGCTAAGATTTCTCATTTATTTACAGCAGTAATGCTATTCATTTTCCATACTTCATATTTACATGCGCAAAAAAATTTTTCAAAAAATTTTTTTCATTTATTTCTATTTTCTACAGCAGTTAAGCTATTCATATTTCATATTTCATATCTATATACTCAGTGTTACAGTGTGCTACTTTATTTGTTCATTATATATGGAGGTAGCTGCTCTTAGTAAGCACCTGTTCACACCTAGTTTTTGTAGTGGAAGTGCCGTCATTTTCTTTGTTACTAGATTTAGCGTTGACTGAGCACTCCACCCCCACCCCCATGCCGCAGGTGGTTTTAAATGCATCAGGATCTGTCTTTCCCACACATAAGCAGACGGAGGTCTCTTAGAGAGGTATTCACATTATAGGTCCTGACATCGAGAAACGCCTTACCGCGGCTGTCAGGTACACATGAATTGGCCAATTTATGCGCTAAGATTTCTCATTTATTTACAGCAGTAATGCTATTCATTTTCCATACTTCATATTTACATGCGCAAAAAAATTTTTCAAAAAATTTTTTTCATTTATTTCTATTTTCTACAGCAGTTAAGCTATTCATATTTCATATTTCATATCTATATACTCAGTGTTACAGTGTGCTACTTTATTTGTTCATTATATATGGAGGTAGCTGCTCTTAGTAAGCACCTGTTCACACCTAGTTTTTGTAGTGGAAGTGCCGTCATTTTCTTTGTTACTAGATTTAGCGTTGACTGAGCACTCCACCCCCACCCCCATGCCGCAGGTGGTTTTAAATGCATCAGGATCTGTCTTTCCCACACATAAGCAGACGGAGGTCTCTTAGAGAGGTATTCACATTATAGGTCCTGACATCGAGAAACGCCTTACCGCGGCTGTCAGGTACACATGAATTGGCCAATTTATGCGCTAAGATTTCTCATTTATTTACAGCAGTAATGCTATTCATTTTCCATACTTCATATTTACATGCGCAAAAAAATTTTTCAAAAAAAAAAAAAAAATTTTTTTCATTTATTTCTATTTTCTACAGCAGTTAAGCTATTCATATTTCATATTTCATATCTATATACTCAGTGTTACAGTGTGCTACTTTATTTGTTCATTATATATGGAGGTAGCTGCTCTTAGTAAGCACCTGTTCACACCTAGTTTTTGTAGTGGAAGTGCCGTCATTTTCTTTGTTACTAGATTTAGCGTTGACTGAGCACTCCACCCCCACCCCCATGCCGCAGGTGGTTTTAAATGCATCAGGATCTGTCTTTCCCACACATAAGCAGACGGAGGTCTCTTAGAGAGGTATTCACATTATAGGTCCTGACATCGAGAAACGCCTTACCGCGGCTGTCAGGTACACATGAATTGGCCAATTTATGCGCTAAGATTTCTCATTTATTTACAGCAGTAATGCTATTCATTTTCCATACTTCATATTTACATGCGCAAAAAAATTTTTCAAAAAATTTTTTTCATTTATTTCTATTTTCTACAGCAGTTAAGCTATTCATATTTCATATTTCATATCTATATACTCAGTGTTACAGTGTGCTACTTTATTTGTTCATTATATATGGAGGTAGCTGCTCTTAGTAAGCACCTGTTCACACCTAGTTTTTGTAGTGGAAGTGCCGTCATTTTCTTTGTTACTAGATTTAGCGTTGACTGAGCACTCCACCCCCACCCCCATGCCGCAGGTGGTTTTAAATGCATCAGGATCTGTCTTTCCCACACATAAGCAGACGGAGGTCTCTTAGAGAGGTATTCACATTATAGGTCCTGACATCGAGAAACGCCTTACCGCGGCTGTCAGGTACACATGAATTGGCCAATTTATGCGCTAAGATTTCTCATTTATTTACAGCAGTAATGCTATTCATTTTCCATACTTCATATTTACATGTGCAAAAAAATTTTTCAAAAAATTTTTTTCATTTATTTCTATTTTCTACAGCAGTTAAGCTATTCATATTTCATATTTCATATCTATATACTCAGTGTTACAGTGTGCTACTTTATTTGTTCATTATATATGGAGGTAGCTGCTCTTAGTAAGCACCTGTTCACACCTAGTTTTTGTAGTGGAAGTGCCGTCATTTTCTTTGTTACTAGATTTAGCGTTGACTGAGCACTCCACCCCCACCCCCATGCCGCAGGTGGTTTTAAATGCATCAGGATCTGTCTTTCCCACACATAAGCAGACGGAGGTCTCTTAGAGAGGTATTCACATTATAGGTCCTGACATCGAGAAACGCCTTACCGCGGCTGTCAGGTACACATGAATTGGCCAATTTATGCGCTAAGATTTCTCATTTATTTACAGCAGTAATGCTATTCATTTTCCATACTTCATATTTACATGCGCAAAAAAATTTTTCAAAAAATTTTTTTCATTTTTTTTCATTTATTTCTATTTTCTACAGCAGTTAAGCTATTCATATTTCATATTTCATATCTATATACTCAGTGTTACAGTGTGCTACTTTATTTGTTCATTATATATGGAGGTAGCTGCTCTTAGTAAGCACCTGTTCACACCTAGTTTTTGTAGTGGAAGTGCCGTCATTTTCTTTGTTACTAGATTTAGCGTTGACTGAGCACTCCACCCCCACCCCCATGCCGCAGGTGGTTTTAAATGCATCAGGATCTGTCTTTCCCACACATAAGCAGACGGAGGTCTCTTAGAGAGGTATTCACATTATAGGTCCTGACATCGAGAAACGCCTTACCGCGGCTGTCAGGTACACATGAATTGGCCAATTTATGCGCTAAGATTTCTCATTTATTTACAGCAGTAATGCTATTCATTTTCCATACTTCATATTTACATGCGCAAAAAAATTTTTCAAAAAAAAATTTTTTTCATTTATTTCTATTTTCTACAGCAGTTAAGCTATTCATATTTCATATTTCATATCTATATACTCAGTGTTACAGTGTGCTACTTTATTTGTTCATTATATATGGAGGTAGCTGCTCTTAGTAAGCACCTGTTCACACCTAGTTTTTGTAGTGGAAGTGCCGTCATTTTCTTTGTTACTAGATTTAGCGTTGACTGAGCACTCCACCCCCACCCCCATGCCGCAGGTGGTTTTAAATGCATCAGGATCTGTCTTTCCCACACATAAGCAGACGGAGGTCTCTTAGAGAGGTATTCACATTATAGGTCCTGACATCGAGAAACGCCTTACCGCGGCTGTCAGGTACACATGAATTGGCCAATTTATGCGCTAAGATTTCTCATTTATTTACAGCAGTAATGCTATTCATTTTCCATACTTCATATTTACATGCGCAAAAAAATTTTTCAAAAAATTTTTTTCATTTATTTCTATTTTCTACAGCAGTTAAGCTATTCATATTTCATATTTCATATCTATATACTCAGTGTTACAGTGTGCTACTTTATTTGTTCATTATATATGGAGGTAGCTGCTCTTAGTAAGCACCTGTTCACACCTAGTTTTTGTAGTGGAAGTGCCGTCATTTTCTTTGTTACTAGATTTAGCGTTGACTGAGCACTCCACCCCCACCCCCATGCCGCAGGTGGTTTTAAATGCATCAGGATCTGTCTTTCCCACACATAAGCAGACGGAGGTCTCTTAGAGAGGTATTCACATTATAGGTCCTGACATCGAGAAACGCCTTACCGCGGCTGTCAGGTACACATGAATTGGCCAATTTATGCGCTAAGATTTCTCATTTATTTACAGCAGTAATGCTATTCATTTTCCATACTTCATATTTACATGCGCAAAAAAATTTTTCAAAAAATTTTTTTCATTTATTTCTATTTTCTACAGCAGTTAAGCTATTCATATTTCATATTTCATATCTATATACTCAGTGTTACAGTGTGCTACTTTATTTGTTCAGCCACAGATCTGTCTGCTCTTTCACAGCTGTCCACAACTCACAAGCAGTGTGAGGTTTATCACCTAAGCTTATGAGTTTCAGCACAGCCTGTTGCCGCTTGGCTGAGGCAGTACTGCAGTGCTTCCAGCTTGTAACGGATATGGTGATATCTGAGATGGAGGCTGAACATGAGGAGGAGGAGGAGGATGATGCGCAGGAGCTGTACACTGTGGGGGCAACTCTGACTGACATAGGGCCCGCAATCCTCGGTGTGGGGAGGATGTGTTCCATCCCAAGGTCCGACTGGGTCCCGGCTTTCACTATGTTTACCCAGTGTGCCGTCAGGGAGATGTACTGTCCCTTGCCACAAGCACTTGTCCACGTGTCCGTTGTCAGGTGGACTCTCCCAGTAACTGCATTGTTGAGGGCACGGCAGATGTTTTGGGACACGTGCTTGTGTAGTGCGGGGATGGCACACCGGGCAAAATAGTGTCGGCTGGGGACCGAGTACCGAGGGACGGCCACCGCCATAAGGTTGTGGAAGGATTCCGTCTCCACCAGCCTAAATGGCAGCATTTCCAACGCAAGCAGTCGTGAAATGTGTGAATCTAGGACTGTGGCCTGTGGGGCGTTGGCTGCGAATTTGCGCTTTCGCTCAAAGCTCTGGGATATGGACAATTGAACGCTGCGGTGGGACGTGGACGTGGACGTTGATGCTGTTTCTTGAGAAACTGCCATAACAAGTGAAGACTGAGAGGAGGGGGCATCTTTGCATGCAGTATGGACAGGGGATTGCCTTGCACGCACAACAGGGGGTTCTATTACATGCACAACAGCGGAAGAAACAGTGGTCGTGGACCCTGTGGTCCGCCCCATAAAGTCGGGTTCTTTGCTGCCATGTGCCTGATCATGCTGGTGGTGGTCAGTCTGGTAATTTTGTCACCCCTGCTAATGCTGGCATGGCAGGTGGTAAAAATGGCCTTTTTGGGGTTATCAGCAGAGTTTTTAAAAAAATTCCAGACTCTGGAAGACCTACCGGTTGTACAGGCAACGTCCCTCGTGTTGGTGTTACGGGGAACTGTTGCCAGCCTTCTGTGTGCGGCCACCACACTGCTTCTTTCTGCCTGTTGGGTTACTCTGCCTCCCTCCCCCTGTGTGCTGCTGGCCTCGCTCTGCATGTCCTCCTGCCGAGTTGGGGCAGTTATTAGATCATCCACCACCTCCTCCTCTTCCACTTGTGCACCACGATCCTCCTCCTCACTTCGTGACAATTGTGTCTCGTCATCGTCCACCTCTTGTGACAAATTGCCAGCGTCGACTTCCTGTGGCCGTGGCTGTTCAAATATTTGGGCAACGCTACATGGGATCTCCTCTTCAACCACTTCAAGCGGAGTAGGCGAGGGGCACAAATATGGAAATGGACCAGTGAACAGCTCTTCAGAGTGTCCAAGTGTGGGATCAGTTGCTGTCTGACGACACTCGGCATGGTGGGAGGAAGGAGCATCAGGGTGAGGAGGAGTATGCGGTCGAGACTCACGGCTACTAAAACTTGACCATGTGGAAGACAGACTGGAGGTGGTGGTGCCTAGGTAACTGGAAGTATTATCTGCTATCCAATTAATAACCTGTTCACACTGATCAGTTCGCAATACTGGTGTTGTAGTGTGCTTCCCTAGTAATTCGGTCAAGAAGTGGGAACGAGAAGATGTGGCTGTTAGTTGTGGTACATTTTCACCTTGGCCACGGCCCCGTCCTCTACACGCACCATCACCAGAACGTCCAGTTCCACGTCCCTTGCCACGCGCCACATTGTAAATGAAGTAAAATAGCTAACACTCACGCTATCAATGGAAAAAGGGTAATAAAAAGGAGATTAGAACCGTGGAAGAGGAAAACCACAGTTCTATTCCTCTGGCCTACACCAGACTCATTTAAACAGATATATTGGTGTCTGACCAGTCAGGGAAACACTATTACAGTTTTTTTTATGGCAAAAAATGCCAAAAGCAGGATAATACAGAGATTTGACCCGTGGAACTGCAAAACCACAGTTATAGTTATGTGGTGTACACCAGACTCTTTTAAACAGATACAGTTAGGTCCATATATATTTGGACAGAGACAATATTTTTCTACTTTTGGTTGTAGACATTGCCACCATGAATTTTAAACAAAACAATTCAGATGTAGTTGAAGTTCAGACTTTCAGCTTTCATTTGAGGGTATCCACATTAAAATTGGATGAAGGGTTTAGGAGTTTCAGCTCCTTAACATGTGCCACCCTGTTTTTAAAGGGACCAAAAGTAATTGGACAGATTAAATAATTGTAAATAAAATGTTCATTTCTAGTACTTAAGAAAATGACGGCACTTCCACTACAAAAACTAGGTGTGAACAGGTGCTTACTAAGAGCAGCTACCTCCATATATAATGAACAAATAAAGTAGCACACTGTAACACTGAGTATATAGATATGAAATATGAATAGTATAACTGCTGTAGAAAATAGAAATAAATGAAAAAAATTTTTGAAAATTTTTTTAGCGCATGTAAATATGAAGTATGGAAAATGAATAGCATTACTGCTGTAAATAAATGAGAAATCTTAGCGCATAAATTGGCCAATTCATGTGTACCTGACAGCCGCGGTAAGGCGTTTCTCGATGTCAGGACCTATCAATGTGAATACCTCTCTAAGAGACCTCCGTCTGCTTATGTGTGGGAAAGACAGATCCTGATGCATTTAAAACCACCTGCGGCATGGGGGTGGGGGTGGAGTGCTCAGTCAACGCTGAATCTAGTAACAAAGAAAATGACGGCACTTCCACTACAAAAACTAGGTACACATGAATTGGCCAATTTATGCGCTAAGATTTCTCATTTATTTACAGCAGTAATGCTATTCATTTTCCATACTTCATATTTACATGCGCTAAAAAAATTTTCAAAAATTTTTTTCATTTATTTCTATTTTCTACAGCAGTTATGCTATTCATATTTCATATCTATATACTCAGTGTTACAGTGTGCTACTTTATTTGTTCATTTCTAGTACTTGGTTGAAAACCCTTTGTTGGCAATGACTGCCTGAAGTCTTGAACTCATGGACATCACCAGATGCTGTGTTTCCTCCTTTTTGATGCTCTGCCAGGTCTTCACTGTGGTGGTTTTCAGTTGCTGTTTGTTTGTGGGCCTTTCTGTCTGAAGTTTAGTCTTTAACAAGTGAAATGCATGCTCAATTGGG
Organism: Phyllobates terribilis; assembly: GCF_046119375.1. NCBI lineage: Eukaryota > Metazoa > Chordata > Amphibia > Anura > Dendrobatidae > Phyllobates > Phyllobates terribilis. The sequence continues at coordinate 336,997,544 of NW_027362768.1, forward strand.
TTGAGATCAGGTGACTGACTTGGCCATTCAAGAATATTCCACTTCTTTGCTTTAATAAACTCCTGGGTTGCTTTGGCTTTATGTTTTGGGTCATTGTCCATCTGTAGTATGAAACGACGACCAATCAGTTTGGCTGCATTTGGCTGGATCTGAGCACACAGTATGGCTCTGAATACATCAGAATTTATTCGGCTGCTTCTGTCCTGTGTCACATGATCAATAAACACTAGTGATCCAGTGCCACTGGCAGCCATGCATGCCCAAGCCATCACACTGCCTCTGCCGTGCTTTACAGATGATGTGGTATGCTTTGGATCATTAGCTGCACCACGCCTTCACCATACTTTTCTCTTTCCATCATTCTGGTAGAGGTTGATCTTGGTTTCATCTGTCCAAAGAACGTTCTTCCAGAACTGTGCTGGCTTTTTAGATGATTTTTAGCAAAGTCCAGTCTAGCCTTTTTCTTCTTGATGCTTATGAGTGGCTTGCACCGTGCAGTGAACCCTCTGTATTTACTTTCATGCAGTCTTCTCTTTATGGTAGATTTGGATATTGATGCGCCTACCTCCTGGAGAGTGTTGTTCACTTGGTTGGCTGTTGTGAAGGGGTTTCTCTTCACCATGGAGATTATTCTGCGATCATCCACCACTGTTGTCTTCCGTGGGCGCCCAGGTCTTTTTGCATTGATGAGTTCACCAGTGCTTTCTTTCTTTCTCAGGATGTACCAAACTGTAGATTTTGCGACTCCTAATAGTGTAGCAATTTCTCAGATGGGTTTTTTCTGTTTTTGAGGCTTAAGGATGGCTTGTTTCACCTGCATGGAGAGCTCCTTTGACCGCATGTTTACTTCACAGCAAAACCTTCCAAATGCAAGCACAACAGCTCAAATCAACTCCAGGCCTTTTATCTGCTTAATTGAGAATGACATAATGAAGGGATTGCCCACACCTGTCCATGAAATAGCCTTTGAGTCAATTGTCCAATTACTTTTGGTCCCTTTAAAAACAGGGTGGCACATGTTAAGGAGCTGAAACTCTTAAACTCTTCATCCAATTTTAATGTGGATACCCTCAAATGAAAGCTGAAAGTCTGAACTTCAACTGCATCTGAATAGTTTTGTTTAAAATTCATTGTGGTAATGTCTAGAACCAAAATTAGAAAAATGTTGTCTCTGTCCAAATACATATGGACCTAACTGTATATTTGTGTCTGACCAGTCAGGGAGACACTATTACAGATTTTTTTATTTCCAAAAAATGCCAAAAGCAGGATAATACAGAGATTTGACCAGTGGAACTGCAAAACCACAGTTCTATTTTTCTGGCCTACACCAAACTCTTTTAAACAGATATATTGGTGTCTAACCAGTCAGGGAGGCACTATTACAGTTTTTTTTACGGCAAAAAATGCCAAAAACAGGATAATACAGAGGTTTGAACCGTGGAGCTGCAAAACCACAGTTATAGTTATGTGGCGTACACCAGACTCTTTTAAACAGATACAGTGGTGGCCAAAAGTATTGGCACCCCTGCAATTCTGTCAGATAATACTCAGTTTCTTCCTGAAAATGATTGCAATCACAAATTCTTTGATATTATTATTAGTCTTCAATGAAAAACCACAAAAAGAATTGTTGTAAAGGCAAATTGGATACAATTCCAAACCAAACCTAAAAATGGGGGTGGACAAAAGTATTGGCACTGTTTGAAAAATCATGTGATGCTTCTCTAATTCATGTAATTAACAGCACCTGCAACTTACCTGTGGCACCTAACAGGTGTTGGCAATAACTAAATCACACTTGCAGCCAGTTAACATGGATTAAAGTTGACTCAACCTCTGTCCTGTGTCCTTGTGTGTACCACATTGAGCATGGAGAAAAGAAAGAAGACCAAAGAACTGTCTAAGGACTTGAGAAACCAAATTGTGAGGAAGCATGAGCAATCTCAAGGCTACAAGTCCATCTCCAAAGACCTGAACGTTACTGTGTCTTCCGTGCGCAGTGTCATCAAGAAGTTTAAAGCCCATGGCACTGTGGCTAACCTCCCTAGATGTGGACGGAAAAGAAAAATGACAAGAGATTTCAACGCAAGATTGTGCGGATGGTGGATAAAGAACCTCGACTAACATCCAAACAAGTTCAAGCTGCCCTGCAGTCCGAGGGTACAATAGTGTCAACCCGTACTATCCGTCAGTGTCTGAATGAAAAGGGACTGTATGGTAGGATACCCAGGAAGACCCCACTTCTTACCCCGAGACATAAAAAAGCCAGGCTGGAGTTTGCCAAAACTTACCTAAGAAAGCCTAAAACGTTTTGGAAGAATGTTCTCTGGTCAGATGAGACAAAAGTAGAGCTTTGTGGGAAAAAGCATCAACATAGAGTGTACAGGGAAAAAAAAGAGGCATTCAAAGAAAAGAACACGGTCCCTACAGTCAAACATGGCGGAGGTTCCCTGATGTTTTGGGGTTGCTTTGCTGCCTCTGGCACTGGACTGCTTGACCGTGTGCATGGCATTATGAAGTCTGAAGACTACCAACAAATTTTGCAGCATAATGTAGGGCCCAGTGTGAGAAAGCTGGGTCTCCCTCAGAGGTCATGGGTCTTCCAGCAGGACAATGACCCAAAACACACTTCCAAAAGCACTATAAAATGGTTTGAGAGAAAGCACTGGAGACTTCTAAGGTGGCCAGCAATGAGTCCAGAACTGAATCCCATAGAACACCTGTGGAGAGATCTCAAAATGGCAGTTTGGAGAAGGCACCCTTCAAATATCAGGGACCTGGAGCAGTTTGCCAAAGAAGAATGGTCTACAATTCCAGCAGAGCATTGTAAGAAACTCATTGATGGTTACCGGAAGCGGTTGTTCGCAGTTATTTTGGCTAAAGCTTGTGCAACCAAGTATTAGGCTGAGGGTGCCAATACTTTTGTCTGGCCCATTTTTGGAGTTTTGTGTGAACTGATCAATGATTTGATTTTTGCTTCATTCTCTTTTGTGTTTTTTCCTTGCAAGCAAATTAAATGACGATAATAATACCAAAGAATTTGTGATTGCAATCATTTTCAGGAAGAAACTGAGTTTTATCTGACAGAATCGCAGGGGTGCCAATACTTTTGGCCACCACTGTATATTGGTGTCTGACCAGTCAGGGAGACACTATTACAGTTTTTTTTATGGCAAAGAATGCCAAAAGCAGGGTAATACAGAGATTTGACCGGTGGAACTGCAAAACCACAGTTCTATTTTGCTGGCCTACACCAGACTCTTTTAAACAGATATATTGGTGTCTGACCAGTCAGGGAGACACTATTTCAGGTTTTTTTTACGGCAAAAAATGCCAAAAACAGTATAATGCAGAGATTTGACCCGTGGAACTGCAAAACCACAGTTCTATTTTTCTGGCCTACACCAGACTATTTTAAACAGATATATTGGTGTCTGAACAGTCACAGACACACTCAATTTTTTTTTTTTTGGGGGGGGGGATAATACCAAAAGGTTAATAAGTCGCGTATTTGTACAGTCTGACTGAGAAAAAAAAAATACAGAATTTAGATGAAAAAAAAAATATTTTTCCTGGCCCCTGAGACTGGGGTGATAAGTCTAGCAATTTGACCAACATGAGCGCACAGGACTGTAATGCAGCGTTTGCTGGTATAACCACTGCGTCTCCTATACAGCCTGCCTGCCTGCCTGATATCTGGAATGGATATTAGTCCTGAGAAGGACTGTTTGTTTGATTTGGCAGGCTTTAGAGACCCTACACTACCTATTTCACACTATATATCTCTCTCTAACTCAGCAGCACCCTCTCTACACTGTCTAATCCGGAGCGACTGTGTCCAAGATGGCGGCGCCCGGTTTTAAATACTCGAGGTGACGGTGTGCGGCCAGCCAATCACTGTAATGCCCACAAACAACATGGCTGCGGCATTACAGTGACTGGCTGGCAATCCCTGCATGTTCATTGGCTCTGTAAAGAGCGCCAAACGTGCAGGGCGGAGACCCGAGCTCCCGCTCGAGTAACCCGGAAATGCTCGGTGCTCGCCGAACATCCCGAGTAGCGTGATGCTCGGGCCAGTAACGAGCACTGTCGAGCATGTTCGCTCAACACTACTAAGATGCCATAAATATTCAAAATGGGAATATCCCTTTTAGAGTTATTTAGGCAACATAATAGCCAGGTACGTAATAATCTGATATCCTCACTTAGAGTCCAGACCCATTAATTATGATAAACAGATTCTCTCCATGTCCTGATTAATTAACATAACTTGTAACATGGCTCTAATTCCTTATTAACAACTTGAAGACAGAAAGCAGATGCTCCTTAATTTCATGTTCCTTTTCTTATCCAGCTAATGACTATCTGTGGCAGTTTATTAAGGGCCTGTGAGGGTTTGGAGACATATAGACTTCCTTAGTTTCATTGCATTTTTTTTTTTTAGAAAACTGCATCTCTTGGATTTTTTTATGGATTTTTTTTTTAAATAATGACTGGAGAGTTATCAATGAGCGTGACATTTCAATTGATCTGTATGGATCAGCTCTGTGGGTATTTGTATTAATTGCATTTTGACGTTTTAAGACATCTGGAGTCACAACTTCGTTTTTTCTTTGCCTACCATTAGCACCTTAATGAAGACATGTAAAAGTTACTTTAGTGCTGTCATTGCAAAAAAAACATTATACTGTTTGGAGGTCTGTGTGGGAGTATTATACTGTTTGGAGGGCTAGTGCGGTCCACTATATAGTGTGGAGAGGTGTGGGGGCCATTATACTGCATGGAGGGCTGTGTGGGGGCCATTATACTGCATGGAGAGCTGTGTGGGGGCCATTATATAGCATGGAGGGCTGTGTGGCGGTCACAGTTTGGGTATTATAGTGTGTTGGGTTGGGGTCATCATACTTTGCCGGAATAGTTGAGGTGGGGTGCAGTAGGGTGATCATACTGTACATGTGGAGGGTAATTTGGGGGAATCATACAGCATTTGTTAGCATCATATTTTATGGGGAGCAATGAAAGGGGAATCTAGGCCTTCAGTAGGAGGAAAATTACTTTGTAACGGCTGCAAAGTTATGAGGTATGCTCTTTTGTGACTCCGCCGAATATTTTTTTTGGGGGGATGGGAGTGGAGGGGACCATTTAAAACTTCTGCTATGGGGTGTCATGATTTCTTTGTACACCCCTGACTTTAAGCAGTGAATGACTTTTGTTATCTCAGACAAAGGTTGGGATATATAAGTCAAAAAATGGGATAGACTTTGACACGGGCCAAATTTCAGAGGCAAGACGACAGGATTAGAGCAAAAGAAAACAACAGGTCTTGTGGGGTGTTCCCTGTATGCAGTGGTCCAAGGAAGGGCAGCCAGTAAACCACAGTCATCGGTTTCCAACATTAGCGGATGTAACCAGAAGTTTGCCACTGTGGAAGAACAATAAATGTGCCCTTTGTAGTCGAATAGCTCATCATACTGCATAATTCTACATGCTTTGGATCTCCCATTACCCTTTGGGCCCCTGTGTAGCCGCACTGGTTCCACCAATGGTATGTCTGTCCCTGGTTCCCAAAGCTCATTGGTGCACATGAGGAGAGAAAGCTAGCCGGTCAGGTCTAATTGTAGATCATGTACCGTGATGGTCTCTCCCAGAATAAAGCGGGCCAAAAGACAAAGAACATGACCAGACAATTTGTTAGGGAACCACTATTAACTAGGAATGAAAACTGAGTTACCCTGGAAATACAAGAAAGAAACACAGATAAATTTCACATTCACCTAGCCCAGGTCAGTTAGGACCCCTGCGCTACATAACCGACAGGCCTAGGATGTACTATAAGATAACCTATAATTTGCCTGACCTATGGTTCCACCTAATGTGGTAACCGAATGTTACCCAGAGCAAGGATGTAATCAGATGGGTGCAAGAGGCGGCCCCTGCAGTGGTGCAGCGCAGAGATTCACAAACTTAACAATTCTCTAAGATTACAATTCTGTTATGCTATCTGTACCCAAGCTCACCCACTGAGGGGAGTATCTAGCCAAACTCGCTCTATAGTCCGCGGGCACACTCCCACTGGGATCCCTGTGGTGGGGCCTGAGCTCAGGACTTACCGGCTGTTAACTGATCACTGAAGAAGCTGCCTGATTGTCCGTTCAGCAGTTTAGCTGGGAGACCGAGGAGTGGATCCTGGGCTTGTCACAGGAGCGCAGTTTTAGCCTGACAGGTTAGCAGTAGGCCATTCACATCACAGCAGATGCTTTGGGGGAAATCTAACTCTGCATCCAACCATAGTCGTCCCCCAAAAGTAATTCTTCCTCTCTTGCAGGAGTCACAGGCAAAGTTACACCTTTCCTCAAAGTTCTGCTCAGCTCCCAGCACACATCACACACTGAGCTTCAGGATCCCATGCAATTCACCTGCTCTGTCTACTTCCTGCTTCCACAGACTAAAACAACATCAAGCCCACCATAGAGTCCCTTTAAGAGGCAACAGAGACCTCTTGTGGCCGGAGTCTGATACTGGAACAATGTCCAAATATTCCCATCTCACACAATTACACCGAAGAACTACAGTAGCACAAGTTGGTATCTTACTGCATTGGCGGCACAGAGAGAAGAGGCCCCTGTGCAAGACCAATTTATGGACACTTTGCAGTCCAATAGCTCATTATAATGCACAATTCCACCTGCTTTGGAGGTGGTCATGGGCTCCTTTACCACTTGGGCCCCTGAGCGACTCCAGGGGTTGTATCTATGATATGTTCGCCCCTGGCTTGCTGTGCATGGAGGCTAGTCAGAGTGCTCATGCTGCCTCAGTCACTTCACCAAAAGCACCTATATTGTGCATTTCAGCATCAGAACTGGTCCATGGAACAACGGAAGACGATAGCCTGTTCTGGTTAATTATATTTTATGTTACATAATGTGGTTGACTGTGCATTTCTGCATGTGCATTTCTTACTTGGGGAAGAGGTGTCACCAAAATGTTCCATGGGTACGAGCCAATGTGATGATCAGGGCAATTTTCAGCTAGTAAGCTTTGGGTCCTGGCTTTCATGTAAATATTAGTTTGGCAACCACCTATCAAAGCATTGCATAGACTCCACTGCAAAAACTGTCCAAGAATCCTTTGAAGAACATGAAAAAGAATTCAAGGTGTTGACTTACCCTTCAAATTCCATCGATCTCAACCCAATTGGGCATCAATCATTTTTCCAAATTTTTCCATCACAGGAGTTACCATATCCTGGGTAAAGGCAGGAAGGGGGTATTTTTTGATGGTGAGCATTCAGAATAATTCCAATTTTTCGATCCAAGGTACCACAATGCAACAATGAAGAAAAGTAGTTTGTGAGAACATTCAGCTCATAGAGCTGGATAAAGAGACCTGGAGCTGAGGCGTCTTAGCTTGAATTATAACCCAATCCTACATTTTCTTATGTGGCGCCTCTGAGGGTTCAGTCGCCACAGAGGTACTGCATCTCACCCAGAGGTGTGGTATCCCACTCTCAGGTAAGGATGGAGTGCTGCCCGGAACCCTAACACCTGCATCCAACACATCCACTTCAGTAGGGCAGGGTGAGATTGCTCCTAAGGGAGAGCACAGTACCTGGTCCCTGGCTGGAGTGGAGGGGAACCAAGTGAGGGAGAACCATGTAGTGGGTGTGGGTGGAGGACGTAGTTCAGGGGAGCACTTGTGAAGGAGGTATATAAAAAGGGGAACCATCTTGAGAGAGTGTGTTCAGTCAGAGGAGGAGAGTGTGGGGAGCAGGGTCTCTGCATGAGCTCTGCCCCAGAGTGGGTGACGCGCCCCCTGGGCCATATTCTTTAGGGGGAATATCCGGAGCCGGATCAGATGGGAGTTGTAGTCTTCCGAGTGGCTGTGACCCGGTCCGTGCCCAGGGTGTCAAGCTCAGAGTATGTGGCAGTCCTACAGATGTTAATAAGTTCTTAATGTCGACTACGCCACCCGTTGTATTGCGGTCACTATGGCCGCCGCTGCAGCAGGGTCCGCTGAGGCTGATGGTGTAGGTGCAGCTTTTGATGGTATAACCCCCAACGGGTGGGGTATAGCCTCAGGGGGTCAGGTGCAGAGGATGGGGGTTGTGGTGGTGCAGCATAGATGTTAAAGGAAGACAGAGTCGGGTTATGCAGTTAAGGGTATTTACTCACTGCTGATGTTCCGGTCACTCCAGCTTCAAGTGACCTCCCGAGCCGTGCTGCATCCACCAGGTCCTGGATCCAGCCAACCCCCAAGCGAGTCCGGAGCGTGACCCTGAGCTCTCCTTCTGTCCTTTCTCTGGCCGTCCCCACTAGTGATCCACCCAGGTCCAGCTCCCTCGGGCCTTCTGTTGGGAGACCCTTGGCCTTGGGTTCCCTGACCCTCCACGTGGTATGCCTTCGGGGTGGATGTGGTGGGTGGCCGTGGCAGACGCTGCCCACGGCCTCCGGTCTCTGGCTGGGGTGTGTTTTTGCCCCCACCAGCTTGGGTTCCGGTACCCTGATGCCGACTCTTCACCCGTGGATTGGATTTGGGGTCTCAGAGTCCTCTCTTCTGTTTCCCCCTCTGGGTCTCTCTTGCTTTCTCCTCTCTCTCTCTCTGGGGCTGCTCTGCTCCTCTGCTTCTTACTCTGACAGACTGACTGACCCTGTTCTTTCATGGTGCCCACCTTATATACACCCTCTATGTGTGAGCTCAGGTGACCAGCACCCAATGAGCTCCTATCTTTACCCAGGCTGCTCCCCCTATCTGCCCCTACACTACTTGGGATGTACCACCCCCCTCCCACTCCAGCCAGGAACAGACTCGGTCGTACCTGCACATTTCTAAGTGGGAGTACCGTCGGCCTGTTCCTCGGAAATGGGATGTATGTAGTGCATGCAGCCTACCGAGCTCAGTTCCACACTCCATCCTTACCCGGGAGTGGAATATCACACCTCTGGGTTGAGGTGCAATACCCCTGTAGCAGCCGAATCCTCAGGGTGCTACATGGGCCTAGCAGAGAGGCCCAAGACTTTGAAGGAGAGAGGAGCAGGAGAGAAGGCTCCAGGAGGAACGAGGGAATCCTAGGGGTACGGGCAGTGCTGGAGGCCACCCGTACGCCCGAATCTACCTGGTGTGGAAGGATCAAGACGCAGAGGGGACCGGCCCCTAAACTAGTGGAGAACTACAAGGCTCAGCTAGGAACCGGAGGCATCTGTACTTGCAGGGTGCAGTGGCCACAACCACAATTACATCGCCGAAAAGGTGGCCACAGAGGGTCCAGGGGACTGCAGGTCGCCCAACAAGACCTGAGGCTACTGGATTGGGACGCTGATTGTGAGGCGCAGGGCAGGAGGGCGAGAGCCAGCACTGGAAGACGACTGAGGAAGGCACATAGAAAGGGGTCCTGTCAGGCACTCTTGAACTACCTGAGGGATTGCTGAACCCCGGCTTGGTGAACGCAGCGCGACGTGGGAGGCTGTAAGCTGGAGAGTGCAACCTGAGGAACTTAACAACTGTGAGTAAACTCGGAAGACTGCACTCCACTGTCTGTGTGATTACTATCTGCGCCATCTCCCCTGCACTACAATGCCCAGCACCACCTATATCACCTATAACATCTACACTGCCCTGGAGCTAAGCTCTATCTGTGGATAGCCACACCAGCTTTGCTGCACTAACATCAGCTCCAGAGGACCTGCTCCGCAGCGGCGGCTCCCTTTAGCCGCATACCACAGGTGGCGTCACGAACTTTATATTTAAACTATAAAATCCCCAGTAAATAAACCCCTTTTGATTGACCGCCCTGGGTCACGGACCGGGTCACCGCCACTGTGACATTTCCCCAAGCAACGACCGGCCCGGCACCGAGTACCCCACGGCCCAGGGGGTGCGTCACTTACAATGTGTTAATGAAGTGGGAGTGAAATGCCAACATTTTTAGGCATTAATTCAAGAAGAGATAGGCACAATATGGGGCCTTCAAGCATGACATTGAGATTGTCTATGTACATGTAGCACCCTGAGGATTCGGCTGCTACAGGGGTATTGCACCTCAAGCCAGAGGTGTGGTATTCCACTCCCGGGTAAGGATGGAGTGTGGAACTGAGCTAGTTAGCTGCATACACTACATACATCCCATTTCCGGGGGACAGATCGACGGTACTCCCACCAGTTTATGTGCAGGTACGACAGCGTCTGTCCCTGGCTGGAGTGGGAGGGGGGTGGAACATCCCAGTAGTGTAGGGGCAGATAGGGGGAGCAGTCTGGGTAAAGCTAGGAGCTCATTGGGTGCTGGTCACCTGAGCTCACACATAGAGGGAGTATATAAGGTGGGCACCATCTTAGATCAGGGTCAGTCTGTCAGAGTTTAGTCAGAGGAGCAGAGCAGAGAAGCTCAGCCAGAAGGGCTGACAGGGAGTTGTGGTTCCGGCTGGGCCCAGCTCCAAGGCCAAATCTGAGAGAGAGAGAGGAGTCAGAAGGACCCAGAGAGAAGAAGCAGGAACCCCAAGACCCCAGAATACAAACAGCAGGGTGAAGGGTTGGCACCCAGGGTACCGGATCCCAAGCTGGCAGAGGACAAAGCACACCTTAGCCAGAGACCGGAGGTCGTGGGCAGGATCTGCCACGACCCTCACTAAATCCACCAGGAAGGCAGACCAAGTATAGGGTCAGGGAACCCAGAAGAGGTGTACCCACCAAGAGACCCGAGGGAGCCGGACATAGGTGGATCCCTGGTGAGAACGGCCAGAAGAGAGGGAAAGTCAGACAGGAGCTCAGGACCACGCTCCAGAATTACTTGGGGGTTGGCCGAGTCCAGGACCTGGTGGACGCAGCACGGCTCGGGTGGTCGCTTCAGGCCAGAGTGACCATAAGAACACCCGTAAGTAAAAACCCCTGAACTGCACAGCCCGACTCTGAGTCTTCTTGCTGATTCATCCTGCACCTGCACAACCACCATCCTCTACACCTGACCCCCTGAGGCTATACCCCTCCCGTTGGGGGTTATACTACCAGAGCTGCACACACACCACCAGCCTCAGCGGACCCTTCTGCAGCGGCGGCCTTTTGACCGCAAATCAACGGGTGGCGTAGTCGACATTAAGGACCTTTAACAACATCTGTAAAGACTGCCACACACTGAGTTTGACACCCTGGGCACGGACCGGGTCACCGCCACTCGGAGACTACAACCCCCATCTGATCCGGCTCCGGGTAATCCCCAAACAGCACTGGCCCAGGGGGCGCGTCATACAAGTTAATCGGCACTTGTTTCATAATCTGTTCCTATGAGCCAGGACCCAACAATCAGCTGATCTGTGGCATGTTTATACGGCTGATCGAATACGTGTTTACAAAGGCCAATGATCTTGGGGTCCAATCATCACTTTTCTTTGTGGAATTACCCAAACCAAACTGTGAGGAGGCACATTTTGGAACCCTGCTTTGGGCACCAAATGTGCCTGCGAATAATATGTACAAATAGCATTAGATACAACTGTACCTTGTAAAAACGTCTCATAATAAGTGACCTTATTGCCTTTTTCAGCCAACAATAGCATTCATATTTGAAGATGGAAAAAAATTGAAATATGGGCCATAAGGCAACCTTTACTATGTCCCAGTTATCACACCAAGCTCATAGTGTCATCCAACATCGTAGAAAGACATTTGGAATTTGCAGTAGGGTACAGTCAAATACCTGTTTCATCTTCACGCCTCAATGCAGTAACCGCCCTTTTGCCCTTTGTGAACACGACCTACGTAGACAGTCAGCCAAGGTTCATTGCGAGGCCAACCGTAGCCTCAAGAATTTCTAGACTAACCTTCATAAAGACATTTTTGGAAGTAAAAAAAACAAGAAAAGAGACAGAAAAACAGGAAAATGTCAAGGGTGGCTGTTGAGAAATTTAGAGTTTCAACCAGACTGGAAACTCCATGACTTTGTGTCTCTGGTAGAGATTTGTGAAGTCTTAGGAGACAAACGTTTTTAGATCCTATCTCAAGATGTGGCTTCTGATGTGTCGATGCACCAAGGGGATAGCCCCACAGCTCCGGTGGCCACTTTCTTTACTGACAACGATTGCAGCATCAGGTGCAGGCAGACCGGCGGGAGGATTAGCAAAAGCCAACGCAACGCTCGGAATTTCTGATTGGGCTTTATGTTGACGATGAATGCCAAAAAACACATTACAGTCGATGAAAGAAACAATTTGACCTTTCTACGGTTCTTCAAAAGATCATATCTGTCTGATGCATTCAGAAGCTTTAATCGTCGTACTCCATGTTCCAGTGCTAGGATATAAAGCTTTCGATAATCCACATCTCAGAGATGCTCAACCTTTTATCATATTCCTGCAGGCAGCACAAAGTGGATACTTATCACACAAAAAAAGTTTAATTATAGGAGCTCACGTCTTTCCTTTATACTGTCAGGGCCCTTGTACCACTGTTGACAAAGAAGTAAACGTGTTGTCATTTGTAGGCTCTCCACTGACATATCCCATCGTAATATCCAAATTTTTAACATGAGCTAATTGCATAAAGATTAAGCCATAATTACTCCATGTGATAAGTACATATTCATCGTATTATCCCATCTCCATGATAAGACGACGCTGTCGGAAAGAGTTAGACAAAGTCAGACCAATATGGCGGCTTTATTCGTGGTGTGTTTGGTATTGCAGCTCAGCTTCATTGAAGTTGATGGGATTGAGCTGCAATACCACAGACAGCCTGAGGACTGGTGGCGCTGTTTGGAAATGAATTCAGCCATGTTTTATCTCTGGACAAACTCTTTAAAAAATAACTAAACTTTCATTTAATTTTTTTAAATATTTTTTTTCAAAAATGGAAAGCTATGAAACTTTGCAATTCACTTTATCAGGGAATTTGTCTTCATTACTGTTAAAAAAAAATGCATATAAGTGGCTTATAAACCCCTGCTTTTCCCCAGTCTATTTTTCTGTTGTCATCTGCATTTGTGACACTCGCAGCCCTGCCCTGGGAAGAGATGGTGGGGGTACTCGGAACCGGGTCAGATGTTAGTGGGGATGCAGTCGTGGACCGGACCCGTCCCATGCCCAGGGCATTCACATTAAAAATGATGTTAGGGCATTCAGGCTTGAGTGGTTTTAACGACTACGCCACCTGCGGTGTCTGATGATGTGCCACCAGCGCTGCTAGCAGTCCTCTGAGGCCGGGTGTTGTGGCAGCTTGCGATGGTATAACTCCCCACAGGCGGAGCTGTGCCTCAGGGCAGATGAGACAGGAGGATGGGAGAGTAGTCCTGGGTCACTCAGGTGCGGTGTGGTGCAGTGTGGAAATAAAGAGTCCGGAGGCCACAGGGATAGTCTTCCAGGGTTTTTACTCACAGTTGTTAAAGCTCAGCCGCAAGGCTTCTCCCTGCTCCTCACGGATCACTGCGGCCACCAGGGATGAGGGCTCAGCGCACCCAGGTGCTTCAGGTGCCTGGATCAGGACCCTCGGAGTGTTCCTAACTGTCCCCTTTGAACCTCTCCTGTAAGTGTGCGTGCAAAGGCTGGGTCTCCCTCTGGACTATGCACAGATAAAGGGTAAGGCGGCAATTCCGTTCCGCCTGTCACCCGACGGGATCCACTGTAGCCTACCGGGCTTCTCTGACAGAGACGTGAAGTGGCAAAGTCAGATGTCGGGGGCCGGTACCCCTCTTGCAGCAGGAGTCCCTCTGGCAGGGCCAGAATGGAGAGTACAGGTGGCGTACGCCGCTCCGTCCGTGCTCTCTGGGATCGTTTTGCTTGTGGAGCTCTACTCCTGAACTCTGGGCCTTCTTGGTGATGGTCCCTGATGATGGTGGAGACATAGGTTAACTCCACCTGCCCCTTGCCCCAAGGCCAGGGCATGAGGGCCATCCACTGCAGGTTCACACAGGATCCACGATCAGTGTTGAAGTTTACAATCCAAGGACCTTCAGCCCAAAAATGGCTGAGTATTAAGTATGAAATTATGTGTGCAAACTAAAAGTGTGTTCTACCCTTCCACCCACTACATGGTTCCCCCCACTTGTGATCCTGCTGAGGCAGCACTATGGTGCATACTTGCCTCCCATAGGTCGGAGTGTGTAGTGTTGAATGTAGATTTAAGGTCCTGATTAGTACACCTTCCTTACCTGCGTGAGGAGACACTACACCTGCTGACAGGCTGCAGTATCCCCCCTTGTGGCGACCGAACCCTCAGGGGCGCCACACATTGATATCAGAATATACTCATATAGAGTACAGTTGATGACAGTGATGGGTCAGAGCCTGTCTCTTCCTCTTAGGCTATGTTCACACACGTGTGTTTTGCTGCGTATTTTGCAGCAGATTTTTTTGCAAATTTTCAGCTGCGTCTAGCAGTACCAGCAAAGTCTATGAGAAACCAGAATTCTCTGTTCACACATGTTGCTTTTTTTGCTGCGGATTTTATGCCTTGGTTGTGTTTTTGGAAAATAAAGTATGTCACTTCTTTCAGCATTTTTTCACCCATAGGAAGTAATGAGTGGTGAAAAAAACGCTGCAAAAAACGCACCTGCGTTTTTTCAGTGTTTTTGATGGCAAGATAGAATGGGATTCTTTTTTTTTCACAGAACTTTATGTACATGCCTAAATAGATACAGAAGGACAGTGGAAAAAACGCATCAAAAATGCATCAAAAAATGAAGGAAAACCTGCATTTTTGGCGCAGCTGTTTTCCTGCCAGAGAAAAGTTGTCAGCAGATTTGCAGCAGATTTAACTGCAGAAAAAAACACAACGTGTGTGAACATAACCTTAATGTTATACTTATCAGAACAATCTCCTGCGGCAGGTTAACAGTAGAAGAAAAGACAGGTGCTGACCCATCACTGCCATCATCTGTACTCCAAATGAGTATATTCTGATATCAATGCTGCTGAAGGCAAAAATAGACTGGGGAAAAGCAGAAGTTTGGAAGCCACTTACATGCAGTTTTTTACAGGAATGATGAAAAGTCTCATAATAAAGTGGTTTGCAAAGTTTAAAAACTTAAAACTTAGACAAAATTATAAAAATAAATTAAAATTTAGGTTTTTTTGAACGAAAAGTCAGGTAGGAGAAAAGAAAATCCATGCTAGACAAAATTATTAAAAAAAAAATAAAGTTTAGGTCCTCTTTAACGAAAAGTCAAGTAGTAGAAAAGGAGACCAGTCTCTTACATTTGGTGATAATCGGTATATGAAACTTTACAAGACCAGTGATAAAATCTCAAAACGAAAATATGTTCTTCAGTTTTACCACAACTTCATTTCCATTGTAGATCAGTGACTCAGTCTATATATTAATATTTGGGGGAAGTTTATAAAATCTAGTATTTCATATATCAGTCTTAAGTGCACTGTAGTAAGATGTACGTAATTTATTCAGAGGAACACACCCGTATTACTCACGGACAAAAATTTTGAGATTCACTTAGATTTTGATTTTCACAAAGCTTGCTGCTTCATTGTTTTAAGAATTTTTACTCAGATGGTTAACAAAATATAGTTATCTGCATTTCAGAAGTTTTAAAACTTTTATTGACAAATACATGAAGTTAAGGCAAAGACATGATATTTACAGTGTTGTCCATTATTATTCAAGACTTCTGCCCTTCACCCTGGCAGCTGCAGAGCGGCCTCTGAGCCAAATCCAGGCTGACGAAAGCCTAATCAGTGCTTGGAATTTATCACAATTTCTATGCTTTTGTTTGTCCCCCCGATTTTTGAGGAATGACCAAATGTTCTCAACGGGATTGAGATTGAAGGAATTTTTTGGCCATGAACCCAAAATTTCAACCACTTAGTCATCACTTTTGCGTTAAGACATAGTCTCTATCATGCTGGATACATCTTTGTTCATCACCACATTGCTCCTGGATCATTGGGAAAAGTTGGTCTTGGAGGATCCTTAGATGCCATTCTTTATTCATGACATTGTTCCTAGACAAAATTCTGAGTGAGCCCCCACACATGAATGGTCTCAGGACGCCTTACTATTGGCATGACATAGTCTCCATGGTAACGTTCACCTTTTCGTCTACAGACAATCATTTTTCCAGATGTCCAAAACAATCTGAAGAGGCCTTCGTCAGAGAAACTAATAGTTTTTTGCTGCCCCTCTTGAGACTAGGCCAGCCTCTAAAAGCCTTTGTTTTGCTATTTCTGCAGATGCATTGTGACCTGCCTGCTGCCATTCCTGAGCAAGCCCTGCACTGGTGTTGAACCAATCCTGTATCTGAATACTTTTTTTTTGGAGACTTTCTTGGCCCATGCTGCACTTATTTGGCTACCCTGAAGCCTACTTCACAGCAATTGAATCTCTCATTTTTCATTTTTTGATGAGCTAATAAATAGTTGATTTAGGGGAAATCTTACAAGCTGCAACATCCTTGCCTGTAAAGCCTTTTGAAGTAAAACAATGATGACTGTACATGTTTCTTTGGAGGTAATCATGATTAAAGGGCTTCTCCACTACTAGGAAAACCCCTTCTTATTCTGAATATTAGACCCCATTAAAATACAAAACAGTCATACTCACCTCTCGTGCTGGCGCTGTTCCAGTGATGTCGGCACTCACTTTCCCAGTGCTCAATTGAGACTGTTAAATCACGCGAGGCCTGCACCTAATCAGTGCTGGCTTCACTGTCTCCACCTTTGGACAAATTGGATATCAAAAGGAAGTTATATAGTTACATAGTTACATAGTTTATAAGGCCGAAAAAAGACAAGCGTCCATCCAGTTCAGCCTATTTCTCGTGCACTGCAGCTATTCCGCAGCGTTGATCCAGGGGAAGGCAAAAAAAAAACTATGCGGTATAGGCCAATTTACATCACTGAGGAAAAATTCACTTCCCGACACCAATCTGGCAGTCAGATTAAATCCCTGGATTAATTAACTATCACTAAGCATAAGATGTAATTTTATTGTTCTCAAGAAAGGCGTCCAGGCCTCTCTTGAACTCATTAAGTGAGTTGGACATCACCACTTCCTCTCCCAGAGAGTTCCAGAGTCTCACGGCTCTGACCGTAAAGAATCCCCTTCTATGCTGGTGCAGGAACCTCCTTTCCTCCAGACGCATAGTGTGCCCCCTCGTCTTTGTCACCATCCTTGGTATAAACAGGTCATGGGAGAGATCTCTGTACTGCCCCCTGATGTATTTATACATGTTTATGAGGTCTCCCCTAAGCCTTCTCTTTTCCAACGTAAATAGGCCTAATTTTGACAACCTCTCTGGGTATTCTAGTCCCTCCATTCCCTTTATTACCTTAGTCGCCCTCCTTTGTACCCTCTCTCGCTCCAATATGTCTTTCCTGAGCACCGGAGCCCAGAACTGTGCACAATATTCTAAGTGCGGCCTTACCAGCGCTTTATACAGAGGAAGAACAATGTTCACATCATATGCCCCTATTCCTCTTCTGATGCATGCCATGACTCTATTTGCCTTCGCAGCTGCTGCCTGACACTGGGCACTCCAATTTAATTTGCTATTAACCAAGACGCCCAGGTCCTTCTCCATGTCAGATTTCCCCAACGGTTTCCCATTTAATATGTATGGGTGACTGCTGTTTTTCTTTCCCATGTGCATGACCTTACATTTATCGGCATTGAACCCCATTTGCCATTTTTTGGCCCAACTCCCCAATTTATCTAAATCCTCCTGTAGCTGTGCCCTATCCTCATCTATATTAACTACTTTACAAAGTTTAGTATCATCTGCAAATATTGCTAATTTACTATGCAACGCTTTCACTAGATCATTAATAAATATGTTAAATAATATAGGGCCCAAGACAGACCCTTGAGGCATCCCGCTAGTAACCCTGACACACCCTGAGTTTACTCCATTGATAACCAAGCAGCCGCAGCCTTGACTTTTTATTGAGGTTTGATTTGTTCAAAAGCAGGGAGAGTGAAACCAGCACTGATTGGGCACAAGACTGGCATGACGTAACAACCGCACTTGAGCCCCAGGAACACGAGTGCTGACATCTCTGGAACGTCTTCCACACTGGAGGTGAGTATAAGTGCTTTTATTTAAATGGGGCAAACATTCAGATTGAGAAGGGGTTGTCCTAGTAGTGGCCAACTTCTTTAATAAAAGAAGCAATGATTTCCAGCACCAGCCCCCTTTTAAAATTACCATTCTGCTCTTATAATTGAATCAGCATGGTAGAGTGATATCAGCTGCCCTGTCCTCGTTAACACTTTCTCCTGAGAAAGCCCGTCTGTAACGGGTCATGGGGCGGTAGCCGCTGGCGATGTACCTGGCGATGTACTTGTCTCCCATGCCCTGGCCTGCTACAGAAAAATGGGGTCTTTATTTGGTGTGTGTGGGGTCATTTTATTTCTACGGACACCTCCCAGTCCTGCTCTGCCATGTTTTGCATGACGTCAGTTCCCTTCGACCCCAAGCAAAGGAAACCACACCGGTTTATAAAAACAAAGTTCTCTTTACTAAAAATCCGGCTTGCATACATAGAATATTCATAGAATCATAGAATGGTAGAGTTGGAAGGGACCTTCTGGTTCATCTGGTCCAACCCCCTGCTCAAAGCAGGATTCACTAGATCATCTCAGACAGATGTCTTTCCAGCCTCTGTTTGAAGACGTCCATTGAAGGGGAACTCACCACCTCTCGTGGCAGCCTGTTCCACTCATTAATCACCCTAACTGTCAAAAAGTTTTTTCTAATATCTAATCTGTGTCTCCTCCCATTTAGTTTCATCCCATTGCTTCTAGTCTTTCCTTGTGCAAATGAGAATAAAGATGATCCTTCTACAATGTGACAGCCCTTGACATATTTGTAGACAGCTATTAAGTCTCCTCTCAGTCTTCTTTTTTGCAAGCTAAACATTCCCAAATCCTGCAACCGTTCCTCATAGGACATGGTTTGCAGACCAGTCACCTTTCTGGTCGCTCTTCTCTGAACTTGCTCCAGTTTGTCTATGTCTTTTTTAAAATGTGGTGCCCAAAACTGTACACAGTATTCCAGATGAGGTCTAACCAAAGAGGAGTAAAGACCGATAATGACTTCACGTGATCTAGACTGTATGCTTCTGTTAATACATCCCAGAATTGTATTTGCCTTTTTTGCTGCTGCATCACACTGTTGACTCATGTTCAGTCTATGATCTATTAGTATACCTAAGTCTTTTTCACATGTACTGTTGCTTAGCTCTATTCCTCCCATTCTGTATATGCTTTTTTCATTTTTATTGCCCAGATGTAGTACTTTGCATTTTTCCCTGTTAAAAACCATTCTGTTGGTTGCTGCCCACTGCTCCAGTTTATTTAGGTATTTTTGAATCCTCTCTCTCTCTTCTCTAGTATTAGCTATCCCTCCTAACTTTGTGTCATCAGCAAATTTAATCAGCTTACCCTGATTGTTGTCATGTTCTTTTGTCCGATACAGTGGTACACTTCCAATGGATATGAACAGGGTCACAGTTGGATAATTGCAGCTTAAGTCGGGTACCTCCATCTTCCCTGTATAGTGCCACACGGGTCAATGTGTTACTCTGTTACTACTACACTGCAGCCCAATTCCAGGGAACCACACAAGGTGCACCTCTGGATGTCACCTCACTGAGCGTGCCCCCCAGCCATGCTGACTCTGTCTCTCACTCCGACCACAGCTTCCAAGGCATGGCCAACACTATTTTGTCCCCTGTAGTCCTTTAGGGACCCTTGTAAAGTTCCTCTTCCTATTCTCATCGCCGACACACACACACAGTCCTGAGCACTCTTTTCTGAGGATGTCCTATCTTCTTTCTTTCATTCTCTTCTCTTACTAACTGCCTACACAAAACTGAAACTAACCCACAGGTACCTATTACTGATACCAGTCCCCCCAGGATGAAGCTAGACACAAAACGCGCGTTGGGACCCTTTTTTGCAATACTCTCAGGTTGTACCTCTTAATCCTTCCCTTTACATGTACACTCTTGTTTATGTCTAATCTACAAGCATGTTAATGTATTTGAACAGTATCACTATTGCACTTTGCATCCCTAATGCACCTTTTCTCCTGGATTTGAGCAAACATGACAAACTATTTATTACGTATCATATTGCACCTTGTTTCATTAAATCATTCAGTGCCTTACAGGACTGTTTGTCTGCTTAAACCTAATGCACTTTAGCATTGTGGCATTTAAATGTACTTAAATTATTCAATCATGTGGTATGAATATGTTTATTATATAGCCTCTTACTGAACTATGCCTCATCACTAGGATGTATACTATTCTTTAATTTGGTGCAGTCTTAGCTATTTGGCATTTGAAATATTTTTCAAGTCAATTAATATTCCCATATTTATCTTAGAATTAGGCCCTCTTGAAGTTGGGTGCATATTACTTGTGAATTTTAATCACCTTTGAATCAGCTCAGTTTTTTCCCCCGGGAAGGGTTGTGTTGTATAGCTAGTGAGTGTAGCTTTCTCTGCATCTGTTTTCTCCATTCTTTTTTAAGAATAAGTCGTAGAGTATTGTTTGTGAACATTAATAAAGATTTGACTGATTTGAAGTGGCTTCAGCTGCCTTTCTTCATAGGTTTGTTCTCTTACGAACTGCCTACATCAAACTGAAACTAACCCACAGAACCCTATTACTGCTCCCCAAGCATAGACAAGCCCTAGAGTTAATCCTAACATCACATTGCGGGTGAACAGCTACTTCTCCAGCATCAGACTCTAGCACCAGACCCAGAGTTCATGCACCAGGAGGCCTACCTCAGGCTTCGGGGTGGTCAACCATCTAATCATTAGCTGGACCAAGAGTGGCTGACCACGAGCAGTATCCACCCCCCCTCATGGATCCCAGTGTGACAATTTTTGGCATCTCTTTGGACTCATCTTCATCCCCACTAATGTCCATCAGCCATGATGCTTCCTCTTCTGTGCTCTTGTCGTGAATCACCATTTTCTTTCTGCTCTGCGCTGCGCAATGCTTCCTCCTTGACACCGAAGCAGAAAATGACTGTTTAACTTCAATCGCTCTCTCATTTGCGTAACAGGTCTGCTCCCCAAACTCCTGACTACGCCAAATGTAAAGGGGCACGGAGCAGTAGTCGCGGATGAGGCACTCGTCTTCCACGTCTGCCCGCTACAGGGAAACGGGGTTTTGATTTGGTGTGTGCTTTTTCTACAGACATCTCCCAGTCCTGCTCTGCCATGCTTTACATGGCACCAGTTATCTTCAACCCCAAGACAAGAGAACCACACATAGAAACAAAGTTCTATTTACTATCAATCTGGCTTGCATACATAGAATAGCAAGAGTTGCAGTTGTCTTGTTCTTTTGTCCGAGACAGTGGTACTTTCCCAATGGATATGGACAACATCACAGTAGGATAATTGCAGCTTAAGTCAGGTACCTCCATTTTCCCAGTATAGTACCACACGGGTCAATATGTTATGCTGTGACTACTATACTTCATCCCACTTCCAGAGAACCATGGAAGGCGCACCTCTGGATGTTACCTCACTGTGTCACGTCACGGACCACAGCTTCCTAGGTCTGTGTTACACGCATGCCGCTAGGTTTAGATAGGGCGAGACGGGTTTCATGAATTCTTTGGAATCCTGGGGGAACCGTTACTCACGGTGACCATAAGCTGCAGCTTCTCTTAGGCTTTCGATAGATTCAATTGCTGACCAGACACATCTGACAAGAGTCTTTTTCAACAGTCTAACAGTGGAATTTAATCTGAAGCACGGCCAGTGCAATTCAGGGATATTACAGAAACAATATTCATTACAGTACAGTCTGAGTTTCTTGCGCAACCCGCTCCAGTAACAATACAGTAGCTTCTTCACAAGGCATAGTATTACAGTCTCTTCAGTAGCACAATTCAGCATAGATTAGATCTCTTAGCAGCACACTTCTATGCATACACAACCACAGGCTTTTCCTTCACAAGGACACAATAGTGCACAGCATTCTTTATCCTGCATGGAGATGGAGGGGGGAGGGTTTGATGAGGGAGATGATCCCTGTGACACAATTCCTTCCAGTCCTTATCTTCCTGCCCACTAATACTCTGCACTGTTAGTTCAGGGAGTTTATCTGACCTATGTTTACTTTCTCTCCTGATCTGAATCGTGTTCAGTTGCCTTCTGTCAGATCCAGATAACACACCACCTTTCTCTTCGGCTTCAGCCAGACTACAATAACAAGTTCCCCACAATCCTCCTGGGGCTCTGCTAAAACACTCCCTGTCTCCTGTGACTGTGTTAACCCCTCTATTTGCTGGATGCTTCTGAACCACAACACTTCCTGTCTCCTGTGCTTGTGTTATTTGTAATAGTTGCTGGATGCTTTTGAAGCAACAGCACTACTTCTGCATGTCACACCTGGCCTACACTATTTCATCCCCTGTAGCCCCTTAGGGACCCTTGTAAAGTTTGTGACTGTATGTCACCCCCAACTTGCCTGCTTAAAGTAGACTGCTGCCCCCATTGGGATTTTCTTGCTTCCTATTATCTTCACCCACACACATGGTCATGAGTACTCTTTTCTGATGGTGTCCTTACTTCTTTATTTCTCTCTCTTCTCTTACTAACTGCCTACACAAAACTGAAACTAACCCAGAGGTCCCTATTACTCCTCCCCAACCATGGGCCGGCCCTACAATTAACCCTAACACACCTGACTAGCAGAAACTGCGGCCTCCAGGAGGATAATACATATGATACAGTATATTTAAAATACATTTAAAATAACAGGAGTTTTCCAGCGAGATGAATTGTTATCCCTTCTACCCTCACATGGCATCAAATTTGGTCACTGTATCTGTGGCACCCCAGGGGTCTGGTCTCCACAGTAATAGCAATGTTATGTCTGAGAGCAGGTGAGAGGTCTCTTGGTCAGGAATCCTATGCATGCCACACCTCCTGCCCAGTCCTGGGAGGGGAAGAACTTCCCCTATATAAAGCTGGGGCTGAGGCAGGGTTAGTGAGTAGAGTAGAGAGAAGAAGAGGAGCAGCATAGGAAAGAAAGATCAGGAGCTCAGTGGGAGCAGTGCTAAAAGGAATCAGGGGCTGGCAGCTGAAGAGCTCGCCCTGATTGAAGAGTTACCACCGGACCCGGAGTCCGAGGCTGTGGGGATTAACCCAGACCAAGCAGCAGAAACCGCCCGGCAGGGGATTTCAGGTCCTCTGGCCAAGAAACCCGGGGAACGGTCACACGCATGGGACCAGCACCGCCGTCGTGGAGCAGAAGCCACTAGAAGGCCCCGAGTCACCGGCCATACGGGTGAGCACCACACGGTACACTCAGGGACGTGGGCTACCTTTACCCGCCTCTAGCAAGGAAGCCAGAAGAGTACAATTAGTTGGGGAGGCCTACAACTCCGCCTGGCCAAGGGGGATCCCATCTGCTCAAGGACTGACCAGGCCCCGACCGCTAGCCAGTACTCCGGGAGGGTCTATCTTTGTCACCAGTAAAGACCCTGAACTACACCGCATCGTCTCTGAGTGGTTCCTACTACCCCCATCATCCACGTCGGCTGCCCTGAGGCCATACCCCTCCCATTGGGGGTTATACCATCCACGCTGCACCATCCTTCCACCGGCCTCAGCGGTCTGCCCTGCAGCGGCAGCTCCATAGCTGCATTCAACGGGTGGCGTAGTCGTCCTACATCTACTGCTAATATACCGCCACTTAGTCTGACTCCCTGGGCACGGACCGGGTCATCGCCACGAGACTACTACCCCTATCCGATCCGGCTCCGGGTAGGCTCCCGCGTGCGCAACGCTGCGCGACTCAGGCCCAGGGGCGCGTCAGCTTTTGGCGTAGTCGGCAGGATACCGTGCCCGCAACCACCGGGTACTGCGTGCCTGAAAAAGAGACTTTTAAACTAACCTGTGGTGAAGATTCCCGCCATCCGGCGCCATCTTCAGCCTTCTTCCCGCCATCCGCGAAGATTCCCGCCATCCGGCGCCATCTTCAGCCTTCTTCCCGCCATCCGTGAAGTTTTCCCGCCATCCGGCGCGATTTTCAGCCTTCTTCCCGCCTTCCGTGGAGTTTTCCCGCCGTTGGACGCCATCTTGAAGACGCCGCGCGGGAAGAAGAGGGGCGTGGACTCCAAAAGCGCGCGAGAACTGAAGCCCCGCCTCACGTCCAGACGTCGCGTAAGGTCCTGGAAGGAGCCCAGCAGACGCTGATGTCACAGGAGCACGACGGAAGGTCCTCAACCCTGACGATCCACTGCGGAGCCGCGGCCTACGGAAGAGGATCATTGCAAGGTAGGCCACGGTCCACTAGGGGGGAGGAAGATGTCGGATACGGAGGAGAGCTTCACTGCCTCAACCCCCGCCAGCGCCAGCGCTGCTGCAGTCATGCCTTTTACCATGCCCTATATCTCGGGAGCAGCCTGGCTACCCCAATACTCAGGGGAGTCACATACCCTGAATGACTTTAGAGAAAAGCTGGATAGCCTCTTCCAGGTGTACCCCCTCACAGAAGAGCAAAAAGTGAGCATCCTGGTGGCCCAACTAACCGGGGCAGCCCAAAGGGAGGTAAAGTCCTGGCCACCTGGGAGGAGGACTGTCGCGGGGATACTAACCCGGCTGAGGGACACCTTTGATACCCGCACCTCAGCCGAGATTAAGCTTAAATTCTATGGGTGCAAGCAGCGAGCACATGAGAGTATAAGGGACTATGCACTAAACCTACAAGAGGCCCTGAGAGCCATTAAGCAGACCGACCCCGACAGTGTGGGAAACGAGGACAGGCTGTTGACCGAACAATTTATAGAGGGACTATATTGCAATGTCCACCGAACCCAGTTGCGGGCCATAGCCTTACAGGATCCTCATCTGGACTTTGCACAGTTCAAGGATAGAGCCATCCGGGTGCTCCGAGAACCGGCACCGGGTGGCGTTGTGACCCACAGGCGCCCAGCTATCACTTACCACCAGGAGGCGGCGCCCTTGTCGGCAGGGCCTGTGGGGGCTGATGCGCAGGCTTTGAACAATGACCCGGCTCCAGACCTGCACCATCAGGTCCAAGAGCTAGCTAAAAGCGTTGCTGCGCTAACCCGAACTGTGGAGTCTTTACAGGTTTCCACTCCAGGGAAGATCCAGCTGGCATCCGGACCAGAGGACATCCCGTGGCGTCGACCAAGGAGGACCCCACCGGCCAGAGGAAGACCCAGCGACCGATACAACGAGGACGGACAACCCATCTGCCGCCGCTGCAATCAACCTGGACATATGGCAAGGTACTGTCCTTTAAACTGGCACAACCTGGGGTAGAGGGCCAACCCCCAGGAAAAAGATCACCAGGCCCATCGAGCTGGCGCGACAAATATGTGGGAGGACGTCCAGTCTTGCCTGTGGTACTGGATGGCATTCCTATGAGTGCCCTACTGGACACCGGGTCACAGGTCACCACCATCCCGTGCGTGCTCTTCAAGCAGTACTGGAATGACTCGGATATAACCCGCTACCCTGACGACGACTTGAGTATTATTGCCAGCAATGGTCAACCCGTGCCGCAGATCGGATTTAAAGAAATGACCATTAAAATCGGTAGAGTCGAACTGGCAGCACAGGGACTGATCATTGTGGACATTGACAAGCGTGAGAGTCACCCAAAGATAACTCTAGGAACTAATGTGATTGAGAATTGTCTTGCAGAGGTGATTTTCATTTTACAGCAGGTTGCCAAGAACGCCAGCTTCGGCCAGCAGCAAGTGCTCCAGAAAGAGATCCGGGCACTGATGCGACGGCAACAAGTGGAACTCTCCGGCGGTGAGATTGGTAGCGTAAGAATGTGTGACCCTTTCCCTATTGCCATACCCCCGAAAAGTGAAATGATGATTTGGTGCCGGGCAGCTATTGGTCTGAGAGGTAGAGATTACCAGGCCATGGTAGAGCCAGTCTACTCAGACAGTAGGCCCACCATTTTGACAGCCCGGGGGGTAGTTGATGTACGCCATGGGAGGGTACCCGTTCGCATAATAAATATTGGAAAAAGGGAAGTATACCTGCCCCGGTATGCTACGCTAGCCAAATTATATACTATCAACCAAAATTCTATACAGTCTGTGGAACCCTTGCCTCCATCTCATCCGGAGGAAGGTAACGGCTCTGAGAAAATAATGGAGGATTGGTGTCAGCAACTACATTTGGGTACTGACTCCACTCCCTCCCACCAGAAACAGGGAGTCTACCGGGTGGTTCAAGAGTACGAGAGAGTGTTTAGTAAACACCCGTTAGACTTCGGGCGAGTCAAGGGGGTAGAACACCACATCCCCACGGGAGACCATCCTCCCATAAAAGAGAGGTATCGGCCCGTACCCCCTGCACACTACCAACACGCCAAGGGGATGCTTAGAGACATGAAGGAGGATGGGGTAATCAGGGATAGCTGTAGCCCCTGGGCAGCTCCACTAGTCTTGGTCAAAAAGAAAGACAACACCATGAGAATGTGTGTAGATTACCGGAAAATTAACCGTATCACACACAAAGATGCGTACCCCTTACCAAGAATAGAGGAGTCTTTGGCTGCTTTAAAATCTGCTAACTTCTTCTCCACCTTGGATCTCACTAGCGGGTACTGGCAGGTTCCTGTAGCAGAGGCGGATCGGGAGAAGACCGCATTCACCACCCCGATGGGACTTAGCGAGTTTACCTGCATGCCGTTTGGACTCTGCAACGCACCAGGAACCTTCCAGCGATTGATGGAGTGCTGTCTGGGACACGGGAACTTTGAGACGGTCCTGTTATACCTGGACGATGTCATCGTCTACTCCAAGACCTACGAGGACCACCTGAAGCACCTGGCGGAAGTGTTTGAAGCTCTGGCAAGTTACGGCCTAAAGGTGAAACCTTCCAAGTGTCACCTCCTGAAGCCAAAGGTGCAGTACCTGGGACACGTGGTGAGTGCTGACGGAGTGGCTCCCGACCCTGATAAGATCACCGCAATTAAGGAATGGCCAAGCCCCTCCAGTGTAAAGGAAGTGAGGCAGTTCCTCGTGTTGGTAGGCTACTACCGAAGGTTCATTCCCGGTTTCACCAAAAAGGCAGCTCCTATGCAGGACCTCCTGATAGGCCAGTCCAGGAAGGCCAAGAACCAGAAGCCGCCCTTCAGATGGGAGAAGTTGGAAGAAGAGTCCTTCCGCCAGCTGAAGATGGCCCTCACGGGGGATGAAATCCTGGTGTACCCTGATTATAGCCAGCCCTTTATCCTCTACACCGACGCCAGTAACATTGGGCTAGGAGCCGTACTATCCCAGATCCAGCAGGGGAAAGAACGGGTAATTGCTTACGCCAGCCGAAAACTGCGACCCACCGAAAGAAACCCTGAGAATTACAGCTCATTTAAGCTAGAGTTCCTGGCAGTGGTGTGGGCAGTCACCGAACGCTTTAAGCACTACCTCGCTTCTTCCCGGTTCACCGTGTACACGGATAACAACCCGTTGACACACCTGGACACTGCAAGACTCGGTGCCCTAGAGCAGAGATGGATGGCCCGCTTGTCCAACTATGAGTTTACAATCAAATACCGGGCAGGACGCTCCAATACCAACGCAGACGCCCTGTCCAGGATGCCAAACCTACCGGACGTAGGGGAAGATTCAGAGGAACTGGAAGAAGTTGAGCTCCCCGCGTTCCACCGTCATGGGACTATCCAGTATTCCCACCGTGTAAGAAGTAAGCAAACCGCTACGTTCAACCCCTTACCTCATTACAACTGGGTGGAGACGCAAGACAGTGACCCTGCCGTCCGTCTGGTAAAGGAGATGCTGACTCGGCCAGATGCACGCCTTGACCCAGACGCTCCGGAGGAAGCCAAGCAACTGTGGGCCGAGAAGAGTCGACTGTTCCT
Source organism: Phyllobates terribilis (assembly GCF_046119375.1). Lineage (NCBI taxonomy): Eukaryota > Metazoa > Chordata > Amphibia > Anura > Dendrobatidae > Phyllobates > Phyllobates terribilis. Next base: position 337,025,380 of record NW_027362768.1, read on the forward strand.
TTATAAGGGAAAGTTGTGCCGCAGAATGGTTAACTCCCGGACGCATGAACTAATCTGGCAAGTAGTGGTGCCAAGAAGAGACGCAGCTATGGTGATGGAGGCATACCACGACGGAGCTGGGCATTTCGGATGGAAGAAGCTGGAGTTTCTGCTGCGCGGGCGGTTCCATTGGGTAGGCATGAGAGGAACCATCGAGAGGTGGTGCAGAGATTGTGGCCCATGCAACTTAAGAAGGAGGGACCGTGCCAGCCAGAAGACTCCCCTGCGGTCCATCATCACCAGACAGCCGTTGGAACTGGTAGCCTTGGATCATGTAAAACTGACCCCAAGCAGAAGTGGCTACGTCTACGCGTTAACCATCGTGGATCACTACTCCCGGTTCTTGGTTGTCGTCCCCGTCAAGGACTTAACAGCTCACACAGCAGCTAGAGCCTTCCAGCAGCACTTCCGCCGTCCGCATCGATACCCGGAGCAGGTGCTGACGGACCAGGGGCCTGCCTTTGAAGCGGAGGTCTTCCAGGAGTTCTGCACCCTGTATGGATGCCGGAAGATAAGAACAACACCCTATCACCCGCAAACTAATGGACTTTGTGAGAAAATGAACCAGGTGGTGATAGATCTCCTGAAAACATTGCACCTGGAGGAACGCAGTCTGTGGCCTGAGAAGCTGCCCGACCTGGTGGACCTATACAACCACATCCCTGTAGGTTCCACCAACTGTACCCCGGCTTACCTAATGAGGGCAAGACCTGGTAAGCTTCCTGTTGATCTGGAGATGGGAGTCCTGACACCCGAGGACACTTCACCAGAAGCCAACTGGGACACAGAGAGGCAGCAGCAATACCGAAAAGTACAGGAGAGCGTGGAGCGTAGTCTCTGTCAAGCTAGGGAAAGACAAGAGAAAACTTACAACCAGTATGCTCCCGCTGTTCCCCTGGTGCCCGGAGAGCAGGTCTTGAAGAGGAAAAGACGGCTCCACAAGTTGGACGACCAATGGGAGAAGGACCCGTACACCGTACTGCCCTCAAGCCACGACAACCCGAAGATCTGTACAATCAGTAAAGACGGAGGGGAAACCACAGCCATTGTATCCCGGGATCACCTAAAGAAGTGTCCCGAACAGCTACGGAACCCTGAAGAGGAACAAGAGGACCCTCGACCCGCACAGGAAAGGGAAGATATGGTTAGTACTGTGCTCGGAGACTTCCCTCGGTCTTGGACTCAAGTCAATGGTGCTGTTGTGGTACCCGTCCTCACGTTCCTCCAACCAGCATCCCAAGTGCCTACGGAGACACAGGTAGAACTGGAAGAACAGCCGGTCCAGGAGGCAGAAGGCCCCACACAAGCAGACCAGGAAAATCAACCCTCTGCTTATAGTGAGCCTGCCATACCCCTAGTGAACCAAAGAGTCCGTAGACGGCTGCCCAGTTTACCCTTGACAGCTCCTATACCCTGTAGCTCAGGACCAATCAACCAGCTCCGTAGGTCCACTAGGGTCACTAGAGGCCAGCTGCCCATACGGTGGAGGATCTAAATGTTCAAGCTATTTTATTAATGTTTACCTGTTTATTGTTGCTTGTGTATAATTATGTGTTTCTAGTTATTTATAGGAGTCTTTGGTGGATTTACCGGGAATCCTTTGTGCATATAGTTGGAGCGTAACCCAGGACGGACTGAAAGACTGTTAAGGACTCGGGGCAGGACAGACCCCTACCTGGTTACGTCTCCCTGTGTTGGTGAAATGGACACCCTTGTTTTCCTCAAAAGTTACACCCGGTTGCGGACACGCCGTGACCACCTTATGTGTTGTTTCTATTAGAATGTTATTGTTTGCACCTTGTTATGTTTACAAAAGTATGTTTAGTCCCGGAGTACTAACTTTCACTAGGGGGGAATGTGGCACCCCAGGGGTCTGGTCTCCACAGTAATAGCAATGTTATGTCTGAGAGCAGGTGGGAGGTCTCTTGGTCAGGAATCCTATGCATGCCACACCTCCTGCCCAGTCCTGGGAGGGGAAGAACTTCCCCTATATAAAGCTGGGGCTGAGGCAGGGTTAGTGAGTAGAGTAGAGAGAAGAAGAGGAGCAGCATAGGAAAGAAAGATCAGGAGCTCAGTGGGAGCAGTGCTAAAAGGAATCAGGGGCTGGCAGCTGAAGAGCTCGCCCTGATTGAAGAGTTACCACCGGACCCGGAGTCCGAGGCTGTGGGGATTAACCCAGACCCAGCAGCAGAAACCGCCCGGCAGGGGATTTCAGGTCCTCTGGCCAAGAAACCCGAAGGCACGGTCACACGCGTGGGACCAGCACCGCCGTCGTGGAGCGGAAGCCACTAGAAGGCCCCGAGTCACCGGCCATACGGGTGAGCACCACACGGTACACTCAGGGACGTGGGCTACCTTTACCCGCCTCTAGCAAGGAAGCCAGAAGAGTACAATTAGTTGGGGAGGCCTACAACTCCGCCTGGCCAAGGGGGATCCCATCTGCTCAAGGACTGACCAGGCCCCGACCGCTAGCCAGTACTCCGGGAGGGTCTATCTTTGTCACCAGTAAAGACCCTGAACTACACCGCATCGTCTCTGAGTGGTTCCTACTACCCCCATCATCCACGTCGGCTGCCCTGAGGCCATACCCCTCCCGTTGGGGGTTATACCATCCACGCTGCACCATCCTTCCACCGGCCTCAGCGGTCTGCCCTGCAGCGGCAGCTCCATAGCTGCATTCAACGGGTGGCGTAGTCGTCCTACATCTACTGCTAATATACCGCCACTTAGTCTGACTCCCTGGGCACGGACCGGGTCATCGCCACGAGACTACTACCCCTATCCGATCCGGCTCCGGGTAGGCTCCCGCGTGCGCAACGCTGCGCGACTCAGGCCCAGGGGCGCGTCATATCTACAGTGTGAACACTAATAATACTCAATATTTAACTGAGAGTGGCAAAGCTTTTGTGTCTATGCCTTCCTCTTGTCACTGTTTGTATTTAATACAATATGCACGGATTCTTTTAGAGAGATTATATACGATATACAGTACAGACCAAAAGTTTGGACTCACCTTCTCATTTAAAGATTTTTCTGTATTTTCATGACTTTGAAAATTGTACATTCACACTGAAGGCATCAAAACTATGAATTAACACATGTGGAATTATATACTTAACAAAAAAGTGTGAAACAACTGAAAATATGTCTTATATTCTAGGTTCTTCAAAGTAGCCACCTTTTGCTTTGATGACTGCTTTGCACACTCTTGGCATTCTCTTGATGAGCTTCAAGAGGTAGTCACCGGAAATGGTTTTCACTTCACAGGTGTGCCCTGTCAGGTTTAATAAGTGGGATTTCTTGCCTTATGAATGGGGTTGGGACCATCAGTTGTGTTGTCCAGAAGTCAAGTGGATACACAGCTGATAGTCCTACTGAATAGACTGTTAGAATTTGTATTATGGCAAGAAAAAAGCAGCTAAGTAAAGAAAAACGAGTAAAGTAATGAAGGTCAGTCAGTCCGAAAAATTGGGCAAACTTTGAATGTGTCCCCAAGTGCAGTTGCAAAAACCATCAAGCGCTACAAAGAAACTGGCTCACATGAGGACCGCCCCAGGAAAAGAAGACCAAGAGTCATCTCTGCTTCTGAGGATAAGTTTATCCGAGTCACCAGCCTCAGAAATAGCAGGTTAACAGCAGCTCAGATTAGAGACCAGGTCAATGCCACACAGAGTTCTAGCAGCAGACACACCTCTACAACAACTGTTAAGAGGAGACTTTGTGCAGCAGGCCTTCATGGTAAAATAGTTGTTGGAAACCACTGCTTAGGACAGGCAACAAGCAGAAGAGACTTGTTTGGGCTAAAGAGCACAAGGAATGGACATTAGACCAGTGGAAATCTGTGCTTTGGTCTGATGAGTCCAAATTTGAGATCTTTGGTTCCAACCACCGTGTCTTTGTGCGACGCAGAAAAGGTGAACGGATGGACTCTACATGCCTGGTTCCCACCATGAAGCATGGAGGAGGAGGTGTGATGGTGTGGGGGTGCTTTGCTGGTGACACTGTTGGGGATTTATTCAAAATTGAAGGCATACTGAACCAGCATGGATACCACAGCATCTTGCAGTGGCATGCTGTTCCATCCGGTTTGCATTTAGTTGGACCATCATTTATTTTTCAACAGGACAATGACCCCAAACACACCTCCAGGCTTTGACCAAGAAGGAGAGTGATGGGGTGCTACGCCAAATGACCTGGCCTCCACAGTCACCATTGCTTGGTTTTTGTCTTGTTTGCATTCTGTGCAAATTAGGGGTGTGGCATCCCCCTTGTTGAGCTGGTTAGTATATACAGTTATATGAAAAAGTATGGGCACCCCTATTAATCTTAATCTTAATGTTTTATAAAAATTGGTGATTTTGCAACAGCTATTTCAGTTTGATATATGTAATAACTGTTGGACACAGTAATGTTTCTGCCTTGAAATGAGGTTTATTGTACTAACAGAAAATGTGCAATCTGCATTCAAACAAAATTTGCCAGGTGCATAAGTATGGGCACCTCACCAGAAAAGTGACATTAATATTTAGTAGATCCTCCTTTTGCAAAAATAACAGCCTCTAGTCGCTTCCTGTAGCTTTTAATGGTTTCCTGGATCCTGGATGAAGGTATTTTTGACCATTCCTCTTTACAAAACAATTCCAGTTCAGTTAAGTTTGATTGCCGCCGAGCATGGACAGCCCTCTTCAAATGATCCCACAGATGTTCAATGATATTCAGGTCTGGGGACTGGGATGGTCATTCCCGAACATTGTGATTGTTACTCTGCATGAATGCCTGAGTAGATTTGGAGCGGTGTTTTGGATCATTGTCTTGCTGAAAGATCCATCCCCTGCGTAACTTCAACTTTGTCACTGATTCTTGAACATTATTGTCAAGAATCTGCTGATATTGAGTGGAATCCATGCGTCCCTCAACTTTAACAAGATTCCCGGTGCCAGCATTGGCCACACAGCCCCAAAGCATGATGGAACCTCCACCAAATTTTACTGTGGGTAGCAAGTGTTTTTCTTGGAATGCTGTGTTTTTTTACCGCCATGCATAACGCCTTTTTGTATGACCAAACAACTTAATCTTGGTTTCATCAGTCCACAGGACCTTCTTCCAAAAAGAAATTGGCTTCTCCAAATGTGCTTTTGCATACCTCAGCCGACTCTGTTTGTGGCGTGCTTGCAGAAACGGCTTCTTTCGCATCACTCTCCCATACAGCTTCTCCTTGTGCAAAGTGCGTTGTATAGTTGACCGATGCACAGTGACACCATCTGCAGCAAGTTGATGCTGCAGCTCTCTGGAGGTGGTCTGAGGATTGTCCTTGACTGATCTCACCATTCTTCTTCTCTGCCTTTCTGATGTTTTTCTTGGCCTGCCACTTCTGGCCTTAACAAGAACTGTCCCTGTGTTCTTCCATTTCCTTACTATGTTCCTCACAGTGGAAACTGACAGGTTAAATCTCTGAGACAGCTTTTTGTATCCTTCCCCTGAACAACTATGTTGAATAATCTTTGTTTTCAGATCATTTGACAGTTGTTTTGAGGAGCCCATGAGGCCACTCTTCAGGGGAGATTCAAACAGGAGAACAACTTGCAAGTGGGCACTTTAAGTAGCTTTTCTCATGATTGCATACACCTGGCTATGAAGTTCAAAGCTCAATGAGGTTACAAAACCAAAAAAAGGGCTTTAGTAAGTCAGTAAAAAGTAGGTAGGAGTATTTAAAACAAGAAAATGATAAGGGTGCCCATACTTATGCACCTGTCAAATTTTGTTTCAATGCAGATTGCACATTTTCTGTTAGTACAATAAACCTCATTTCAAGGCAGAAACATTACTGTGTCCAACAGTTATTACATATATCAAACTGAAATAGCTGTTGCAAAAACACAATTTTTTAGAAAACATTAAGCTTAAGATTAATAGTGGTGCCCAAACTTTTTCATATAACTGTATGTAGCTTACCACGGGCATGGGTGGTCTGATATTGGTACCCGGTTCTATTTGTCTACCCTTTTATATGCATTACTTCAACTTTGATATACAGTAAGGTTTTTAATATAGACAGTGTAGGACCGTCCCAATTTAGGGTCACCTTCTCGCTGGTGGGACGGATTGTATACTTTTTTTGATCAAAAATAGTTCACTAAGTACCCTATATTTCATATGCAACTTTGCTTTACATTTATATATAATGATGGTAGGGTATGAGATATTTTTTGTCTTTTGTAGGTTTTGCATCTTTTTGCTAGTGTGAACATGCTCCTATTTCTTGCATGTGTACCATCTTAGACCTCAGTTCACATTGCTTGGTTTTTTGTCTTGTTTGCATTCTGTGCAAATTAGGGGTGTGGCATCCCCCTTGTTGAGCTGGTTAGTATATATGTAGCTTACCACGGGCTTGGGTGGTGAGATATTGGGACCCGGTTCTATTTGTCAACCCTTTTATATGCATTACTTCAACTTTGATATACAGTAAGGTTTTTAATATAGACAGTGTAGGACCGTTCCAATTTAGGGTCACCTTGTCGCTGGTGGGACGGCTTGTATACTTTTTTTGATCAAAAATAGTTCACTAAGTACCCTATATTTCATATGCAACTTTGCTTTACATTTATATATAATGATGGTAGGGTATGAGATATTTTTTGTCTTTTGTAGGTTTTGCATCTTTTTGCTAGTGTGAACATGCTCCTATTTCTTGCATGTGTACCATCTTAGACCTCAGTTCACATTGCTTGGTTTTTTGTCTTGTTTGCATTCTGTGCAAATTAGGGGTGTGGCATCCCCCTTGTTGAGCTGGTTAGTATATATGTAGCTTACCACGGGCTTGGGTGGTCTGATATTGGGACCCGGTTCTATTTGTCTACCCTTTTATATGCATTACTTCAATTTTGATATACAGTAAGGTTTTTAATATTGACAGTGTAGGACCGTCCCAATTTAGGGTCACCTTGTCGCTGGTGGGACGGCTTGTATACTTTTTTTGATCAAAAATAGTTCACTAAGTACCCTATATTTCATATGCAACTTTGCTTTACATTTATATATAATGATGGTAGGGTATGAGATATTTTTTGTCATTTGTAGGTTTTCCATCTTTTTGCTAGTGTGAACATGCTCCTATTTCTTGCATGTGTACCATCTTAGACCTCAGTTCACATTGCTTGGTTTTTTGTCTTGTTTGCATTCTGTGCAAATTAGGGGTGTGGCATCCCCCTTGTTGAGCTGGTTAGTATATATGTAGCTTACCACGGGCTTGGGTGGTCTGATATTGGGACCCGGTTCTATTTGTCTACCCTTTTATATGCATTACTTCAATTTTGATATACAGTAAGGTTTTTAATATTGACAGTGTAGGACCGTCCCAATTTAGGGTCACCTTGTCGCTGGTGGGACGGCTTGTATACTTTTTTTGATCAAAAATAGTTCACTAAGTACCCTATATTTCATATGCAACTTTGCTTTACATTTATATATAATGATGGTAGGGTATGAGATATTTTTTGTCTTTTGTAGGTTTTGCATCTTTTTGCTAGTGTGAACATGCTCCTATTTCTTGCATGTGTACCATCTTAGACCTCAGTTCACATTGCTTGGTTTTTTGTCTTGTTTGCATTCTGTGCAAATTAGGGGTGTGGCATCCCCCTTGTTGAGCTGGTTAGTATATATGTAGCTTACCACGGGCTTGGGTGGTCAGATATTGGGACCCGGTTCTATTTGTCTACCCTTTTATATGCATTACTTCAACTTTGATATACAGTAAGGTTTTTAATATAGACAGTGTAGGACCGTCCCAATTTAGGGTCACCTTGTCGCTGGTGGGACGGCTTGTATACTTTTTTTGATCAAAAATAGTTCACTAAGTACCCTATATTTCATATGCAACTTTGCTTTACATTTATATATAATGATGGTAGGGTATGAGATATTTTTTGTCTTTTGTAGGTTTTGCATCTTTTTGCTAGTGTGAACATGCTCCTATTTCTTGCATGTGTACCATCTTAGACCTCAGTTCACATTGCTTGGTTTTTTGTCTTGTTTGCATTCTGTGCAAATTAGGAGTGTGGCATCCCCCTTGTTAAGCTGGTTAGTATATATGTAGCTTACCACGGGCTTGGGTTGTCTGATATTGGGACCCGGTTCTATTTGTCTACCCTTTTATATGCATTACTTCAACTTTGATATACAGTAAGGTTTTTAATATAGACAGTGTAGGACCGTCCCAATTTAGGGTCACCTTGTCGCTGGTGGGACGGCTTGTATACTTTTTTTGATCAAAAATAGTTCACTAAGTACCCTATATTTCATATGCAACTTTGCTTTACATTTATATATAATGATGGTAGGGTATGAGATATTTTTTGTCTTTTGTAGGTTTTGCATCTTTTTGCTAGTGTGAACATGCTCCTATTTCTTGCATGTGTACCATCTTAGACCTCAGTTCACATTGCTTGGTTTTCTGTCTTGTTTGCATTCTGTGCAAATTAGGGGTGTGGCATCCCCCTTGTTGAGCTGGTTAGTATATATGTAGCTTACCACGGGCTTGGGTGGTCTGATATTGGGACCCGGTTCTATTTGTCTACCCTTTTATATGCATTACTTCAACTTTGATATACAGTAAGGTTTTTAATATAGACAGTGTAGGACCGTTCCAATTTAGGGTCACCTTGTCGCTGGTGGGACGGCTTGTATACTTTTTTTGATCAAAAATAGTTCACTAAGTACCCTATATTTCATATGCAACTTTGCTTTACATTTATATATAATGATGGTAGGGTATGAGATATTTTTTGTCTTTTGTAGGTTTTGCATCTTTTTGCTAGTGTGAACATGCTCCTATTTCTTGCATGTGTACCATCTTAGACCTCAGTTCACATTGCTTGGTTTTTTGTCTTGTTTGCATTCTGTGCAAATTAGGGGTGTGGCATCCCCCTTGTTGAGCTGGTTAGTATATATGTAGCTTACCACGGGCTTGGGTGGTCTGATATTGGGACCCGGTTCTATTTGTCTACCCTTTTATATGCATTACTTCAATTTTGATATACAGTAAGGTTTTTAATATTGACAGTGTAGGACCGTCCCAATTTAGGGTCACCTTGTCGCTGGTGGGACGGCTTGTATACTTTTTTTGATCAAAAATAGTTCACTAAGTACCCTATATTTCATATGCAACTTTGCTTTACATTTATATATAATGATGGTAGGGTATGAGATATTTTTTGTCATTTGTAGGTTTTCCATCATTTTGCTAGTGTGAACATGCTCCTATTTCTTGCATGTGTACCATCTTAGACCTCAGTTCACATTGCTTGGTTTTTTGTCTTGTTTGCATTCTGTGCAAATTAGGGGTGTGGCATCCCCCTTGTTGAGCTGGTTAGTATATATGTAGCTTACCACGGGCTTGGGTGGTCTGATATTGGGACCCGGTTCTATTTGTCTACCCTTTTATATGCATTACTTCAATTTTGATATACAGTAAGGTTTTTAATATTGACAGTGTAGGACCGTCCCAATTTAGGGTCACCTTGTCGCTGGTGGGACGGCTTGTATACTTTTTTTGATCAAAAATAGTTCACTAAGTACCCTATATTTCATATGCAACTTTGCTTTACATTTATATATAATGATGGTAGGGTATGAGATATTTTTTGTCTTTTGTAGGTTTTGCATCTTTTTGCTAGTGTGAACATGCTCCTATTTCTTGCATGTGTACCATCTTAGACCTCAGTTCACATTGCTTGGTTTTTTGTCTTGTTTGCATTCTGTGCAAATTAGGGGTGTGGCATCCCCCTTGTTGAGCTGGTTAGTATATATGTAGCTTACCACGGGCTTGGGTGGTCAGATATTGGGACCTGGTTCTATTTGTCTACCCTTTTATATGCATTACTTCAACTTTGATATACAGTAAGGTTTTTAATATAGACAGTGTAGGACCGTCCCAATTTAGGGTCACCTTGTCGCTGGTGGGACGGCTTGTATACTTTTTTTGATCAAAAATAGTTCACTAAGTACCCTATATTTCATAGGAAACTTTGCTTTACATTTATATATAATGATGGTAGGGTATGAGATATTTTTTGTCTTTTGTAGGTTTTGCATCTTTTTGCTAGTGTGAACATGCTCCTATTTCTTGCATGTGTACCATCTTAGACCTCAGTTCACATTGCTTGGTTTTTTGTCTTGTTTGCATTCTGTGCAAATTAGGAGTGTGGCATCCCCCTTGTTAAGCTGGTTAGTATATATGTAGCTTACCACGGGCTTGGGTTGTCTGATATTGGGACCCGGTTCTATTTGTCTACCCTTTTATATGCATTACTTCAACTTTGATATACAGTAAGGTTTTTAATATAGACAGTGTAGGACCGTTCCAATTTAGGGTCACCTTGTCGCTGGTGGGACGGCTTGTATACTTTTTTTGATCAAAAATAGTTCACTAAGTACCCTATATTTCATATGCAACTTTGCTTTACATTTATATATAATGATGGTAGGGTATGAGATATTTTTTGTCTTTTGTAGGTTTTGCATCTTTTTGCTAGTGTGAACATGCTCCTATTTCTTGCATGTGTACCATCTTAGACCTCAGTTCACATTGCTTGGTTTTCTGTCTTGTTTGCATTCTGTGCAAATTAGGGGTGTGGCATCCCCCTTGTTGAGCTGGTTAGTATATATGTAGCTTACCACGGGCTTGGGTGGTCTGATATTGGGACCCGGTTCTATTTGTCTACCCTTTTATATGCATTACTTCAACTTTGATATACAGTAAGGTTTTTAATATAGACAGTGTAGGAACGTCCCAATTTAGGGTCACCTTTTCGCTGGTGGGACGGCTTGTATACTTTTTTTGATCAAAAATAGTTCACTAAGTACCCTATATTTCATATGCAACTTTGCTTTACATTTATATATAATGATGGTAGGGTATGAGATATTTTATGTCATTTGTAGGTTTTGCATCTTTTTGCTAGTGTGAACATGCTCCTATTTCTTGCATGTGTACCATCTTAGACCTCAGTTCACATTGCTTGGTTTTTTGTCTTCTTTGCATTCTGTGCAAATTAGGGGTGTGGCATCCCCCTTGTTGAGCTGGTTAGTATATATGTAGCTTACCACGGGCTTGGGTGGTCTGATATTGGGACACGGTTCTATTTGTCTACCCTTTTATATGCATTACTTCAATTTTGATATACAGTAAGGTTTTTAATATTGACAGTGTAGGACCGTCCCAATTTAGGGTCACCTTGTCGCTGGTGGGACGGCTTGTAGACTTTTTTTGATCAAAAATAGTTCACTAAGTACCCTATATTTCATATGCAACTTTGCTTTACATTTATATATAATGATGGTAGGGTATGAGATATTTTTTGCCTTTTGTAGGTTTTCCATCTTTTTGCTAGTGTGAACATGCTCCTATTTCTTGCATGTGTACCATCTTAGACCTCAGTTCACATTGCTTGGTTTTTTGTCTTGTTTGCATTCTGTGCAAATTAGGGGTGTGGCATCCCCCTTGTTGAGCTGGTTAGTATATATGTAGCTTACCACGGGCTTGGGTGGTCAGATATTGGGACCCGGTTCTATTTGTCTACCCTTTTATATGCATTACTTCAACTTTGATATACAGTAAGGTTTTTAATATAGACAGTGTAGGACCGTTCCAATTTAGGGTCACCTTGTCGCTGGTGGGACGGCTTGTATACTTTTTTTGATCAAAAATAGTTCACTAAGTACCCTATATTTCATATGCAACTTTGCTTTACATTTATATATAATGATGGTAGGGTATGAGATATTTTTTGTCTTTTGTAGGTTTTGCATCTTTTTGCTAGTGTGAACATGCTCCTATTTCTTGCATGTGTACCATCTTAGACCTCAGTTCACATTGCTTGGTTTTCTGTCCTGTTTGCATTCTGTGCAAATTAGGGGTGTGGCATCCCCCTTGTTGAGCTGGTTAGTATATATGTAGCTTACCACGGGCTTGGGTGGTCTGATATTGGGACCCGGTTCTATTTGTCTACCCTTTTATATGCATTACTTCAATTTTGATATACAGTAAGGTTTTTAATATTGACAGTGTAGGACCGTCCCAATTTAGGGTCACCTTGTCGCTGGTGGGACGGCTTGTAGACTTTTTTTGATCAAAAATAGTGCACTAAGTACCCTATATTTCATATGCAACTTTGCTTTACATTTATATATAATGATGGTAGGGTATGAGATATTTTTTGCCTTTTGTAGGTTTTGCATCTTTTTGCTAGTGTAAACATGCTCCTATTTCTTGCATGTGTACCATCTTAGACCTCAGTTCACATTGCTTGGTTTTTTGTCTTGTTTGCATTCTGTGCAAATTAGGGGTGTGGCATCCCCCTTGTTGAGCTGGTTAGTATATATGTAGCTTACCACGGGCTTGGGTGGTCAGATATTGGGACCCGGTTCTATTTGTCTACCCTTTTATATGCATTACTTCAACTTTGATATACAGTAAGGTTTTTAATATAGACAGTGTAGGACCGTTCCAATTTAGGGTCACCTTGTCGCTGGTGGGACGGCTTGTATACTTTTTTTGATCAAAAATAGTTCACTAAGTACCCTATATTTCATATGCAACTTTGCTTTACATTTATATATAATGATGGTAGGGTATGAGATATTTTTTGTCTTTTGTAGGTTTTGCATCTTTTTGCTAGTGTGAACAAGCTCCTATTTCTTGCATGTGTACCATCTTAGACCTCAGTTCACATTGCTTGGTTTTCTGTCTTGTTTGCATTCTGTGCAAATTAGGGGTGTGGCATCCCCCTTGTTGAGCTGGTTAGTATATATGTAGCTTACCACGGGCTTGGGTGGTCTGATATTGGGACCCGGTTCTATTTGTCTACCCTTTTATATGCATTACTTCAACTTTGATATACAGTAAGGTTTTTAATATAGACAGTGTAGGAACGTCCCAATTTAGGGTCACCTTTTCGCTGGTGGGACGGCTTGTATACTTTTTTTGATCAAAAATAGTTCACTAAGTACCCTATATTTCATATGCAACTTTGCTTTACATTTATATATAATGATGGTAGGGTATGAGATATTTTTTGCCTTTTGTAGGTTTTGCATCTTTTTGCTAGTGTGAACATGCTCCTATTTCTTGCATGTGTACCATCTTAGACCTCAGTTCACATTGCTTGGTTTTTTGTCTTGTTTGCATTCTGTGCAAATTAGGGGTGTGGCATCCCCCTTGTTGAGCTGGTTAGTATATATGTAGCTTACCACGGGCTTGGGTGGTCAGATATTGGGACCCGGTTCTATTTGTCTACCCTTTTATATGCATTACTTCAACTTTGATATACAGTAAGGTTTTTAATATAGACAGTGTAGGACCGTTCCAATTTAGGGTCACCTTGTCGCTGGTGGGACGGCTTGTATACTTTTTTTGATCAAAAATAGTTCACTAAGTACCCTATATTTCATATGCAACTTTGCTTTACATTTATATATAATGATGGTAGGGTATGAGATATTTTTTGTCTTTTGTAGGTTTTGCATCTTTTTGCTAGTGTGAACATGCTCCTATTTCTTGCATGTGTAACATCTTAGACCTCAGTTCACATTGCTTGGTTTTCTGTCCTGTTTGCATTCTGTGCAAATTAGGGGTGTGGCATCCCCCTTGTTGAGCTGGTTAGTATATATGTAGCTTACCACGGGCTTGGGTGGTCTGATATTGGGACCCGGTTCTATTTGTCTACCCTTTTATATGCATTACTTCAATTTTGATATACAGTAAGGTTTTTAATATTGACAGTGTAGGACCGTCCCAATTTAGGGTCACCTTGTCGCTGGTGGGACGGCTTGTAGACTTTTTTTGATCAAAAATAGTGCACTAAGTACCCTATATTTCATATGCAACTTTGCTTTACATTTATATATAATGATGGTAGGGTATGAGATATTTTTTGCCTTTTGTAGGTTTTGCATCTTTTTGCTAGTGTAAACATGCTCCTATTTCTTGCATGTGTACCATCTTAGACCTCAGTTCACATTGCTTGGTTTTTTGTCTTGTTTGCATTCTGTGCAAATTAGGGGTGTGGCATCCCCCTTGTTGAGCTGGTTAGTATATATGTAGCTTACCACGGGCTTGGGTGGTCAGATATTGGGACCCGGTTCTATTTGTCTACCCTTTTATATGCATTACTTCAACTTTGATATACAGTAAGGTTTTTAATATAGACAGTGTAGGACCGTTCCAATTTAGGGTCACCTTGTCGCTGGTGGGACGGCTTGTATACTTTTTTTGATCAAAAATAGTTCACTAAGTACCCTATATTTCATATGCAACTTTGCTTTACATTTATATATAATGATGGTAGGGTATGAGATATTTTTTGTCTTTTGTAGGTTTTGCATCTTTTTGCTAGTGTGAACAAGCTCCTATTTCTTGCATGTGTACCATCTTAGACCTCAGTTCACATTGCTTGGTTTTCTGTCTTGTTTGCATTCTGTGCAAATTAGGGGTGTGGCATCCCCCTTGTTGAGCTGGTTAGTATATATGTAGCTTACCACGGGCTTGGGTGGTCTGATATTGGGACCCGGTTCTATTTGTCTACCCTTTTATATGCATTACTTCAACTTTGATTTACAGTAAGGTTTTTAATATAGACAGTGTAGGACCGTCCCAATTTAGGGTCACCTTGTCGCTGGTGGGACGGCTTGTATACTTTTTTTGATCAAAAATAGTTCACTAAGTACCCTATATTTCATATGCAACTTTGCTTTACATTTATATATAATGATGGTAGGGTATGAGATATTTTTTGTCATTTGTAGGTTTTGCATCTTTTTGCTAGTGTGAACATGCTCCTATTTCTTGCATGTGTACCATCTTAGACCTCAGTTCACATTGCTTGGTTTTTTGTCTTGTTTGCATTCTGTGCAAATTAGGGGTGTGGCATCCCCCTTGTTGAGCTGGTTAGTATATATGTAGCTTACCACGGGCTTGGGTGGTCTGATATTGGGACCCGGTTCTATTTGTCTACCCTTTTATATGCATTACTTCAATTTTGATTTACAGTAAGGTTTTTAATATTGACAGTGTAGGACCGTCCCAATTTAGGGTCACCTTCTCGCTGGTGGGACGGCTTGTATACTTTTTTTGATCAAAAATAGTTCACTAAGTACCCTATATTTCATATGCAACTTTGCTTTACATTTATATATAATGATGGTAGGGTATGAGATATTTTTTGTCATTTGTAGGTTTTGCATCTTTTTGCTAGTGTGAACATGCTCCTATTTCTTGCATGTGTACCATCTTAGACCTCAGTTCACATTGCTTGGTTTTCTGTCTTGTTTGCATTCTGTGCAAATTAGGGGTGTGGCATCCCCCTTGTTGAGCTGGTTAGTATATATGTAGCTTACCACGGGCTTGGGTGGTCTGATATTGGGACCCGGTTCTATTTGTCTACCCTTTTATATGCATTACTTCAACTTTGATTTACAGTAAGGTTTTTAATATAGACAGTGTAGGACCGTCCCAATTTAGGGTCACCTTGTCGCTGGTGGGACGGCTTGTATACTTTTTTTGATCAAAAATAGTTCACTAAGTACCCTATATTTCATATGCAACTTTGCTTTACATTTATATATAATGATGGTAGGGTATGAGATATTTTTTGTCTTTTGTAGGTTTTGCATCTTTTTGCTAGTGTGAACATGCTCCTATTTCTTGCATGTGTACCATCTTAGACCTCAGTTCACATTGCTTGGTTTTCTGTCTTGTTTGCATTCTGTGCAAATTAGGGGTGTGGCATCCCCCTTGTTGAGCTGGTTAGTATATATGTAGCTTACCACGGGCTTGGGTGGTCTGATATTGGGACCCGGTTCTATTTGTCTACCCTTTTATATGCATTACTTCAACTTTGATATACAGTAAGGTTTTTAATATAGACAGTGTAGGACTGTCCCAATTTAGGGTCACCTTTTCGCTGGTGGGACGGCTTGTATACTTTTTTTGATCAAAAATAGTTCACTAAGTACGCTATATTTCATATGCAACTTTGCTTTACATTTATATATAATGATGGTAGGGTATGAGATATTTTTTGTCTTTTGTAGGTTTTGCATCTTTTTGCTAGTGTGAACATGCTCCTATTTCTTGCATGTGTACCATCTTAGACCTCAGTTCACATTGCTTGGTTTTTTGTCTTGTTTGCATTCTGTGCAAATTAGGGGTGTGGCATCCCCCTTGTTGAGCTGGTTAGTATATATGTAGCTTACCACGGGCTTGGGTGGTCTGATATTGGGACCCGGTTCTATTTTCTACCCTTTTATATGCATTACTTCAATTTTGATATACAGTAAGGTTTTTAATATTGACAGTGTAGGACCGTCCCAATTTAGGGTCACCTTGTCGCTGGTGGGATGGCTTGTATACTTTTTTTGATCAAAAATAGTTCACTAAGTACCCTATATTTCATATGCAACTTTGCTTTACATTTATATATAATGATGGTAGGGTATGAGATATTTTTTGTCTTTTGTAGGTTTTGCATCTTTTTGCTAGTGTGAACATGCTCCTATTTCTTGCATGTGTACCATCTTAGACCTCAGTTCACATTGCTTGGTTTTTTGTCTTGTTTGCATTCTGTGCAAATTAGGGGTGTGGCATCCCCCTTGTTGAGCTGGTTAGTATATATGTAGCTTACCACGGGCTTGGGTGGTCAGATATTGGGACCCGGTTCTATTTGTCTACCCTTTTATATGCATTACTTCAACTTTGATATACAGTAAGCTTTTTAATATAGACAGTGTAGGACCGTCCCAACTTAGGGTCACCTTGTCGCTGGTGGGACGGCTTGTATACTTTTTTTGATCAAAAATAGTTCACTAAGTACCCTATATTTCATATGCAACTTTGCTTTACATTTATATATAATGATGGTAGGGTATGAGATATTTTTTGTCTTTTGTAGGTTTTGCATCTTTTTGCTAGTGTGAACATACTCCTATTTCTTGCATGTGTACCATCTTAGACCTCAGTTCACATTGCTTGGTTTTTTGTCTTGTTTGCATTCTGTGCAAATTAGGAGTGTGGCATCCCCCTTGTTAAGCTGGTTAGTATATATGTAGCTTACCACGGGCTTGGGTTGTCTGATATTGGGACCCGGTTCTATTTGTCTACCCTTTTATATGCATTACTTCAACTTTGATATACAGTAAGGTTTTTAATATAGACAGTGTAGGACCGTTCCAATTTAGGGTCACCTTGTCGCTGGTGGGACGGCTTGTATACTTTTTTTGATCAAAAATAGTTCACTAAGTACCCTATATTTCATATGCAACTTTGCTTTACATTTATATATAATGATGGTAGGGTATGAGATATTTTTTGTCTTTTGTAGGTTTTGCATCTTTTTGCTAGTGTGAACATGCTCCTATTTCTTGCATGTGTACCATCTTAGACCTCAGTTCACATTGCTTGGTTTTCTGTCTTGTTTGCATTCTGTGCAAATTAGGGGTGTGGCATCCCCCTTGTTGTGCTGGTTAGTATATATGTAGCTTACCACGGGCTTGGGTGGTCTGATATTGGGACCCGGTTCTATTTGTCTACCCTTTTATATGCATTACTTCAACTTTGATATACAGTAAGGTTTTTAATATAGACAGTGTAGGAACGTCCCAATTTAGGGTCACCTTTTCGCTGGTGGGACGGCTTGTATACTTTTTTGATCAAAAATAGTTCACTAAGTACCCTATATTTCATATGCAACTTTGCTTTACATTTATATATAATGATGGTAGGGTATGAGATATTTTTTGTCATTTGTAGGTTTTGCATCTTTTTGCTAGTGTGAACATGCTCCTATTTCTTGCATGTGTACCATCTTAGACCACAGTTCACATTGCTTGGTTTTTTGTCTTGTTTGCATTCTGTGCAAATTAGGGTGTGGCATCCCCCTTGTTGAGCTGGTTAGTATATATGTAGCTTACCACGGGCTTGGGTGGTCTGATATTGGGACCCGGTTCTATTTGTCTACCCTTTTATTTGCATTACTTCAATTTTGATTTACAGTAAGGTTTTTAATATTGACAGCGTAGGACCGTCCCAATTTAGGGTCACCTTCTCGCTGGTCGGACGGCTTGTATACTTTTTTTGATCAAAAATAGTGCACTAAGTACCCTATATTTCATATGCAACTTTGCTTTACATTTATATATAATGATGGTAGGGTATGAGATATTTTTTGTCTTTTGTAGGTTTTTGCATCTTTTTGCTAGTGTGAACATGCTCCTATTTCTTGCATGTGTACCATCTTAGACCTCAGTTCACATTGCTTGGTTTTTTGTCTTGTTTGCATTCTGTGCAAATTAGGGGTGTGGCATCCCCCTTGTTGAGCTGGTTAGTATATATGTAGCTTACCACGGGCTTGGGTGGTCAGATATTGGGACCCGGTTCTATTTGTCTACCCTTTTATATGCATTACTTCAACTTTGATATACAGTAAGGTTTTTAATATAGACAGTGTAGGACCGTCCCAATTTAGGGTCACCTTGTCGCTGGTGGGACGGCTTGTATACTTTTTTTGATCAAAAATAGTTCACTAAGTACCCTATATTTCATATGCAACTTTGCTTTACATTTATATATAATGATGGTAGGGTATGAGATATTTTTTGTCTTTTGTAGGTTTTGCATCTTTTTGCTAGTGTGAACATGCTCCTATTTCTTGCATGTGTACCATCTTAGACCTCAGTTCACATTGCTTGGTTTTCTGTCTTGTTTGCATTCTGTGCAAATTAGGGGTGTGGCATCCCCCTTGTTGAGCTGGTTAGTATATATGTAGCTTACCACGGGCTTGGGTGGTCTGATATTGGGACCCGGTTCTATTTGTCTACCCTTTTATATGCATTACTTCAACTTTGATATACAGTAAGGTTTTTAATATAGACAGTGTAGGACTGTCCCAATTTAGGGTCACCTTTTCGCTGGTGGGATGGCTTGTATACTTTTTTTGATCAAAAATAGTTCACTAAGTACCCTATATTTCATATGCAACTTTGCTTTACATTTATATATAATGATGGTAGGGTATGAGATATTTTTTGTCTTTTGTAGGTTTTGCATCTTTTTGCTAGTGTGAACATGCTCTTATTTCTTGCATGTGTACCATCTTAGACCTCAGTTCACATTGCTTGGTTTTTTGTCTTGTTTGCATTCTGTGCAGATTAGGGGTGTGGCATCCCCCTTGTTGAGCTGGTTAGTATATATGTAGCTTACCACGGGCTTGGGTGGTCTGATATTGGGACCCGGTTCTATTTGTCCACCCTTTTATATGCATTACTTCAACTTTGATATACAGTAAGGTTTTTAATATAGACAGTGTAGGACCGTCCCAATTTAAGGTCACCTTGTCGCTGGTGGGACGGCTTGTATACTTTTTTTGATCAAAAATAGTTCACTAAGTACCCTATATTTCATATGCAACTTTGCTTTACATTTATATATAATGATGGTAGGGTATGAGATATTTTTTGTCTTTTGTAGGTTTTGCATCTTTTTGCTAGTGTGAACATGCTCCTATTTCTTGCATGTGTACCATCTTAGACCTCAGTTCACATTGCTTGGTTTTTTGTCTTGTTTGCATTCTGTGCAAATTAGGGGTGTGGCATCCCCCTTGTTGAGCTGGTTAGTATATATGTAGCTTACCACGGGCTTGGGTGGTCTGATATTGGGACCCGGTTCTATTTGTCTACCCTTTTATATGCATTACTTCAACTTTGATATACAATAAGGTTTTTAATATAGACAGTGTAGGACCGTCCCAATTTAAGGTCACCTTGTCGCTGGTGGGACGGCTTGTATACTTTTTTTGATCAAAAATAGTTCACTAAGTACCCTATATTTCATATGCAACTTTGCTTTACATTTATATATAATGATGGTAGGGTATGAGATATTTTTTGTCTTTTGTAGGTTTTGCATCTTTTTGCTAGTGTGAACATGCTCCTATTTCTTGCATGTGTACCATCTTAGACCTCAGTTCACATTGCTTGGTTTTTTGTCTTGTTTGCATTCTGTGCAAATTAGGGGTGTGGCATCCCCCTAGTTGAGCTGGTTAGCATATATGTAGCTTACCATGGGCTTGGGTGGTCAGACATTGGGACCCGGTTCTATTTGTCTACCCTTTTATATGCATTACTTCAACTTTGATATACAGTAAGGTTTTTAATATAGACAGTGTAGGACCGTCCCAATTTAGGGTCACCTTGTCACTGGTGGGACGGCTTGTATACTTTTTTGATCAAAAATAGTTCACTAAGTACCCTATATTTCATATGCAACTTTGCTTTACATTTATATATAATGATGGTAGGGTATGAGATATTTTTTGTCTTTTGTAGGTTTTGCATCTTTTTGCTAGTGTGAACATGCTCCTATTTCTTGCATGTGTACCATCTTAGACCTCAGTTCACATTGCTTGGTTTTTTTTCTTGTTTGCATTCTGTGCAAATTAGGGGTGTGGCATCCCCCTTGTTGAGCTGGTTAGTATATATGTAGCTTACCACGGGCTTGGGTGGTCTGATATTGGGACCCGGTTCTATTTGTCTACCCTTTTATATGCATTACTTCAACTTTGATATACAGTAAGGTTTTTAATATAGACAGTGTAGGAACGTCCCAATTTAGGGTCACCTTTTCGCTGGTGGGACGGCTTGTATACTTTTTTTGATCAAAAATAGTTCACTAAGTACCCTATATTTCATATGCAACTTTGCTTTACATTTATATATAATGATGGTAGGGTATGAGATATTTTTTGCCTTTTGTAGGTTTTGCATCTTTTTGCTAGTGTGAACATGCTCCTATTTCTTGCATGTGTACCATCTTAGACCTCAGTTCACATTGCTTGGTTTTTTGTCTTGTTTGCATTCTGTGCAAATTAGGGGTGTGGCATCCCCCTTGTTGAGCTGGTTAGTATATATGTAGCTTACCACGGGCTTGGGTGGTCAGATATTGGGACCCGGTTCTATTTGTCTACCCTTTTATATGCATTACTTCAACTTTGATATACAGTAAGGTTTTTAATATAGACAGTGTAGGACCGTTCCAATTTAGGGTCACCTTGTCGCTGGTGGGACGGCTTGTATACTTTTTTTGATCAAAAATAGTTCACTAAGTACCCTATATTTCATATGCAACTTTGCTTTACATTTATATATAATGATGGTAGGGTATGAGATATTTTTTGTCTTTTGTAGGTTTTGCATCTTTTTGCTAGTGTGAACATGCTCCTATTTCTTGCATGTGTAACATCTTAGACCTCAGTTCACATTGCTTGGTTTTCTGTCCTGTTTGCATTCTGTGCAAATTAGGGGTGTGGCATCCCCCTTGTTGAGCTGGTTAGTATATATGTAGCTTACCACGGGCTTGGGTGGTCTGATATTGGGACCCGGTTCTATTTGTCTACCCTTTTATATGCATTACTTCAATTTTGATATACAGTAAGGTTTTTAATATTGACAGTGTAGGACCGTCCCAATTTAGGGTCACCTTGTCGCTGGTGGGACGGCTTGTAGACTTTTTTTGATCAAAAATAGTGCACTAAGTACCCTATATTTCATATGCAACTTTGCTTTACATTTATATATAATGATGGTAGGGTATGAGATATTTTTTGCCTTTTGTAGGTTTTGCATCTTTTTGCTAGTGTAAACATGCTCCTATTTCTTGCATGTGTACCATCTTAGACCTCAGTTCACATTGCTTGGTTTTTTGTCTTGTTTGCATTCTGTGCAAATTAGGGGTGTGGCATCCCCCTTGTTGAGCTGGTTAGTATATATGTAGCTTACCACGGGCTTGGGTGGTCAGATATTGGGACCCGGTTCTATTTGTCTACCCTTTTATATGCATTACTTCAACTTTGATATACAGTAAGGTTTTTAATATAGACAGTGTAGGACCGTTCCAATTTAGGGTCACCTTGTCGCTGGTGGGACGGCTTGTATACTTTTTTTGATCAAAAATAGTTCACTAAGTACCCTATATTTCATATGCAACTTTGCTTTACATTTATATATAATGATGGTAGGGTATGAGATATTTTTTGTCTTTTGTAGGTTTTGCATCTTTTTGCTAGTGTGAACAAGCTCCTATTTCTTGCATGTGTACCATCTTAGACCTCAGTTCACATTGCTTGGTTTTCTGTCTTGTTTGCATTCTGTGCAAATTAGGGGTGTGGCATCCCCCTTGTTGAGCTGGTTAGTATATATGTAGCTTACCACGGGCTTGGGTGGTCTGATATTGGGACCCGGTTCTATTTGTCTACCCTTTTATATGCATTACTTCAACTTTGATTTACAGTAAGGTTTTTAATATAGACAGTGTAGGACCGTCCCAATTTAGGGTCACCTTGTCGCTGGTGGGACGGCTTGTATACTTTTTTTGATCAAAAATAGTTCACTAAGTACCCTATATTTCATATGCAACTTTGCTTTACATTTATATATAATGATGGTAGGGTATGAGATATTTTTTGTCATTTGTAGGTTTTGCATCTTTTTGCTAGTGTGAACATGCTCCTATTTCTTGCATGTGTACCATCTTAGACCTCAGTTCACATTGCTTGGTTTTTTGTCTTGTTTGCATTCTGTGCAAATTAGGGGTGTGGCATCCCCCTTGTTGAGCTGGTTAGTATATATGTAGCTTACCACGGGCTTGGGTGGTCTGATATTGGGACCCGGTTCTATTTGTCTACCCTTTTATATGCATTACTTCAATTTTGATTTACAGTAAGGTTTTTAATATTGACAGTGTAGGACCGTCCCAATTTAGGGTCACCTTCTCGCTGGTGGGACGGCTTGTATACTTTTTTTGATCAAAAATAGTTCACTAAGTACCCTATATTTCATATGCAACTTTGCTTTACATTTATATATAATGATGGTAGGGTATGAGATATTTTTTGTCATTTGTAGGTTTTGCATCTTTTTGCTAGTGTGAACATGCTCCTATTTCTTGCATGTGTACCATCTTAGACCTCAGTTCACATTGCTTGGTTTTCTGTCTTGTTTGCATTCTGTGCAAATTAGGGGTGTGGCATCCCCCTTGTTGAGCTGGTTAGTATATATGTAGCTTACCACGGGCTTGGGTGGTCTGATATTGGGACCCGGTTCTATTTGTCTACCCTTTTATATGCATTACTTCAACTTTGATTTACAGTAAGGTTTTTAATATAGACAGTGTAGGACCGTCCCAATTTAGGGTCACCTTGTCGCTGGTGGGACGGCTTGTATACTTTTTTTGATCAAAAATAGTTCACTAAGTACCCTATATTTCATATGCAACTTTGCTTTACATTTATATATAATGATGGTAGGGTATGAGATATTTTTTGTCTTTTGTAGGTTTTGCATCTTTTTGCTAGTGTGAACATGCTCCTATTTCTTGCATGTGTACCATCTTAGACCTCAGTTCACATTGCTTGGTTTTCTGTCTTGTTTGCATTCTGTGCAAATTAGGGGTGTGGCATCCCCCTTGTTGAGCTGGTTAGTATATATGTAGCTTACCACGGGCTTGGGTGGTCTGATATTGGGACCCGGTTCTATTTGTCTACCCTTTTATATGCATTACTTCAACTTTGATATACAGTAAGGTTTTTAATATAGACAGTGTAGGACTGTCCCAATTTAGGGTCACCTTTTCGCTGGTGGGACGGCTTGTATACTTTTTTTGATCAAAAATAGTTCACTAAGTACGCTATATTTCATATGCAACTTTGCTTTACATTTATATATAATGATGGTAGGGTATGAGATATTTTTTGTCTTTTGTAGGTTTTGCATCTTTTTGCTAGTGTGAACATGCTCCTATTTCTTGCATGTGTACCATCTTAGACCTCAGTTCACATTGCTTGGTTTTTTGTCTTGTTTGCATTCTGTGCAAATTAGGGGTGTGGCATCCCCCTTGTTGAGCTGGTTAGTATATATGTAGCTTACCACGGGCTTGGGTGGTCTGATATTGGGACCCGGTTCTATTTTCTACCCTTTTATATGCATTACTTCAATTTTGATATACAGTAAGGTTTTTAATATTGACAGTGTAGGACCGTCCCAATTTAGGGTCACCTTGTCGCTGGTGGGATGGCTTGTATACTTTTTTTGATCAAAAATAGTTCACTAAGTACCCTATATTTCATATGCAACTTTGCTTTACATTTATATATAATGATGGTAGGGTATGAGATATTTTTTGTCTTTTGTAGGTTTTGCATCTTTTTGCTAGTGTGAACATGCTCCTATTTCTTGCATGTGTACCATCTTAGACCTCAGTTCACATTGCTTGGTTTTTTGTCTTGTTTGCATTCTGTGCAAATTAGGGGTGTGGCATCCCCCTTGTTGAGCTGGTTAGTATATATGTAGCTTACCACGGGCTTGGGTGGTCAGATATTGGGACCCGGTTCTATTTGTCTACCCTTTTATATGCATTACTTCAACTTTGATATACAGTAAGCTTTTTAATATAGACAGTGTAGGACCGTCCCAACTTAGGGTCACCTTGTCGCTGGTGGGACGGCTTGTATACTTTTTTTGATCAAAAATAGTTCACTAAGTACCCTATATTTCATATGCAACTTTGCTTTACATTTATATATAATGATGGTAGGGTATGAGATATTTTTTGTCTTTTGTAGGTTTTGCATCTTTTTGCTAGTGTGAACATACTCCTATTTCTTGCATGTGTACCATCTTAGACCTCAGTTCACATTGCTTGGTTTTTTGTCTTGTTTGCATTCTGTGCAAATTAGGAGTGTGGCATCCCCCTTGTTAAGCTGGTTAGTATATATGTAGCTTACCACGGGCTTGGGTTGTCTGATATTGGGACCCGGTTCTATTTGTCTACCCTTTTATATGCATTACTTCAACTTTGATATACAGTAAGGTTTTTAATATAGACAGTGTAGGACCGTTCCAATTTAGGGTCACCTTGTCGCTGGTGGGACGGCTTGTATACTTTTTTTGATCAAAAATAGTTCACTAAGTACCCTATATTTCATATGCAACTTTGCTTTACATTTATATATAATGATGGTAGGGTATGAGATATTTTTTGTCTTTTGTAGGTTTTGCATCTTTTTGCTAGTGTGAACATGCTCCTATTTCTTGCATGTGTACCATCTTAGACCTCAGTTCACATTGCTTGGTTTTCTGTCTTGTTTGCATTCTGTGCAAATTAGGGGTGTGGCATCCCCCTTGTTGTGCTGGTTAGTATATATGTAGCTTACCACGGGCTTGGGTGGTCTGATATTGGGACCCGGTTCTATTTGTCTACCCTTTTATATGCATTACTTCAACTTTGATATACAGTAAGGTTTTTAATATAGACAGTGTAGGAACGTCCCAATTTAGGGTCACCTTTTCGCTGGTGGGACGGCTTGTATACTTTTTTGATCAAAAATAGTTCACTAAGTAACCTATATTTCATATGCAACTTTGCTTTACATTTATATATAATGATGGTAGGGTATGAGATATTTTTTGTCATTTGTAGGTTTTGCATCTTTTTGCTAGTGTGAACATGCTCCTATTTCTTGCATGTGTACCATCTTAGACCACAGTTCACATTGCTTGGTTTTTTGTCTTGTTTGCATTCTGTGCAAATTAGGGTGTGGCATCCCCCTTGTTGAGCTGGTTAGTATATATGTAGCTTACCACGGGCTTGGGTGGTCTGATATTGGGACCCGGTTCTATTTGTCTACCCTTTTATTTGCATTACTTCAATTTTGATTTACAGTAAGGTTTTTAATATTGACAGCGTAGGACCGTCCCAATTTAGGGTCACCTTCTCGCTGGTCGGACGGCTTGTATACTTTTTTTGATCAAAAATAGTTCACTAAGTACCCTATATTTCATATGCAACTTTGCTTTACATTTATATATAATGATGGTAGGGTATGAGATATTTTTTGTCTTTTGTAGGTTTTTGCATCTTTTTGCTAGTGTGAACATGCTCCTATTTCTTGCATGTGTACCATCTTAGACCTCAGTTCACATTGCTTGGTTTTTTGTCTTGTTTGCATTCTGTGCAAATTAGGGGTGTGGCATCCCCCTTGTTGAGCTGGTTAGTATATATGTAGCTTACCACGGGCTTGGGTGGTCAGATATTGGGACCCGGTTCTATTTGTCTACCCTTTTATATGCATTACTTCAACTTTGATATACAGTAAGGTTTTTAATATAGACAGTGTAGGACCGTCCCAATTTAGGGTCACCTTGTCGCTGGTGGGACGGCTTGTATACTTTTTTTGATCAAAAATAGTTCACTAAGTACCCTATATTTCATATGCAACTTTGCTTTACATTTATATATAATGATGGTAGGGTATGAGATATTTTTTGTCTTTTGTAGGTTTTGCATCTTTTTGCTAGTGTGAACATGCTCCTATTTCTTGCATGTGTACCATCTTAGACCTCAGTTCACATTGCTTGGTTTTCTGTCTTGTTTGCATTCTGTGCAAATTAGGGGTGTGGCATCCCCCTTGTTGAGCTGGTTAGTATATATGTAGCTTACCACGGGCTTGGGTGGTCTGATATTGGGACCCGGTTCTATTTGTCTACCCTTTTATATGCATTACTTCAACTTTGATATACAGTAAGGTTTTTAATATAGACAGTGTAGGACTGTCCCAATTTAGGGTCACCTTTTCGCTGGTGGGATGGCTTGTATACTTTTTTTGATCAAAAATAGTTCACTAAGTACCCTATATTTCATATGCAACTTTGCTTTACATTTATATATAATGATGGTAGGGTATGAGATATTTTTTGTCTTTTGTAGGTTTTGCATCTTTTTGCTAGTGTGAACATGCTCTTATTTCTTGCATGTGTACCATCTTAGACCTCAGTTCACATTGCTTGGTTTTTTGTCTTGTTTGCATTCTGTGCAGATTAGGGGTGTGGCATCCCCCTTGTTGAGCTGGTTAGTATATATGTAGCTTACCACGGGCTTGGGTGGTCTGATATTGGGACCCGGTTCTATTTGTCCACCCTTTTATATGCATTACTTCAACTTTGATATACAGTAAGGTTTTTAATATAGACAGTGTAGGACCGTCCCAATTTAAGGTCACCTTGTCGCTGGTGGGACGGCTTGTATACTTTTTTTGATCAAAAATAGTTCACTAAGTACCCTATATTTCATATGCAACTTTGCTTTACATTTATATATAATGATGGTAGGGTATGAGATATTTTTTGTCTTTTGTAGGTTTTGCATCTTTTTGCTAGTGTGAACATGCTCCTATTTCTTGCATGTGTACCATCTTAGACCTCAGTTCACATTGCTTGGTTTTTTGTCTTGTTTGCATTCTGTGCAAATTAGGGGTGTGGCATCCCCCTTGTTGAGCTGGTTAGTATATATGTAGCTTACCACGGGCTTGGGTGGTCTGATATTGGGACCCGGTTCTATTTGTCTACCCTTTTATATGCATTACTTCAACTTTGATATACAATAAGGTTTTTAATATAGACAGTGTAGGACCGTCCCAATTTAAGGTCACCTTGTCGCTGGTGGGACGGCTTGTATACTTTTTTTGATCAAAAATAGTTCACTAAGTACCCTATATTTCATATGCAACTTTGCTTTACATTTATATATAATGATGGTAGGGTATGAGATATTTTTTGTCTTTTGTAGGTTTTGCATCTTTTTGCTAGTGTGAACATGCTCCTATTTCTTGCATGTGTACCATCTTAGACCTCAGTTCACATTGCTTGGTTTTTTGTCTTGTTTGCATTCTGTGCAAATTAGGGGTGTGGCATCCCCCTAGTTGAGCTGGTTAGCATATATGTAGCTTACCATGGGCTTGGGTGGTCAGACATTGGGACCCGGTTCTATTTGTCTACCCTTTTATATGCATTACTTCAACTTTGATATACAGTAAGGTTTTTAATATAGACAGTGTAGGACCGTCCCAATTTAGGGTCACCTTGTCACTGGTGGGACGGCTTGTATACTTTTTTTGATCAAAAATAGTTCACTAAGTACCCTATATTTCATATGCAACTTTGCTTTACATTTATATATAATGATGGTAGGGTATGAGATATTTTTTGTCTTTTGTAGGTTTTGCATCTTTTTGCTAGTGTGAACATGCTCCTATTTCTTGCATGTGTACCATCTTAGACCTCAGTTCACATTGCTTGGTTTTTTTTCTTGTTTGCATTCTGTGCAAATTAGGGGTGTGGCATCCCCCTTGTTGAGCTGGTTAGTATATATGTAGCTTACCACGGGCTTGGGTGGTCTGATATTGGGACCCGGTTCTATTTGTCTACCCTTTTATATGCATTACTTCAACTTTGATATACAGTAAGGTTTTTAATATAGACAGTGTAGGACTGTCCCAATTTAGGGTCACCTTGTCGCTGGTGGGACGGCTTGTATACTTTTTTTGATCAAAAATAGTTCACTAAGTACCCTATATTTCATATGCAACTTTGCTTTACATTTATATATAATGATGGTAGGGTATGAGATATTTTTTGTCTTTTGTAGGTTTTGCATCTTTTTGCTAGTGTGAACATGCTCCTATTTCTTGCATGTGTACCATCTTAGACCTCAGTTCACATTGCTTGGTTTTCTGTCTTGTTTGCATTCTGTGCAAATTAGGGGTGTGGCATCCCTCTTGTTGAGCTGGTTAGTATATATGTAGCTTACCACGGGCTTGGGTGGTCTGATATTGGGACCCGGTTCTATTTGTCTACCCTTTTATATGCATTACTTCATCTTTAATATACAGTAAGGTTTTTAATATAGACAGTGTAGGACCGTCCCAATTTAGGGTCACCTTGTCGCTGGTGGGACGGCTTGTATACTTTTTTTGATCAAAAATAGTTCACTAAGTACCCTATATTTCATATGCAACTTTGCTTTACATTTATATATAATGATGGTAGGGTATGAGATATTTTTTGTCTTTTGTAGGTTTTGCATCTTTTTGCTAGTGTGAACATGCTCTTCTTTCTTGCATGTGTACCATCTTAGACCTCAGTTCACATTGCTTGGTTTTTTGTATTGTTTGCATTCTGTGCAAATTAGGGGGGTGGCATCCCCCTTGTTAAGCTGGTTAGTATATATGTAGCTTACCACGGGCTTGGTTGGTCTGATATTGGGACCCGGTTCTATTTGTCTACCCTTTTATATGCATTACTTCAACTTTGATATACAGTAAGGTTTTTAATATAGACAGTGTAGGACTGTCCCAATTTAGGGTCACCTTTTCGCTGGTGGGACGGCTTGTATACTTTTTTTGATCAAAAATAGTTCACTAAGTACTCTATATTTCATATGCAACTTTGCTTTACATTTATATATAATGATGGTAGGGTATGAGATATTTTTTTGTCTTTTGTAGGTTTTGCATCTTTTTGCTAGTGTGAACATGCTCCTATTTCTTGCATGTGTACCATCTTAGACCTCAGTTCACATTGCTTGGTTTTTTGTCTTGTTTGCATTCTGTGCAAATTAGGGGTGTGGCATCCCCCTTGTTGAGCTGGTTAGTATATATGTAGCTTACCACGGGCTTGGGTGGTCTGATATTGGGACCCGGTTCTATTTGTCTACCCTTTTATATGCATTACTTCAACTTTGATATACAGTAAGGTTTTTAATATAGACAGTGTAGGACCGTCCCAATTTAGGGTCACCTTGTCGCTGGTGGGACGGCTTGTATACTTTTTTTGATCAAAAATAGTTCACTAAGTACCCTATATTTCATATGCAACTTTGCTTTACATTTATATATAATGATGGTAGGGTATGAGATATTTTTTGTCTTTTGTAGGTTTTGCATCTTTTTGCTAGTGTGAACATGCTCCTATTTCTTGCATGTGTACCATCTTAGACCTCAGTTCACATTGCTTGGTTTTTTGTCTTGTTTGCATTCTGTGCAAATTAGGGGTGTGGCATCCCCCTTGTTGAGCTGGTTAGTATATATGTAGCTTACCACGGGCTTGGGTGGTCAGACATTGGGACCCGGTTCTATTTGTCTACCCTTTTATATGCATTACTTCAACTTTGATATACAGTAAGGTTTTTAATATAGACAGTGTAGGACCGTCCCAATTTAGGGTCACCTTGTCACTGGTGGGACGGCTTGTATACTTTTTTTGATCAAAAATAGTTCACTAAGTACCCTATATTTCATATGCAACTTTGCTTTACATTTATATATAATGATGGTAGGGTATGAGATATTTTTTGTCTTTTGTAGGTTTTGCATCTTTTTGCTAGTGTGAACATGCTCCTATTTCTTGCATGTGTACCATCTTAGACCTCAGTTCACATTGCTTGGTTTTTTTTCTTGTTTGCATTCTGTGCAAATTAGGGGTGTGGCATCCCCCTTGTTGAGCTGGTTAGTATATATGTAGCTTACCACGGGCTTGGGTGGTCTGATTTTGGGACCCGGTTCTATTTGTCTACCCTTTTATATGCATTACTTCAACTTTGATATACAGTAAGGTTTTTAATATAGACAGTGTAGGACCGTCCCAATTTAGGGTCACCTTGTCGCTGGTGGGACGGCTTGTATACTTTTTTTGATCAAAAATAGTTCACTAAGTACCCTATATTTCATATGCAACTTTGCTTTACATTTATATATAATGATGGTAGGGTATGAGATATTTTTTGTCTTTTGTAGGTTTTGCATCTTTTTGCTAGTGTGAACATGCTCCTATTTCTTGCATGTGTACCATCTTAGACCTCAGTTCACAATGCTTGGTTTTTTGTCTTGTTTGCATTCTGTGCAAATTAGGGGTGTGGCATCCCCCTTGTTGAGCTGGTTAGTATATATGTAGCTTACCACGGGCTTGGGTGGTCAGACATTGGGACCCGGTTCTATTTGTCTACCCTTTTATATGCATTACTTCAACTTTGATATACAGTAAGGTTTTTAATATAGACAGTGTAGGACCGTCCCAATTTAGGGTCACCTTGTCGCTGGTGGGACGGCTTGTATACTTTTTTTGATCAAAAATAGTTCACTAAGTACCCTATATTTCATATGCAACTTTGCTTTACATTTATATATAATGATGGTAGGGTATGAGATATTTTTTGTCTTTTGTAGGTTTTGCATCTTTTTGCTAGTGTGAACATGCTCCTATTTCTTGCATGTGTACCATCTTAGACCTCAGTTCACAATGCTTGGTTTTTTGTCTTGTTTGCATTCTGTGCAAATTAGGGGTGTGGCATCCCCCTTGTTGAGCTGGTTAGTATATATGTAGCTTACCACGGGCTTGGGTGGTCAGACATTGGGACCCGGTTCTATTTGTCTACCCTTTTATATGCATTACTTCAACTTTGATATACAGTAAGGTTTTTAATATAGACAGTGTAGGACCGTCCCAATTTAGGGTCACCTTGTCACTGGTGGGACGGCTTGTATACTTTTTTTGATCAAAAATAGTTCACTAAGTACCCTATATTTCATATGCAACTTTGCTTTACATTTATATATAATGATGGTAGGGTATGAGATATTTTTTGTCTTTTGTAGGTTTTGCATCTTTTTGCTAGTGTGAACATGCTCCTATTTCTTGCATGTGTACCATCTTAGACCTCAGTTCACATTGCTTGGTTTTTTTTCTTGTTTGCATTCTGTGCAAATTAGGGGTGTGGCATCCCCCTTGTTGAGCTGGTTAGTATATATGTAGCTTACCACGGGCTTGGGTGGTCTGATATTGGGACCCGGTTCTATTTGTCTACCCTTTTATATGCATTACTTCAACTTTGATATACAGTAAGGTTTTTAATATAGACAGTGTAGGACCGTCCCAATTTAGGGTCACCTTGTCGCTGGTGGGACGGCATGTATACTTTTTTTGATCAAAAATAGTTCACTAAGTACCCTATATTTCATATGCAACTTTGCTTTACATTTATATATAATGATGGTAGGGTATGAGATATTTTTTGTCTTTTGTAGGTTTTGCATCTTTTTGCTAGTGTGAACATGCTCCTATTTCTTGCATGTGTACCATCTTAGACCTCAGTTCACATTGCTTGGTTTTCTGTCTTGTTTGCATTCTGTGCAAATTAGGGGTGTGGCATCCCTCTTGTTGAGCTGGTTAGTATATATGTAGCTTACCACGGGCTTGGGTGGTCTGATATTGGGACCCGGTTCTATTTGTCTACCCTTTTATATGCATTACTTCATCTTTAATATACAGTAAGGTTTTTAATATAGACAGTGTAGGACCGTCCCAATTTAGGGTCACCTTGTCGCTGGTGGGACGGCTTGTATACTTTTTTTGATCAAAAATAGTTCACTAAGTACCCTATATTTCATATGCAACTTTGCTTTACATTTATATATAATGATGGTAGGGTATGAGATATTTTTTGTCTTTTGTAGGTTTTGCATCTTTTTGCTAGTGTGAACATGCTCTTCTTTCTTGCATGTGTACCATCTTAGACCTCAGTTCACATTGCTTGGTTTTTTGTCTTGTTTGCATTCTGTGCAAATTAGGGGTGTGGCATCCCGCTTGTTGAGCTGGTTAGTATATATGTAGCTTACCACGGGCTTGGTTGGTCTGATATTGGGACCCGGTTCTATTTGTCTACCCTTTTATATGCATTACTTCAACTTTGATATACAGTAAGGTTTTTAATATAGACAGTGTAGGACTGTCCCAATTTAGGGTCACCTTTTCGCTGGTGGGACGGCTTGTATACTTTTTTTGATCAAAAATAGTTCACTAAGTACCCTATATTTCATATGCAACTTTGCTTTACATTTATATATAATGATGGTAGGGTATGAGATATTTTTTGTCTTTTGTAGGTTTTGCATCTTTTTGCTAGTGTGAACATGCTCTTATTTCTTGCATGTGTACCATCTTAGACCTCAGTTCACATTGCTTGGTTTTTTGTCTTGTTTGCATTCTGTGCAGATTAGGGGTGTGGCATCCCCCTTGTTGAGCTGGTTAGTATATATGTAGCTTACCACGGGCTTGGGTGGTCTGATATTGGGACCCGGTTCTATTTGTCTACCCTTTTATATGCATTACTTCAACTTTGATATACAGTAAGGTTTTTAATATAGACAGTGTAGGACCGTCCCAATTTAAGGTCACCTTGTCGCTGGTGGGACGGCTTGTATACTTTTTTTGATCAAAAATAGTTTACTAAGTACCCTATATTTCATATGCAACTTTGCTTTACATTTATATATAATGATGGTAGGGTATGAGATATTTTTTGTCTTTTGTAGGTTTTGCATCTTTTTGCTAGTGTGAACATGTTCCTATTTCTTGCATGTGTACCATCTTAGACCTCAGTTTACATTGCTTGGTTTTTTGTCTTGTTTGCATTCTGTGCAAATTAGGGGTGTGGCATCCCCCTTGTTGAGCTGGTTAGTATATATGTAGCTTACCACGGGCTTTGGTGGTCTGATATTGGGACCCGGTTCTATTTGTCTACCCTTTTATTTGCATTACTTCAACTTTGATATACAGTAAGGTTTTTAATATAGACAGTGTAGGACCGTCCCAATTTAGGGTCACCTTGTCGCTGGTGGGACGGCTTGTATACTTTTTTTGATCAAAAATAGTTCACTAAGTACCCTATATTTCATATGCAACTTTGCTTTACATTTATATATAATGATGGTAGGGTATGAGATATTTTTTGTCTTTTGTAGGTTTTGCATCTTTTTGCTAGTGTGAACATGCTCCTATTTCTTGCATGTGTACCATCTTAGACCTCAGTTCACATTGCTTGGTTTTTTGTCTTGTTTGCATTCTGTGCAAATTAGGGGTGTGGCATCCCCCTTGTTGAGCTGGTTAGTATATATGTAGCTTACCACGGGCTTGGGTGGTCAGACATTGGGACCCGGTTCTATTTGTCTACCCTTTTATATGCATTACTTCAACTTTGATATACAGTAAGGTTTTTAATATAGACAGTGTAGGACCGTCCCAATTTAGGGTCACCTTGTCACTGGTGGGACGGCTTGTATACTTTTTTTGATCAAAAATAGTTCACTAAGTACCCTATATTTCATATGCAACTTTGCTTTACATTTATATATAATGATGGTAGGGTATGAGATATTTTTTGTCTTTTGTAGGTTTTGCATCTTTTTGCTAGTGTGAACATGCTCCTATTTCTTGCATGTGTACCATCTTAGACCTCAGTTCACATTGCTTGGTTTTTTTTCTTGTTTGCATTCTGTGCAAATTAGGGGTGTGGCATCCCCCTTGTTGAGCTGGTTAGTATATATGTAGCTTACCACGGGCTTGGGTGGTCAGACATTGGGTCCCGGTTCTATTTGTCTACCCTTTTATATGCATTACTTCAACTTTGATATACAGTAAGGTTTTTAATATAGACAGTGTAGGACCGTCCCAATTTAGGGTCACCTTGTCACTGGTGGGACGGCTTGTATACTTTTTTTGATCAAAAATAGTTCACTAAGTACCCTATATTTCATATGCAACTTTGCTTTACATTTATATATAATGATGGTAGGGTATGAGATATTTTTTGTCTTTTGTAGGTTTTGCATCTTTTTGCTAGTGTGAACATGCTCCTATTTCTTGCATGTGTACCATCTTAGACCTCAGTTCACATTGCTTGGTTTTTTTTCTTGTTTGCATTCTGTGCAAATTAGGGGTGTGGCATCCCCCTTGTTGAGCTGGTTAGTATATATGTAGCTTACCACGGGCTTGGGTGGTCTGATATTGGGACCCGGTTCTATTTGTCTACCCTTTTATATGCATTACTTCAACTTTGATATACAGTAAGGTTTTTAATATAGACAGTGTAGGACCGTCCCAATTTAGGGTCACCTTGTCGCTGGTGGGACGGCTTGTATACTTTTTTTGATCAAAAATAGTTCACTAAGTACCCTATATTTCATATGCAACTTTGCTTTACATTTATATATAATGATGGTAGGGTATGAGATATTTTTTGTCTTTTGTAGGTTTTGCATCTTTTTGCTAGTGTGAACATGCTCCTATTTCTTGCATGTGTACCATCTTAGACCTCAGTTCACATTGCTTGGTTTTCTGTCTTGTTTGCATTCTGTGCAAATTAGGGGTGTGGCATCCCTCTTGTTGAGCTGGTTAGTATATATGTAGCTTACCACGGGCTTGGGTGGTCTGATATTGGGACCCGGTTCTATTTGTCTACCCTTTTATATGCATTACTTCATCTTTAATATACAGTAAGGTTTTTAATATAGACAGTGTAGGACCGTCCCAATTTAGGGTCACCTTGTCGCTGGTGGGACGGCTTGTATACTTTTTTTGATCAAAAATAGTTCACTAAGTACCCTATATTTCATATGCAACTTTGCTTTACATTTATATATAATGATGGTAGGGTATGAGATATTTTTTGTCTTTTGTAGGTTTTGCATCTTTTTGCTAGTGTGAACATGCTCTTCTTTCTTGCATGTGTACCATCTTAGACCTCAGTTCACATTGCTTGGTTTTTTGTCTTGTTTGCATTCTGTGCAAATTAGGGGTGTGGCATCCCCCTTGTTGAGCTGGTTAGTATATATGTAGCTTACCACGGGCTTGGTTGGTCTGATATTGGGACCCGGTTCTATTTGTCTACCCTTTTATATGCATTACTTCAACTTTGATATACAGTAAGGTTTTTAATATAGACAGTGTAGGACTGTCCCAATTTAGGGTCACCTTTTCGCTGGTGGGACGGCTTGTATACTTTTTTTGATCAAAAATAGTTCACTAAGTACCCTATATTTCATATGCAACTTTGTTTTACATTTATATATAATGATGGTAGGGTATGAGATATTTTTTGTCTTTTGTAGGTTTTGCATCTTTTTGCTAGTGTGAACATGCTCTTATTTCTTGCATGTGTACCATCTTAGACCTCAGTTCACATTGCTTGGTTTTTTGTCTTGTTTGCATTCTGTGCAGATTAGGGGTGTGGCATCCCCCTTGTTGAGCTGGTTAGTATATATGTAGCTTACCACGGGCTTGGGTGGTCTGATATTGGGACCCAGTTCTATTTGTCTACCCTTTTATATGCATTACTTCAACTTTGATATACAGTAAGGTTTTTAATATAGACAGTGTAGGACCGTCCCAATTTAAGGTCACCTTGTCGCTGGTGGGACGGCTTGTATACTTTTTTTGATCAAAAATAGTTCACTAAGTACCATATATTTCATATGCAACTTTGCTTTACATTTATATATAATGATGGTAGGGTATGAGATATTTTTTGTCTTTTGTAGGTTTTGCATCTTTTTGCTAGTGTGAACATGTTCCTATTTCTTGCATGTGTACCATCTTAGACCTCAGTTTACATTGCTTGGTTTTTTGTCTTGTTTGCATTCTGTGCAATTTAGGGGTGTGGCATCCCCCTTGTTGAGCTGGTTAGTATATATGTAGCTTACCACGGGCTTTGGTGGTCTGATATTGGGACCCGGTTCTATTTGTCTACCCTTTTATTTGCATTACTTCAACTTTGATATACAGTAAGGTTTTTAATATAGACAGTGTAGGACCGTCCCAATTTAGGGTCACCTTGTCGCTGGTGGGACGGCTTGTATACTTTTTTTGATCAAAAATAGTTCACTAAGTACCCTATATTTCATATGCAACTTTGCTTTACATTTATATATAATGATGGTAGGGTATGAGATATTTTTTGTCTTTTGTAGGTTTTGCATCTTTTTGCTAGTGTGAACATGCTCCTATTTCTTGCATGTGTACCATCTTAGACCTCAGTTCACATTGCTTGGTTTTTTGTCTTGTTTGCATTCTGTGCAAATTAGGGGTGTGGCATCCCCCTTGTTGAGCTGGTTAGTATATATGTAGCTTACCACGGGCTTGGGTGGTCAGACATTGGGACCCGGTTCTATTTGTCTACCCTTTTATATGCATTACTTCAACTTTGATATACAGTAAGGTTTTTAATATAGACAGTGTAGGACCGTCCCAATTTAGGGTCACCTTGTCACTGGTGGGACGGCTTGTATACTTTTTTTGATCAAAAATAGTTCACTAAGTACCCTATATTTCATATGCAACTTTGCTTTACATTTATATATAATGATGGTAGGGTATGAGATATTTTTTGTCTTTTGTAGGTTTTGCATCTTTTTGCTAGTGTGAACATGCTCCTATTTCTTGCATGTGTACCATCTTAGACCTCAGTTCACATTGCTTGGTTTTTTTTCTTGTTTGCATTCTGTGCAAATTAGGGGTGTGGCATCCCCCTTGTTGAGCTGGTTAGTATATATGTAGCTTACCACGGGCTTGGTTGGTCTGATATTGGGACCCGGTTCTATTTGTCTACCCTTTTATATGCATTACTTCAACTTTGATATACAGTAAGGTTTTTAATATAGACAGTGTAGGACTGTCCCAATTTAGGGTCACCTTTTCGCTGGTGGGACGGCTTGTATACTTTTTTTGATCAAAAATAGTTCACTAAGTACTCTATATTTCATATGCAACTTTGCTTTACATTTATATATAATGATGGTAGGGTATGAGATATTTTTTTGTCTTTTGTAGGTTTTGCATCTTTTTGCTAGTGTGAACATGCTCCTATTTCTTGCATGTGTACCATCTTAGACCTCAGTTCACATTGCTTGGTTTTTTGTCTTGTTTGCATTCTGTGCAAATTAGGGGTGTGGCATCCCCCTTGTTGAGCTGGTTAGTATATATGTAGCTTACCACGGGCTTGGGTGGTCTGATATTGGGACCCGGTTCTATTTGTCTACCCTTTTATATGCATTACTTCAACTTTGATATACAGTAAGGTTTTTAATATAGACAGTGTAGGACCGTCCCAATTTAAGGTCACCTTGTCGCTGGTGGGACGGCTTGTATACTTTTTTTGATCAAAAATAGTTCACTAAGTACCCTATATTTCATATGCAACTTTGCTTTACATTTATATATAATGATGGTAGGGTATGAGATATTTTTTGTCTTTTGTAGGTTTTGCATCTTTTTGCTAGTGTGAACATGCTCCTATTTCTTGCATGTGTACCATCTTAGACCTCAGTTCACATTGCTTGGTTTTTTGTCTTGTTTGCATTCTGTGCAAATTAGGGGTGTGGCATCCCCCTTGTTGAGCTGGTTAGTATATATGTAGCTTACCACGGGCTTGGGTGGTCAGACATTGGGACCCGGTTCTATTTGTCTACCCTTTTATATGCATTACTTCAACTTTGATATACAGTAAGGTTTTTAATATAGACAGTGTAGGACCGTCCCAATTTAGGGTCACCTTGTCACTGGTGGGACGGCTTGTATACTTTTTTTGATCAAAAATAGTTCACTAAGTACCCTATATTTCATATGCAACTTTGCTTTACATTTATATATAATGATGGTAGGGTATGAGATATTTTTTGTCTTTTGTAGGTTTTGCATCTTTTTGCTAGTGTGAACATGCTCCTATTTCTTGCATGTGTACCATCTTAGACCTCAGTTCACATTGCTTGGTTTTTTTTCTTGTTTGCATTCTGTGCAAATTAGGGGTGTGGCATCCCCCTTGTTGAGCTGGTTAGTATATATGTAGCTTACCACGGGCTTGGGTGGTCTGATATTGGGACCCGGTTCTATTTGTCTACCCTTTTATATGCATTACTTCAACTTTGATATACAGTAAGGTTTTTAATATAGACAGTGTAGGACCGTCCCAATTTAGGGTCACCTTGTCGCTGGTGGGACGGCTTGTATACTTTTTTTGATCAAAAATAGTTCACTAAGTACCCTATATTTCATATGCAACTTTGCTTTACATTTATATATAATGATGGTAGGGTATGAGATATTTTTTGTCTTTTGTAGGTTTTGCATCTTTTTGCTAGTGTGAACATGCTCCTATTTCTTGCATGTGTACCATCTTAGACCTCAGTTCACATTGCTTGGTTTTTTGTCTTGTTTGCATTCTGTGCAAATTAGGGGTGTGGCATCCCCCTTGTTGAGCTGGTTAGTATATATGTAGCTTACCACGGGCTTGGGTGGTCAGACATTGGGACCCGGTTCTATTTGTCTACCCTTTTATATGCATTACTTCAACTTTGATATACAGTAAGGTTTTTAATATAGACAGTGTAGGACCGTCCCAATTTAGGGTCACCTTGTCACTGGTGGGACGGCTTGTATACTTTTTTTGATCAAAAATAGTTCACTAAGTACCCTATATTTCATATGCAACTTTGCTTTACATTTATATATAATGATGGTAGGGTATGAGATATTTTTTGTCTTTTGTAGGTTTTGCATCTTTTTGCTAGTGTGAACATGCTCCTATTTCTTGCATGTGTACCATCTTAGACCTCAGTTCACATTGCTTGGTTTTTTTTCTTGTTTGCATTCTGTGCAAATTAGGGGTGTGGCATCCCCCTTGTTGAGCTGGTTAGTATATATGTAGCTTACCACGGGCTTGGGTGGTCTGATATTGGGACCCGGTTCTATTTGTCTACCCTTTTATATGCATTACTTCAACTTTGATATACAGTAAGGTTTTTAATATAGACAGTGTAGGACCGTCCCAATTTAGGGTCACCTTGTCGCTGGTGGGACGGCTTGTATACTTTTTTTGATCAAAAATAGTTCACTAAGTACCCTATATTTCATATGCAACTTTGCTTTACATTTATATATAATGATGGTAGGGTATGAGATATTTTTTGTCTTTTGTAGGTTTTGCATCTTTTTGCTAGTGTGAACATGCTCCTATTTCTTGCATGTGTACCATCTTAGACCTCAGTTCACATTGCTTGGTTTTCTGTCTTGTTTGCATTCTGTGCAAATTAGGGGTGTGGCATCCCTCTTGTTGAGCTGGTTAGTATATATGTAGCTTACCACGGGCTTGGGTGGTCTGATATTGGGACCCGGTTCTATTTGTCTACCCTTTTATATGCATTACTTCATCTTTAATATACAGTAAGGTTTTTAATATAGACAGTGTAGGACCGTCCCAATTTAGGGTCACCTTGTCGCTGGTGGGACGGCTTGTATACTTTTTTGATCAAAAATA
Organism: Phyllobates terribilis; assembly: GCF_046119375.1. NCBI lineage: Eukaryota > Metazoa > Chordata > Amphibia > Anura > Dendrobatidae > Phyllobates > Phyllobates terribilis. The sequence continues at coordinate 337,065,434 of NW_027362768.1, forward strand.
GTTCACTAAGTACCCTATATTTCATATGCAACTTTGCTTTACATTTATATATAATGATGGTAGGGTATGAGATATTTTTTGTCTTTTGTAGGTTTTGCATCTTTTTGCTAGTGTGAACATGCTCTTCTTTCTTGCATGTGTACCATCTTAGACCTCAGTTCACATTGCTTGGTTTTTTGTCTTGTTTGCATTCTGTGCAAATTAGGGGTGTGGCATCCCCCTTGTTGAGCTGGTTAGTATATATGTAGCTTACCACGGGCTTGTTTGGTCTGATATTGGGACCCAGTTCTATTTGTCTACCCTTTTATATGCATTACTTCAACTTTGATATACAGTAAGGTTTTTAATATAGACAGTGTAGGACTGTCCCAATTTAGGGTCACCTTTTCGCTGGTGGGACGGCTTGTATACTTTTTTTGATCAAAAATAGTTCACTAAGTACCCTATATTTCATATGCAACTTTGCTTTACATTTATATATAATGATGGTAGGGTATGAGATATTTTTTGTCTTTTGTAGGTTTTGCATCTTTTTGCTAGTGTGAACATGCTCTTATTTCTTGCATGTGTACCATCTTAGACCTCAGTTCACATTGCTTGGTTTTTTGTCTTGTTTGCATTCTGTGCAGATTAGGGGTGTGGCATCCCCCTTGTTGAGCTGGTTAGTATATATGTAGCTTACCACGGGCTTGGGTGGTCTGATATTGGGACCCGGTTCTATTTGTCTACCCTTTTATATGCATTACTTCAACTTTGATATACAGTAAGGTTTTTAATATAGACAGTGTAGGACCGTCCCAATTTAAGGTCACCTTGTCGCTGGTGGGACGGCTTGTATACTTTTTTTGATCAAAAATAGTTCACTAAGTACCCTATATTTCATATGCAACTTTGCTTTACATTTATATATAATGATGGTAGGGTATGAGATATTTTTTGTCTTTTGTAGGTTTTGCATCTTTTTGCTAGTGTGAACATGCTCCTATTTCTTGCATGTGTACCATCTTAGACCTCAGTTCACATTGCTTGGTTTTTTTTCTTGTTTGCATTCTGTGCAAATTGGGGGTGTGGCATCCCCCTTGTTGAGCTGGTTAGTATATATGTAGCTTACCACGGGCTTGGGTGGTCTGATATTGGGACCCGGTTCTATTTGTCTACCCTTTTATATGCATTACTTCAACTTTGATATACAGTAAGGTTTTTAATATAGACTGTGTAGGACCGTCCCAATTTAGGGTCACCTTGTCGCTGGTGGGACGGCTTGTATACTTTTTTTGATCAAAAATAGTTCACTAAGTACCCTATATTTCATATGCAACTTTGCTTTACATTTATATATAATGATGGTAGGGTATGAGATATTTTTTGTCTTTTGTAGGTTTTGCATCTTTTTGCTAGTGTGAACATGCTCCTATTTCTTGCATGTGTACCATCTTAGACCTCAGTTCACATTGCTTGGTTTTTTGTCTTGTTTGCATTCTGTGCAAATTAGGGGTGTGGCATCCCCCTTGTTGAGCTGGTTAGTATATATGTAGCTTACCACGGGCTTGGGTGGTCAGACATTGGGACCCGGTTCTATTTGTCTACCCTTTTATATGCATTACTTCAACTTTGATATACAGTAAGGTTTTTAATATAGACAGTGTAGGACCGTCCCAATTTAGGGTCACCTTGTCACTGGTGGGACGGCTTGTATACTTTTTTTGATCAAAAATAGTTCACTAAGTACCCTATATTTCATATGCAACTTTGCTTTACATTTATATATAATGATGGTAGGGTATGAGATATTTTTTGTCTTTTGTAGGTTTTGCATCTTTTTGCTAGTGTGAACATGCTCCTATTTCTTGCATGTGTACCATCTTAGACCTCAGTTCACATTGCTTGTTTTTTTTTCTTGTTTGCATTCTGTGCAAATTAGGGGTGTGGCATCCCCCTTGTTGAGCTGGTTAGTATATATGTAGCTTACCACGGGCTTGGGTGGTCTGATATTGGGACCCGGTTCTATTTGTCTACCCTTTTATATGCATTACTTCAACTTTGATATACAGTAAGGTTTTTAATATAGACAGTGTAGGACCGTCCCAATTTAGGGTCACCTTGTCGCTGGTGGGACGGCTTGTATACTTTTTTTGATCAAAAATAGTTCACTAAGTACCCTATATTTCATATGCAACTTTGCTTTACATTTATATATAATGATGGTAGGGTATGAGATATTTTTTGTCTTTTGTAGGTTTTGCATCTTTTTGCTAGTGTGAACATGCTCCTATTTCTTGCATGTGTACCATCTTAGACCTCAGTTCACATTGCTTGGTTTTCTGTCTTGTTTGCATTCTGTGCAAATTAGGGGTGTGGCATCCCTCTTGTTGAGCTGGTTAGTATATATGTAGCTTACCACGGGCTTGGGTGGTCTGATATTGGGACCCGGTTCTATTTGTCTACCCTTTTATATGCATTACTTCATCTTTAATATACAGTAAGGTTTTTAATATAGACAGTGTAGGACCGTCCCAATTTAGGGTCACCTTGTCGCTGGTGGGACGGCTTGTATACTTTTTTTGATCAAAAATAGTTCACTAAGTACCCTATATTTCATATGCAACTTTGCTTTACATTTATATATAATGATGGTAGGGTATGAGATATTTTTTGTCTTTTGTAGGTTTTGCATCTTTTTGCTAGTGTGAACATGCTCTTCTTTCTTGCATGTGTACCATCTTAGACCTCAGTTCACATTGCTTGGTTTTTTGTCTTGTTTGCATTCTGTGCAAATTAGGGGTGTGGCATCCCCCTTGTTGAGCTGGTTAGTATATATGTAGCTTACCACGGGCTTGGTTGGTCTGATATTGGGACCCGGTTCTATTTGTCTACCCTTTTATATGCATTACTTCAACTTTGATATACAGTAAGGTTTTTAATATAGACAGTGTAGGACTGTCCCAATTTAGGGTCACCTTTTCGCTGGTGGGACGGCTTGTATACTTTTTTTGATCAAAAATAGTTCACTAAGTACCCTATATTTCATATGCAACTTTGCTTTACATTTATATATAATGATGGTAGGGTATGAGATATTTTTTGTCTTTTGTAGGTTTTGCATCTTTTTGCTAGTGTGAACATGCTCTTATTTCTTGCATGTGTACCATCTTAGACCTCAGTTCACATTGCTTGGTTTTTTGTCTTGTTTGCATTCTGTGCAGATTAGGGGTGTGGCATCCCCCTTGTTGAGCTGGTTAGTATATATGAAGCTTACCACGGGCTTGGGTGGTCTGATATTGGGACCCGGTTCTATTTGTCTACCCTTTTATATGCATTACTTCAACTTTGATATACAGTAAGGTTTTTAATATAGACAGTGTAGGACCGTCCCAATTTAAGGTCACCTTGTCGCTGGTGGGACGGCTTGTATACTTTTTTTGATCAAAAATAGTTCACTAAGTACCCTATATTTCATATGCAACTTTGCTTTACATTTATATATAATGATGGTAGGGTATGAGATATTTTTTGTCTTTTGTAGGTTTTGCATCTTTTTGCTAGTGTGAACATGCTCCTATTTCTTGCATGTGTACCATCTTAGACCTCAGTTCACATTGCTTGTTTTTTTGTCTTGTTTGCATTCTGTGCAAATTAGGGGTGTGGCATCCCCCTTGTTGAGCTGGTTAGTATATATGTAGCTTACCACGGGCTTGGGTGGTCAGACATTGGGACCCGGTTCTATTTGTCTACCCTTTTATATGCATTACTTCAACTTTGATATACAGTAAGGTTTTTAATATAGACAGTGTAGGACCGTCCCAATTTAGGGTCACCTTGTCACTGGTGGGACGGCTTGTATACTTTTTTTGATCAAAAATAGTTCACTAAGTACCCTATATTTCATATGCAACTTTGCTTTACATTTATATATAATGATGGTAGGGTATGAGATATTTTTTGTCTTTTGTAGGTTTTGCATCTTTTTGCTAGTGTGAACATGCTCCTATTTCTTGCATGTGTACCATCTTAGACCTCAGTTCACATTGCTTGGTTTTTTTTCTTGTTTGCATTCTGTGCAAATTAGGGGTGTGGCATCCCCCTTGTTGAGCTGGTTAGTATATATGTAGCTTACCACGGGCTTGGGTGGTCTGATATTGGGACCCGGTTCTATTTGTCTACCCTTTTATATGCATTACTTCAACTTTGATATACAGTAAGGTTTTTAATATAGACAGTGTAGGACCGTCCCAATTTAGGGTCACCTTGTCGCTGGTGGGACGGCTTGTATACTTTTTTTGATCAAAAATAGTTCACTAAGTACCCTATATTTCATATGCAACTTTGCTTTACATTTATATATAATGATGGTAGGGTATGAGATATTTTTTGTCTTTTGTAGGTTTTGCATCTTTTTGCTAGTGTGAACATGCTCCTATTTCTTGCATGTGTACCATCTTAGACCTCAGTTCACATTGCTTGGTTTTCTGTCTTGTTTGCATTCTGTGCAAATTAGGGGTGTGGCATCCCTCTTGTTGAGCTGGTTAGTATATATGTAGCTTACCACGGGCTTGGGTGGTCTGATATTGGGACCCGGTTCTATTTGTCTACCCTTTTATATGCATTACTTCATCTTTAATATACAGTAAGGTTTTTAATATAGACAGTGTAGGACCGTCCCAATTTAGGGTCACCTTGTCGCTGGTGGGACGGCTTGTATACTTTTTTTGATCAAAAATAGTTCACTAAGTACCCTATATTTCATATGCAACTTTGCTTTACATTTATATATAATGATGGTAGGGTATGAGATATTTTTTGTCTTTTGTAGGTTTTGCATCTTTTTGCTAGTGTGAACATGCTCTTCTTTCTTGCATGTGTACCATCTTAGACCTCAGTTCACATTTCTTGGTTTTTTGTCTTGTTTGCATTCTGTGCAAATTAGGGGTGTGGCATCCCCCTTGTTGAGCTGGTTAGTATATATGTAGCTTACCACGGGCTTGGTTGGTCTGATATTGGGACCCGGTTCTATTTGTCTACCCTTTTATATGCATTACTTCAACTTTGATATACAGTAAGGTTTTTAATATAGACAGTGTAGGACCGTCCCAATTTAGGGTCACCTTGTCGCTGGTGGGACGGCTTGTATACTTTTTTTGATCAAAAATAGTTCACTAAGTACCCTATATTTCATATGCAACTTTGCTTTACATTTATATATAATGATGGTAGGGTATGAGATATTTTTTGTCTTTTGTAGGTTTTGCATCTTTTTGCTAGTGTGAACATGCTCCTATTTCTTGCATGTGTACCATCTTAGACCTCAGTTCACATTGCTTGGTTTTTTGTCTTGTTTGCATTCTGTGCAAATTAGGAGTGTGGCATCCCCCTTGTTAAGCTGGTTAGTATATATGTAGCTTACCACGGGCTTGGGTTGTCTGATATTGGGACCCGGTTCTATTTGTCAACCCTTTAATATGCATTACTTCAACTTTGATATACAGTAAGGTTTTTAATATAGACAGTGTAGGACCGTCCCAATTTAAGGTCACCTTGTCGCTGGTGGGACGGCTTGTATACTTTTTTTGATCAAAAATAGTTCACTAAGTACCCTATATTTCATATGCAACTTTGCTTTACATTTATATATAATGATGGTAGGGTATGAGATATTTTTGTCTTTTGTAGGTTTTGCATCTTTTTGCTAGTGTGAACATGCTCCTATTTCTTGCATGTGTACCATCTTAGACCTCAGTTTACATTGCTTGGTTTTTTGTCTTGTTTGCATTCTGTGCAAATTAGGGGTATGGCATCCCCCTTGTTGAGCTGGTTAGTATATATGTAGCTTACCACGGGCTTTGGTGGTCTGATATTGGGACCCGGTTCTATTTGTCTACCCTTTTATATGCATTACTTCAACTTTGATATACAGTAAGGTTTTTAATATAGACAGTGTAGGACCGTCCCAATTTAGGGTCACCTTATCGCTGGTGGGACGGCTTGTATACTTTTTTTGATCAAAAATAGTTCACTAAGTACCCTATATTTCATATGCAACTTTGCTTTACATTTATATATAATGATGGTAGGGTATGAGATATTTTTTGTCATTTGTAGGTTTTGCATCTTTTTGCTAGTGTGAACATGCTCCTATTTTTTGCATGTGTACCATCTTAGACCTCAGTTCACATTGCTTGGTTTTTTGTTTGTTTGCATTCTGTGCAAATTAGGGGTGTGGCATCCCCCTTGTTGAGCTGGTTAGTATATATGTAGCTTACCACGGGCTTGGTTGGTCTGATATTGGTACCCGGTTCTATTTGTCTACCCTTTTATATGCATTACTTCAACTTTGATATACAGTAAGGTTTTTAATATAGACAGTGTAGGACCGTCCCAATTTAGGGTCACCTTGTCGCTGGTGGGACGGCTTGTATACTTTTTTTGATCAAAAATAGTTCACTAAGTACCCTATATTTCATATGCAACTTTGCTTTACATTTATATATAATGATGGTAGGGTATGAGATATTTTTTGTCTTTTGTAGGTTTTGCATCTTTTTGCTAGTGTGAACATGCTCCTATTTCTTGCATGTGTACCATCTTAGACCTCAGTTCACATTGCTTGGTTTTTTGTCTTGTTTGCATTCTGTGCAAATTAGGAGTGTGGCATCCCCCTTGTTAAGCTCGTTAGTATATATGTAGCTTACCACGGGCTTGGGTGGTCTGATATTGGGACCCGGTTCTATTTGTCTACCCTTTTATATGCATTACTTCAACTTTGATATACAGTAAGGTTTTTAATATAGACAGTGTAGGACCGTCCCAATTTAGTGTCACCTTGTCGCTGGTGGGACGGCTTGTATACTTTTTTTGATCAAAAATAGTTCACTAAGTACCCTATATTTCATATGCAACTTTGCTTTACATTTATATATAATGATGGTAGGGTATGAGATATTTTTTGTCTTTTGTAGGTTTTGCATCTTTTTGCTAGTGTGAACATGCTCCTATTTCTTGCATGTGTACCATCTTAGACCTCAGTTCACATTGCTTGGTTTTCTGTCTTGTTTGCATTCTGTGCAAATTAGGGGTGTGGCATCCCCCTTGTTGAGCTGGCTAGTATATATGTAGCTTACCACGGGCTTGGGTGGTCTGATATTGGGACCCGGTTCTATTTGTCTACCCTTTTATATGCATTACTTCAACTTTGATATACAGTAAGGTTTTTAATATAGACAGTGTAGGACCGTCCCAATTTAGGGTCACCTTGTCGCTGGTGGGACGGCTTGTATACTTTTTTTGATCAAAAATAGTTCACTAAGTACCCTATATTTCATATGCAACTTTGCTTTACATTTATATATAATGATGGTAGGGTATGAGATATTTTTTGTCTTTTGTAGGTTTTGCATCTTTTTCCTAGTGTGAACATGCTCTTATTTCTTGCATGTGTACCATCTTAGACCTCAGTTCACATTGCTTGGTTTTTTGTCTTGTTTGCATTCTGTGCAAATTAGGGGTGTGGCATCCCCCTTGTTGAGCTGGTTAGTATATATGTAGCTTACCACGGGCTTGGGTGGTCTGATATTGGGACCCGGTTCTATTTGTCTACCCTTTTATATGCATTACTTCAACTTTGATATACAGTAAGGTTTTTAATATAGACAGTGTAGGACCGTCCCAATTTAAGGTCACCTTGTCGCTGGTGAGACGGCTTGTATACTTTTTTTGATCAAAAATAGTTCACTAAGTACCCTATATTTCATATGCAACTTTGCTTTACATTTATATATAATGATGGTAGGGTATGAGATATTTTTTTGTCTTTTGTAGGTTTTGCATCTTTTTGCTAGTGTGAGCATGCTCCTATTTCTTGCATGTGTACCATCTTAGACCTCAGTTCATATTGCTTGGTTTTTTGTCTTGTTTGCATTCTGTGCAAATTAGGGGTGTGGCATCCCCCTTGTTGAGCTGGTTAGTATATATGTAGCTTACCACGGGCTTGGGTGGTCTGATATTGGGACCCGGTTCTATTTGTCTACCCTTTTATATGCATTACTTCAACTTTGATATACAGTAAGGTTTTTAATATAGACAGTGTAGGACCGTCCCAATTTAAGGTCACCTTGTCGCTGGTGGGACGGCTTGTATACTTTTTTTGATCAAAAATAGTTCAATAAGTACCCTATATTTCATATGCAACTTTGCTTTACATTTATATATAATGATGGTAGGGTATGAGATATTTTTTGTCTTTTGTAGGTTTTGCATCTTTTTGCTAGTGTGAACATGTTCCTATTTCTTGCATGTGTACCATCTTAGACCTCAGTTTACATTGCTTGGTTTTTTGTCTTGTTTGCATTCTGTGCAAATTAGGGGTGTGGCATCCCCCTTGTTGAGCTGGTTAGTATATATGTAGCTTACCACGGGCTTTGGTGGTCTGATATTGGGACCCGGTTCTATTTGTCTACCCTTTTATATGCATTACTTCAACTTTGATATACAGTAAGGTTTTTAATATAGACAGTGTAGGACCGTCCCAATTTAGGGTCACCTTGTCGCTGGTGGGACGGCTTGTATACTTTTTTTGATCAAAAATAGTTCACTAAGTACCCTATATTTCATATGCAACTTTGCTTTACATTTATATATAATGATGGTAGGGTATGAGATATTTTTTGTCTTTTGTAGGTTTTGCATCTTTTTGCTAGTGTGAACATGCTCCTATTTCTTGCATGTGTACCATCTTAGACCTCAGTTCACATTGCTTGGCTTTTTGTCTTGTTTGCATTCTGTGCAAATTAGGGGTGTGGCATCCCCCTTGTTGAGCTGGTTAGTATATATGTAGCTTACCACGGGCTTGGGTGGTCAGATATTGGGACCCGGTTCTATTTGTCTACCCTTTTATATGCATTACTTCAACTTTGATATACAGTAAGGTTTTTAATATAGACAGTGTAGGACCGTCCCAATTTAGGGTCACCTTGTCACTGGTGGGACGGCTTGTATACTTTTTTTGATCAAAAATAGTTCACTAAGTACCCTATATTTCATATGCAACTTTGCTTTACATTTATATATAATGATGGTAGGGTATGAGATATTTTTTGTCTTTTGTAGGTTTTGCATCTTTTTGCTAGTGTGAACATGCTCCTATTTCTTGCATGTGTACCATCTTAGACCTCAGTTCACATTGCTTGGTTTTTTTTCTTGTTTGCATTCTGTGCAAATTAGGGGTGTGGCATCCCCCTTGTTGAGCTGGTTAGTATATATGTAGCTTACCACGGGCTTGGGTGGTCTGATATTGGGACCCGGTTCTATTTGTCTACCCTTTTATATGCATTACTTCAACTTTGATATACAGTAAGGTTTTTAATATAGACAGTGTAGGACCGTCCCAATTTAGGGTCACCTTGTCGCTGGTGGGACGGCTTGTATACTTTTTTTGATCAAAAATAGTTCACTAAGTACCCTATATTTCATATGCAACTTTGCTTTACATTTATATATAATGATGGTAGGGTATGAGATATTTTTTGTCTTTTGTAGGTTTTGCATCTTTTTGCTAGTGTGAACATGCTCCTATTTCTTGCATGTGTACCATCTTAGACCTCAGTTCACATTGCTTGGTTTTTTTTCTTGTTTGCATTCTGTGCAAATTAGGGGTGTGGCATCCCCCTTGTTGAGCTGGTTAGTATATATGTAGCTTACCACGGGCTTGGGTGGTCTGATATTGGGACCCGGTTCTATTTGTCTACCCTTTTATATGCATTACTTCAACTTTGATATACAGTAAGGTTTTTAATATAGACAGTGTAGGACCGTCCCAATTTAAGGTCACCTTGTCGCTGGTGGGACGGCTTGTATACTTTTTTTGATCAAAAATAGTTCACTAAGTACCCTATATTTCATATGCAACTTTGCTTTACATTTATATATAATGATGGTAGGGTATGAGATATTTTTTGTCTTTTGTAGGTTTTGCATCTTTTTGCTAGTGTGAACATGCTCCTATTTCTTGCATGTGTACCATCTTAGACCTCAGTTCACATTGCTTGGTTTTTTGTCTTGTTTGCATTCTGTGCAAATTAGGGGTGTGGCATCCCCCTTGTTGAGCTGGTTAGTATATATGTAGCTTACCACGGGCTTGGGTGGTCTGATATTGGGACCCGGTTCTATTTGTCTACCCTTTTATATGCATTACTTCAACTTTGATATACAGTAAGGTTTTTAATATAGACAGTGTAGGATCGTTCCAATTTAGGGTCACCTTGTCGCTGGTGGGACGGCTTGTATACTTTTTTTGATCAAAAATTGTTCACTAAGTACCCTATATTTCATATGCAACTTTGCTTTACATTTATATATAATGATGGTAGGGTATGAGATATTTTCTGTCTTTTGTAGGTTTTGCATCTTTTTGCTAGTGTGAACATGCTCCTATTTCTTGCATGTGTACCATCTTAGACCTCAGTTTACATTGCTTGGTTTTTTGTCTTGTTTGCATTCTGTGCAAATTAGGAGTGTGGCATCCCCCTTGTTGAGCTGGTTAGTATATATGTAGCTTACCACGGGCTTTGGTGGTCTGATATTGGGACCCGGTTCTATTTGTCTACCCTTTTATATGCATTACTTCAACTTTGATATACAGTAAGGTTTTTAATATAGACAGTGTAGGACCGTCCCAATTTAGGGTCACCTTGTCGCTGGTGGGACGGCTTGTATACTTTTTTTGATCAAAAATAGTTCACTAAGTACCCTATATTTCATATGCAACTTTGCTTTACATTTATATATAATGATGGTAGGGTATGAGATATTTTTTGTCATTTATAGGTTTTGCATCTTTTTGCTAGTGTGAACATGCTCCTATTTCTTGCATGTGTACCATCTTAGACCTCAGTTCACATTGCTTGGTTTTTTGTCTTGTTTGCATTCTGTGCAAATTAGGGGTGTGGCATCCCCCTTGTTGAGCTGGTTAGTATATATGTAGCTTACCACGGGCTTGGGTGGTCTGATATTGGGACCCGGTTCTATTTGTCTACCCTTTTATATGCATTACTTCAACTTTGATATACAGTAAGGTTTTTAATATAGACAGTGTAGGACCGTCCCAATTTAGGGTCACCTTGTCGCTGGTGGGACGGCTTGTATACTTTTTTTGATCAAAAATAGTTCACTAAGTACCCTATATTTCATATGCAACTTTGCTTTACATTTATATATAATGATGGTAGGGTATGAGATATTTTTTGTCTTTTGTAGGTTTTGCATCTTTTTGCTAGTGTGAACATGCTCCTATTTCTTGCATGTGTACCATCTTAGACCTCAGTTCACATTGCTTGGTTTTCTGTCTTGTTTGCATTCTGTGCAAATTAGGAGTGTGGCACCCCCCTTGTTAAGCTGGTTAGTATATATGTAGCTTACCACGGGCTTGGGTTGTCTGATATTGGGACCCGGTTCTATTTGTCAACCCTTTAATATGCATTACTTCAACTTTGATACACAGTAAGGTTTTTAATATAGACAGTGTAGGACCGTTCCAATTTAGGGTCACCTTGTCGCTGGTGGGACGGCTTGTATACTTTTTTTGATCAAAAATAGTTCACTAAGTACCCTATATTTCATATGCAACTTTGCTTTACATTTATATATAATGATGGTAGGGTATGAGATATTTTTTGTCTTTTGTAGGTTTTGCATCTTTTTGCTAGTGTGAACATGCTCCTATTTCTTGCATGTGTACCATCTTAGACCTCAGTTCACATTGCTTGGTTTTCTGTCTTGTTTGCAATCTGTGCAAATTAGGGGTGTGGCATCCCCCTTGTTGAGCTGGTTAGTATATATGTAGCTTACCATGGGCTTAGGTGGTCTGATATTGGGACCCGGTTCTATTTGTCTACCCTTTTATATGCATTACTTCAACTTTGATATACAGTAAGGTTTTTAATATAGACAGTGTAGGACTGTCCCAATTTAGGGTCACCTTTTCGCTGGTAGGACGGCTTGTATACTTTTTTTGATCAAAAATAGTTCACTAAGTACCCTATATTTCATATGCAACTTTGCTTTACATTTATATATAATGATGGTAGGGTATGAGATATTTTTTGTCTTTTGTAGGTTTTGCATCTTTTTGCTAGTGTGAACATGCTCTTATTTCTTGCATGTGTACCATCTTAGACCTCAGTTCACATTGCTTGGTTTTTTGTCTTGTTTGCATTCTGTGCAAATTAGGGGTGTGGCATCCCCCTTGTTGAGCTGGTTAGTATAGATGTAGCTTACCACGGGCTTGGGTGGTCTGATATTGGGACCCGGTTCTATTTGTCTACCCTTTTATATGCATTACTTCAACTTTGATATACAGTAAGGTTTTTAATATAGACAGTGTAGGACCGTCCCAATTTAAGGTCACCTTGTCGCTGGTGGGACGGCTTGTATACTTTTTTTGATCAAAAATAGTTCACTAAGTACCCTATATTTCATATGCAACTTTGCTTTACATTTATATATATTGATGGTAGGGTATGAGATATTTTTGTCTTTTGTAGGTTTTGCATCTTTTTGCTAGTGTGAACATGCTCCTATTTCTTGCATGTGTACCATCTTAGACCTCAGTTCACATTGCTTGGTTTTTTGTCTTGTTTGCATTCTGTGCAAATTAGGGGTGTGGCATCCCCCTTGTTGAGCTGGTTAGTATATATGTAGCTTACCACGGGCTTGGGTGGTCTGATATTGGGACCCGGTTCTATTTGTCTACCCTTTTATATGCATTACTTCAACTTTGATATACAGTAAGGTTTTTAATATAGACAGTGTAGGATCGTCTCAATTTAGGGTCACCTTGTCGCTGGTGGGACGGCTTGTATACTTTTTTTGATCAAAAATAGTTCACTAAGTACCCTATATTTCATATGCAACTTTGCTTTACATTTATATATAATGATGGTAGGGTATGAGATATTTTTTGTCTTTTGTAGGTTTTTCATCTTTTTGCTAGTGTGAACATGCTCCTATTTCTTGCATGTGTACCATCTTAGACCTCAGTTTACATTGCTTGGTTTTTTGTCTTGTTTGCATTCTGTGCAAATTAGGGGTGTGGCATCCCCCTTGTTGAGCTGGTTAGTATATATGTAGCTTACCACGGGCTTTGGTGGTCTGATATTGGGACCCGGTTCTATTTGTCTACCCTTTTATATGCATTACTTCAACTTTGATATACAGTAAGGTTTTTAATATAGACAGTGTAGGACCGTCCCAATTTAGGGTCACCTTGTCGTTGGTGGGACGGCTTGTATACTTTTTTTGATCAAAAATAGTTCACTAAGTACCCTATATTTCATATGCAACTTTGCTTTACATTTATATATAATGATGGTAGGGTATGAGATATTTTTTGTCTTTTGTAGGTTTTGCATCTTTTTGCTAGTGTGAACATGCTTCTATTTCTTGCATGTGTACCATCTTAGACCTCAGTTTACATTGCTTGGTTTTTTGTCTTGTTTGCATTCTGTGCAAATTAGGGGTGTGGCATCCCCCTTGTTGAGCTGGTTAGTATATATGTAGCTTACCACGGGCGTTGGTGGTCTGATATTGGGACCCGGTTCTATTTGTCTACCCTTTTATATGCATTACTTCAACTTTGATATACAGTAAGGTTTTTAATATAGACAGTGTAGGACCGTCCCAATTTAGGGTCACCTTGTCGCTGGTGGGACGGCTTGTATACTTTTTTTGATCAAAAATAGTTCACTAAGTACCCTATATTTCATATGCAACTTTGCTTTACATTTATATATAATGATGGTAGGGTATGAGATATTTTTTGTCATTTGTAGGTTTTGCATCTTTTTGCTAGTGTGAACATGCTCCTATTTCTTGCATGTGTACCATCTTAGACCTCAGTTCACATTGCTTGGTTTTTTGTTTGTTTGCATTCTGTGCAAATTAGGGGTGTGGCATCCCCCTTGTTGAGCTGGTTAGTATATATGTAGCTTACCACGGGCTTGGGTGGTCTGATATTGGTACCCGGTTCTATTTGTCTACCCTTTTATATGCATTACTTCAACTTTGATATACAGTAAGGTTTTTAATATAGACAGTGTAGGACCGTCCCAATTTAGGGTCACCTTGTCGCTGGTGGGACGGCTTGTATACTTTTTTTGATCAAAAATAGTTCACTAAGTACCCTATATTTCATATGCAACTTTGCTTTACATTTATATATAATGATGGTAGGGTATGAGATATTTTTTGTCTTTTGTAGGTTTTGCATCTTTTTGCTAGTGTGAACATGCTCCTATTTCTTGCATGTGTACCATCTTAGACCTCAGTTCACATTGCTTGGTTTTTTGTCTTGTTTGCATTCTGTGCAAATTAGGAGTGTGGCATCCCCCTTGTTAAGCTGGTTAGTATATATGTAGCTTACCACGGGCTTGGGTGGTCTGATATTGGGACCCGGTTCTATTTGTCTACCCTTTTATATGCATTACTTCAACTTTGATATACAGTAAGGTTTTTAATATAGACAGTGTAGGACCGTCCCAATTTAGTGTCACCTTGTCGCTGGTGGGACGGCTTGTATACTTTTTTTGATCAAAAATAGTTCACTAAGTACCCTATATTTCATATGCAACTTTGCTTTACATTTATATATAATGATGGTAGGGTATGAGATATTTTTTGTCTTTTGTAGGTTTTGCATCTTTTTGCTAGTGTGAACATGCTCCTATTTCTTGCATGTGTACCATCTTAGACCTCAGTTCACATTGCTTGGTTTTCTGTCTTGTTTGCATTCTGTGCAAATTAGGGGTGTGGCATCCCCCTTGTTGAGCTGGTTAGTATATATGTAGCTTACCACGGGCTTGGGTGGTCTGATATTGGGACCCGGTTCTATTTGTCTACCCTTTTATATGCATTACTTCAACTTTGATATACAGTAAGGTTTAAAATATAGACAGTGTAGGACCGTCCCAATTTAGGGTCACCTTGTCGCTGGTGGGACGGCTTGTATACTTTTTTTGATCAAAAATAGTTCACTAAGTACCCTATATTTCATATGCAACTTTGCTTTACATTTATATATAATGATGGTAGGGTATGAGATATTTTTTGTCTTTTGTAGGTTTTGCATCTTTTTGCTAGTGTGAACATGCTCTTATTTCTTGCATGTGTACCATCTTAGACCTCAGTTCACATTGCTTGGTTTTTTGTCTTGTTTGCATTCTGTGCAAATTAGGGGTGTGGCATCCCCCTTGTTGAGCTGGTTAGTATATATGTAGCTTACCACGGGCTTGGGTGGTCTGATATTGGGACCCGGTTCTATTTGTCTACCCTTTTATATGCATTACTTCAACTTTGATATACAGTAAGGTTTAAAATATAGACAGTGTAGGACCGTCCCAATTTAGGGTCACCTTGTCGCTGGTGGGACGGCTTGTATACTTTTTTTGATCAAAAATAGTTCACTAAGTACCCTATATTTCATATGCAACTTTGCTTTACATTTATATATAATGATGGTAGGGTATGAGATATTTTTTGTCTTTTGTAGGTTTTGCATCTTTTTGCTAGTGTGAACATGCTCTTATTTCTTGCATGTGTACCATCTTAGACCTCAGTTCACATTGCTTGGTTTTTTGTCTTGTTTGCATTCTGTGCAAATTAGGGGTGTGGCATCCCCCTTGTTGAGCTGGTTAGTATATATGTAGCTTACCACGGGCTTGGGTGGTCTGATATTGGGACCCGGTTCTATTTGTCTACCCTTTTATATGCATTACTTCAACTTTGATATACAGTAAGGTTTTTAATATAGACAGTGTAGGACCGTCCCAATTTAAGGTCACCTTGTCGCTGGTGGGACGGCTTGTATACTTTTTTTGATCAAAAATAGTTCACTAAGTACCCTATATTTCATATGCAACTTTGCTTTACATTTATATATAATGATGGTAGGGTATGAGATATTTTTTGTCTTTTGTAGGTTTTGCATCTTTTTGCTAGTGTTAACATGTTCCTATTTCTTGCATGTGTACCATCTTAGACCTCAGTTTACATTGCTTGGTTTTTTGTCTTGTTTGCTTTCTGTGCAAATTAGGGGTGTGGCATCCCCCTTGTTGAGCTGGTTAGTATATATGTAGCTTACCACGGGCTTTGGTGGTCTGATATTGGGACCCGGTTCTATTTGTCTACCCTTTTATATGCATTACTTCAACTTTGATATACAGTAAGGTTTTTAATATAGACAGTGTAGGACCGTCCCAATTTAAGGTCACCTTGTCGCTGGTGGGACAGCTTGTATACTTTTTTTGATCAAAAATAGTTCACTAATACCCTATATTTCATATGCAACTTTGCTTTACATTTATATATAATGATGGTAGGGTATGAGATATTTTTTGTCTTTTGTAAGTTTTGCATCTTTTTGCTATTGTGAACATGCTCCTATTTCTTGCATGTGTACCATCTTAGACCTCAGTTCACATTGCTTGGTTTTCTGAACCTAATCGAGATGGTTTGGGGTGAGATGGACGACAGAGTGAAGGCAAAAGGGCCAACAAGTGCTAAGCATCTCTGGGAACTCCTTCAAGAATGTTGGAAGACCATTTCCGGTGAGACACAAACCAGCCAAAAGGATAAAATGCAAAATTTTATAAAAACATGTAACCATAAACACATTCATATTCATTGCTTTTTACATTCAATTTTCTTGACCCAATGTCGTCTTCTACCCCCTACAAAGCATGGAGTACTTGACTGACAAAAGGGGAGCCATAAAGGAGTCTATAAAGAGTACTGTAGCTGCAGAGATACATTTTACTGGGAAAAGTGACAGAGGCGCCGATACTCTGCTTCTGTCCCCTTTGGCCGCAGCATTATACTGTGAAATAAGATGTCATCAGGGGGTGGTGATAGATGCAGGGTGAGTGACATTATCGGAGCCCAGTTATGACTATTCATTTGAGGGCAGTGATACAAGCCATGGGGTGGCGCTGGTGTCACTCACCCTCTTCGATCACCGCCCACTGATATTGTTTTGTTTCCAGTAAGTAAGAAACTGTGACAGAGACAAAATCAGCGCCAACAACTTGGTCACTTTTCCAACATCTTCTATTTGCACCATGGATTAAGGACAACTTCAGAGGGCTGCAACTAAAGAAAAGTGACCACAGTGTTGCCCTCTGATGAAGCCCAGGTGACAGACACTGCAGGGAAGTGAGTGCAGCCCCAGCCTCCTCTGACATCCAATTTGAAACTTGATAGGGAGCAGTGTAGTGTATTTTCTAATAAAGCCAATGACAAAATTGCATACAGTATAAAAATAAATATTTATAAAGGACCTTTCAGGTATTGCACAACCCCTTTAAACTCTCAGAACACATAAGCATCTTCTTCCCACCCTGTGACCTGTGGGGCACCTGGGCTTGCACCACCATCTGTAACTTGCCAAACGCTTTTATGGCTCTCTTTTTGGGTGTCTGTGAGGGTCATGTTCAAACCCATTATTCCACTTGGGTCTCAATCAACTCAGGCCTTCTCAATCCACTAGCATTTCCTGACTGTCTCACTGGGCCAATACCCTCCGTTCATTCTCCTGGATTCCTCTTGGTGATACTCTCCTGTTTTTTTGTCTCACGCCAGTCTTGTACAGAGGGGATTTTGACTTCACTAACTGTACTTGATCCTACATTATAGTAGCTGCAGTGCTATCCCTATCCCCTTTGGATACTAATTTCTACTTCTCTTCCCCAGTAGTGTTCCTCTCTTGGTGAAGAAAATTGTTTTTTTTTTCTATTCCGCATCAGACAGGCAGCGATTCTTTACCAGTCATTCACAGTTTGTGTTACAACATGTCATACTCACCACTTCTGACAATTTTTAATTTAATCTGAGTATCTCCTCCAATGGCCGCTGCTCCACTGATTCAGAACAGTTTTTATTTTTCTTTTGTTCCCCTCCATTCCAATGTTCCTTGGAAATAATGGTGCAAATTCTCTCTTCGACCAACTGAACCTCTTTGGTGATGTTTGATTTTTCTCCTCTGATGTTGGCCAATCAAAGTATGTCCACGCCCTCGAAGAGTTCTGTTACATAAATCCAGTTGATTGAAGGAAAAATTTGCACCATTTTTACCGGGGGACATAAGTTTGGAATGGAGGGGCACAAAAGAAAAAGCAAAACTGTTCCAGAATCAGCGGAGTAGTAGTAATTGGAGGAGGTGCTCGGTTTAAGTTTAAATCTCTAGTGAAAGGTCCTTTTTTAGTGGAAGTGTTCCCTATTGAGGTTTTATTATTTCATGTCAATAATGTGGACTCTCTAACCATGTGTTCATCTGAGACATGCAGATTTGCATGTACTCTGCCATGTTTATTTGAGAGTAATTCAGTAATAGTCATTGAAAAGAAGAACATGGAGGAACGTGGAGTGATCTGTGCAACATAGTGGAGTTTTCTCAAGGTAGCAGGTAGCCTCCTCGCAGACTCCCAGTGGCGCAAGGAGGACAGGCAAAATCAGCAGCTTCTCTGGACACAAACTTTCTATGGATTAGTGAAGAAGAGAACTACAAGGTTAAAGGGGTTGTACACTAACCACTATTTTTTTTGTATTAAAAATGGGCTATGGGGGTAATAAACCTGCAGCTCCACTGCACTGCTGTCTGTGTTCGCTGCAGGTGTCCTTGCTCTTCCAGCAAAGGAGAAAATGAGGAGAGTGATGTGTTAGAGCAGCAGTGGCCCAGTAGGTGAGTGTCTGGTCTTTGTTTTATTACCCCCATAGCAACATTTTTAATATAAAAATGGAATAGACAACCCCTTTAAGTTAAGTTTAAGTAATGTTTAAGTACTAAACCTTGACTCGTATTGTGTCACTCAGCGAAAATGCAACATGTATTTGTAACTCCTTGTGAAGAAATAAAGACTGCTGCTGATCGATACATTTGGCAATTATTCTTTAAGGGGAACTCCAGAATAATAACGTAATTACAAGTCATTTTCCAATTCTGGTTGGTCTCTATTAGCCAGAGAGGAGAGTCACTAGAAAAGTCTGCTCTCCAGAGGACCTTGCAGTGCAGAAGAGTCTGTACATTGACACAACATTGATGCTGGAGTGAAAATCAACACAGGCCAAAGTGATTCCCCAGTTTTAACATTCTAGGACCCAGCTGTATGTGGAGGCGGACAACTCCTTTAAATTCTTGTTGTTTTTTTTTCATAAAGTGACATTTATAGCAGAAAAATGGATTTGCATGCTGGAGAGTCTTTCTGTAAGCTAGAGCTGGTGGCATCAAGTGCAGCTTTCTGCTTTGGGGGATCTATGGAAATGAAAGAATACTCATAGATTTCAATGAGCACCGTACTTTTTTTTTTTTAGCTTCCCAGGAGCTCTGCTGATAAAATGAGCAATCACACACTATATCTGATCTGGAGCTTCCAGCATAGGGGCCACAATTTGCTGATGTCATAATAACCTACAATCAGGAAATTGGAAACACCTCTAGTTATCATATTATGGATCTAAATCTGTAGGTCTGTTAAGGAAGATTCTTCCAAATTCCCATTTTGTCATGACTGTGATGCAAATTGGACCACAAGGGAATGGGGGTGGAGTGGACTTAGTGAAACTATGCCTTAAAGTGAGTTGTTTAGTTGTGCTTCTACATTATATATACAATAACTGGAGGTCCTGTGAGCAGAGCTTAAAGGGGTGGTCCGATACCTATAATGTCCTTTATACATATCTATCTTTATGCTTTAACCATTTTTGTAATTTGCTTTCTTCTAAAATTCCCTACCATTCTCCCTATACTAATTTCCCTAATCTAATGCCTATATCTGTTTTTTTTTTTACTTTACTTCCTGTGACATTTTGGTTGAGGGAAGTCTCAAAACGGGACATCACAGGAAGCTGGGGCTGCACTCACTTCTCTGCAGCTTCTATCACTACCCCTGAAACATGATATTATCAGCTTTGTCAACCCTGTCCCCTGATGACGTCATGTTTTAGAGGGGGTCATGGAAAAGTGACCACAGCCTCAGTGGCTGCTGCCATACTTCATCTATGCCTGCCACCATCACCATCAGTGTAGCTGCCATACTTCATCTATGCCTGCCATTATTACCTTTAGGCCACAGCCCCCCTATCAGTATTTTGTCAGTATTTGGTCAGTATTTTTTCTGAGGAGTGGGAGCCAAAACCAGGTGAGGAACAATCAGAGAAAAGGTATAATAGAAACAAGCCACCAATTCTGCACTTATCACCCAGTCTTGGCTTTGGCTCCAACTCCTGAGAAAAAATACTGACCAAGTACTGACCAAATATTGATTGTGGGGCCGTGGCCTTACTTCTATAAACCGCTGTCTCTTGCCATAAATCAGGGAGTTATTAGGGTGTGGTGATAGAAGCAGAGTAAGTGACAACAGCGCTGCCCCACAGCTTCTATTACAGCCCTCAAACGAATAATCATCAGGAGGCAGCATTGTGGTCACTAGCCCTTCATCTATGTATTCCTTGGATGGCTCATTAATTTAAAGGGGATGTCTACAACTGCAATATTAATAACCTATCCTTAAGCCCCCATATAAATTAGACTAATGTCAACTGAACTGGCTGATATCGTCAGATTTAGCCAACAGTATTATATGTATGGAGGCCTCAGACAATTGAATATGATAGGAGTTATACCATTGCTTTCTTTATTTTTTTTTCATAAATCCATAGTACATATGAAAATATGAAACTTTGTAATATACCTTACCAAAGAAATCCACTTTTTTCTCCTCACGGACTGAACTTTCACTCTCAAAAATCTCAATTCATGGGTAAAATGTGTCTTCAGTGAGCACAGACTTTCCCATTACTGAAACAGGAGATTACAGTTGGTGCTCATAAAGTTCTATGGAGAATGCCTGCGTCTGCCCCTAGCTCCTTCCCCTCTACATAAAATTTTAAAAGAACCAACTGTCATCCCCTATGTAAGTAATGAGAAAATCTGTCTTCACTGTTTACAGATTTTACAGAGTTTACGAGTGCTCCTGTGTATGGGAGACGCAGCCAAGATGGCTGCTGACAAAACAATTAGTCGAAGCATTGTTCAGCTGACAGCCATCTCATGTGTATGGTGGGCTTTAGAATAGGTCATCAATAAATTAGTAAATTAGTGGGGGTCCAACAGTTGTTACCAGCTCTGGTTGAAGCCGGATGAACACACTGTATAGAGTCAGAAAAGCACAGCTCCATACAATGAGTAGTGGTCATTCCAAGGTACTGCAGCTTAGCTTTTATTGAAGTAAATTGGATCGGAGCTGCAGTATCCATAAACGGCCACTACACGATGTATGGAGCTGTGCTGCTCTGGCTACATGCTCCCTTTGCATCCAGATATCTCCAGAGCTGATAACACCAGATCATGGGGGTGCCAAATGTCGGACCCCCATGGATTTGATATTGATTAGCTACACTGGCAGACACAGACAGAAGATGGCACCTGTGCAAGAACAGTATATGGTCATTTTGCATTCCAATAACTCATTATAATGAACAATTCCCATTGCTTTGGAGGGAGAAATGGGCCCCTTCACCTCTTGGCCCCCTGCGTGGCTGCACAGGTTGCATCAATGATATGTCTGACCTTGATCAACTATCATTGGGATAGGTCATTAACATCTAAGCCCTGAACATGAACAATTCATTTAAATAAGTTCTCTGTAATACCTTCATTTCACCTGTGGTGGCGCTGTAGAGGATCTAAACACTTGCTGATTATAACTTATTGCTGGAGATGTCAGTATCAATGAGCCCTTGTAACAAGAAAGGGGGTTGTCAAACAGTCCTATTTAAGGAGTACTGGGGAGGGGGGGATAACTCTAAATTTAGAGCCGAGTCATCCTTGCGTGTGAGTTCTTCTTCCTCCGAACCTTTCCGGATAAAATCATTGTAATGGAGTAAATGTATATAGAGAAAAACAATATGGAACTAAGTTGACATTTTATTAAAGGAGGAAAGAAAAGTTAAAAACAATCTAATCCAAGTATTTAGGAAAAAATGTAGAAGATTTTTGGGAACATTGGTTGAATTTTTTTTTTATATTTTACCAGACCCATCCGACAACTCAAATCCTTTTCCGCGGCTTGGACTGAAAGCTACGAGCAAGTCAGTACTCAGTACTCAGGCAACACAAAATGTAATGTGTTTCGCACATGGTTGTCTTTAGGACCCAGAGGAACGGCTGACTTTCTTTGCTCACTCTCACTGTGTCGCTGGCTCCGTTAGAATAAAGTGTGCGATGAGCGCTGCCTTCCCGTCTACATTGTCGAAGCGACTGAGCGTAAGGCTTTATAATACAAATATTGCAACTTATTTGGTGGCGGAAAAGACAAAATGGACATATTAAACCAGGTAAGAGCATGCCGTCTATGGAGGAAGAAGAAGGCTGAATGTTCATCTCCTTCCATTGTGTGTTACATTAGTGGTAAACATATTCTTTCTTTCCCTCCCAAGATTGCAACATCGGGGTCTTTTCGAATAGTGAAAGAGCCCCTGGCGTTTCTTCGTATCTTAGAATGGGTGAGTTATCCCCCTTTTTTTTTCATTTTAGGGACCCCCCTCCACCCTGGGGTAAAGGTGGGGGTATGGAGGGGGTGTATTTTGGAACACCTGTCTTGCAGTCTTATCTGTAAACGAATGGGAGGAAACCAATGCATTGGTTACAGAAATGGAGAATTTCAATTTGTATAATCTGTGTTTTATAGATTATTATATGTGTAGACTTTGGATATCAAAGTAAGGGGGACCTTGTGAGGGAGGTTGCTCCAAGAGTTCACCAAAATATCTCACTTACAATATGCTTCTTTGGGTAAGATGTGATTAGATAGATATGTCTTTATTATGTATACAATCAATAGATGAGAGTTGAGTGTAGCACAAGTCACTGATATCTTCTTACTAACAGTTACATATTATATTCACCTGCTGTACCTACATGTAGGATAGCATGCACCCTTGTGTCATTTTGGCTACTAAGTATCTACTGTTTTCCAAATATACTCAGTTCAGTTGCTGTAAATCTCCTTTTTCCCGAAGTCTTTACTGTCTACAGTATTGATTTAAGAACTGTCTTGTGATCTAAGAGATTCTGCAGCAGCTGAGATCTCTCTCTCTCTCTCTCCCTAAACCCAGGAGTCTAGAGGTAAAAATGTTTTATTACATAATCTGTGTATATTTAGGGATGGCTTGGTAACTAGCTCAATGAAATCATTTGTCCCTTAGCGTATGACCTGTCAGAATGATTTCTGCTACAAAAACAGAAGAATTGTGTAATGTAACAAGAGGGAAGGGAAGATACATAGATACTGTAGAGAGAAGGATAGAAGGACGGAGTGATGGATGGATGGATGGATGGATGGATGGATGGATGGATGGATGGATGGATGGATGGCAAATGGAAGGAAGGAAGGATGGAGGAAAGGAAGGGAGGAAGGAAGGAAAGAAGGAATCGAGGGAGGGAGGGAGGAAGGGAGGGAGGAATAGAGGGAGGAAGGACAGAAGAAAGGACGGAAGAAAGGGAGGGAGGAAGGAAGGAAGAAAGGGAGGGAGGGAGGAATGAAGGAAAGAAGGAAGAAAGGAAAGAAATGAGGAAGGAAGGACGGAAGGGAGGGAGGCAGGAAGGAAGGGAGGGAGGAATGAAGGAAGAAAGGAAAAAAGGGAGGAAGGAAGGGAGGGAGGAAGGAACAAAGGAAGGGGGAGGAAGGGAGGGAGGAATGAAGGAAAGAAGGAGGAATGGAAAGAAGGGAGGAAGGAAGGACAGAAGGGAGGGAGGAATGAAGGAAAGAAGGAAGAAAGGAAGAACGGAAAGAAGGGAGGAAGGAAAGAAGGAATTAAGGAGGGAAAGATGAAAGGAAGGAAGAAATGAATGGAGGAGAGAGGGAGTAAGGAAGGGAAGATGAAAGGAAGAGAGTAAGGATGGAAGGGTTGAAAAGGGAGGAATTAAGGAAGGAAGAGGAGGAAGCAAGAAAGAAGGAAGGATTGATCTAAGGAAGTGAGGAAGGAAGAAAGGGAGGGATAAATAAGGGAGGGAGGAAGGAAGGAAGGGAGGGATGGAAAGAAGTAAGGAAGGAAGGAATGGATGGAATTAAGGAAGGAAGGATGAATGGTAGATAGATATGAGAGGGTTAGGTTGGTAGATACTGTAAATAGATCAATAAAACACTAGATAAAATATAGATAGATATAAATATGCAGAAAAGATAGATAGATAGATAGATAGATAGATAGATAGATAGATAGATAGATAGACTTTATCAGTGGATCGACAGATAATGTAGGGCTCCCATTTAAGAGATTCTGAATAATTCTCTACCTGTTATTTTCTTTATCACCAAGCAATAAGCTTCTAATTCTAGATATAAGTGTCTCTGGACCTGAGGAGTTTGGGTTCTGGCTGGATTTGCCTCCCTTATAATTATGATTCAGTGTTGTGTCTATTACAGCAGAACAATGAAGACGAGATGTAATTGGCTGGCTGAACAATGTCACTGTTTATTTCTCTGATCCTTATCAGTGGTGATATTTGCAGGTCACATGACTTGCATTGCCAGTAGGGCTCACGTCCCGCAGAACGCAGCTGAACGGAAAGTTCAGAGCACGTCATATGGCATTAATCAGACTTTCTTAACAAGGAACACACTGGATATCTAGGGGGGCTACATGTGAATATTGTGCAAATGTTTGAAATTGTTTTTTTTTTTCAATATGTAATTAGTAATAGTTTTAGTGTGAGGTTTGCGTTTAAGATTCACATTGTTATGCGCCCAATGTTTTAGGATTTTATCGTTCCTATTCTTTCTATGTGCATTCATTAGGATTTTGCAAATCTTGAACTATTTAAATCATTTTTGCATTGTTTTTAATAAAAATCCAATTCTCTATTTCCGGTGAATAATCATAATAGTAATTGTAATAACTGTTTATAATGTAAAATTTAAAGGTAATAGACCTTAACTTAATTGTTATTTTTAGTTAATAAGATTACACTGTTTGCCTACAATCTGCATGTCTTCATTCATTTTCACATACCCTGATTAACACTTTGTAGCCTAATTCAAGTTTCAGATTTTTGTCTTGTGGGATTGTCCCTCTCAGTAATATAGGCTGGATGTGAGATCTGTTGCTATCATGGATTACAATTGCTACAATATTGCACTCATTTCCTCTCCATGTGCTTTCCTCTTTGTCTATACCCTGTTCTGTGTTCTTCCCTCTCTTCCCTCTCCACTGTAGATCTGTCAGGAGAAGCGCTGATGGATTTGTAATATTTCTCCAAAAGCATTGCACTTCATATAGGACTTACAGACATCTACTGTTTTTTTTTTTTTTTTTAATGTTTTTGACCACTGCAAAAAGATTCAGTGTGAATATATCCACAGTTTCAGGAGCGAAGCAGAGATAAAACACAAACTCTAGAGGCTTTGTGAAGGTGCAGGTTGGAGACTATAGGTGGGCAGCGGGCTCTGTAAGGGGGCAAGAGAGGAAGGCAAGGTGGCTTTGCATGAGGAAAGAGAGGGCTGAGGGAATAGAAAGTGTTCGGGTGGGGGTGAGGCTGAGGGGAGATGCAACATGACAGGGCTTTTGAGCAGGGGCATAAATAGAAATCATGATGCCCCATAGCAGAAGTCCTAATTGGGCCACCACCCGCAAAAAAAAATATTTAGTGGGGTCACATAAGAGCATATCTCACAACTTTGCAGCCCTTACAAAGTAATTTTGTCCCTATTGAAGCCCCTTAGTGCTCCTACGCACTAAGATACCTCTTTCATAACCCCCATAAAGTATGATGTCAAAAAATGGGCCCCCAAACACAGTAAGATACCCCCACAGTGGATTCCACCACAGTACCCTCCACACACAGTATGATGACTTTACAGAATCCCCCCTGTACAGTGTGATTCACCCAAAGTGACCCCAACACAGCATGGTGGCCCTCATAGTCCCACCCCCACAGTATTATGTGGGCCCCGACACAGCGCTCCGCAAAATATGATGGCCCTTCATACAGTATAGTGGCCGCCACTACCCTACATACAGTATAGTGGTCCCCACAACCCTACACACAATATTATCGCCCCCACATAACCCTCCACACTGTAAAATGGTCCACACACATTTTAATGGCCCCCATAAGCCCTCAAACAGAATACTGGCCACCCACATTGCCCTTCAGACAGTATAATGGCTCCGACACAACCAACTACACTGTATAATGGCCAGCATATAGTATAATAGCCAAGCCACCCAAACAGTACAATGGTCCCTCCCTCCCATATCTCTTTTAATAGCTTAATGGCCCCCACACAGATCTCCAAACAGTATAACAGTCTCCCCCTCCCATAGCTCTCCAAGCAGTATAATGGCCTCCACACAGCCTTCCAAACAGTATAATGGACATCACATAGTCCTCCAAATATTATAATGGCCTTCACTCAGCCCTCAAAATAACATAGTAGTCACTACATAGCCATGCAAATAGTATGATGGCCCATCACATAGTTCTCCAAATAGTATGATGCCCCCCCATAGTCTTCCATTTGTATGATGGCCACCACATAGTCCTCCAAAGAGTATGATGGCCCCTCAAATAGCACTCTAAATAGAATGATGGCCCCCAAGGTATCCCCCCAAGTAGTATGATACCATGCCCCCCCAGCTCATGGGCTAATGGGCCCCATAGTGGCTGCGTGCTTTGCCACTGTTTATGCTTAGAAGCAGGGGGATGTAGTAGGTGGGCATAGTCTCTGCAGAGGTGTAGGGTGGTAACATAAAAAAAGTTTTGGTAAGTTTTTGTAATGAAGCCGCTGCTTGCACTGATATAGGCCCTCACTAAATGTAGGGTCAACTTTTACTTCTTATTCCTGCAAACTTTAAGATCTGACCCCCCTGAGGCGTGCCTGGATGACTCCTCCTCCTGCTTTTACCTTTTTATAGTTCCCAGTCAAGATGCCATAATAAATTTATGTCCCAGCTCATACCCAAAAATTAATTCAGACCTACAACCAGAACCAAAAATTAATTTGGTCCCCAAACCACTAAGTTAATTCAGACCCTCGGCCATACCGCCTCATAAATTCTTCCCCCCTGATCAGACACCTCAATTAATTCAGACCCCTGAACAGACCCTAAATGATATGAGATATCAGCCTCCCTTAAAGAGGTTGTGAAGTCAGAATATATTGATGACCTCTCCTCAGGATATGTCACCAATACCAGATCAGTAGGGGTCTGACACCCGGCACCAGCACCAATCAGCTGCCACAAGCTCAGAAGTTATCACGCAAAGCTTCATTAAATCTGTAGAGGGCGCTGCCTGGTGCTGCAGAACAGCCCTTATTCTTCTGGAGCTTGGAACAGCTGGTTGGTGGAGGTCCTTGGTGTCTGATCAATAATGATCTGGTATTGATGCCCCATCCTGAGGTCAGCGAAGTGATTGATGGAGAAGTGAACTGATGGAGAGAAACGCCTGAAAACTCCCAGAATGTCAAAGGGTATAAGAGGTTCTGCTTCCCTCCGCTCGGGGTTAGTTGCAGAGGGCATCAGCAGCAAGTTGCAGCGGTGCATCCTGACTATTCTGCAGCTTGTAAACAGGCACACTAGGAGATATGATGTGTCGCCCCAGGCTACGTCACTGGAAGTCACAGAATCCGATGCTGCAGAATTCTAAATCGCAAGCACAGTAAACTGGACAAGCACTGACATTTTGGCTATCAAGGTTCATTGCTCACAGGGTAATAATGCAGAGCAGCCTAGAGGATCCTATGAGCAATTACCCCTTGGTAAAGACCATAAAAATCTGCATATTTGGCGGACTTAATAAATATGTGTAAACGGATTACAGAAAGTGGGGAGAGGGTCTTTGCCTCTCTGTGCTTCCACTCTTATGTTTGTCAAAGTGCATATAGGCATAACAGAGATGCGGCTTTCAGTTCAGTATAGGCAAGCCATTGGACAATATCAGAAATATAATAAAATAATAATAAATAATCAAAAAGAGTGGCTGGAAAGTTACAGAGCATAAGAGCAAAACAAGTTATTCCAAAGTGTCGGCCACTAGATGTCTCTCCCATTTCTAACTTGCTTTCCACTGCCTGTTGACAAGTGTAATTGGTCTCTAGCACCACGGATGCTGAGACAGATTACAGGAAATGGGGGGCAGGTCTTTGCCGCTCCGTGCTTCCACTCTCATGTCTATCAAACTGCATACAGGCATAACAGAAAGACATCTTTTCAGGACAAAACAGTCAATCCATTGGACAAAAGCAGAAACCAAGTATGCTGGAAAGTTAAGGAGAAAAAGTTCCAACACCTATAGTACTGGTAGAATGCTAAAGAAGGGGAATTTCTCACTTTCTCAAAAGTTATAGAGCATAAGAAATGGAACAGTTTCTGAATATATTAGACAGCTATGTTGACTAAAAGCAGTTTTAACTCTTTATGGGGAGTGAATGCTGGAAGGTCATACTTTGTTCAGTTTTTAGGTGAAAGATCAGGGATGCTTTGGTATGTTTGTAGGTATGGAATTAGGAAATTCTGGGTGAATAGAAGGGGAAACTTGTCATGTCCTTTATTATCCAGGCAAACCATAGATTTTAATAGAATGTGTGTAAGGCTTAATCTGCTTTGCGGTGGCTCCGCAGGAGGACACTTTCTGATCAGCTTATTTTTAAGAGACCCTTTTAATGAGTAGGCATTGTGTAAAGCAGACATTATTAAGGAAAGAAATTGGAAAATCACAAATCAGCTCACTGATTGGTAAATCTCCAACTACTCAAGTGTTATCCCCTTTAAAAACAATGGAGCCAAACATATGGATCTATAATTGTGTACATGTGATTACAGAGAAAAGAAACTGCATGTCCTATAAACTAACCTTATGGCTGTATAGGTCTAAGTGAAACAGTAAAAATGACACCTGTCTTGTAGTAATCCGATGTGCCAGCGCTGAGAAATCAAGGTTTAAAGCTACATGCAAATTAGCCTGGAAGTGCATTGAGGGTGTGTCAATGCACAGCACTTCCAGGCTAACTCACATGTGGCTTCAAAGTTTGATTTCTCCGCACTGGCACATCGGATTACTACAAAACAGGTGTCATTTTTCTTGCGGCGCTAGAATCTATACAGATATACCACTAGATTCAGTAGTAAAATGGACCTGATGAGTTTCCTTTAAGTCTCTATGCTTATTTAGATTATTTCTTTTCCAAAAATATGTTGGAAAATTTGAAATAAAACACATTGGATTACGCAGTGTCTATTAATCTGTCTCACACGGAATGCTTCTAATTTCTGTATATGATCCAGTTTCAGAGAAATCCAGGAACCAGGGTACCAATTGTCCTCTTTTCGCGAACTTTATTAGTACAGGAAATTCACAACGTTTCGGCCGCGCAGGACCTTTATTAAGCTATTAAAAAAGAGACATATGCATATCTCTCTTTTGTTATGGCTTGATAAAGGCCCTGCGCGGCCGAAACGTTGTGAATTTCCTGTACTAGCAAAGGAGGACGTCTGGTGCCTTGGTTCCTGGATTTCTATATATTGCTACAACCTTGTGGCGGGTTGCACCAAGTGTGCACGGACAACAGAGTGGCGCACGGGACTCATCTATTGCAAGTATAGGATCCAGTTTCATACAGTATTTGTTATGAAGTTAGAAATACTTTGTGTGACCAGCCCACTGCAATCATCTAACATTTGTCACATTCTTATATCACATATGACTCAGCGGGCTTTCTATCTTATCTGGAGTGTGAGATACCTTATGTGCAAATACCAACACCTTAGTGATTCATGTGACACCATTCCAGTGATTCAGAGAACTTGAGTATTTTCATAACACTGATCACTACAAGGAAATATTTTTTTCACATTTATCGAAATGTGTTAAGATACTGTCCAAGTATTATCTTAAATGTACTATTGGGTAAAGGAGATAACCATAACTTAATCTCAAAATCCCAAAATTTCATCTCTGCAACCGAAAACTCACATAGTTCCAATAAGTTGTGTAGGACCTTATGTGACAAAATGATCACCATTAGTGTTAGTAATTTCCTTTCCACTAATCATTCCGGAATGGAACCAGGAAGCACAGACCAGCGGGGACTGGAAAAGCATCGGAACGAGAGCTGTGGAAGATTTCATCTATTCCGTGGAAAACCACATTAAAGGGGATGTCCATAATTCGGACAACCCCATCTCTATCACCTATGTTTTCCGCTTGTAAAATAATAACACTTATACTCACATCCGATGCCAGCGCCGTTCCAGCGGTATCTGCACTGGCTCTCCCGGGGATCTCTTGACATTGTTATGTCATAGGATCCCTGTGGCCAATCAGCACTGGCTTCACTCTCCCCTTCTACGGATGTAATTGACATCTAGAGGAAGTGAGAGCCGCAGCTACTCTCTCACTTCCCCTGGATTTCGTCATTTGTCCAAAGGAGAGGTAAGTGAAGGCAGCTTTGATTGGCCACAGGGATCGCATGACACAACCAACGGGAAACATAGGGATTAAGAAGTGGTTGTTCGAGCAGTGGGCAACCCCTTTAAATATCAGTAACTACTCGGATGGGCCAGGTTTTGAGATCCAAGCATGATCTGTGCTTCACAGATGTGTGAAACTGACCCAAAGCATTACACTCTAGTATCCTTTCAACTTTTGATGGGTAGGCACTTGACCATTAACTCTAAATCTCCTAACAAGGATTTAAAAGCCATAAAGCCCAATTTAAACAAAGGTTCCAGTGGTCATGCTCTAATGTAATCCACCTTTATTGGTAGTAGCTTTTCTGGCTTGGGTAGGATGTTCAATACAGAGTGGCGCTGTTGTGCCGCGACAGAGTAGCTGGATAGCAAGAATTATAACTTTTTGGCCACCCACTGAAAGAAGACGTTATCAGTGTCAGGTGTGTTTTGTGGCACTGAAGCACTGCACGACACTTTTAGTAGGAGATGAACGGAGTTTATACAGAGGCAAACAGAAAGTGTGCAATAATACGACATGTGGTGCTAATGGTAGTAAGCATGAACTTTTACAAGGAGGTCTGTAGTGGTAAGTTGAATGTGGTGGAGGTGGCTGTGCACCTAAGTGGAAGCCGCAGGGGGGCATCCTGAGATAGAGTTAGATAGAGACCCATAAATGTGAAGGCAGTGCCAAGTCCAAAGTAGAGAGTTGGTGACCAAGAAAAAGTATCTTGAAGACTGTGTGGGACCTCAATGAGGTGCTACAACTGAGATAATGTGGACAGTGTAAGGCTTTAACCTCGAGGGAAGCATAATCTGGATCCTCATGGGCTATGTGTCCCGCTTAGAGCCGCTGAGATCACTGATTGGCTGCCGCACTGTCGACATGACGTCATAGCAGACACAAGGACCAGCGATGGACCTGGGAAGGGTGAGTAAAGTGCATTTTGTTTTTTTCTAACAAACTGAGCACAGGATCTGAAACCAGAGAACTCCTTTAAAGAAGAGTTCACTTACAAGTGAATGGGAAATACAATTTCAGACAGAACCCATGAACAAGAGTGGTGTTTTTCTTGGTTAAAAAAAGCTTGAACAACCCTTTAATCAGCCGGATAATAGTTGGGTAGCGGTTAGCACTGCTTCTCTGCATCACTGGGGTCTTGAGTTTGAATCCCACCAAGGATGACATCTGCATGGATTTTGAATGTTCTCCTCGTGTTTGCGTGGGTTTCCTTTGGGTTCTTTGGTTTTCTCCCACATTTGATAAAGGCTCGTAGATTATAAAGTGATCACATGCCTGCCCCTGCCAGAAAAAATAACCAAGGGTCCTTAGTAGTGTTATTGATTTTTTTGGTTTTTATTCCAATTTTTTTTTAAAAATAAAGTATAGTATAAAATAAAGCTACCAAACATTTTTTAAATGTAATATAGGGAGAGGGGGAAAGGAAAAGTCAGCTCACCTTGCTTCTGAAGAGCCATCGCACGGAGCCGCCCTGGTCCGGGTGGGAAACAATGCAGAAAGTAGGAAGAAATCTCCAGGAAAATAAAATGTCCAAAAACTTTATGAAAATCCAATAAAACCATAAATATGGAAATCAGATCTAGATCTTGATCTAGATCATGACTAAGACTGGTGCAGTCGAAACGCGTTGATCTTAATATTGGATACTTGGTGGTTTCTTCCTATTTTCTGCAAACAATTTTTAAAGTTCCTTTCGACTACTATGGTACCAAAGAGGCTTTGAACATCGGGAGAGGTTATGTTCATAGCTGTTGTGTATGAATATCATGTAGCCACCACAAAGCTCTGAATCTGAGATGGCACATAACACCAGGCGCTGGCACCAGGCTCGAGCAGTCATGTGTGCCCGGATTTATATGCACATGCATCGTCCTGATAGAAGACATTGAGCTCCCTGAAGCACTGTCTTTGGCTCTGTGCTCCCATCTTCGGTCTTTCATCTGTTTTTCTGTCCATCCATGAGTGATGATGGGTCCTATATAGTAAATCCTCACGTCTCTCTTGTTCTATCCTGGGTTTGATCTGAGCAGAGCAAGAATGAAAAAAAAAACCACAGAAAATATCAACAGACTAATTATTTCATTTAAAGCTACGGAAATTACTCAAAGAAGCTGGTTTCTCCAGGGAGGATTAATCTATGTATGCTCTATTTCAGAAGTCTTTTGCAAAAAAAAAGGAAAGCTTATCACCTTGGAAACATATGGCTTCGGCACTGGCAGGCAGTATTGTGTACAGGAAAAAAAACTTGCTCTTGATCTGTAGAATATTTCCTTTGTCCATTGAGAGTTTAGAAGTGGCCATATGTAGGAGAAAACATAGTCTACAGTAGAAAAAGTGCAGATATGTTTTGGAAAAAAAACTTGATACCAGTCCCTCAAAGTTTGGTTTATTGATGATATCTGGGTGGACAATGCTTGGTAGAAAAAGTTGTAATTTATGCGACGGTGAACATCCCAAAGACAAGTAGCCTGATATGGAGCTCGACCCTGGATGGTACCACTAGTTGGTTGTGGGAATTTGTTCTCGACTCCCATCTCCAGAACAACTGATTTGTTCAACTCACCGTTTCCCGCTCCAGCATCGGGTTTTTGTGACTGGTCCTGGTCGTCTCTCGAATTGGGTTTACTTTCCAATTCCATTGTTCTTACCCCTTTGCTTTTGCCATGCTTGGCAGAGGCTCTGCAATTTCGGACTATGATCTCAACCTGGGTTCCATGGCTCCCACACCAAGGTGACCATCCCCTCCAAGATATCAAATCAGTGATCTATTTAAAGTGGAGCTGTGTAGTTGGACATAGCCTGGAAAAAAAGGTACAAACTAGAGATAAATTAATTAATTCAAAGAACCCTGTACCTGCTAATAGGCATATCATATTAAATGATTCACAGGAAGACCTCTGGGATCTTGCACATGCAATTTATCATGGGTAAGCTTTATTAGCTATGATCTATATGCACATGCACTTTGCTGGTACATCGTTTTTGCGGCTAGATAATGAGCTTATAAGACTCATACGAATGGTGAGTTAAGCTATATACACATGTACTTTGCTGGTACATTGTTTTTGTGGCTAGCTTATGTGCTCCTTTTCCCAGGGCGATATTATATCTTCTTGTTCATGTTTACTTCTTTTTTATTGTGTGCGATTTTTGTAAATAATATTTTTGTGATTAATAAAGTTATTCTAATTGATTATATGTATTTGAAGTCAGCACTCCAATTTTTCAGTTTTTGAATATAAGTGGGCAGATCAGTTGTCCATGGTTAACGGACCTTACCTAAGCAAAATGCCTCCTAACTGCTAGCATCCTTGGCTGCTGTTTGGATATGTAGTCCTGGGGCAACGTTGTGTGTGTGTCATGCCGAAACAATAACATTGTGCCAGGAATACACATAAAAAAAGCCAGCAGGTAGGAGGCAGTTCATTGGGTTTCTACCTCGGAGCCACAGACGGCTGACGTGGCCACTGGATGAATCCATTTGCTCATGTTTAGTACAAACCTTTCGTGGCTCCTGTTTTCTTACTGGTTGTTATTATTTGATATATTGACTTCGGACCATAGCCCTAATCCGGACCTCAACGTCTCACAAAAAAAAACATAAAAAGACCTGTACAAACAGGGCATAACAAAATTAAAATCAACATGTGGAACAGATTAATATAGAGCTGCAAACCTGACAGCGTTGTGCAGAGTGCTATGGAGGCATATAGTTGGATGTGTAACTGCAGCCAGTGGGTTCTTCTTCTGGTCGGATTGGTCTGGAGGGCCTTAGAAAAAAAAATGACTCACTTGCATTGTGTGACTTGAATGAAGACTCACCGATCGAGATCTGAGTCAAAATAATTCTTTATGTACATGTGTTCATGACTCGCCCCCTGGGCCGTGGGGTACCCGGAACCGGGCTTCTGTATGATGCTGGGGGTAGTAGTGGCAACCCGATCCCGGGGCTCAGGGTGGTCAGACCAAATTGTGGCAGTCTATCAATCAGTGCTTTAAATGTCCGACTACGCCACCCGTGGATTGCGGTCAGGGATAACCGCCGCTGCGAGGCAGACCGCTGAGGCTAGTGCTGGTGTGCAGCACAGGGGTAGGATAACTCCCCACGGGAAGAGTGTAGCCTCAGGGCAGTGTAAGTGGATGCTGGGGTTGATGGTGCAGGCGCAGCAGAAATCACACAGAGTCCAATCATGCAGTCCAGGGTCTTTTACTCACAGTTGTTATCCAAGTCACTTCTGTTAGCAAGGACTGCCCGAGCCGTGCTGCGTCCACCAGGTGAGGAGCTCGGTCAACCCCCAGGCAATTCAGGAGTATGGCACAGGACCCCCTTCTGTCCTTTCTCTGGCCTCTCGTGCCCCACCAGTGTCCTGACTTCTGTCCGGCTACCGCGGACCGTGTCGAGTAAGCGTTGGCCTTCACTTCCCGCTATCCTATATGGTGCCTTCCTAGCAGGTTTAGCTGGGGGTCGCACCAATAAATGGTCACAACCTCCGGTTCTTGGCTGAGGGTAGATTCGCCTCCACCAACTTAGGGATCCGGTATCTTTCCACAGCCTGACCCTTCCACCCGATATAATGGGGTATGCAACGGTTGCTGGCCGTTCTGCACTCTTAGGGTCCCTTCTGCCTTCTTGTTTCTGGAGCCCTTCCACTCCTCTGTCTCTTCTCCTTCCTTCCTTCTCCTTCTTCTCTTCTCCTCTCTGGCCCCGGCCTTTTCTCTAGGCCTGCCTCGTGGAGCTGAGCTCAGGCTGAGCCTCGGCTCCCTGTCAGCTCTCTCTCCCTTCTGCTCTGACTGATGAACTACTACTCTGCTCTCTCCACTAAGATGGCTCCCACCTTTTATCTGTCTCTCTGTGCCTGAGCTCAGGTGACCTGCACCCAATGAGCTCCTTCCTATGCTCCAGAAACCGCCCCATTTCTGCTCCTACACCACTGGGTTCTCTTCCCCCCTCCCCACTCCAGCCAGGGACATGGTCAGTTGTGCCCGCAGCTGGGAGCACCGTCGAGCTGTCCCCCAGAAATGGGGTGAGTGTGTGTGTGTGTGCATGCAGCTAACTGAGCCCTGGTCCACACTCCATCCTTACCTGGGAGTGGAATATCACACCTCTGGTTGAGGTGCAATACCCCTGTAGCAACCGAGCCCTCGGGGCGCTACATTCACACAACGCGTTTCATATGTATTCACATAACCAGCTGCTTCATCAGGTACATACAGATTATTATTATTATTTATTTTTAGAGCACCAATGATTCCATGGTGCTGTACATGAGAAGGGGTTACATACCAAATACAAATATAAATAACAATGAACAAACTAACAATGACAGACTAGTACAGAGGGGAGAGGGCCCTGCAATTGTGGGCTTACAGCCTACAGCATAATGGGGAAGGAGACAGTAGGGTAGAAGGTGGTGGTGAGGTGTCAGCGGGGTCATTGCAGGCTGTAAGCTTTCTTGCATTGATGGGTTTTTACGTTCCGCCCGAAAGTTCTAAAGGTAATGGAATCGGATGTGTTGAGAGACAGAATTCCAGAGGATGGGGGAAACTCGGGAGAAGTTTTGTAGATGATTGGGTGAAGAACGTACAAGTGTGGAGGAGAGAAGGAGATCTTGACTGGAGATTACGTGTGGGAAAGTATCAGGACATTATTTTGGAGATATACAGAGGAGACAGATTCTGGACGTATTTTTAGGTCAATGTTAGTATGTACAGATATACTATGAATATCTAATGCCCCACCAGGTTAGCAGCTCTATGTACCTGATGAAGGAGCCAGAACAGCTCTGAAATGTGTGTGTGAATACATGTGCAATAAAGGACAACTTTGATTCAGATCTCGGTCGCTGAGATTTCCTTTGAGTCAGGCATTGGCACCATACAAGTGGGCTAGTTCTCTTCTTCCGATGTCCTCTTATTCCTCACATCATCTTTGCCTATCTGCTCTCACCCAACCACTGTGTGCGTCATAGTGTTCTGCGGGGGTGGGACAGTGTAAAATTCAACCTCTCATAATTGGATATTTGGCCCTGCCCAGTGCCATCTGATTGGTCGCCAACTGACTTCCTGGTGCGCACATTGCACTCTATGCCATTACCTATGTCTTCAGAGACATGTCCTAATTCCTATGAGGCTTGTTGTACTTTCAGATTGTCGCATTGCATCTTGCCTCTATTGATAATTACCTGCTGCTCACTGGGGGGTGCAAGCCAAGATGGCCTGTGAATATTACATAATTTAACCTGGGGACTTATTTTACAGAACGGGTGAGGGGGAAAATGTCTATTGAAAGTTTATTAACTGCACATCATGCCATTATTAGCTAAGAGCATGTCATGATGATTATTTACAATACTGATCATAGTTAATATCTGGGGTTCTGGGAGCATGTGATGGATGATTACAGTGAGTGACATTAAACAACAGGGGACGGTAAATGGTATATGATGGATGATTACTGCAGTAATTGCCATGCTTAAAATCTGCTGTTATCTATTTATACAGTATATACGTGTAATGCACATGCCCGGGCTGAGCGGCGTGTGCGTGTATATGTAGTGATTCCACTGTGCCATGAACCGGAGAGTGCCTGGAGGGGCGTAACTAAGTATCTGCCCGATCCGACCAAGGTCGCACGACGGCATACGACGCCAGTGCACCAGGGAGGAACCGGGCCGAGGGACCAGGTGCTACTCCAGGTCAGACCCCGGACACGGCTGTTGACCCACACAGGGGAATACTGGAACAGGCAGGTTAGGCTGGCACACCGAC
This sequence comes from Phyllobates terribilis, assembly GCF_046119375.1. Classification (NCBI taxonomy): domain Eukaryota; kingdom Metazoa; phylum Chordata; class Amphibia; order Anura; family Dendrobatidae; genus Phyllobates; species Phyllobates terribilis. The sequence continues at coordinate 337,102,710 of NW_027362768.1, forward strand.
TGGTGGGTATATGCAGACACGGCTGGAATACAGACGGGTGGATGCTGGCGAGCACGACTGGTATGCAGGCAGGCGGGTATGCAGGCAGGGGGGTACAGGCAAGCACAGCTAGAGTGCAGACAGGGAGGAACACAGGCGGGATAGGACCCAGTGCACACTGGGACTCAGGAACAGAACCACAGATGTGGCGGACAAACACAGCAAAGTGAGGCCGCCCAGAGCGGTGAGCGAGAGAAGAGCAGGACGAGGCCTCCTGGAGCGGTGAGCGAGAGTAGAGCAGGACGAGGCCGCCCAGAGCGGTGAGCGAGAGTAGAGCAGGACGAGGCCGCCTGGAGCGGTGAGCGAGAGTAGAGCAGGACGAGGCCGTCTGGAGCGGTGAGCGAGAGTAGAGCAGGACGAGGCCGCCTGGAGCGGTGAGCTAGAGTAGAGCAGGATGAGGCCGTCTGGAGCGGTGAGCAAGAGTAGAGCAGGACGAGGCCGCCTGGAGCAGTGAGCAAGAGTAGAGCAGGACGAGGCCGCCTGGAGCGGTGAGCAATAGTAGAGCAGGACGAGGCCGCCTGGAGCGGTGAGCAAAGGGTCAGAGCAGAGCGAGACTGCCGGAGCAGCGAGCAAAGGGTCAGAGCAGAGCGAGACTGCCGGAGCAGCGAGCAAAGGGTCAGAGCAGAGCGAGACTGCCGGAGCAGCGAGCAAAGGGTCAGAGCGGAGCGAGACTGCCGGAGCAGTGAGCAAAGGGTCAGAGCGGAGCAGGACTGCCGGAGCAGTGAGCAAGGCAGAGCAGGCTAGAACCGCCGGAGCGGTGAGCAAGGCAGAGCAGGCAAGAACTGCCGGAGCGGTGAGCAAGGCAGAGCAGGGGGGACAGGGCTCTGTTCACACAGAACAGACAGGAAGGGAAGGGCAGAACCAGATACCCACAGGGTACTTGCAGTGAAGTAGCGAGTGGATCACAAACTCACAAACGGAAGTACAGTGACAACGAGCAGGAGTTAGGTACGAGTTCAGACTCTGCAGAAAAAGGGAAGGTACGGACATAGAGAAAAACAGGAAACAGGCTAGAAGAGTATTCAGACAAGAACAGACACAGCAGCAAGATACAGGAGCGGGTCTAGGTAAGTGGCCCCTAGAAGGCGGAACGAACAGGCTAGGAGCGTGTTCAGACAGGGACAGGCAAGATACAGGAACGGGTCTAGGTATGCGGCCCCTAGAAGGCGGAAAGAACAGGCTAGGAGCGTGTTCACACAGACCTGGAAATACAGCCTCCAGGATAGGCAGAAGACAACAGGCTAGAAGATAATACGGACAGGACACAGTTCAGACACGGGAACTGATACCGAAGGCAGGAAACATATAAACGGGACCTGGCATATCAGTGACCAGAAGCCAACTGACAGAACACAATGCTCAGGCAGGGTTTCTTGGGAGGAGCTTGGTTAAATACCAGGTGACAGACAGCAATAGGCTGAGGACGCACAAGGGGTGTGTCTGCAGCAGGTATAAGAAACAGGAAGTGATCGGGCGCCACCCTTAAGCAGCAGAAACAGAGGCAAGCAGACAGCATGGAGGGAAGCCAGACTAGCAGACTGGAGATCAAGTGCGCGCTCTTGCACAGTGGGAGATGGACCACTATGCAAGGACGCCGCCAGGTATGTTACAATACGATTTCTTCAGTGCTGATATATACTTATGTATACGGTTTCATCACTGCTGATATATATTTATGTAAACGGTTTCTTCACTGCTGATATATACTTATATACAGTGGGGAAAAAAAGTATTTGGTCAGCCACCAATTGTGCAAGTTCTCCCACTTAAAAAGATGAGCGAGGCCTGTGATTGACATCATAGGTAGACCTCAACTATGAGAGACAAAATGAGAAAACAAATCCTGAAAATCACATTGTCTGATTTGGAAAGAATTTTTTTTTCAAATTTTGGTGGAAAATAAGTATTTGGTCAATTTCAAAAGTTCATCTCAATACTTTGTTATACAGTCATGGCCAAAAGTTTTGAGAATGACACCAAAATTATATTTTCACATGATCTGCTGGCCTCTGGTTTTTATTAGTGTTTGTCTGATGTTTATATCACATACAGAAATATAATTGCAATCATATTATGAGTACCAATAGGTTATATTGACAGTTAGAATGAGTTAATGCAGCAAGTCAATATTTGCAGTGTTGCCCCTTCTTCTTCAAGACCTCTTTAATTCTCCCTGGCATGCTCTCAATCAACTTTTGGACCAAATCCTGACTGATAGCAGTCCATTCTTGCATAATCAATGCTTGCATTTTGCCAGAATTTGTTGGTTTTTGTTTGTCCACCCATCTCTTGATGATTGACCACAAGTTCTCAATGGGATTAAGATCTGGGGAGTTTCCAGGCCATGGACCCAAAATCTCTGTTTTGTTCCATGAGCCATTTAGTTATCACCTTTGCTTTATGGCAAGGTGCTCCATCATGCTGGAAAAGGCATTGTTGGGCGCCAAACTGCTCTTGGACGGTTGGGAGAAGTTGCTCTTGGAGGACATTCTGGTACCATTCTTTATTCATGGCTGTGTTTTTAGGCAAGACTGTGAGTGAGCCGATTCCCTTGGCTGAGAAGCAACCCCACATATGAGTGGTTTCAGGATGCTTTACAGTTGGCATGAGACAAGACTGGTGGTAGCGCTCACCTCTTCTTCACCGAATAAGCTGTTTTCCAGATGTCCCAAACAATCGAAAAGGGGATTCATCAGAGAAAATGACTTTGCCCCAGTCCTCAGCAGTCCACTCCCTGTACCTTTTGCAGAATATCAGTCGGTCCCTAATGTTTTTTCTGGAGAGAAGTGGCTTCTTTGCTGCCCTCCTTGAAACCAGCCTTTGCTCAAAGAGTCTCCGCCTCACAGTGCGTGCAGAAGCACTCACACCAGCCTGCTGCCATTCCTGAGCAAGCTCGGCACTGCTGGTAGTCCGATCCCGCAGCTGAAACAGTTTTAAGATACGGTCCTGGCGCTTGCTGGTCTTTCTTGGGCGCCCTGGAGCCTTTTTGACAACAATGGAAGCTCTCTCCTTGAAGTTCTTGATGATGCGATAGATTGTTGACTGAGGTGCAATCTTTGTAGCTGCGATACTCTTCCCTGTTAGGCCATTTTTGTGCAGTGCAATGATGGCTGCACGTGTTTCTTTAGAGATAACCATGGTTAACTGAAGAGAAACAATGATACCAAGAACCAGCCTCCTATTAAAGTGTCCAGTGATGTCATTCTTACTTAATCATGACTGATTGATCGCCAGCCCTGTCCTCATCAACACCCACACCTGTGTTAATGGATCAATCAATAAAACGATGTTAGCTGCTCCTTTTAAGGCAGGACTGCAATGATGTTGAAATGTGTTTTGGGGGTTAAAGTTCATTTTCTGGGCAAATATTGACTTTGCAAGTACAGTAATTGCTGTTAAGCTGATCACTCTTTGACATTCAGGAGTATATGCAAATTGCCATTACAAAAAATGAAGCAGTAAACTTTGGAAAAATTACTATTTGTCTCATTCTCAATACTTTTGGCCATGACTGTATATCCTTTGTTGGCAATGACAGAGGTCAAACGTTTTCTGTAAATCTTCACAAGGTTGGCACACACTGTTGCTGGTATGTTGGCCCATTCCTCCATGGAGATCTCCTCTAGAGCAGAGATGTTTTGGGGCTGTCGCTGGGCAACACAGACTTTTAATTCCCTCCAAAGGTTTTCTATAGGGTTTAGATCTGGAGACTGGCTAGGCCACTCCAGGATCTTGAAATGCTTCTTATGAAGCCACTCCTTCGTTGCCCTGGCGGTGTGCTTGGGATCATTGTCATGCTGAAAGACCAAGCCATATTTCATCTTCAGTGCCCTTGCTGATGGAAGGAGGTTTGCACTCAAAATCTCACGATACATGGCCCCATTCATTCTTTCATGTACACGGATCAGTCGTCCTTGTCCCTTGGCAGAGAAACAGCCCCAAAGCATGATGTTGCCACCCCCATGCTTCACAGTAGATATGGTGTTCTTTGGATGCAACTCAGCATTCTTTCTCCTCCAAACACGACGAGTTGTGTTTCTACCAAACAGTTCTACTTTGGTTTCATCTGACCATATGACATTCTCCCAATACTCTTCTGGACTATCCAAATGCTCTCTAGCAAACTTCAGACGGGCCCGGACATGTAATGGCTTAAGCGGGGGGACACGTCTGGCACTGCAGGATCTGTGTCCCTGGCGGCGTATTGTGTTACTGATGGTAGCCTGTGTAACGTTGGTCCCAGCTCTCTGCAGGTCATTTACTAGGTCCCCCCGTGTGGTTCTGGGATTTTTGCTCACTGTTCTTGAGATCATTTTGACCCCACGGGGTGAGATCTTGTGTGGAGCCCCAGATCGAGGGAGATTATCAGTGGTTTTGTATGTCTTCCATTTTCTAATTATTGCTCCCACAGTTGATTTCGTCACACCAAGCTGCTTGCCTATTGCAGAATAAGTCTTCCCAGCCTCGTGCAGGGCTACAATTTTGTTTCTGGTGTCCTTCGACAGCTCTTTGGTCTTCACCATAGTGGAGTTTGGTGTGTGACTGTTTGAGATTGCAGACAGGTGTCTTTTATACTGATAACAAGTTCAAACAGGTGCCAGTACTACAGGTAATGAGTGGAGGACAGAGGAGCCTCTTAAAGAAGAAGTTACAGGTCTGTGAGAGCCAGAAATCTTGCTTGTTTGTAATTGACCAAATAATTATTTTCCACCAAAATTTGAAAAAAATTCTTTCCAAATCAGACAATGTGAGTTTCAGGATTTGTTTTCTCTTTTTGTCTCTCATAGTTGAGGTCTACCTATGATGTTAATTACAGGCCTCTCTCACCTTTTTAAGTGGGAGAACTTGTACAATTGGTGGCTGACTAAATACTTTTTTTCCCCATTGTATATGATTTCTTCACTGCTGATATATACCAATGTATATGGTTACTTCACTGCTGATATATACTCATGTATACGATTTCTTCACTGCTGATATATTCTTATGTATATGGTTTCTTTACTGTTGATATATACTTATGTATATGTTTTTTTTCACTGCTGATGTATACTTATGTATACGGTTTCTTCGCTGCTGATATATACTAATGTATACAATTTCTTCACTGCTGATATATACTTATGTACAGTGGGTAGCGAAAGTATTCAGACCCCTTTAAATTTTTCACTCTTTGTTTCATTGCAGCCATTTGGTAAATTCTAAAAAGCTCATTTTTTTTCTCATTAAAGTACACTCTGCACCCCATCTTGACTGAAAAAAAACAGAAATGTAGAAATTTTTGCAAATTTATTAAAAAAAAAAACTGAAATATCACATGGTCATAAGTATTCAGACCCTTTGCTCAGTATTGAGTAGAAGCACCCTTTTGAGCTAGTACAGCCTTGAGTCTTCTTGGGGATGATGCAACAAGTTTTTTTTGCACCTGGATTTGGGGATCCTCTGCCATTCTTCCTTGCAGATCCTCTCCAGTTCTGTCAGGTTGGATGGTGAACGTTGGTGGACAGCCATTTTCAGGTCTCTCCAGAGATGCTCAATTGGGTTTAGGTCAGGGCTCTGGCTGGGCCAGTCAAGAATGGTCACAGAGTTGTTCTGAAGCCACTCCTTTGTTATTTTAGCTGTGTGCTTAGGGTCATTATCTTGTTGGAAGGTGAACCTTCGGCCAAGTCTGAGGTCCAGAGCACTCTGGAAGAGGTTTTCATCCAGGATATCTCTGTACTTGGCCGCATTCATGTTTCCTTCAATTGCAACCAATCGTCCTGTCCCTGCAGCTAAAAAACACCCCAATAGCATAATGCTGCTACCACCATGTTTCACTGCTGGGATTGTATTGGGCAGGTGATGAGCAGTGCCTGGTTTTCTTCACACATACCACTTAGAATTATCTCCAAAAAGTTCTATCTTTGTCTCATCAGACCAGAGAATCTTATTTCTCATAGACTGGGAGTCCTTCATGTGTTTTTGAGCAAACTCTATGCGGGCTTTAATATGTCTTGCACTGAGGAGAGGCTTCCGTCGGGTCGGGCCACTCTGCCATAAAGGCCCGACTAGTGGAGGGCTGCAGTGATAGTTGACTTTGTGGAACTTTCTCCCATCTCCCTACTGCATCTCTGGAGCTCAGCCACACTGATCTTGGAGTTCTTCTTTACCTCTCTCACATGGCTCTTCTCCCACGATTGCTCAGTTTGGCTGGACGGCCTGGTCTAGGAAGACTTCTGGTGGTCCCAAACTTCTTTCATTTAAGGATTATGGAGGCCACTGTGCTCTTAGGAACCTTGAGTAATGCAGAAATTCTTTTATAACCTTGGTCAGATCTGTGCCTTGCCACAATTCTGTCTCTGAGCTCCTTGGGCAGTTCCTTTGAGCTCATGATTCTCATTTGGTCTGACATGCACTGTGAGCTGTGAGTTCTTATATAGACAGGTGTGTGCTTTTCCAAATCAAGTCCTATCAGTTTAATTAAACACAGCTGGACTCCAATGAAGGAGTAGAACCATCTCAAGGAGGATCACAAGGAAATGGACAGCATGTGACTTAAATATGAGTGTCTGAGCAAAGGGTCTGAATACTTATGACCATGTGATATTTCAGTTTTTCTTTTTTAATAAATCTGCAAAAATTACTACATTTCTGTTTTTTTCAGTCAAGATGGTGTGCAGAGTGTACTTTAATGAGAAAAAATGAACTTTTTAGAATTTACCAAATGGCTGCAATGAAACAAAGAGTGAAAAATGTAAAGGGGTCTGAATACTTTCCGTACCCACTGTATCTGGTTTCTTCAGTACTGATATATACTTTTATACAGTTTCTTCACTGCTGATATATACTTATATATACAATTTATTCACTGTTGATTTATGCTTATGTATATGGTTTCTTCACTGCTGATATATACTTATGTATACAGTTTATTTATTGCTGGATACTTATATATAGGCTACGTTATATATAGTTTTTCTACACTACTGATATATATATATATATATATATATATATATATATATATATATATTAATGTATACTGTTTATTCATTCATTTATAACATTTTTATTTTTTCATCATTTCTTACGAGAAGGGCGTCATTTCATTTTTTGCCTTGGGCAGCAGGAAAGCTAGAATGACAGGCAGATAGATAGATGTATAGATTAATGATAGATAGATAGATAGATGTATAGATTAATGATAGATAGATAGATAGATAGATAGATAGATAGATAATAGATAGATACCGCTGGGACAGACTGCACTTGTCCTTTTCCTGTAGTCACTATTCTATCATGATGACATGTAAAATGAGAAATGGATACAATCAGATCTTTCTACAATGAAATGAGCCGTATTGTTTGACGTCCGGTCACAGCTGCGTCGGGCTGAGATCCGCTGTCCTGCACGGTTCCTTTCCATAAACATCACTAATATGAGCTGACGTTCCTTCACATCAATAATTAGCTAACAGACAGTGCTGTGATCAGTCAGAGTTCAGACACGGAGGTGATTCTGTGTGCCATCACAGTACACCGAGCATCTGTACCCCGGCTGTCACATCCCTATGTGTGAATGCACTATTAATGCATTTTTTTTCTTCTCCAAGTCTTTTCCATTTTAGCATAAATAAATGTGACAGGAACAATTCCATTTATGCAAAAACAAAAAAAAAGCAGTAATGGGCAGAAAAAGATACAAAAATAAATGGTCACATCAGTGGTTGCTCATTAGTATAATGTCCTGCCTATAGGGTCACATATAAATGGGTTGTAAGGATTAGCGATGCATGGTTGCTTCCTTCCAGAAGACACCGCTACAGAGAATCACAGGTTTTGTGGGATGTTGGAGCTTGGCCTCATTCACATCAAAGGACCTGAGCTAAAATACCAAACACAAACGATGAACAGATGTGGCGCTATTCTTATAAGAAAGGGGTCATTTTTTTCTATAATTGTTCAACCCCTACAGGACACAACATTAAGTGAAAGGTCCAGAAACGCCTACATAAAAGGGTTGTCCACTATTGACAACCCCTGCTTAATCAATTTAAGGCATCAATTAAAGTAAATACAGTGTATACTCACTTCCTGCAGTGGCGCCGTTCCAGCAATGTAGGCACTTCTGTTCCAGGAGAGTGACGTGACTTGTTGTATAACAAGCCGGCTGCAGACAAGGAGCGGCCACTCGTCAACTGCAGCTCATCAATATGGTGGACATCGGGTCTGGCGAAATACTAAAGTCTGCAGCTGACGGGTGGCCACTCGTTAGCTGCAGCTGGCGTGTCATACAGCAAGTCACGTCACTTTCTAGGAGGTGAACGTCCACTGCTTTTTTTTTAACTGGGATCCTCAATTGATTAAGCTGGGGTTGTTCATTTTGGCAGAGCGAAGGCAGAAGCGTCACAAAATCCTGATAGGTCATTGGCCACCAAAATGAGAAGGTTTCGCGCCCAACACCTAGCTATCTAGACAAACTTCCAGTCTGCCTTCCACTTAATTTCCAGATGGATACTTGTCTCCGCCAAGGCTCTGCTCTTCCTTTCCCTTGTCCTACAAACTCCTCCATAGGCGCAAACAATTCATTCTGTAACATTTTATGACTGAGCCCAAAAGTCCTAGTGTTACGCCTTGAAGTAACCAGACCAACAATGTAGCTCCTAGGAAAACTAGTCCTCCGACCTCATGGCCAGCCCTACTAGCCTCAATCTAAGGGCTTATGCACACGACCATTTAAATTGGACAAGTGCTCTCCGCCATCATACCCATGTTATTCTATAGGGCTGTGCACATGTGAGATTTACTTCCTCGGACAGAACCGTTCCGTGGAAAAAAATCCTGACATGCGAGATTTTCCTCCGAGAAGCAGATGGCACTTGGCCATTCATGTCTATGGTTCCGTGAAAATAACTGGACTGCACATGACATCCGAGCGTGGACCGATTTTCACGGACTGACATAATGAAGAAGGTGAAGATACTTTTTATTTTCTTTCCACCTCCGAGACAATCGGATCCCACTCTGATCAAACTCTGAACAAATGCTGATCAGAGTGTGATTAGCATAACTGGACCGCTTTTCTTGGATGGAAATGACGCGCCCCCTGGGCCAGTGTTGTTGGGGATACCCGGAGCCGGATCAGATGGGGGTTGTAGTCTCCGAGTGGCTGTGACCCGGTCCGTGCCCAGGGTGTCAAGCTCAGTGTGTGGCAGTCCTACAGATGTTATTAGTTCTTTGTGTCGACTACGCCACCCGTTGAATTGCGGTCAATACGGCCGCCGCTGCAGCAGGGTCCACTGAGGCTGGTGATGTGTGTGCAGCTTAGGTAGTATAACCCCCAACGGGAGGGGTATAGCCTCAGGGGGTCAGCCGTGGAGGATGGTGGTTGTGAAGGTGCAGCAAGGAGACTCAGAGGCATAAAATGCAGTTCCAGGGTTTTACTTACTGGTGTTGCTCGGGTCACTGTGTACAGCAGTGACCACCCAAGCCGTGCTGCGTCCACCAGGTCCTGGACTCGGTCAACTCCCAAGCAACTCCGGAGTGTGGTCCTGAGCTCCTTTCTGTCTCTCCCTTCTTCTGGCCGTTCCCACCAGGGATCCACCTAAGTCCGGCTCCCTCGGGCCTCTTGTTGGTCAAGCCTCCTCTGGGCTCCCTGACCCTATTCTTGGTCTGCCTTCCGGGTGGATTTAGTGGGTGATCGTGGCAGATCCTGCCCACGACCTCTGGTTCCCGGCTAAGGTGTGCTGTAGCCTCTGCCAGCTTGGGATCCGGTACCCTGTTGCCGACCCTTCACCCCATTAGCTCTCTTATGGGCTCTTGGGGTCCCCTCTGCGCCTCTGGGTCTCTCTCTCTTCTCCTCTGCTCTGCTTCTCAGGTTACACTCTGACTGACGTCTCACAGACTGACCCTGATCTAAGATGGTGCCCACCTTAAATACTCCCTCTATGTGTGAGCTCAGGTGACCAGCACCCAATGAGCTCCTAGCTTTACCCAGGCTGCTCCCCCTATCTGCCCCTACACTACTGGGATGTTCCACCCCCCTCCCACTCCAGCTAGGAACAGACACTGTCGTACCTGCACATTTCTCTAGTGGGAGTACCATCGGTCTGTTCCCCGGAAATGGGATGTGTGTAGTGCATGCAGCCTACTAGCTCAGTTCCACACTCCATCCTTACCCGGGAGTGGAATATCACACCTCTGGGTTGAGGTGCAATACCCCTGTAGCAGCCGAATCCTCAGGGTGCTACATTCCCCCCTGGTAAATCACAGCACGTCCTCGGGCTGTAAAATATAAACATCCAAAACATACATTTTTTTTTTCATAAAACATAAACATATAAAACATCATATATTATCAGCATAAAACTTTTTCATATAAACATTTTTGTAAACATTCCTGTCGCTGGTTCCTCCGGTCACGGTGCAACTTGTGACCGGGTAAAGTGCTACAGTCTCTTGAAGAAAACAGTTTCCTATAAAACCGGTAGGGGGCGCTTTAGGAAGCGCAACTATATACAAGGGGATATGGCCGCTCTCAGTCCTCGGCCAGGTATTAGGAAAGGAATGACCGCTCTCAGTCCTCGGTCAGTGGGAATAGGGACACACGGGTTTCAGTTCAATTGGCTGGTCCCAACGGGGACTATATTTTAACTAGAACAGTTCTTATACCCTGACGGGTAACTATGTACAGTCTCTCTCTACCGTACTTCAACGACGGCGTCCTCCTGCTCCTTCTTTAGATTCTTCAGACCCGTCCGGGTCCTCTTGCTCCTCCTCACACCGCAGCTCCTCCTCCGTCAGGCGATGCACATGGAGGGCGTAGGGTCCTTTGGCACACTTGTGCCGGGTGAAGGTGACCTCGTCCCCTACGTACAGGTCACGACCTCTGTGTCCCTCCGGCAGATGGCTTTCTACGTCTCTGCGAGTCACAAAGACGTCGCCGGGGGTCTGATGGTCTCTAATGAAGCCCCACCCATGCTGCATGTTGAATTTTATCACAGTCCCGGTGGAAGGGGGACCATGTGCTGCACGGGGATTCCTCCTGGTCCGGCTCTTCTGCTCCGCGCTCCTTATCTGCATTTGCTGTTCCCGGACCCGCCTCTCTCTCCGCTCCCTCTCGAAGACCTCGAGCTGCTGCCGGCAGCACTCTGCACGCTCCGCTGCGGCCGCCCGAGTCTCCTGAGTGAACCCCATGAGGTCTTCTCCAGTGGGGTCCCACTCGAACTGTGCCTCCTCCAGCGGGGGCGAGGTCCTCCTTGCGGGCTTCGGAACCGGAATCAGGGGTTCGTCTAGGGGTCTCTCTTTCCGGAGTCGGGGATGGTGAAACTCCGGTGGCCATATGAAGGGCTGCCCATCCGGGCACGTATGCTGGGCAAATAGATTTTCACCCAGGTGCGGCACTCTAGATGTTGAGGGCGCGTTGATGGTAGTGGCGCCCGGGTCGACCAGGCCTTGCGACCAGGCTTGGGGCACCCTAAAGGCAAAGGGCACCGTAAGAACGGCGGCGCCCGTGGTTACTCGGCCCTGCAACCAGGCCGGTGGCTCCGCGGAGGTAGGGGGCGCTGTTGGTATTGCGGCGCCCGGGGGTACTAGGCCTTGCGACCAGGCCGGTGGTATTTCCTGCTTGGCCACGCTCGAGGTCGAGGCGTGTGACGTCACAGGGGTCGCGGCCGCGGTTTCCGGTTGAGGCCTAGTCGGCGGCGGTGACGATGCAGCGACGGGCACGGCAGGGGGAATTTCGGGCTCTGCGACGGGGAGCTGGGGCAGGCACGCGGTTTCCCGGCTCAGGGTAGAGACGTCCCCTTTACCTGCCTCCGTCCGTTCAGCTCCCTTCTCGGCGCCGTCTCCTGCCTTCATTCCTCCTGCGCCATCCTCAGAGGCGGTCTGTCTCCTCGTCTCAGGTGGCGTGCTCCGCTGACGGGTTTCGGTCTGCTGGGCCATCTCTCGGCTCCACTCCGCCAACGTCTCTCGCTGCACCCGGGCCATCCTCCGTGCGAGGCCCTCCAGCGCAGTCTGTGCACACTCCCGGTCTCGGGGGAGCTGTGCTAGGATCTCCAGCAGGCCTTCTGGAGTGGCGACCTGCAACAGGCTCCTGACCACTGGGTCGGTGCTGCCTGACTCTCCCTCCTTCTCCGGGTAGGCTCTCTCTGGACTCTCTTCCAGACGTCTTGTCTCCGGGTGCGCTCTCTCCAGACTGCTCCAGGCGACACCCATCTTTGTTCTCTTCTTCTGTCTCCGCCCACATTGAGGGTGGTCCCGGGGCAACTTAGTGATTGTCGGTTCCAGGGGCAGTTCTCTCACGCTGATGGACACTTCCAGCATCACAGTCTCTGTTGGTGGGCGCGGTTTCCGCTTTTGGCGCCATTCTTCGACCTGGCCCACGATGGGAGGTGGCCTCTTGCCACCCTCTGGCACGCCCATAATGGCGTCCGCTCTTCCAAGGCGGGAAATCTTCGGAAATGGCGGCAATCGTCTCCCAGTGGCGGGAAACTCCATGGATGGCGGGAAAAAGCTGCAAATGGCGGACAACCGGCGGGAAACGACCTGTGATGGGGTCCGTTGGCGGGGACCCTCCGGAACCGGCGGGAGACTTCTTTTTGAGGTAACGGTGAACTTTTCTTCAGGCACTCAGTACCCGGTTGTTGCGGGCACGTGATCCTGCCGACTACGCCAAAGTTGACGCGCCCCCTGGGCCAGTGTTGTTGGGGATACCCGGAGCCGGATCAGATGGGGGTTGTAGTCTCCGAGTGGCTGTGACCCGGTCCGTGCCCAGGGTGTCAAGCTCAGTGTGTGGCAGTCCTACAGATGTTATTAGTTCTTTGTGTCGACTACGCCACCCGTTGAATTGCGGTCAATACGGCCGCCGCTGCAGCAGGGTCCACTGAGGCTGGTGATGTGTGTGCAGCTTAGGTAGTATAACCCCCAACGGGAGGGGTATAGCCTCAGGGGGTCAGCCGTGGAGGATGGTGGTTGTGAAGGTGCAGCAAGGAGACTCAGAGGCATAAAATGCAGTTCCAGGGTTTTACTTACTGGTGTTGCTCGGGTCACTGTGTACAGCAGTGACCACCCAAGCCGTGCTGCGTCCACCAGGTCCTGGACTCGGTCAACTCCCAGGCAACTCCGGAGTGTGGTCCTGAGCTCCTTTCTGTCTCTCCCTTCTTCTGGCCGTTCCCACCAGGGATCCACCTAAGTCCGGCTCCCTCGGGCCTCTTGTTGGTCAAGCCTCCTCTGGGCTCCCTGACCCTATTCTTGGTCTGCCTTCCGGGTGGATTTAGTGGGTGATCGTGGCAGATCCTGCCCACGACCTCCGGTTCCTGGCTAAGGTGTGCTGTAGCCTCTGCCAGCTTGGGATCCGGTACCCTGTTGCCGACCCTTCACCCCATTAGCTCTCTTATGGGCTCTTGGGGTCCCCTCTGCGCCTCTGGGTCTCTCTCTCTTCTCCTCTGCTCTGCTTCTCAGGTTACACTCTGACTGACGTCTCACAGACTGACCCTGATCTAAGATGGTGCCCACCTTAAATACTCCCTCTATGTGTGAGCTCAGGTGACCAGCACCCAATGAGCTCCTAGCTTTACCCAGGCTGCTCCCCCTATCTGCCCCTACACTACTGGGATGTTCCACCCCCCTCCCACTCCAGCCAGGAACAGACACTGTCGTACCTGCACATTTCTCTAGTGGGAGTACCATCGGTCTGTTCCCCGGAAATGGGATGTGTGTAGTGCATGTGTGGCACCCCAGGGGTCTGGTTTTCCACAGTAATGTAATGTTATGTCTGAGAGCAGGTGGGAGGTCCTTTGGTCAGGGATCCTGTGCATGCCACACCTCCTGCCCAGTCTTGGGAGGGGAAGAACTTCCCCTGTATAAACCCGGGGCTGAGGCAGGGTGAGTCAGACAAGGAGAGTGGAGACAAGAAGCAGCATAGGAAACAGCAGAGTTACAAGGAGTCAGGGGCTGGCAGCTGCAGAGCTCGCCCTGACTAAGAAGATTCTTTACCGGACCCGGAGTCCGAGGCTGTGGGGACTAACTCCTACCCAGCAGCAGAATCCGTCAGGCAGGGGATTTCAGGTCCTCTGGCCCAGAAGCCCGAAGGCACGGTCACACGCGTGGGACCAGCACCGCCATCGTGGAGCGGAAGCCATTAGAAGGCCCCGAGTCACCGGCCATACGGGTGAGCACCACACGGTACACTCAGGGACGTGGGCTACTTACATCAGCTTCTAGCAAGGTAGCCAGAAGAGTACAGTCAGTTTGGGAGGCCTACAACTACGCCTGGCCAGGGGAGATCCCATCTGCTCAAAGACTGACCAGGCCCCGTTTGCTAGCAAGTACTCCGGGAGGGTCTGTCGTTGTTACCAGTAAAGACCCTGAACTACACCGTACCGTCTCTGAGTGGTTCCTGCTACCCCCATCATCCACGTCGGCTGCCCTGAGGCCATACCCCTCCCGTTGGGGGTTATACTATCACGCTGCACAATCCTACCACCGGCCTCAGCGGTCTGCCCTGCAGCAGCAGCTTCCTGGCTGCACTCAACGGGTGGCGTAGTCATCAACTATTTACTACTAATAGACTGCCGTCTAGTTTGACTCCCTGGTCACGGACCGGGTCACCGCCACGAGGCTACAACCCTCCACTGATCCGGCTCCGGGTAGGCTCCCGCGTGCGCAACGCAGCGCGACACAGGCCCAGGGGCGCGTCAACTTTGGCGTAGTCGGCAGGATTTCGTGCCCGCAACCACCGGGTACTGCGTGCCTGAAAAGCAAAGACTGTTCAAACTTACCAGTGGTGAAGGTTTCCCGCCATCCGGCGCCATCTTCTACCTTCTTCCCGCCATCCGCGAAGTTTTCCCGCCATCCGGCGCCATCTTCGACCTTCTTCCCGCCATCCGTGGAGTTTTCCCGCCATTGGACGCCATCTTGAGGACGCCGCGCGGGAAGAAGAGGGGCGTGGACTCCGAAAGCGCGCGAGAACTGAAGCCCCGCCTCACGTCCGGACGTTGCGTAAGGTCCTGGAAGGAGCCCAGCAGACGCCGACGTCACAGGAGCGCGACGGAAGGTCCTCAACCCTGACGATCCACTGCGGAGCCGCGGCCTACGGAAGAGGATCATCGCAAGGTAGGCCACGGTCCACTAGGGGGGAGGAAGATGTCGGATACGGAGGAGAGCTTCACTGCCTCAACCCCCGCCAGCGCTACCACTGCTGCAGTTATGCCCTTCACCATGCCCTATATCCCGGGAGCAGCTTGGCTACCCCAGTACTCAGGGGAGTCACATACCCTGCATGACTTTAGAGAAAAGCTGGATAGCCTCTTCCAGGTGTACCCCCTCACAGAAGAGCAAAAAGTGAGCATCCTGGTGGCCCAACTAACCGGGGCAGCCAAAAGGGAAGTAAAATCCTGGCCACCTGGGAGGAAGACTGTCGCAGGGATACTAACCCGGCTGAAGGACACCTTTGATACCCGCACCTCAGCCGAGATTAAGCTTAGATTCTACGGGTGCAAGCAGCGAGCGCATGAGAGTATAAGGGACTATGCACTAAACCTACAAGAGGCCCTGAGGGCCATAAAGCAGACCGACCCTGATGGGGTGGGAAACGAGGACAGGCTATTGACTGAACAATTTATAGAGGGTTTATATTGCAATGCCCACCGAACCCAGTTGCGGGCAATGGCCTTACAGGATCCCCATCTGGACTTTGCACAGTTCAAGGATAGAGCTATCCAGGTGCTCCGAGAACCAGCACCGGGTGGCGTTGTTACCCACAGGCGCCCAGCTATCACTTACCACCAGGCGGCGGCGTCCTTGTCGGCAGGGCCTGTGGGAGCTGATGCGCAGGCTTTGGACAATGACCCGGCTCCAGACCTACACCATCAGGTCCAAGAGCTAGCTAAGAGCGTTGCTGCGCTAACCCGAACTGTGCAGTCTTTACAGGTTTCCACCCCAGGGAAGATCCAGCTGGCATCCGGACCGGAGGACATCCCGTGGCGTCGACCAAGGAGGACCCCACCGGCCAGAGGAAGACCCAGTGACCGATACAGCGAGGACGGACGACCCATCTGCCGCCGCTGCAATCAACCCGGACATATGGAAAGGTACTGTTCTTTAAACGGGCACAACCTGGGGTAGAGGGCCAACCCCCAGGAAAAAGATCACCAGGCCCATCGAACTGGCGCGACAGATATGTGGGAGGACGTCCAGTCTTGCCTGTGGTACTGGATGGCATTCCCATGAGTGCCCTACTGGATACCGGGTCACAGGTCACCACCATCCCGTACGTGCTCTTCAAGCAGTACTGGAATGACTCGGATATTACCCGCTACCCTGACGACGACTTGAGTATCATCGCCAGCAATGGCCAGCCCGTGCCACAGATCGGATTTAAAGAGGTGACCCTCAAAATCGGTAGAGTCGAACTGGCCGCACAGGGACTGATCATTGTAGATATTGATAAACATGAGAGTCACCCAAAAATAACTCTAGGAACTAACGTAATTGAAAATTGTCTTGCAGAGGTGATTTTCCTTTTACAGCAGGTTGCCAAGAACGCCAGCTCCGGCGAGCAGCGGGTGCTCCAGAAAGAGATCCGGGCACTGATGCAACGGCAACAAGTGGAACTCTCCGGCGGTGAGATTGGTAGCGTGAGAATGTGTGACCCTTTTCCTATTGCCATGCCCCCAAAAAGTGAAATGATGATTTGGTGCCGGGCAGCTATTGGTCTGAGAGGTAGAGATTACCAGGCAATGGTAGAACCAGTTTACTCAGACAGTAGGCCCACCATTTTGACAGCACGGGGGGTGGTCAATGTACGCCATGGGAGGGTGCCCATTCGCATAATAAATATCGGGGAGAGGGAAGTGTACCTGCCCCGGTATGCCACGCTAGCCAAATTATATACCACTAATCAAAATTCTATACAATCTGTGGAACCCTTGCCTCCATCTCACCCGGAGGAAGGTAACGGCTCTAAGAAAGACATGGAGGACTGGTGTCAGCAACTACATTTGGGTACTGATTCCACTCCCTCACATCAGAAACAAGGAGTCTATCGGGTGGTTCAAGAGTATGAGAGAGTGTTTAGTAAACACCCGTTAGACTTCGGGCGAGTCAAGGGGGTAGAACACCGCATCCCCACGGGAGATCATCCTCCCATAAAAGAGAGGTATCGACCCGTACCCCCTGCACATTACCAACACGCCAAGGGGATGCTTAGAGACATGAAGGAGGCTGGGGTAATCCGGGATAGCTGTAGCCCCTGGGCAGCCCCACTAGTTTTAGTCAAAAAGAAAGACAACACCATGAGGATGTGTGTAGATTACCGGAAAATCAACCGTATCACACACAAGGATGCGTACCCCTTACCAAGGATAGAGGAGTCATTGGCTGCTTTAAGATCTGCTAACTTCTTCTCTACCTTGGATCTCACTAGCGGGTACTGGCAGGTTCCTGTAGCAGAGGCGGACCGGGAGAAGACCGCATTCACCACCCCGATGGGACTTAGCGAGTTCACCTGCATGCCGTTCGGACTCTGCAACGCCCCAGGAACCTTCCAACGATTAATGGAGTGCTGTCTGGGCCACAGAAACTTCGAGACGGTCCTGTTGTACCTGGACGATGTCATCGTATACTCCAAAACTTATGAGGACCACCTGAAACACCTGGCGGAGGTGTTCGAAGCTCTGGCGAGTTACGGCCTAAAGGTGAAACCCTCCAAGTGTCACCTCCTGAAACCAAAGGTGCAATACCTGGGACACGTGGTGAGCGCTGACGGAGTGGCTCCCGACCCCGATAAGATCACCGCAATTAAGGGATGGCCAAGCCCCTCCAGCGTAAAAGAAGTGCGGCAGTTCCTAGGGTTGGTAGGCTACTACCGAAGGTTTATTCCCGGTTTCACCAAAAAGGCAGCGCCTATGCAGGACCTCCTGATAGGCCAGTCCCGAAAGGCCAAGAACCAGAAACCGCCCTTCAAATGGGAAGAGCTAGAAGAAGAGTACTTCCGCCAGCTGAAGATGGCCCTCACGGGGGATGAAATCTTGGCGTACCCGGACTATAGCCAGCCCTTCATCCTCTACACCGACGCCAGTAACATCGGGCTAGGAGCCGTACTGTCCCAGATTCAGCAGGGGAGAGAATGAGTAATCTCCTATGCCAGCCGAAAACTGCGACCCACCGAAAGGAACCCCGAGAATTACAGCTCATTTAAGCTAGAGTTCCTGGCCGTGGTATGGGCAGTCACCGAGCGCTTTAGGCATTACCTCGCTTCTTCCCGGTTCACCGTATACACGGATAACAACCCGTTGACACACCTGGACACGGCAAGACTCGGTGCCCTGGAGCAGAGGTGGATGGCCCGTCTGTCCAACTACGAGTTCACAATCAAATACCGGGCAGGACGCTCCAATACTAACGCGGATGCCCTGTCCAGGATGCCCAACCTGCCGGACGAAGGAGAAGATCCGGAGGGACTGGAAGAAGTTGAACTCCCTGCGTTCCACCGTCATGGGACTATCCAGTATTCCCACCGGGTAAGGGGTAAGCAGGCTGCTACGTTGAACCCCTTACCCCACTACAACTGGGCGGAAACGCAAGACAGCGACCCTGCCGTCCGACTGGTGAAGGAGATGCTGACTCGGCCGGAGGCTCGCCTTGAACCAGACGCTCCGGAGGAAGCCAAACAACTATGGGCGGAGAAGAGTCGACTATTCCTTTACAAGGGGAAGTTGTGCCGCAGAATGGTCAACTCCCGGACGCATGAACTACTCTGGCAAGTAGTGGTGCCACGAAGAGACGCAGCCATGGTGATGGAGGCATACCACGACGGAGCTGGACACTTCGGGTGGAAAAAGCTGGAGTTCCTGCTGCGCGAGCGGTTCCACTGGGTAGGCATGAGGGGAACCATCGAGAAGTGGTGCAGAGACTGTGGCCCGTGCAATCTGAGAAGGAAGGACCGGGCCAGCCAGAAGACTCCCCTGCAGTCCATCGTCACCCGGCAACCGTTGGAACTGGTAGCCTTGGATCATGTAAAACTGACCCCAAGCAGAAGTGGCTACGTCTACGCGTTAACCATCGTGGATCATTACTCCCGGTTCTTGGTTGTCGTCCCCGTCAAGGACTTAACGGCTCAAGCAGCAGCTAGAGCCTTCCAGCAGCACTTCTGCCATCCACACGGGTACCCGGACCAAGTGCTGACGGACCAGGGACCTGCCTTTGAAGCGGAGGTCTTCCAGGAATTCTGCAATCTGTATGGCTGCCGGAAGATAAGGACGACACCCTACCATCCGCAAACTAATGGACTTTGTGAAAAAATGAACCAGGTGGTAATGGATCTTCTAAAAACATTGCCCCTGGAAGAACGCAGTCTGTGGCCTGAGAAGTTGCCCGATCTGGTGGACCTATACAACCACATCCCGGTAGGTTCCACCAACTGTACCCCGGCTTACCTAATGAGGACGAGACCTGGTAAGTTACCTGTTGACCTGGAAATGGGAGTCCTGACACCTGAGGACACTTCACCAGAAACAGACTGGGACACAGAGAGGCAGCAGCAGTACCGGAGAGTACAAGAGAGCGTGGAGCGAAGTCTCTGTCAGGCTAGGGAAAGACAAGAGAAGACTTACAACCAGTATGCTCCCGCTGTTCCCCTGGTACCCGGAGAGCAGGTCTTGAAGAGGAAAAGACGGCTCCACAAGTTGGATGACCAGTGGGAGAAGGACCCGTACACCGTACTGCCCTCAAGCCACGAGAACCCGAAGGTCTGTACCATCAGTAAAGACGGAGGGGAAACCACAGCCATTGTATCCCGGGACCACCTGAAGAAGTGTCCCGAACAACTGAGGAACCCTGAAGAAGAACAAGAAGACCATCGACCCGTAGAGGAAAGGGAAGATATGGTTAGTACCGTGCTCGGGGACTTCCCTCGGTCTTGGACTCAAGTCAATGGTGCAGTTGTGGTACCCGTACTCAC
The DNA here is from genome assembly GCF_046119375.1 of Phyllobates terribilis. Taxonomy (NCBI): domain Eukaryota; kingdom Metazoa; phylum Chordata; class Amphibia; order Anura; family Dendrobatidae; genus Phyllobates; species Phyllobates terribilis. The sequence continues at coordinate 337,122,688 of NW_027362768.1, forward strand.
CTTCCTCCAACCATCATCCCAAGAACCTACGGAGCAACGGGTAGAGCTGGAAGAACAGCCGGTCCAGGAGGCAGAAGACTCCACACGAGTAGAACAGGAGAATCAACCCTCTGCTTATAGTGAGCCTGCCGTACCCCTAGTGAGACAAAGAGCCGGTAGACAGCTGCCCAGTTTACCCTTGACAGCTCCTACACCCTGTAGTTCAGGGCCAGACAGTCAGCTCCGTAGGTCCACTAGGGCCACTAGAGGCCAGTTACCCGCACGCTGGAGAATTTGAAGTGTAAAAATAGTTTTATTTATGTTTATCTGTGTATTGTTGCTTGTGTATAATTTTGTGTTTCCAGTTGTTTTTAGGAAACCTTGGTGGATTTACCGGGAATCCTTGTATATAGTTGGAGCGTAACCCAGGATGGACTAGAGACTGTTAAGGACTCGGGGTAGGACAGACCCCTACCTGGTTACGTCTCCCTCTGTTGGTGAAATGGACACCTTTGCTTTTCTTCAAAGACTGCATCCGGTTGCGGACACGCCGTAACCATCTTATGTGTTTTTCTTATAGTATTGTTATTGTTATACTTTGTTATGTTTTTCTAAATGTGTTTAGTCCCGGAGTACTAAATTTCACTAGGGGGGAATGTGGCACCCCAGGGGTCTGGTTTTCCACAGTAATGTAATGTTATGTCTGAGAGCAGGTGGGAGGTCCTTTGGTCAGGGATCCTGTGCATGCCACACCTCCTGCCCAGTCTTGGGAGGGGAAGAACTTCCCCTGTATAAACCCGGGGCTGAGGCAGGGTGAGTCAGACAAGGAGAGTGGAGACAAGAAGCAGCATAGGAAACAGCAGAGTTACAAGGAGTCAGGGGCTGGCAGCTGCAGAGCTCGCCCTGACTAAGAAGATTCTTTACCGGACCCGGAGTCCGAGGCTGTGGGGACTAACTCCTACCCAGCAGCAGAATCCGTCAGGCAGGGGATTTCAGGTCCTCTGGCCCAGAAGCCCGAAGGCACGGTCACACGCGTGGGACCAGCACCGCCATCGTGGAGCGGAAGCCATTAGAAGGCCCCGAGTCACCGGCCATACGGGTGAGCACCACACGGTACACTCAGGGACGTGGGCTACTTACATCAGCTTCTAGCAAGGTAGCCAGAAGAGTACAGTCAGTTTGGGAGGCCTACAACTACGCCTGGCCAGGGGAGATCCCATCTGCTCAAAGACTGACCAGGCCCCGTTTGCTAGCAAGTACTCCGGGAGGGTCTGTCGTTGTTACCAGTAAAGACCCTGAACTACACCGTACCGTCTCTGAGTGGTTCCTGCTACCCCCATCATCCACGTCGGCTGCCCTGAGGCCATACCCCTCCCGTTGGGGGTTATACTATCACGCTGCACAATCCTACCACCGGCCTCAGCGGTCTGCCCTGCAGCAGCAGCTTCCTGGCTGCACTCAACGGGTGGCGTAGTCATCAACTATTTACTACTAATAGACTGCCGTCTAGTTTGACTCCCTGGGCACGGACCGGGTCACCGCCACGAGACTACAACCCTCCACTGATCCGGCTCCGGGTAGGCTCCCGCGTGCGCAACGCAGCGCGACACAGGCCCAGGGGCGCGTCACATGCAGCCTACTAGCTCAGTTCCACACTCCATCCTTACCCGGGAGTGGAATATCACACCTCTGGGTTGAGGTGCAATACCCCTGTAGCAGCCGAATCCTCAGGGTGCTACATTCCCCCCTGGTAAATCACAGCACGTCCTCGGGCTGTAAAATATAAACATCCAAAACATACATTTTTTTTTTCATAAAACATAAACATATAAAACATCATATATTATCAGCATAAAACTTTTTCATATAAACATTTTTGTAAACATTCCTGTCGCTGGTTCCTCCGGTCACGGTGCAACTTGTGACCGGGTAAAGTGCTACAGTCTCTTGAAGAAAACAGTTTCCTATAAAACCGGTAGGGGGCGCTTTAGGAAGCGCAACTATATACAAGGGGATATGGCCGCTCTCAGTCCTCGGCCAGGTATTAGGAAAGGAATGACCGCTCTCAGTCCTCGGTCAGTGGGAATAGGGACACACGGGTTTCAGTTCAATTGGCTGGTCCCAACGGGGACTATATTTTAACTAGAACAGTTCTTATACCCTGACGGGTAACTATGTACAGTCTCTCTCTACCGTACTTCAACGACGGCGTCCTCCTGCTCCTTCTTTAGATTCTTCAGACCCGTCCGGGTCCTCTTGCTCCTCCTCACACCGCAGCTCCTCCTCCGTCAGGCGATGCACATGGAGGGCGTAGGGTCCTTTGGCACACTTGTGCCGGGTGAAGGTGACCTCGTCCCCTACGTACAGGTCACGACCTCTGTGTCCCTCCGGCAGATGGCTTTCTACGTCTCTGCGAGTCACAAAGACGTCGCCGGGGGTCTGATGGTCTCTAATGAAGCCCCACCCATGCTGCATGTTGAATTTTATCACAGTCCCGGTGGAAGGGGGACCATGTGCTGCACGGGGATTCCTCCTGGTCCGGCTCTTCTGCTCCGCGCTCCTTATCTGCATTTGCTGTTCCCGGACCCGCCTCTCTCTCCGCTCCCTCTCGAAGACCTCGAGCTGCTGCCGGCAGCACTCTGCACGCTCCGCTGCGGCCGCCCGAGTCTCCTGAGTGAACCCCATGAGGTCTTCTCCAGTGGGGTCCCACTCGAACTGTGCCTCCTCCAGCGGGGGCGAGGTCCTCCTTGCGGGCTTCGGAACCGGAATCAGGGGTTCGTCTAGGGGTCTCTCTTTCCGGAGTCGGGGATGGTGAAACTCCGGTGGCCATATGAAGGGCTGCCCATCCGGGCACGTATGCTGGGCAAATAGATTTTCACCCAGGTGCGGCACTCTAGATGTTGAGGGCGCGTTGATGGTAGTGGCGCCCGGGTCGACCAGGCCTTGCGACCAGGCTTGGGGCACCCTAAAGGCAAAGGGCACCGTAAGAACGGCGGCGCCCGTGGTTACTCGGCCCTGCAACCAGGCCGGTGGCTCTGCGGAGGTAGGGGGCGCTGTTGGTATTGCGGCGCCCGGGGGTACTAGGCCTTGCGACCAGGCCGGTGGTATTTCCTGCTTGGCCACGCTCGAGGTCGAGGCGTGTGACGTCACAGGGGTCGCGGCCGCGGTTTCCGGTTGAGGCCTAGTCGGCGGCGGTGACGATGCAGCGACGGGCACGGCAGGGGGAATTTCGGGCTCTGCGACGGGGAGCTGGGGCAGGCACGCGGTTTCCCGGCTCAGGGTAGAGACGTCCCCTTTACCTGCCTCCGTCCGTTCAGCTCCCTTCTCGGCGCCGTCTCCTGCCTTCATTCCTCCTGCGCCATCCTCATAGGCGGTCTGTCTCCTCGTCTCAGGTGGCGTGCTCCGCTGACGGGTTTCGGTCTGCTGGGCCATCTCTCGGCTCCACTCCGCCAACGTCTCTCGCTGCACCCGGGCCATCCTCCGTGCGAGGCCCTCCAGCGCAGTCTGTGCACACTCCCGGTCTCGGGGGAGCTGTGCTAGGATCTCCAGCAGGCCTTCTGGAGTGGCGACCTGCAACAGGCTCCTGACCACTGGGTCGGTGCTGCCTGACTCTCCCTCCTTCTCCGGGTAGGCTCTCTCTGGACTCTCTTCCAGACGTCTTGTCTCCGGGTGCGCTCTCTCCAGACTGCTCCAGGCGACACCCATCTTTGTTCTCTTCTTCTGTCTCCGCCCACATTGAGGGTGGTCCCGGGGCAACTTAGTGATTGTCGGTTCCAGGGGCAGTTCTCTCACGCTGATGGACACTTCCAGCATCACAGTCTCTGTTGGTGGGCGCGGTTTCCGCTTTTGGCGCCATTCTTCGACCTGGCCCACGATGGGAGGTGGCCTCTTGCCACCCTCTGGCACGCCCATAATGGCGTCCGCTCTTCCAAGGCGGGAAATCTTCGGAAATGGCGGCAATCGTCTCCCAGTGGCGGGAAACTCCATGGATGGCGGGAAAAAGCTGCAAATGGCGGACAACCGGCGGGAAACGACCTGTGATGGGGTCCGTTGGCGGGGACCCTCCGGAACCGGCGGGAGACTTCTTTTTGAGGTAACGGTGAACTTTTCTTCAGGCACGCAGTACCCGGTTGTTGCGGGCACGTGATCCTGCCGACTACGCCAAAGTTGACGCGCCCCCTGGGCCAGTGTTGTTGGGGATACCCGGAGCCGGATCAGATGGGGGTTGTAGTCTCCGAGTGGCTGTGACCCGGTCCGTGCCCAGGGTGTCAAGCTCAGTGTGTGGCAGTCCTACAGATGTTATTAGTTCTTTGTGTCGACTACGCCACCCGTTGAATTGCGGTCAATACGGCCGCCGCTGCAGCAGGGTCCACTGAGGCTGGTGATGTGTGTGCAGCTTAGGTAGTATAACCCCCAACGGGAGGGGTATAGCCTCAGGGGGTCAGCCGTGGAGGATGGTGTTTGTGAAGGTGCAGCAAGGAGACTCAGAGGCATAAAATGCAGTTCCAGGGTTTTACTTACTGGTGTTGCTCGGGTCACTGTATACAGCAGTGACCACCCAAGCCGTGCTGCGTCCACCAGGTCCTGGACTCGGTCAACTCCCAGGCAACTCCGGAGTGTGGTCCTGAGCTCCTTTCTGTCTCTCCCTTCTTCTGGCCGTTCCCACCAGGGATCCACCTAAGTCCGGCTCCCTCGGGCCTCTTGTTGGTCAAGCCTCCTCTGGGCTCCCTGACCCTATTCTTGGTCTGCCTTCCGGGTGGATTTAGTGGGTGATCGTGGCAGATCCTGCCCACGACCTCCGGTTCCTGGCTAAGGTGTGCTGTAGCCTCTGCCAGCTTGGGATCCGGTACCCTGTTGCCGACCCTTCACCCCATTAGCTCTCTTATGGGCTCTTGGGGTCCCCTCTGCGCCTCTGGGTCTCTCTCTCTTCTCCTCTGCTCTGCTTCTCAGGTTACACTCTGACTGACGTCTCACAGACTGACCCTGATCTAAGATGGTGCCCACCTTAAATACTCCCTCTATGTGTGAGCTCAGGTGACCAGCACCCAATGAGCTCCTAGCTTTACCCAGGCTGCTCCCCCTATCTGCCCCTACACTACTGGGATGTTCCACCCCCCTCCCACTCCAGCCAGGAACAGACACTGTCGTACCTGCACATTTCTCTAGTGGGAGTACCATCGGTCTGTTCCCCGGAAATGTGATGTGTGTAGTGCATGCAGCCTACTAGCTCAGTTCCACACTCCATCCTTACCCGGGAGTGGAATATCACACCTCTGGGTTGAGGTGCAATACCCCTGTAGCAGCCGAATCCTCAGGGTGCTACAGAAAGAAAACGGTTAAGTGAGCCTAGCCTGAGGTTAAAATCAGACGGTCATGTAAATCAGGAATGCAATTCTCAGACTGGCTAGCAGGTCTACCCACCCGAGCGTAACAGCTTAATATATTTCTATGCAGCTGTCATGCTTGGGTCTGGAGTGCCACCGGCCAGTCCATGCACTGCGTTCCAATGTCTTTGTCCAATTTATTCAGCCGTTTGACTGTGCCCTTACAGGCCTTACAGGCAGCAGTTCCATACTTCACCGTCTACTCCTGTGATAACCAGCCATTCCTCAGTAAAGTAACCAATTGCTCCACTCTAGAGGTCCTACAGGAAGCACCAGTAAACCCTTGGTCACAGTTCTCCTCAGGTTTATGTCACACCTCCAGACCTTCAGCCACAATGGACAAGCTCCTGCCACCTTTCAGTCTATTGCTGCTCCCGATGACCGTGCCTCTCCCATCTTACAGCATGAGGAGCATAAGGTTCATCTCCTTGCAAACATATCCTGACCCCATCACTTCATAAACCAATTGTCCTAAAAGGTCATTCAATTTATACATAGATATAATCCACTTCTAAAATGTGAATTACCCTGTAAAATACATTATTCATACTGATTCTGAATGACAGCTGGTAAATTTGTCCAGAGCTCCATTCATATTTCTATTGGTTGCCATTGGAAACAGTCACCAAACTTGTTGTCAGACAGACATATAACTTAGAGGGTTAATAAATTATGTAAGTGTGAATAGCTCTAACAGCAATTAATATTTTCCTTGATCATGATTGTGGGGATCAGAGGGCAAATTAAATCTCCTGGACTTCCTATCTATCATTTGCTATTGATAGCTGATTTCATCAGCTGACATGTGCCTCTAACAGCCGCGGGTGGAATCGCAACCCACCCACGGCTGTCAACTAGTTAAATGCTGCTGTTAATCTTTGACAGCGGCATTTAACTCACGCAAAACCGGATGCTCCCCACATCGACGCCCATGATCACAGGGTGCCAATGGGTTGGCATGACAACCCGGTGTTTGCAGGAGACCCCTGTGGTTGTCATTTCCAAACTGCAATGAGCGCCACCCCATGGCCGGCGCTCTTAGCAGATGAGTATTTTTGCAACGCATAGGGTAGATCACAGCTTGCAACGCAAGCGGATGATCACAGCTTCAAGTCTCTCATTGAGACTTTCGAAGCAAGTTAAAAAAAAAAAAGTTTTTAAACCCCCTCAATGCTGTGATCGAAGTTGATCGCAGCATTGCGAGGACTAGGGGAGGTGATCGCCGATACTCACCTCTCTTGCCGGCGTCCAATGCTGTCTGCCACGGCTCCCGGATGTTGCCATAATGACCCGATGTCATCATGACAACATCCGGGTCACCAGACAGCAGGAAGATACTTTGGTCATGCGCAGTGCATGACCAAAGTATCTTCTCCCTCTGCAGCAGTGACAGCATGTATAGCACAGGGATGCTGCTGCTGCTCCCTATGCTATACAGGCGATCTGAAAATAAAATGTTAAAGTCTCATAGTGGGACAAGGTGTAAAAGTAAAAAAGAATCAGAATGTGCAAAAAAAAAATTTAAATAAAAAATTGTAAAAATATAAAAAAAAAAATAAAAAGAAAAACAATAAAAGTATCCATATATGGTATCGCCGCGCCCGGAGCGACTATAAAACTGTCCCACTAGTTAACCCCTTTAGTGAACACAGTAAAAAAAAAGCAAAAAAACATGCTTTATTATCATACCGCCAAACAAAAAATGCAATAAAACGTGATCAAAAAGACAAATGCAAATAAAAATGGTACCACTGAAAACGTCATCTTGTCCTGCAAAAAACAAGCCGCCAGACAGCTCCATCGGCCGAAAAATAAAAAAGTTATAGCTCTCAGAATAAAATATTTTTTATATAAAATCGTTTTTATTGTGTAAAAGCGCCAAAACATAAAAAAACAATATAAATGTAGTACTGCTGTAATCATACTGACCCGAAGAATAACGCTGCCTTATCAATTTTACCACACACGGAACTGTATAAAAAAAAAAAAAACAATTCCGGAATTTTTGTTTATTCTCCCTCCCAAAAATCAGAATAGAAAGCGATCAAAAAATGTCACGTGCCCAAAAATGGTACCAATAAAAACGTCAACTTGTCCCGCAAAAAACAAGCCGTCACATGACTCTGTCGGCCGAAATACGGAAAAAATATAGCTCTCAAAATATAGCGATGCAAAAACTACACTGTGTTCCAAATTATTATACAAATAATATTTTCTCAGATTTTCCCAAATTACCTATATGAATTGCAGTCATTGTAATTTTCCAGTCAAATAACTATTAGAGTACAATTGAAAGGTTTTTGTACAAACTGCCTATGATAACAGTATATTTAAAAAAAAAAAAAAAAACTCAAACTGCACTCAAAATGCATGTTCCAAATTATTATGCACAGCAAAGTTTTCAACCTTTCCCAAATTACCTACATTATCATGCATGAATTGATCTCGATTGTCCAGATGGATGGAGTGGAGGATGGCTGGTTGATGGACACCCCATGCAAACACGGCTACGGCGCTAACAAGGAGGAGGTGGAATAATGTTTTGGGCTGGAATCATGGGGAGAGAGATTGTCAGCCCTTTTAGGATCCCTGAAGGGGTAAAGATGAACTCCATAATGTATGTGGAGTTTCTCAAACAGAACTTCCTTCCATGGTTCAAGAAGAAGAACCGTGTATTCTGCAGCAAGATCATTTTCATGCATGATAATGCCCCGTCTCATGCTGCACATAACACATCTGCATCTCTGGCTGCTATGGGCATAAAAGGGGACAAACTTATGGTGTGGCACCCATGCTCCCCTGACCTCAACCCCATTGAGAACCTCTGGAGCATCATCAAAAGGAGTGTCTATGATGGCGGGAGGCAGTTCACATCTAAGCAACAGCTCTGGGAGGGTATTCTGTCCTCATGCAAAACAATTAAAGCAGAAACCATCCAAAACCTGACAAATTCAATGGACGAGAGAGTTCAGAAGCTCCTTTCGAACAAGGGGTCCTATGTGCAAATGTAACATCACCTAGAATAAAGTTTTGAGTTGAAAACTGTTTGATTTCAGTTTGTAATAACCTGCCAATGCTTATAATTTCAAAAATGACCATTTTTTGGATCTTTATTAAAATGAAAAGGTTGAAAACTCTGCTGTGCATAATAATTTGGAACATGCATTTTGAGTGCAGTTTGAGTTTTTTTTTTTTTTAAATATACTGTTATCATAGGCAGTTTGTACAAAAACCTTTCAATTGTACTCTAATAGTTATTTGACTGGAAAATTACAATGACTGCAATTCATATAGGTAATTTGGGAAAATCTGAGAAAATATTATTTGCATAATAATTTGGAACACAGTGTAGTCTTTGCAAAAATAAAGCGTCTTTTAGTGTGTGACAGCTGACAATCATAAAAACCCAATATGAATCTGGTATCTCTGTAATCGCACCGACCCGAAGAATAAAGCGGTGTAATCACTTATACCGCACGAGGAACGGCGTAAAAAATAAACTCTAGGGTTAGGTTTACGCTTGTGTTAGGGTTAGGGTTGTGCTAGGGTTAGGATTGGGATTTTTTCAAAAGTAAAGAAAAAAATGACGACAACAAGGCAACTAATGTTGAGCACAAGTGCTCGCTTCTTTAGTTTGCATCGGGTGCTCGGGTATGTGTGGCGCCCCTGCGGGTCCAGTTGCCACAGAGGTACTGCATCTCACCCAGAGGTGTGGTACCCCACTCTCAGGTAAGGAGAGAGTACTACCCGGGACCCACACACCCACATCCAATACACTTCCCTTCAGTGGGGAAGGGCGAGATTGCTCCTAAGAGAGAGCACAGTCCCTGGTCCCTAGCTGGAGGGTGGAACTAGGTAGAGAAGGTGGGTGGAGGAAGAAGATCAGTGGAGCACAGACAGAAGGGGTATAAAAGACAAAGAGAAACATCTAGAAGGGTCCAGTTTTGCTCAGGAGAGCAGTGCAGAAGGGTCCATGCTCCTGGCACCAGTGCTTGGAGCAGAAATTCAGTAGAGTGAGGGGAGTCGGGCTTACTGAGAGAGGCCCAGGATGAGAGTGAGGAGAGGAGAGAGGAGCAGTGAGGAGGGCTCCAGGAAGACAGAAGGGAACCCAGGGGCACGGCGAGTGCAGAGGCCACCCGTGCACCCGAATTCACGCTGACGTGGAGGGATCAGGCCGCAGAAGGGGACCGGCCCCAAAACTAGTGGAGAACAATCAGGCTCAGCTAGCCAACCGGAGGCTGCAGCATTTTCAAAGTGTTGTAGCCAAAACCCACAATTACATCGCTGAAAAGGTGGCCACATAGGGTCCAGGGGACTGCACGTCGCCCGACAAGGCCGGAGGCCACTGTCTTGTGACACTGATTGTGAGGCGCAGGGCAGGAGGGTGAGAGCCAGCACAGTGAGACGACCAGGATAGGTACATAGAACAGGGTCCCGTTTAAGTGCTCCTGAGATACCTGAGAGATTGCTGGATCCCTACCCCGGAGGACACAGGACGACGTGGGAGGTTACACACCAGTAACTGTAACCTGGAGTCTTGAACAACTGTGAGTAAAACCTGAAGACTGCACCCCACTGTGTCCTTGAATAATTGTTGCACCATCACTAGCCCTGCACTACACTGCACCGACATCTACCTCCTCATAAAATCATCATATACTGCCCTGGAGCTTAGCTCTACCTGTGGAGAGCTGAACCAACTCTGCTGCATCACCATCAGCTCCAGAGGATCTGCACCGCAGCGGCGGCTACATACAGCCGCTTACCACAGGTGGCACCACAAACATTATCTCTAAAAACTTTATTTCCCTTTTACTTTCCCTTTAAGTTACCTCCCTGGGTCACGGACCGGGTCACTGCCACCGTGACATCCCCCAGCACCGACCGACCCAGCTACCGAGTACCCCACGGCCCAGGCGGCGCGTCATATGCATTTAGTATCGCGGGTGCTGGAGTGACATGCTCGAGTCTCCTCCCCATATGTTTTGCAGCTGTTATACAGCCAAAAAAAACCTTGCAGGGATTGCCAGCCATGCACGAGCGATCCCTGCATACTGTTTTTTTTTGGGTGTCTAATAACCGTGAAACATGCGGGCGGGGACTCGAGCATGTCACTTGAGCACCTGCGATACTTGGTGCATACCTGAGTACCCGATGCAAACTCAAGTAGCGAGCACTTGCGCTCAAGACTGACAACTTACTCAATATGATGACCTAATGTTATCAAATTCTGTGTTGTACCTCTGGGTTCAAAATGTTCAGTATACCCCTTGATAAAATCCTTGAGGGGGCTAGTTTCCAAACGGTATCACTTATGGGGGGTTTCCACTGTTTAGGCACATCAGGGGCTCTCCAAACGCAACATGGCGTCCGCTAATTATTCAAGCAAATTTTACATTCAAAAAGTCAAATGGCGCTCCATCCCTTCCGAGCCCTGCCGTGCTCCCAAATAGTGGTTTTCCCCCACATATGGGGTATTGGCGTGCTCAGGAGAAATTGCACAACAAATTTCGGGGTCCATTTTTTCCTGTTACCCTTGCAAAAATAAAAAAATTGGGGTCTAAATTAACATTTTTGTGAAAAAAAGTTAAATGTTCATTTTTTTCTTCCACATTCCAAAAATTCCTGTGACGCACCTGAAGGGTTAATAAAGTTCTTGAATGTGGTTTTGAGCACCTTAAGGGGTGCAGTTTTTAGAATGGTGTCACTTTTGGGTATTTTCTGTCATAAAGACCCCTCAAAGTCACTTCAAATATGATGTGGTCCCTAAAAAATGGTTTTGTAAATTTTGTTGGAAAATTTAGAAATCTCTGGTCAACTTTTAACCCTTATAACTCCCGATCAAAAAAAAATTTTGGTTTCAAAATTGTGCTGATGTAAAGTAGACATGTGAGAAATGTTATTTATTAACTATTTTGTGTGACATATCTCTCTGATTAAAGGGCATAAAAATTCAAATTTTGAAAATTGCAACATTTAAAAAATTTTCACCAAATTTCCATTTTTTTCACAAATAAACGCAAGTGATATCGAAGAAATTTTACCACAATCATGAAGTACAATATGTCACGAAAAAACAGTCTCAGAATCAGGGGAATACGTTGAAGCGTTCCAGAGTTATTACCTCATAAAGTGACAGTGGTCAGAATTGTAAAAATTTGCCTGGTCATTAACGTGCAAACCACCCTCGGGGGTAAAAGGGTTAAGCTACACATCTTATCCCAAATATGTCATATTATCAAAGCTGACATGCTGCTTCTATCAAACATTGGCCCATTTTGCAGATTTCCTTTTGAAAGGATGATAACTTCAAATCTTAATACCTATATACATCATAAATTATGTATTTCGTGCAATTATCTTCTAAAGTAGCTGCACTTTGGGCATGCTTCCTATTCGCTGACTTGTATGTAACATGGTGGGCGCGGTAGCCGTGGGCAAGGTACTTGTGTTTGATATCCCGGCACCCAGGGCTAGTTTTAGACAAAGTGGGGCCCTGGGCAAACGTTTAAAATGGGGCCCCAAATGCTCACATATTGCACCATCACAAAGAAACGTTTCGGTTACATATTTATGTGCGCTGAGTTCGGGACATTAAACGAGTGTGATCGACAATATTCAGGTTGTTGTTTACCTGACTCTTCACACCGGCTGAGGAAGAACGATATGTACAGAAAGATCATTAGTAGATTAATCTTTGGTCTTGCCCATGTTGTAGAGGTTAGAGTCTGACTGATTAATTGAGTCTCTGGACAGGAGTCTTTTATACAGGTGACTATGTAAGACCGCTGTCTTTATTGCAGGTAACAAGTTAATTAGGAGCGTCTAACTGGTCTGTAGGAGCCAGAACTCATAATGGTTTGCAGGGTATCAAATACTTATTTCTCACTGCAAAATGCAAATAAATGTATCTAATTTATACAATGTGATCTTCTTGATTTTTTGGGGGGATATTCTATCTATCAATGTTAAAATTAACCTACCCTTAAAATTATAGACTGTTCATGTCTTTGTCAGTGGGCAAACTTACAAAAACAGCAAGGGATCAAATACTTATTTCCTTCACTGTACATACAAAGACGTGCAAGCATAGGAACATACATACAGATACATGCATGCATATACATACAGAGACATGCATTCACTGGCCCATACATACAGAGGCATGCATGCAGATATATACATAGACACACACTGTATGTTAGACACACACATATGTATATACACACATGCATGCATGGACACATACATACAGAAACATGCATTCAGACCCACATACATACAGAGACATGCATGCACAGGCACATACATACTCATATATCTATATATGTGTACAGTACAGACCAAAAGTTTGGACACACCTTCTCATTTAAAGATTTTTCTGTCTTTTCATGACTATGAAAATTGTACATTCACACTGAAGGCATCAAAACTATGAATTACCACATGTGGAATTATATACTTAACAAAAAAGTGTGAAACAACTGAAAATATGTGTTATATTCAAGGTTCTTCAAAGTAGCCACCTTTTGCTTTGATGACTGCTTTGTACACTCTTGGCATTCTCTTGATGAGCTTCAAGAGGTAGTCACCGGAAATGGTTTTCACTTCACAGGTGTGCCCTGTCAGGTTTAATAAGTGGGATTTCTTGCCTTATAAATAGATTCGAGCTGTTTTGGGCGGTGTTCGAGCCATTCGGCGAACACGAACAATTTGAGAAAAATTCGGCTGTTCGTGGTTATGTTCGATAACTGTTCGTGCACCAAAATCATAACTGGATTTTTTCTCAGTAATGCTGAAAATTAATGTTAATACGCAGTTTGAGTGTACAGCGGGGTGGGGGGAGGGGCAGGGGATGGATCTCTGCAGGAACAATGAAGATCTCCATTTTTTTTTCTCTTTCCCGCTTTTGCAGTGGGGAGGTGCAATCTGTCAGCCTATCAGCAGCGCACACACGGAGCGAAGTGCTTTTTTTCACACAAGCAAGGGCATGTGTCATTGGCAGTGTATGTCACATGTCCTTGCCCTATAAGACCAAGCCATTTTCCCCGTCGCCACCAATTTCTCACTGCTGCAGCTGCGTGTTAGACGGCACCGCTGTTGCTGTGTGCGCTATACCTTGTTAATTTCAAGCCAATTTTCGCACAAATCTACAGATAGCTTGGGAGTAGGGAATAGTTGTGATTGCAGTCCTTTTAAGGACTAGGTTACAGCATTTCCTATGACTTTTATCAGGCAGGTCTGTGCTCTTAAATAGATAGGTTGTGGGAGTAAAGACTAATTGTAATTGGAGTCCTTTTCAGGACTAGGTTACATCAGTTCCTATCAGTTTTTGCCAGGCAGGTCTGTGCCAGTGCTGTGCAAGTTTTTTTCACAGCATTTGGCTGAATCTAGCAAAGCTAATCCTTTTTGGCCTATTGCAGAGTGTGTTAGTCAGTGGAGTAGCCTATCTGTGCTGCAAGATATACCACCTGTGTATAGAATACCAATTTTTTTACTGCACCTAGTGAAGTAAAATCTTTTGGGCATAGCATCATTCTATTAGTCCATCTATACTGACCTCCATCAGGTTGCAAATTGAAGATAATTTTTTTCTGCATCTAGCTCTGAAAAAATATTGGGCTTCTAGCTGTGTGTGGGACTTGTTGTATTAGTCCATCTATACTGACCTCCATCAGGTTGCAAACTGAATATATTTTTTTCTGCATCTACCTCTGAAAAAATATTGGGCTTCTAGCTGTGTGTGGGACTTGTTCTATTAATCCATCTATACAGACCTCCATCAGGTTGCAAACTGAATATATTTTTTTCTGCATCTACCTCTTAAAAAAATATTGGGCTTCTAGCTGTGTGTGGGACTTGTTGTATTAGTCCATCTATACTGACCTCCATCAGGTTGTAAACTGAATATATTTTTTTCTGCATCTACCTCTGAAAAAATATTGGGCTTCTAGCTGTGTGTGGGACTTGTTCTATTAATCCATCTATACTGACCTCCATCAGGTTGCAAACTGAATATAATTTTTTTCTGCATCTAGCTCTGAAAAAATATTTGGCCTTCTAGCAGTGTGTGGGACTTTCTCTATTAGTCCATCTATACTGACCTCCATCAGGTTGCAAACTGAATATAATTTTTTTCTGCATCTAGCTCTGAAAAAATATTTGGCCTTCTAGCAGTGTGTGGGACTTTCTCTATTAGTCCATCTATACTGACCTCCATCAGGTTGCAAATTAAAAATAATTTTTATCTGCATCTACAGTACCTCTGAAAAAATATTTGGGCTTCTAGCTGTGTGTGGGAATTGTTCTATTAGTCCATCTATACTGACCTCCATCAGGTTGCAAATTGAATATAATTTTTATCTGCATCTAGCTCTGAAAAAATATTTGGCCTTCTAGCAGTGTGTGGGACTTTCTCTATTAGTCCATCAATACTGACCTCCATCAGGTTGCAAATTGAATATAATTTTTATCTGCATCTAGCTCTGAAAAAATATTTGGCCTTCTAGCAGTGTGTGGGACTTTCTCTATTAGTCCATCTATACTGACCTCCATCAGGTTGAAAATTAAAAATAATTTTTATCTGCATCTACCTCTGAAAAAATATTTGGGCTTCTAGCAGTGTGTGGGACTTGTTCTATTAGTCCACCTATACTAACCTCCATCAGGTTGCAAATTCAAAATAATTTTTTGTCTGCATCTAGCTCTGAAAAAATATTTGGCCTTCTATCAGTGTGTGGGACTTTCTCTATTAGTCCATCTATACTGACCTCCATCAGGTTGCAAACTGAATATATTTTTTTTCTGCATCTACCTCTGAAAAAATATTGGGCTTGTAGCTGTGTGTGGGACTTGTTCTATTAATCCATCTATACAGACCTCCATCAGGTTGCAAACTGAATAAAAAAATTTTCTGCATCTACCTCTGAAAAAATATTTGGGCTTCTAGCTGTGTGTGGGACTTGTTCTATTAGTCCATCTATACTGACCTCCATCAGGTTGCAAATTGAATATAATTTTTTTCTGCATCTAACCCAGCCAATAGTTTTGGCCTAATACCACAGTTTGGCCACTCAGCTCTGCTCGGTTCCCATCCATTGTTTTTTTGTGCAAACAACTCCAGAGTTGTGAATTAGTTAACCACCAAAATGAGTGGAAAAAGGCCTGCTGCTGGTGGAAAGGGGAATAGGCGTGTTGGGAAGGGGAAAAAAGGTTGTGTCCGTGGGGTAGGTGTTAAAGCAACAGTAACATCTGCAGAAGAAAGACCATCTTCCAGCCAAACTAAAATGTCTACTTCTTTTAGCGGACAATGTGATAAGATCCCTTTCTTACGGCCACGCCAATCGCTACAAATTCCAGATGAGGCACAAAAACAGCAGGTGCTTCAACGGATATCAAGTGCTCCTTTAAGTGGGCTCTCCTCCACATCAACTTCAACATCACAAATACTCCAGTCCTCAAAGGTGTCACCCCAATCGCACTTGCTTCCTCACAGCTCCCAAATCTCCAGCTGCCCGTCTGAGTATGAGGTAGAACAGATGGTTGAGTCTGCAGAGCTGTTTACTCATACTATAGCCTGGGAATCAGAGGTCGACTCCAGCGCTTCTGTGAATCCAGACGAGGAAATGATCTGCACTGATGCCCAGAATCTTTATGAGTCGGATCCAGGACCAGACGCAGAAGGTTCTGACCATAATGTAGACCCTCATTCCCAAACTGTAACTCCTGTTGGTGGAGACAATGAGGAAGACGATGATAAGACTCAAATACCTGATTGGAGCGACAACTTTAGTTTTTTGTCAGGGCAGGAACAGGTTGGCTCTGAGGACGACGGGTGTGATAACGCACAGGGTGATGATGATGAGGTTGGAGATCCCACTTACTGTCAACCCACAGTCAGCCAAGAGATGAGGTCAGCAGAGGAGGTGGAGGAAGATGCTAGTGACGACGAGGTCAGGTTGCGCCTTCCTGGACAGAGACGTAGTACTGGAAGCACGTCAACAACTGCATCCTCAAACACAACTCTGCCTCTCACCACAAGTCGTGGTGGCTCTTCAGGTCGCATGGGTGCTAAGCCTTGCATAGCCTGGGCATTTTTTCAGATCGATAAAGATGACCCAACTCGTGTTATCTGTAACATTTGTCAGCAAAAGCTAAGTAGAGGCCAAAAAATACATAGTTTGAGTACTTCATGCATGAACCGGCACATGGACATGAAGCATAAGTTGCAGTGGGAAGCTCAGTGTGCTACAATGCGGCCTAGCCAGCCGGGCCAATCACCGTCTGCCATATCTTGTGCATCCGCGGCCTCTTCATCCTCTGTGACTGGGGGGACAGCAGTCACACCTGTTTTGGGGCGCAGACCTGCCACCTCTTTACCCGCAACAGCCAGCGTGATTGGCAGGTCATCATTTTCTTTGGAGGTGGTAACACCAGCTGGTGTTGAGCGCTGTCCGACATCGATAGCACCACCTTTGGATCAAGGCAACCTAACATGTCCGCCTGCATCTTCCTCACAGACCGGCAGTTTGCCGGGGACACCCTTATCAACCCCGTCTAAGCACAATAGCCAGCCCTCGGTCCCTCAGATGTGGACAAGTAAAAGACCATTTCCTCCTAGCCATGAGAAAGCTAAGAGGTTGAATTTCACCATCTGCAAGCTCTTGGCTACAGAAATGCTGCCTTTCCGCCTGGTGGACACAGAGGATTTTCGAGACCTTATGTCCGTCGCAGTGCCCCAGTACCAGATGCCCAGTCGGCACTACTTCTCAAAGAAAGGTGTGCCTGCGCTCCACCAGCATGTCGCACACAACATCTCCGCTTCTTTGAGAAACTCTGTGTGTGACAGGGTGCATTTCACCACAGACACTTGGACGAGTAGGCATGGACAGGGGCGTTACATGTCGCTGACTGGGCACTGAGTAACTATGGTGACAGCAGGACAAGGGGCTGCTGTCCAAGTCTTGCCGTCCCCACGAGTTGTGCGTCAATCCTCTTTATGTCAAAGTTTCTCCACTGCTTCTGCCTCCTCAACCTCCTCTCGGTCTTCCACCTGCACCCAAAGCCTGTCTGGTCATGCCACAAGCTTTCTAACTGCGCAGAAGGGATCCTGCACACCTCCTTACTATGCTGGCAGTAGGGCTCAACATCATCAGGCGGTTTTTACATTGAAATGTCTGGGAAATGTGAGTCACACAGCTGAGGAGTTGTGGTCAGCTCTGGAGAACCAATTTCATGAATGGTTGTCTCCACTGGACCTGAAACCAGGGAAGGCCGTGTGCGACAATGCTGCAAACCTGGGTGCGGCCCTTCGCTGGGGCAATGTCACACACGTGCCTTGTATGGCTCACGTGTTGAACCTGGTTGTCCAGCAATTTTTAGCCCACTATCCCAGACTAGATGGCCTTCTGCAGAGGGCACGGTCGCTGTGTGCTCACTTCCGCCGTTCGCATCCCGCAGCTCAGCGACTTACATCTCTACAGAAGTCGTTGGGCCTGCCACTTCACCGGCTAAAATGCGATGTGCCTACCCGGTGGAATTCAACTCTGCACATGTTGCAGCGACTGTGGCAGCACCGACAAGCCCTGGTGCAATACATTCTGACGTATAGCCTGGGCCAACGAGATCCAGAGGTGGGGCAAATCACGCTGGAGGAGTGGTCTCAGATCAGGGACCTATGCACCCTTCTGCACAGTTTTGAAATGGCGACGAAGATGTTTAGTGCTGACGATGCCATTATCAGCATGACTATTCCGGTGATTTACATGCTGGAGCACATGTTAAACAGAATTCGGAGTCAGGTGGTGGCACAAGAGGAGGTGGAGGAAGTAGAGGAGGAGGAGTTGTATGCGGAAGGGCTAACATCTGCAAGGTCCAGATGGTCGGCAGCACCAAGGCGGCAGGCATGTGAGGGTGGGGGAGATGGTTTTACCAGGGCGCATGGTAGCAGCCAAACTAGTGAGGAAGGTGCAGGAGCCCAGGAAGAAGTGGAGGACGAACTGATGGAAGACTCATCAGATGAGGGAGACCTTGATCACATTTCTGTTGTGCGAGGTTGGGGGGAGAGGACAGAGGAAGGAAGCATGATTGTTACCTCGCCACCAACACAACAGGGACTTGGTGCTCCTGGATGCGCAACACACATGAGTGCCTTCTTGCTGCATTACCTGCAACATGAACCTCGAATTGTGAGAATTAGAAATAATCCTGACTACTGGGTTGCCACACTGTTAGATCCCCGGTACAAAAGTAAATTTGCAGAAATTATTCCTGCCATAGAAAGGGATGCACGCATGCAGGAGTATCAGCAGAGACTGTTGCAGAATCTTACATGTGCTTTTCCACAAAATACCAGTGGTGCACGTAGTGAATCTCACAGTTCCAACTTGCCAACCGTGGGACCGTCAAGTGTTCAGCACTCAAACCGTAACAGAACCACAGTATCTGCTGGTAACATCAATTTTGCGGAATCATTTCACCACTTTTTTAGCCCATCCTTTGCAAGGCCACAGGAGACAAGAAGTCTGACACATAGTCAACGCCTAGAGACAATGGTACAGGAGTATCTCCAAGTAAACATTGAAGCCATGACTGTGTCACTGGACCCTTGCTCTTTTTGGGCTTCCAATCTGGATAAATGGCCGGAGCTAGCCACTTACGCCTTGGAGATCTTGTCATGCCCCGCAGCCAGCGTTCTGTCTGAACGTGTGTTCAGCGCTGCTGGTGGTGTGCTGACAGATAAGCGCACGCGGCTCTCCACTGATAATGTAGACAGACTCACGTTCATAAAGATGAACAAATCATGGATCCGAAACGACTTTTCTACCCCTGTGTCATCCTGGGGAGAGTAAAAGCTTGATGATTGGTTAAAATCACCCTACCAACCGTTTTAAGCTTTCAAATTACTAATCATGTTTATCTGTATCTTGGCTGGAAAATAATTTGGGCTTTGTAGCAGTGTGCAGCACTGATTCTATTAGGCCATCTATAATAAGCTCCACCAGATTTAAAATTACTAATCATGTTTATCTGTATCTTGACTGGAAAATAATTTGGGCTTTGTAGCAGTGTGCAGCACTGATCCTATTAGGCCATCTATACTAAAGCTTCACCAGATTTAAAATTAATAATAATTTTTAGCTGCATCTAGCCCGGAAAATAATTTTGGGGCTCCGAGATGCGCAAGACACATAAGTGCCTTCTTGCTGCACTAACTGCAGCATGACCCTCATATTGTCAGAATTCGAAGTAATCATGACTACTGGGTTGCCACACTCTTAGATCCCCCAAACTTTTCGATCAACCTTTTCATTTTAATAAAGACCAAAAAAATGGTCATTTTTGAAATTATAAGCATTAGCAGGTTGTTAGAAACTGAAATCAAACAGTTTTCAACTCAAAACTTTATTCTAGGTGATGTTACATTTTCACATAGGACCCCTTGTTCGAAAGGAGCTTCTGAACTCTCTCGTCCATTGAATTTGTCAGGTTTTGGATGGTTTCTGCTTCAATTGTTTTGCATGAGGACAGAATACCCTCCCAGAGCTGTTGCTTAGATGTGAACTGCCTCCCGCCATCATAGACACTCCTTTTAATGATGCTCCAAAGGTTCTGAATGGGGTAGAGGTCAGGTGAGCATGGGGGTCACACCATAAGTTTGTCCCCTTTTATGCCCATATCAGCCAGAGATGCAGATGTTTTATGTGCAGCATGAGATGGTGCATTATCATGCAAAAAAATGATCTTGCTGTGAAATACACGGTTCTTCTTCTTGAACCATGGCAGGAAGTGCTGTTTGAGAAAATCCACATACATTATGGAGTTCATCTTTAGCGCCTTCAGGGATCCTAAAGGGGCCGACAATCTCTCTCCCCATGATTCCAGTCCAAAACATTACTCCATCTCCTCCTTGTTGGCGCTGTAGCCGTGTTTGCGTGGGGTGTCCATCAACCAGCCATCCTCCACTCCATCCATCTGGACCATCGAGCGCTGCACGGCACTCATCCGTGAACAAAACAGTTTTGAAATCAGTCTTCATGTAATGTTTGGCCCACTGGAGCCGTTTCTGCTTGTGTGAAGTGGATAGAGGAGGTCGACAGGATGGCGTATGCACAGCTGCAAACCTCTGAAGGACCCTGCATCTTGTTGTTCGGGGGACGTTGGAGGCACCAGCAGCTTCAAAAACTTGTCTGCTGCTATGACAAGGCTTTTTTGCCGCTGCTCTTTCAACCTGACGTAATTGCCTGTAGGAAAGAGTCCTCAATTTGCCCTTATCAGCACGCACACGTGTGTACTGTGAATCAGCTACATACTTCTTGATTGCCAAGACACTTCATCCTGATCATCGCACAATGTTGATTGTAGTCATGCCTTGACCTAAACACTCCACAATTTGTTGCTTCTCAGCAGCCGACACATCCTTTTTCTTTCCCATTTTGGCAGAAAATGTAGGCTGCTTAATAATGTGAGACAGCCTTCTTAAGTAGTCTTGCCTTTCATTGGACACACCTGCCAAACTAATTAGCACAGGTGTCTGCAATTGCTTACAGTGATATAAAGAGCCCTGACACACATCACCATCAATGAGTTTAACTGACAAACAAACAAATTCTTCCCTTACCACTCCTAAACACTTTTTGCATAATAATTTGGAACACAGTGTACATGTGCTTTTCCACAAAACACCAGTGGTTCACGTAGTGAATCTTACAGTTCTAACTTGCCAACCGTGGTCTGTATGGAGTTGTTCAATAAAGGGCCCAAAATTAAGATAACATAGATGGGAGAGGTCTCTATGAATAGGAATTCCTAAGTATTTGATACCCTGTGAGGGCCAGGCAAAGGGAAAGTTGGACTGGATGGAATCCTATATGGATTTGGGGAGGGAGACATCGAGGGCCTCAGACTTCGCTGCATTGATTTTAAAATTTGACCATGTAACAAAGTGATCTATTTCAGCCATAACAGCATGGATGGATATATGTGATTGAGTGATATATACTAGGACATCATCAGCAAATAGAGAGCACTTGTACTCGGTGCCTCCCACCTCAATCCACCTAATATTGGAGTTATGGCGAATTGATGAGAGCAGGTGCTCCGTCACTAGGATGTATAAGAGAGGGGACAGAGAACATCCCTGCCTTGTCCCATTGGTGATTGTGAAAGGTGATGAAAATGTTCTGACGCGCCCCCTGGGCCTTGGGACACCCGGAGCCGGACCCTTTTTGGTGGATGCTGGTGGTTGTAGTCTCCGTGGCGGCGACCCGGTTCCGTGGCTCAGGGCGGTCAAACCAGTGGCGGAACTATTTATGTGGTTTTGATGTTTAAATGTCCGACTACGCCACCCGTGGATTGCGGTCAGAGTGAACCGCCGCTCCAGGGCAGACCGCTGAGGCTGGTGTTGTGGGTGCAGCAGAGCGTAGCATAACTCCCCACAGGAGGAGTATAGCCTCAGGGCAGTGTATGCGGAGGATGGGGGTGATGGTGCAGGGCAGCAGCAGTAACGACACGGAGTCAGTGATGCAGTCCAGGGCCTTTACTCACAGTTCTTATTATCCAGACCACGTCTGCAGGTAATGGCTGCCCACGTCGTACTGTGCTCACCAGGTGAGGGGCTCAGACAACTCCCAGATAACTTTGGAGCGCTTCACAGGACCCCCTTTGTGTGTCCTTTGTCTGGCCTTTCTTACCAACCCTTCTGTCCGGCTGCCTCGGGCCTCCTCTTGGTAAACTTGGCGCCAGTTTCCCTGACCCTATGTGGTGCCTTCCTAGCGGGTGTAGCGAGGGGCTGCGCCACATAAAATGTCACAGCCTCCTGTTTCTAGTTGAGGGTCGTTTCCTGCCTCCACTAGTTTCGGGGACCGGTCTCCCCCTTTGGCCTGACCCCTCCACGCAGGTGGATTCGGGCATGCGGTGGCGACTCGCCCGTCCGCACCCCTGGGATCCCTTCGTTCCCCCGTTCCTGGAGCCTTCTCCGCTCCTCTTCCTTCCTTCTCCCTCTTCCAGGCCTGGGCCTCTGTTACTAGGCCCGCCTCCGGAGCAGAGCTCATGCAGAGCCCCTGCTCCCTGCCACTTCTGCTCAGACTTCTCTGCACTGAACTAAGATGGTGCCCACCTTTTATACTCCCTTCTCAATGCACCCAGGAACTGCTTCCTCCCTGCTCCTGCACTACAGGGTTCCCCTTCCTCAGTGTTCCCTCCCCCCACTCCAGCCAGGGACAGGGACTGTCGTGCCCATCTCAGGGGCATATTGGTCGCCCTGCCCGACGGCAATGTGGTGTAATGCATGCAGGTGTCGGGTCCTGATCCACACTACATCCTTACCTGAGAGTGAGATATCACACCTCTGGGTGAGGTGCAATACCTCTGTAGCAACCGAGCCCTCAGGGTGCTACAGTTCCATTTATCTTCAGCCTAGGTGACGTATTGCGATACAGGGCCGTGATTTTGGCTATAAAAGGGTCCCCTAGACCCCTACCCCAAGCTTTTTAAGAGAATCATATATGGCGTGCCAGGAGACTCTATGGAATGCTTTCTCAGCATCCAACGAGAGTATCTAATTACAAATTTTTAACTGCATCTAGCCCAGGAAATACTTTGTGCCTAGTAGCAGTGTCTGCTAGTCAGCGGATTATCCCGGCTGTTAAGCAAGCTACACCACCTGTAGTTTGAACACTTAATTTTTTCAAAGGAAATGCTTCGGGACCACGGGATACTCAGTGAAGAGCATCAGGAGGCACCCCAAGGCATAGGGGCTGTGACTGGCAGTAGGATGCCTTGCGGTGGACAGCCGAGCTCGATCCTTATAAAAGCTTTTTAACTGCAGCAGCTTTAGTGGACGCTACTGGAGCTGGAATTAAGCGGCTGCTGGCATGAGACTTTCCCTCCAATAGATCCTTGTAAATGGATTTAAAGTGTATTCATTCAAATTAGAGAGACAATTTAAATTAAAAAGCTTAGAGCTGCCTCCACCACAGGGGGGCTCGCTCGACCCACCAGCGGACAGGCACCAGTATTGGGAGAGGGGGGCTGGCCGTCAGGGTTCACCGCGGCTCTGGCACAAACCCGGCGACGCGGAGGTGGCACGGGCAGGAGCGGACTGAACGTGTCGGCTTCTCACTTTTTGGATTTTAGAAGGGCATGACATGCCTATATCTGTGTCTCCCCCTCCTTTTACTCCTCCACCTCTTTTCTTTTCGCATGACTATATGTACTTGTCACTTTTCCATGTGTTACTTGTGTCTTCTGAGCAGTTTGTCAGCTTTTGGACACCTTTGAAGGTGTTTTCTATGTGTTTCTATGTGTTTTTGTTTGCCTGCCATTGGTTTTAATGGTGTTCGAAGGTGTTCGACGAACAGTTCGACGAACAGTTCGGCGAACACACGGGTGTTCGACGAACCGAACCGAACTCGAACACTACGGGGGTGGCTCAACACTACTTATAAATGGGGTTGGGACCATCAGTTGTGTTGTGCAGAAGTCTGGTGGATACACAGCTGATAGTCTTACTGAATAGACTGTTAGAATTTGTATTATGGCAAGAAAAAAGCAGCTAAGTAAAGAAAAATGAGTGGCCATCATTACTTTAAGAAATGAAGGTCAGTCAGTGAGAAGAATTGGGCAAACTTTGAAAGTGTCCCCAAGTGCAGTTGCAAAAACCATCAAGCGCTACAAAGAAACTGGCTCACATGAGGACCGCCCCAGCAAAGGAAGACCAAGAGTCACCTCTGCTTCTGAGGATAAGTTTATCCGAGTTGTGGCGCCCTGCTGCGCATAGGTGCCACAGATCCCAGAGGGGTGCATGGACGGACTTCTCCACAAGAGGCCCTCATAGCATTCACACACCTCCACGCTACCACCTCAGACCACCAGAGGGAGCCCAGATAGGGATATATATACTGGAGGGTGGAGTTAGGCAGTCAGTCTGTTGAGAGGAGCTCCTGCAGAAGCTAGCCGGCTGTGGAGCTCAGTCAGTTCAGTCCAGACTCAGAGAGCTCGAGTTAGTGAGCCTAGGGCGTGCCGACGCCAAAAGAGCTGTGAAGAGTAGCGAGGCCTACTGCCCGTGTGAAGCCTAGTGAGGGCCCCGAGCGTGGCCGAAGGCAAGTGGAGTAAGCAAGCAACATAGGGGGCAGAGGAGCTTAACCAGCTCACTCCCAAACCATTTACCGGACACCGGGTCCGCGTCTGCAGAGATTCCTTACATCCAGCAGAAACAACCGGAACCCCTGGCGAACTATATGTCCCAGGAACACCAAAAGCTGATTACGTACCAGGGTCAGGAGTCCAGAGGCCCAAGAGACCAGGGAGTGTGATCTCCAATAGAAGGCCCTACCACCAGCTCAGCAGGTGCAAGACAGAGACCAAGTTAGGCCTAGCTCCAGGCAGGTCAGAAACTTATCAAGGAAAGGCAAGGAACAGGAGGCCCCACACCCGCTCACTGGGGAGAGTCCTGATATACACCCTTCACCCTGAAGTACCCTGGACTGTGCCAGAAACACGACCAGTAAAGGTACTGAAGTGAACTGTTGTGTGTGTGCCTATCCTTCCTCTGACCCGGCTGGGTCCCCTCTGTCCTGCATCCCTACACTTATATTGCCCTGAGGCCCCGCTCCACCTGTGGGGAGCCGCACCCACTAAGCTGCCTGAACACCGGCCTCAGAGGACTGTCGCAGCGCTGGTGATCCTCACCAGACACCACAGGTGGCGTCACGAACATTCCCCTATCCCATATAACTTTCCCCCTTCTTTTAAGAGTGACCCCAGGGTACGGGCCCGGGAGCCGGCCACCGTGACATCCCCCGAGATCAGGCAACAACAAGGCCTGGGCGCCGAGTCGTCCCCATCCCCTGGGCGCGTCAGAGTCACCAGCCTCAGAAATCGTAGGTTAACAGCAGCTCAGATTAGAGACCAGGTCAATGCCACACAGAGTTCAAGCAGCAGACACATCTCTTCAACAACTGTTAAGAGGAGACTTTGTGCAGCAGGCCTTCATGGTAAAATAGCTGCTTGGAAACCACAGCTAAGGACAGGCAACAAGCAGAAGAGACTTGTTTGGGCTAAAGAACACAAGGAATGGACATTAGACCAGTGGAAATCTGTGCTTTGGTCTAATGAGTCCAAATTTGAGATCTTTGGTTCCAACCACCGTGTCTTTGTGCGACGCAGAAAAGATGAATGGATGGACTCTACATGCCTGGTTCCCACCGTGAAGCATGGAGGAGGAGGTGTGATGGTGTGGGGGTGCTTTGCTGGTGACACTGTTGGGGATTAATTCAAAATTGAAGGCATACTGAACCAGCATGGCTTCCACAGCATCTTGCAGCGGCATGCTATTCCATCCAGTTTGCGTTTAGTTGGACCATCAATTATTTTTCAACAGGACAATGACCCCAAAGACACTTCCAGGCTGTGTAAGGGCTATTTGACCAAGAAGGAGAGTGATGGGGTGCTACGCCAGATGACCTGGCCTCCACAGTCACCAGACCTGAACCCAATCGAGATGGTTTGGGGTGAGCTGGACCGCAGAGTGAAGGCAAAAAGGGCCAACAAGTGCTAAGCATCTCTGGGAACTCCTTCAAGATTGTTGGAAGACCATTTCCGGTGACTACCTCTTGAAGCTCATCAAGAGAATGCCAAGAGTTTGCAAAGCATTCATCAAAGCAAAAGGTGGTTACTTTGAAGAACCTAGAATATAAGACATATTTTCACTTGTTTCACACTTTTTTGTTAAGTATATAATTCCACATGTGTTAATTCATAGTTTTGATGCCTTCAGTGTGAATGTACAATTTTCATAGTCATGAAAATACAGAAAAATCTTTAAATGAGAAGGTGCGTCCAAACTTTTGGTCTGTACTGTATATATATATATATACATATATGTGTGTGTGAGTGTATATATATATATATATTTAATATATATATATATATATATATATATATATATATATATATATATATATATATATACACACACTTACACACACACACAACAGGACACTTACCAGTCCCCTCTTCTTCAGTTCTTCTAAACTCCCACACAGTACAGGACCTGTGGTGACATCACCGAAGATCCTTATGCAGTCTCAGCATCGAAAATTATATTGACAATGCAGAGCTGTTTTCAATATAATCTTTGCTGTAGATGCTGAGGGAGTTGGTGCCCAGTTTACCTTCTCTTAACACTGGCCCTCCCGGCACCCTACATGAAAATGGAGGTTGTAGCTGGATGTGTGGACTTTATCTACGGAGTCACTTCGCCCTTGCAGGCCACATGGCGCCAGTAACTTAGGCTGGCCAGGACCAGATGTTATAGAGTTCAATGAGGTAGACTACCACTTGAACATAAATAGTCTTTTACTGAACCATAAAGTGGGGAGGTGTATGTACAGTGGATAACTGGTGCAAATCTTCAAGGACGTTTCTCTTAACAGGCGGAACATCTTTATACACATTCTTTCTTTTCTTGCTAAACTCACACGGTTCTGCCTCAGTTAGTTCCTCTGCCTTCACCACCACACAGCACAGAGCTTTGCGAAATTGTCCTTAATAACAACATTACTGTTCAATAGGCGAGAGTCGTAATTCTCAACCCACGGTTCCGCGTTCTTTTCCCCTTAGGGGAGCTACTTCTGCCACTATGGCCTTCACTTTGCTTCTCTGCTTGCTGATACCTCAGAACTACCACATAGGGCACTCTCTTTTTCTCGCTCTCCTTGCTCCGATTATCCCGTTACCTCTTGCAAACTCAGGACCATCCAGCTAGGCCTCCTGCCCCAGATCCCATCTCCACAAACTCACTCACTCCTTATATCATTTTTCCTCATCTCTACCCTGGATCATGCTATCCATTGCCTTGGTCTCCTCTCACTTCAGGGACACCCACTTCACGTGGCTCTGCTTGTTTGTCAAACCATAGGTCTTTTTTTACTGCATGCTGGGCCCTATCTGACTTACTAACAGAAAACTCCCTCTGTCCCTTCATTTTAGCCCCTCCCACTCTGTGCTAGTCCCAGCTACTAACTCTAAGCATCACTGTTAACTCCCTGCTGGTGAGCAGAACACAATCTCTAACTAATAACGTACATTACTAAACACATTACACATCAAAATACACTGCAACAATACACGTGTCTTCAAGGGGGAACGTGGGCAGAACTTCCATCTTCTTACATGTGTGGCACCCCTGAGGGTTCAGCCGCCTCAGAGGTACTGCATCTCACCCAGAGGTGTGGTATCTCACTCTCAGGTAAGGAAGGAGTACGGCCCGGGACCCTAACACCTGCATCCAACACTACACTACTCCAGACCAGCAGGAGGGGCAAGATGTGCTGCTCCTCTGCTGAGCCCTGTCCCTGGCTGGAGTGGGGGGAAACCAAAGTAGGGGGAACCATGTAGTGGGTGTGGGTGGAGGAAGTAATTCAGGGGAGCTCAGTAAGAAGTGATATAAACGAGAGGGTGGAACATTCTAGAGAGAGTTCTGAGGAGATTGAGTCAGAGGAAGAGTTGGGAGCAGGAGCACTGCAGGTGCTCTGCTCAGGGAAGTGCGGGCCTGAGTGAGGAGGCCCAGGAGAAGGATAGAAGGAAGGAACGGGAGCAGAGGGAAGGCTCCAGGAGTGAAGAAAGGATCCCAGGGGTATGGGCAGTGCTGGAGGCCACCCGTACGCCCGAATCTACCAGGCGGTGGAGGGATCAGGTCGCAAAGGGGACCGGCCCCTAACTAGTGAGAATTGCAATATTCAACTAGGTAACCGGAGGGTGCAGCATTTCAGGTGCTGCAGCCACAAGCCACATCTATTTCACCAAGAAGGTGGCCATAGAGGGCCCAGGGGACAGAGAAGATGTCACGCGACAAGGTCCGCTGCCACTGGATTGGGACACTGGGTGTGAGGTGCAGGGAGACGACCAGAAGGAACACACAGAAGGGGGTCCCATTATGTACTCCGGAGGTACCTGAGGGTTGGCTGAGCCCCTGCCTGGTGAACGCAGCACGACGTGGGAAGTTATGATCTGCAGTTGTAACCAGGAGCAAAGTGAGAACTGTGAGTAAATCCAGAAGACTGCACCCCACTGTCTCTGTGAATCATTACTGCTGCGCCAACACCCCCTGCACTACACTGCACCACAACCGCTACCTCAACATCTACAACATCTACACTGCCCTGGAGCTAAGCTCTACCTGTGGAGAGCTAAACCAACTCTGCTGTATTAACAACAGCTCCAGAGGACCTGAGCCGAAGCGGCGGCTCCCTTTAGCCGCATACCACAGATGGCGTCACAAACTGTGTATAAGAACTATATATCCCCTGTAAATAACCCCTTTTATTGACCGCCCTGGGTCACGGACCGGGTCACCGCCACTGTGACATCTCCCCTAGCAACGACAGGCCCGGCACCGAGTACCCCACGGCCCAGGGGGCGCGTCACATGTACTGTACATTAATTATTTGGCACCCAATTATAGTATATCCCAGTGTAGGACACTCGTACATCAATTAGCTGTGCAGAGTTTCAGGTGAAAATGATCTCTAAGAATGGAGCAGGTTGAAAGATGTCTTGAAGAATATGCTGCATGCGGACACAATAGGAAATTGATAGTGGTGAAAGTAAATTGGCTATAGGATGCTGGATGACTGATCATGTAGAAAGCGGTCACAATGGACTGGAAGGAGAGACCAAGAAAGAGCAGAGCTGGAGGAACACGCAGAGGTAGAATGAAGGATCATGAGAAATACATAAGAAAATATTAAAGTATGGTGATGAATGAGGATGCGAGTTGTGGGGAGGACAAGTGTGCAGTGTGTAAAGAAGAGTCACAGACAATCTACTTTATAATCACCGATTGACTGACTATCAGTGGTGGTGTCAATCCTGATTGTGTGTCATTGTCGAGGTTGATGGTTGGGTCTTTCAGCATCGGTCTTCTCGTGCTCATAATCTGGTGGCTACTCGCTAGATAATTGGCCAACACCTAATGTTGTCAGATGAAATTCATGCAAATTAGATTCGCCTGTGATTTAAATTTTTTGCAGGCATGCACCAAATTGGATAGTGGATGGTCCTGGGCATCTTCTCCCAGACCTGGATCCTAGATCAGTGAGCTCCTGGACCATCTGTGGTGCTAATTAGACAGTTAAATTCAGGTCTGGGAAATGTGAGGGCCAGTCAATGACATCAATGCCTTTATTATCCAGGGACTGACTACACATTTTGGCCACATGGGGCTGGGCATTGTCCTGTGCCAAGAGAAGCATGGAGCCCATTGCACCAGTCTAAGATCTGACAATGGCTCTTCATCCCGGGAGCTAACAGCAGTTGGCTATCACATTGAGCAGTGTGTGACCCTCCAAGGATATGTCTCCCCAGATCATCCCTTAATGACCACCAAAACAGTCATGCTGGATATGTTCCAGGCAAGACAACGCTCATCACTGCATCTCCAGACTATTTCCTATGTGCCCAATGTGAACCTGCTCTCACTCGTGAAGAAAATGGGGCACCAATTGCAGACCTGACAATTTTGGTATCTTCTGCTGCTTTCCAATCAAGCTTCATGGTGATGGAGGTGTGAGCACAGGTTCTACTACAAAACATAGACAGAGTCTGTTTCAGACAGTTTGGTCACCAGTTACCGCTGGAGTTCATTTTGTAGGCTTCTGGTAGTGCTTCGCATGTTCCACCTCACAGAAAGATGTGCATACCGGTCCTGCTGGTGGTTTGATGCTCTTCTATGGTCCTGTCCAGCCGTGTCATGGTCTTTGTTCCATGGCCAAGAGACAGTGGTGGAAGTCACAGAAAACTTTCCAATGATGGCACATATGGATGTGCCATCCTGGAGGAGCTGGACAACCTGTGCAACCTGAATGGGGTGCAGGTACAACCTCATGCTACCCAGAAGTTACATGGACAGTAGAAGAATGCAAAACTAGAGAAGAATCAGTCTAGAAGGACAAAGAGAGAGTAATAATCTCTGTCCACCATCTGCAAACCCATTCCCTTTTTGGAGGTTATCTTGACGTTCTAATCCAGTGGTCCTGTTGTCACTTTTATTTGCCCCAAAGCCGGTGACATTAATTCATAATCGCTTCTGCTTCCTCACTGGACAGATTGATATTCCCACAGTTTACCTGACTCCATGTATATACTCTGAGGTTTCAGTGTTCCCTTAATTTTTTTTATACATATGTTGTAACATACAAGGAGACAGCAGCTTTTTGTAGGCGGAAGCGTTGGCATTTTCCAGCACTGTATATCTTCTGACAGCAGGAGTTTTGCCATGTCACTTAATTACACACTCAAGATGATAATTAATGAAATTAGCATAAGGCATGTAGCTACATAAAAAGAGAATGATAAACCCCATCTGATAACAAATATTTATTGCCTACTTCAAAGGAATCTTGGAAATCAGATCTGGATTGTAATTAAGTTCTCTGACATTAATTTTATACTGAAGCCATTCTGCACAGTTAACCACTTGAGGACGACACATGATACAGACATTTTTATGTGCTGAATGGTTGAGGCGGAAGCCCGTAAAAAAAAAAGTCCCTTACTATTGTAATTATCAATGAGGGAGTCCCTAATGAATCATTGTTAGGCTCGGGTCACACCAGCGTATTTTCTCTCATACGAGAGAATCGGGCCGATTATGCCAATCACAAACTGGTCAAACTCTCAGACTGTGATCTGATTTTCTCAGATGAGGAGAAGACGGAAAACAAAAATTTCTCCATCTTCTCCATTTTGTTAGTCCATAAAAATCAGACTGCACTCAGATGTCATCTGAGTGCAGTCCGATTTTTCTATGCACTCATTGACTTGCATGGCCAAGTGTGATCCGAATATTGGATCCAAATCGTGCATGCTGCAACTTTTTCCTCGGACAGACTCTGTTAGAGGAAAAAATTGGACAGGCTCCGGCGCACTAGATGAAAGTCCTGGCTGGGTGTTTGGACTTGTCCTGTGAGGACGCATGTAGCTGGTGGTGTGGGCTGGCCAAGACCATAGGTTCTACAGTTCAATAAAAGAGATGTCCTTCAAACATAGAGTCTTTACTGAACTATAACTTGGCAAAGGATATATACACATCAGAGCGGGCACAAAATCTTATGGTCGTTTCCTGTACGGCATAAAGAATTTTCCCTCACACCGTATCCTCCTTCTGTAGTTCTATTCCTGGGCTCTGCACACACTCTGTTTCATCCTATGTCGTCACAACCCAGCCTTAACGCCACAGTCCTAATCAGCAAGTCTCTCTACTTGCTCAGCGGTTCCACTACTGGCACCCTGGATCTACCGCTCTGGACCCCCACTAGTCCCCCGAACTCAGTCCTGTTTAGGCCCGTTACCTTCAGCGTTGCAAGCTCGAGGGTTCATGACTCTGTGTCCTATGCACGGATGCCTCCTCTGGAAGGCCACTGTGACTAATCAGTCACCTCTTCTTTAGGATCCTGCTATCCCTGTCCTTAAGTCTCCTCTTACTATGGATCACCCCAACAGCAACACTGCTCACGTTACACTCTGAATTCCAGCTAATTACCAGGAAGCAGTCACTTGCCCTAACACTAACCCCATCCCTGTGTACTAGTCCCAAAAATTAACTCTCTGACCCTGCAGTCTGTTGCTGGGCAGACTTAACCAATCTCTATCATGCATTACATTATCACATCCTACATTATATATTACCAACATTACCTATAATCCTGCTATACACTATGCATAGTATACTTCACATTACTATAAATTACACAGGAACTTCAAGGGGAAAGCATGGGCAGCATGTCCATATCCTTACACTGAAAATATGGTCGTCTGCACCTTCCATTAGCTGAACTGTTTACTAAACAGTAAATATGTGGGGGTGATTCAGGGAAATGGGACCTGATCCATCATTTTTTATTCTTTCACTTTTTTTTTCTTGTCTTGTGGTCTTTGCTGATGTTTTTGTGCGGTAAATTCGTGATTTTTTTTTGCACAAAATCAAACGTGCTATTTATTTTTGTCTTTCACCTATCTTGCAACTTTTTAGTGCAAAAAGTCACATGTTCCTCTAAAATGTCACATAAAGTATGCTAAAGTGTCAGTAGTACGTAAAATTGCTTATGTGGGGAGACTAGAGAACATTAAAATCGCATTTTGCGACCTTCAAAATGTTGCTAATGATTAATCAAGCAAAAAAATCTGGAAACCCGAAATTCCGTCCAAAGTGGCAAACTGAAAAAAAATAAAAGGCAAACACAAAAAGAAGTGACTTTAAAACAGGCACAAATGGAAACATGAATATGAAGAAAACAGAAAAGCAGCAAAACACTGAAAACTCTATATATGTGCCAAAATACTATACCACCCCCTGCCCCATAAAAAAAAGTTAGGAAACGTTACCCTCTGAGTTTTCTTTTTCCTTGTCTCATGAATGGTGTACTCCTGTTAGAACTGGTGCAAACACTAGGACCCTCAACAAACTTAAGAAGGGTCCGCCCAGTGAGAAGTCATGTATTCTTAAAATGGAATATCCTATTGTTTAAGTCAGATTTTTGTGCTACATGTATTTTTTATATTTTTGACTTTGGTAGATATTTTAATGTTTTGGCTTTTTTTTTATTTCACGATCTTTATAAAAATATAGATATATAATTCTTGTAATTTTCCCACTGGGGCTTCCTTTTAGACTCTAACTTCCCATTGTTATAAAAAATTAACATATACATTAGCAGCAATGAACAGACTCCGCCCCTATCTTTTGTACTGGTGCATCTAATGAGAGTGTGCAGAGGTCATTGTGAAGGGAGGGGGAGCTGTGACATCGCCTATTCTGATTGGTGGATCCTGAGCTATCAGCTGTGTATAGAGGTGTTACCTGTCATTGTAATTCTGCCTCTGATGATAATGAAACCAATGAAAACTCTTCCTGAAAGTGCAAGAGTCTTACAAGTCCCCAGTGGCCAGTGTGAAAATTGAAAGATTACTAATTTGGGTTTTTTTTTAATAGCAAAATATTTCGATTTGAGAGTCCTCAGTGGTTGATACCTTTTTTTTTTTTTGATCTTCGGGTCTAAATCTTTAATAAAGATTATCTGATGACACTTTATTTTTAAGTTTTGTCAGATTAGAATTGCTTCCCAATTAGAGATCAGGACAATTTATTTTAATTGGGCTTAATAAAGCCACGACTAAGTTTTGTAACAGGTCACCGTGGCAGAGGCGTAAATTAAATCTGGAAAATCTGAACAGGGCTTTCCAAATAATTGTCATTTACGATGCAGCCTCCAGAATGGTAGAAGAGTCCCTAGGACTGTGAGATAGAATTATGATCAATAATTAATTATTAATCATCCTACAGCTGCTTATCATATAAATGTTAGTCCCATTACTCGATGTTTGGATTTTACTAAACATGTCCTGAAAGGCACAGTCTGACAATTTGCAGCAGTAATTTGCAGCAGTTTCCTGCTTTCTGGCATGTTGTACGACGCAGCAGGTGCATTGTTTTAACCATACGGAGATGTGCAATTATCACTCAATTATCCTGCAATGATGGAGCCACTTGCTTGAGAGTCAAATCAGCAGAGCCATTAGGAGGACCGAAGACTACTAATTACGTTTTCTGCTGTTAAAAATAACTATTGATCTCTGGATATATTTTTTGTTTCCATGTGTTGGCAGAGGACAAGTGCAAAAATTCGCCAAAGGAACTTTTTAATTTTATGTTTTAAAGTGTATTTATAAAATAATAATAGTAATAATAATGAGAGTTTTTATTTATATAGCGCCAACATATTCCGCAGCACTTTACAATTAAAGGATCAAAACAGGGAGACAAGGAAGAATTTATCTCCAATTTTCTGGTCATGGGGTATTGAAATAAAATTGGTGGCTGATTGGACATTTATCTTAAACTCTTTTGGCCAGAAACTCAAATTTAAAGGAGTGGTGCAGACCCACATGTATCACTTAAAGAAGATGACTACTTTTATATTTTATTAACAAATGTGTTGAGAATATGATTTTGTGTCATTTACAGCGCTGCTCACCATTATTGGAACCCCTTCATTTTTTTCATTGACTGTACAATATCTTCAGAAATAAATGGAAATGTACCACAGTTATATCCTCAGGATTTTTTAAGCAGTGGTTCTAAGTAATATAACAATAAAACATTGTTTTTCAACTTCCATGTTGCAATTTCAAAGAAGAAACAGAATAAACAGCATGTGCAGCAATAAAGCCACTCCTAATTAACCCCTTTAAAGCACATGACGTACTAATACGCGTCTGTGTCCTGGGCTTTAAGAGCCTGACCCATATTAGTACGTCATGGCGATCGCGCCCGCACACAGCTGACACCCGATACTATGTGCAGGGAGCGGTCCTGCACCGCTCCCAGTACATTAACCCCCGCAATGCTGCGATCTAAGTCGATCGCAGAATTGCGGAGGCAAGGGGAGGTGATCGCCGATACTCACCTCCTCTTTCGGGGTCCAGCGCTGTCTGCCGCGGCTTCCCGGGTGTTGCCATGACGACCCGATGTCGTCATGACAACATCCGGGTCACCAGACAGCAGGAAGATTGTTTGGACATGCGCAGTGCATCTCCAAACTATCTTCTCCCTGTCCAGCGCTGACAGCCTGCATGGCACAGGGATGGTGCTGCATTCCTGTGCCATGCAGGCGATCAGAATAAAAAAAGTGAAAGTCCCATAGTGGGACAAAGTAAAAAAGTAAAAAAACTGTCTGAAAGTGAAAAAAAAAAAAATAAAAAAATTGTAAGAATATTTAAAAAAAAATAAAAAAAATAATCCACATGGTGTCCGCTAACAATTTGAGCCGATTTTCCATTCAATTTGTTAGCGGACACCATGTTGCGTTTGGAGAGCCCCTGATGTGCCTAAACAGTGGAGCTCCCCCACAAGTGACCCCATTTTGGAAACTAGACCCCACAAGGCACCTATCTAGATGCATAGTGAGCACTTGGAACCCTCAGGTGCTTCACAAATTGATTCGTAAAAATGAAAAAGTGGAAAAAAAAATACTTTTTCATTTTTACGAATCAATTTGTGAAGCACCTAGGGGTTCCAAGTTCTCTCTATGCATCTAGATAGGTGCCTTGGGGGGTCTAGTTTCCAAAATGGGGTCATTTGTGGGGGAGCTCCACTGTTTAGGCACATCAGGGGCTCTCCAAACGCTAATTATTCAAGCAAATTTTACAATCAAAAAGTCAAATGGCGCTCCTTCCGTTCCGAGCCCTGACGTGCGCCAAAACAGTGGTTTTTCCCCACATATGGGGTATCTGTGTGCCCAGGGGAAATTGCACAACTAATTTTGGGGTCCATTTTTTCCTGTTACCCCTGCGAAAATAAAACAAAATTGGGTCTAAAGTAACATTTTTGTGAGAAAAGTTAAATGTTCATTTTTTTCTTCCATATTCCAAAAATTCCTGTGAAGCACCTGAAGGGTTAATAAAGTTCTTGAATGTGTTTTTGAGCACCTTGAGGGGTGCAGTTTTTAGAATGGTGTCACTTTTGGGTATTTTCTGTCATAAAGACCTCTCAAAGTGACTTCAAATGTGATGTGGTCCCTAAAAAAATGGTTTTGTAAATTTTGTTGGAAAAATTAGAAATCGCTGGTCAACTTTTAACCCTTATAGCTTCCTAACAAAAAAAAATTTTGGTTCCAAAATTGTGCTGATGTAAAGTAGACATGTGGGAAATGTTATTTATTAACTCTTTAGTGTGACATATCTCTCTGATTTAAGGGCATAAAAATTCAAATTTTGAAAATTGCAAAATTTTCAAAATTTTCACCAAATTTCCATTTTTTTCACAAATAAACGCGAGTGATATCGAAGAAATTTTACCACAATCATGAAGTACAATATGTCATGAAAAAACAGTCTCAGAATCAGGGGGATCCGTTGAAGCGTTCCAGAGTAATTAGCTCATAAAGTGACAGTGGTCAGAATTGTAAAAATTGGCCTGGTCATTAACGTGCAAACCACCTTGGGTTGTAAAGGGGTTAATACTTGGTTGCACACCCTTTGGCATTGCTGACAGCCTCCACATGTTTCTTGTAGCAGTCTATAAGCTTCTTGCACTTCTCAGATGGAATTTTCTCCCGCTCTTCCTTTGCAGTTTGTTCAAGCTCTTGAATGTTTGCAGGGTTCTTTTTTCCCAGTGGCGGATTTCAGCTCACCCAAAAGATTTTCAATAGGATTGAGGTCAGGACTCATTCCTGGCCATTTTAAAGCAGTACATTTTTTCTTTTTCAACCATTTCTGTGTACTTTTGTATGTGTGCCTTGGGTCACTTACCTGCAACCAACCTCCGATCTTCACAAGATCTCCTTCTCTACTCCCCTCTTATCTCCTCTTCCCACAATCGCATACAAGATTTTTCCTGTGCATCCCCCCTACTCTGGAACTTTCTACCCCAACATATCAGACTCTCGCCTACCGTGGAAACCTTCAAAAGGAACCTGAAGACCCACCTCTTCCGACAAGCCTATAGCCTGCAGTAACCACTGCTCCACCATACCGCTGCACGACCAGTTCTGCCCTCACCTACTGTATCCTCACCCATCCCTTGTAGATTGTGAGCCCTCGCGGGCAGGGTCCTCTCTCCTCCTGTACCAGTCCCTGACTTGTATTGTTCATGATTACTGTAATTGTTTTTGCTATGTATACTGGGACGCCTCTACTCGAAAAGCCCTTTGTTTTACCCTGGGAGATGGAGGACTCAGAGTCGGGTCCTATGATGTAGAGATGGGGTGCAGCCGTGGCCCGGACCCGACCCGTGCTCAGGGCCGTCACATTAAAAAGGATGGTGTGGGCTTATCCGGGTTGAGTGGCTGATTTACGACTAAGCCACCTGTGGCACCTGGTGAAGGCCACCAGCGCCGCTGCAGTCCGCTGAGGCATGATGTTATGGCTGCCAAAGTTATTACTACTCCCCACAGGCGGAGCAAGGCCTCAGGGCAGAGGGACAGGATGGAGGGGGTAGTAGTAGAGGAGAACGGATGCTGCGTTGTGCGGTGTAGCGCAGAATAAACAGTCCGGAGGCCATAGGGGTGAACTTCCAAGGCTTTACTCACTTTAGAGATGGCGGAAGGAAGGCGACTCCCTGCTCCCCGTGGAGTCCTGCGGTCACCAGGGACGGGGGTCCGGCAACCTCCGAGTAAGTCCAGCATTCAGTCGGGACCCTACACCAGAGTGTTCCTGAACTACAGACCGAATCCTTTCCTGTCCATGTGTGTGCGAATAGGCTGGGCCTCCCTCTGAGCTCCTCTCAGAACAAGGGTACGGGTGGCAGCTCCGCTCCGTCCGTTACCCGGTGGGATCCTCAGGGCCTACCGGGCTTTCCCGACCAGGACGTGGAGTAACAAGGTCGGGTGTCGGGGGACGGTACCCCTCTTGCAGCCGGACTCCCTCTGAATATATCAGCATGGCGAGGACAGGTGGCGTACACCGCTCCGTCTGCATCCTGCCTGGGATCCATTTGCTATGGCGCCACACTCTTAAGCTCCGGGCCTTCTTGGTCCTGGTCCTTGACCAGGTCGAGACATTCCTTGGCTACAACCTGCCCCTCTTCCCAAGGCCGGGGTACAAGGGCTGTGTCTCCATCCGATGCAGGCCCACACAGGATCCGCGCTAGGGTGGGAGAACACAGTACCCTCAGCAATTGACAGCATAGAGACTGTCAAAGAGCGATTGAAGGCAGTCAAAGAGCTAAGACCCAAGATGGCTTTCTATCAAATATGAAATTTAAAGTGTAACTAACTTGTAAGTCCTCCACCCTCACCCACTAACTGGTTCCCCTAACTCTTGGTTCCCCAGTCTCCCTGTAACCAGGAGGGCAGCACCTAGTGCATACTAGCCCCCTCTGGTGGAGAAATGTGGTGTTGGATGCAAAAGTTGGGTCCCGACCATCACACCGTTCTTACCTCAGAGGAGGAACACTACACTCCATTAAAGAAGTGCAGCATCCCTGTGGCGGTCGAACCCTCAGGGGCGCCACAATACCCCTTTCAAATGTAAAGCGCCATGGAATAAATGGCACTATAATAACAAATAATAATAATAATAATTGTCGTGCTGGAGTACCCATTATCTTCGACTCAAACCAAGTTTTCTTACACTGGATAGGACATTTCGCTCTAAAATCTCTTGATAATTCTTTGATTTCATGATTCCTGTGATGCGGTCAAGGCCTCCAGTACCAGACGCAGCAAAGCAACCCCACAGCATTATGGATCCTGCACCATGCTTAACTGTTGGTAAGGTGTTCTTTTCCTTTTATGCTTAGTTGCGCCGTTTGTAAACAAACTACTGCTTTGCATTGCCAAAAAGTTCTATTTTTGTTTCATCTGTCCACAGAACATTTTCCCAGAAGGATTGTGGTTTGTCAAGGTACTATTTGGCAAAGATCAGTCGTTCATTTTTATGTCTTTTCTTCAGCAATGGTTTCTTCCTTTGGCCTTCGCGCATAAATCTCTGCTTGGCTTAGTGTGCGGCATATGGTACTTGTTGAAACCATGACCCCAGACTGTTCAAGGTTGGTCTTCAGGTCTTTGGATGTTTGATGTGGTGTTTTTTCCACCATTCACACCAACCTTCGAAGACATCTCTTGTCAAATTTCCTCTTTCCCCTAAGTCCAGGGAGGTTCTTGACGGTTTCATGCTTGGAAAACTTCTTAATAACATTGCTCATTGTTGAAACTGGGATACCAAGGTCTTTGGAGATGGCCTTATACCCTTTGGAAGTCTTGTGTTTGCTAGTAATAGCAGATCTGATATCCTCAGACAGTTCCTTTGTCTTCACCATTGTGACAAAGGAACTGGGCCTACCATGTGCCTTTTTAAAACACTGAAGTCATCATTCATTGGCTAATTCATATCACATGGGCACCGACAATTAATCACAGGTGAATCTCTTTTGTGATTTACCACAGGCGAGTCAAAATGTGTTTCCATACTAAATTAATGTAAAGGTGCCAATACCAGTGTCACAGCAAGTTTCAGGTTTTTCTATTTTCCCCTACGATTGTTTTTTGTTTTAAATTATTGTTTATCATTTGCTCTTTTGTATTTAACACAAGTGCGCTATAGAAAAAAAACTCTTTCACTTGATTCATTTTTTTCAGGAGATATTCCACATTATGTACTTAAACTTCATGGGTGCCAATACCGATGAGCAGGACTGTACTAATATAAAACTATTACAGATTCTCCTCGTACTTGTTAATACAGCCTTTCTCACAGACTGTACTGAGCTCCTTGTTTTCGACATGACTGCTCATGGAGGAGCATGTGACCTCACTGGCCAATCAGCTTTCTCTAATTGAAAACTGCTTTCAAATGTCCAATGATTCAGTTGGATGAGGCTGATGGACAGGTCCGGTCACATGCTCGTCCATCAGTGGTCACGTTGAAAACAAGAGAGTTGTGCAATTCTGTGAGAAAGACAAAACTAACAAGCAGGAGGAGAATGTGTAATATCTATATATTAGTAAGTATTAGAGATGAGCGGATAAGATGAGATTCGAATTTGCCAATTCGTGTAGATTTTACATGGAAATTCGATTTGTACTGAATTTATTCTCTGTGAATTGCATGCCCCTTATTATGCACTGGGAGCTGGAAAGACCCTAGATAATAAACCTTAGATGTAAAAAAAACACAAAACAACACCTACTCATCTCACTGCTCACCTCCCCTAATCACTGTCCTCTGTACGTTCCTCAGCGCATCTTCTTCTCATGCGCAGAGTCGTCCCGGGCCTAGACGCGTCTGTAAGTACCATCATAGAGTGTGCATCATAAGGTCATGAGAGTGCGAAACTAGGCCTGAGATATTTCTGCACATTTGTTGTGATATCATGACGTACGTCGTGACTTCATGCCATGCAGTTTAAGCCCGGGCCTTCCGACCGTGATTTGGCCCAGGACAACCCTGTGCTTTCACAGGGTAACATTATGCTACTGGGGAGAGCGAGCAGCAGTAGTCGTTGGAGAATTGAGTGGTGAGGTGAATATTAGTATGTTTGTTCATTTTAAAATTTTGGTGGCTCTTTACGGTTCAGCAAAATGATGGCCAGTCAGCCACCATTTTGCTGAATTCATTAGGAGCAAATTACAAAAAAATCCACATTCTGGAGAATAAGGATGTTTGTAGGATTCTTGTAGGATTCAATTTCACTCAAATAGATTTGCTAAACATAACATGGACAACCCCTTTAGCAAGCCTTTTCTAAGTAGTTATTCTCAAATTCTTCTTTTCTGTCTAAGGTTATGCTAAAAAAATTCACAGTGGAAACCTCTGCTGCCTGTGTCACGGGTGTGAAGTGACAGACAGTCGCCCTGTAGTAGGTTGCAGGAGATCCCTTCGTTTGGTATTACAGACACCTTCTTAGAAGCTGTCTCTCTAGGACCTAGAGGCTCCCTTCCTCTTGCTAATTAACACCCTGGCCTGGGTGTATAAATACCTGCTGTTTGCTAGAGGGAGGTGCAGGCGATACTCACATGACCCCTTGTGAGGCTTGGAGCTAGAGCACTACTTCTTCCTCTCTGGTGCTAAGAGGACGTGTTTTCAATTCTCTGAAGTCGACTAAAGCTATGCTATCTTCCCTTGTTTGTTCCCCCTTGTTGTCTTTAGTTGTCAGTGGGGATTGACTAGCGATCATCCCCTCCCTTACCTAGCCAGGGCCAAATGCCAAGGAAAGACAGGGCGAGGTTCCTGTGGGGCGATTGGTGCGGAACCAATATAGGGATGTTTGAGGAGACAAGGTGATATAGGTCACCCTAGGAGGTCTCCACTACTTCCTTTCGATAGAGTCTGGGCCCCCTTTTCCCCCTTCCCTACGTGTTGCACTTAGTCTTTCCTACACCTTGCGTGACAGGCTGGTTCTGATGTAACAGCAGTAGTTATGATAGTCACACCCAGGATTGGGCTGGCCCACCAGAGAAGCGGAGAATCCTCCGGTGGGCCCTGGCTTCTCCATCTTCTCTTTCATAGTGCAAATCTTGCAGCTGCTATGGGGCTCTTGAGTGTGGGAGAAAGGTGGGCCCTCAGAATCAAATCCTCTGGTGGGCCCAATGTTCTTCAGCCTGACACTGGTCACATCCCTTAGTCAGTGCATGTTACTAATACAGGAAACTGACAGTCACTGCTGCCTCTGTACCTGATCATATTCTGAAATGTTGCACAGCTTTCTGCTCTCTTGTGTTCCACTGAATTTTAGTGTCAATTTTAGAAAAAATATTTTTTTTAACTGATAAAAAATTACCAATGTTATGCAATTGTTTCTTATCTTAGACTCTCTGTGGGTAAAACAAAAACTCTGTTGAGCATACGCCTGCAAATGAGAAAGGTTCCTGTTTTTGAATACTAGTGACTCTGTTGACGAGAGAGAAGAGAATCATGGATATTTAGCTGTCATAGAGAGAATGTGTGAAGAGACTCTAAGCACAGAACCATTGAAGCGAAACCGTGTAACATGTCCTCCAAAAAGTAGAGCTGGTTGTGCCGGATGCCCATCTGTAACAAGTAGACCAAGAGATGAAAGACATTGTATATGTGCAATATGTATAGATGAGAAAATCTATTCAATATAAAGTATAAAATTTTAGTAAATTTGTCGGATTCTC
The DNA here is from genome assembly GCF_046119375.1 of Phyllobates terribilis. Taxonomy (NCBI): domain Eukaryota; kingdom Metazoa; phylum Chordata; class Amphibia; order Anura; family Dendrobatidae; genus Phyllobates; species Phyllobates terribilis. The sequence continues at coordinate 337,164,689 of NW_027362768.1, forward strand.
ACAAATTTGAGCAATTTGTGATTCGCTTAGAGTGAATGGCCAGAGATGCCATTTTAGACATTGCAGTCAGAGAAATCTTACATGATCTCGGGTGCTGCCAAGGGGATTTTTTCATAATGCCTTGCAGCTATCACACCACATGGTATTTATTCTTTATTGCTTAATACTGCATATTATGATTTTATGTAATGCTCATTAAGATGTACCAATATTGCATGGAATGTTTATTAGTAATTTCCTAAAAGTTTTCTCGTTTTAATTATTCCCCACTCTTTCTTCCTTTTTTTCATTTCTTTTCACACTTGTAACTTTTTTAGAATTTTATTGACGTTCAGTCACATGTTGTTTTTGGGGCATTCCTCAGTCTTCTTGGTGTCCTTTTTTTGAATTTTCAAACTATTTATTCTGTCCTTGTTGTTGTATTTTAATTTACTACTATGGTCTTCTGAAGAAGAAGTTGGTTCAACTGTGAAATACATAGAAAATAAACCTTTGATCATATTCTTGATGTTCCCCGGTTTCTTGTTATCTACATTGAAAGCGCAGACTATCACCCTCATTCTCCTACCAATTGTTTATCACATGGTATAGCACAGCTAATCAGGAGGGACTATCATAGCCTGTATAAAAAGCAGAAGCAGGGAACGCAGCTGTTAACTGATTTTACCTCTGACAGTGACACTGTCAGTTTGAGTCAGCGTTCTACACAGTCCTTCTCCTCCACCGCTGTAACAGTAAATCATTACATTGCAGACTTTCAATTCCATCAGTGACACTTTAGCCCTGATTCTTCAAAGCATCTTCTCCAGATCGGAGTTGTGCAAAAAAAATGTTGCAACTCTTGGCGTTTTCACACCAGTTTCTCCTAGCTATGCCAAAATAGGCAGAACTGGGTGGAGCTGGGGCTTGATGGGGGCGCAGAGGGGACTGGTATAAGATTCCTGGTGTGGAGCACAGAGTTGTACCCCATTTGTCAGATGCTCCAGATTCATGAAGAGGCATGTATTCCATCATGAATTAGTAGTGTCTGACTTCACGGTGCCCCTTCATCAAGATCAGGGCTCTGCAGCTACATCTTGAATGGGGTTGAAGTGTGAATGTCCGGCCTCTGCTCCATTCTTTGTCATTATTACTGTCAAAAGCAGAGAACATCACTTGGCTTTCTCCAGCAGATTCAGACATTCTATGGAGCAGAGGCCGAGAATGCACACCTTTGCTCCTCTCAAGATGGAACTGCAAAGCCACATTTTTAGGATCGGCAAGTTAGCCCCTGTGGCAACACAGCATTTATTCTTAATTAGGTGAGACATATTATAAAGCAGGTCAGGAGACATAGACCATTGTTCATATGAGCCTGAACGTTGACCATAGAATTGATGTTTAGCCTTGGGAGAGAGGGATGCAAGGTAACTGAACAATTAATGTTTGCTAAAATACTGATTACCCATTGTATCAGTCCATGCAACCTGTTGACCTGCAAACATTGACGGACAAAGAATGCAGATTGATTGAATACTCGAACAATGAGAGTTGAATTCATCCCACCTTCCCACTGACCTGTGGATGATGGCCTGAAGGACTGATGTGGGTATAAAAAGGACCTCTATCCTTGTGCAAAAAGACTCTACAGAAGAGCAGCCAAGCAGCATGGCTCCAACCAGAGGAATACAGATTTGACACTCTAAAGGATGCCAGCTTAAAGGGACTACAGCTCCAGGTGGAGGGATAAATATCTGCTCCATTGACCATCATTGATCCCATGGAGACTTTCAGAGCAGCCAGGTTGGAATAATCAGGTCACCTGGCCACTTACCTCAATGGACTGTAAACTTCCTAAGCTTGTCGTACCCCCTCTCTGTGGTTACTCGCCCAAAGCCGGGTGCCAGTGGTGGGGTTAGTCAGGCCTGGAAGACCTGAAAATGCAGCTTCTCTAATCCTGGCAGGCTAGCGGAATGGTGAGACTGTAATTTGCATCATCTTGTGCATTTTCTGGGACTGTTCTATATGTTATTGTCTGCTGGTAGTTCAATAAATTATTGCCACACTGTTTAACCCTCACCCTGTGTTGTCTGACTAGTATTATGCCCGCAGGGAAGGAGTGCGGGTGTCCAGTGGGATGAGCCCTGGTCCATGCGGTCTTTCTAAAGACAGCCAGGCCAGCGGACGAGAGCACCCACTGACCCTTGTGTCTGTTCACCCCCTATTTCAAAGGTAGGTGATTCTTTATTGTTTGGAAATAACCATTTAAAGTCAAATTGGCAAAATCCCTGATACACTAGGTGGCAACATCACATTACTGGTTTTCCGTGCAATTACGCCATTGCTGCAGATGTACTATTGGACATATTGGAGCGGTTGTTTATGCGACTTAATAATTCCAAATAAAATTCAGTAGAGAAACGGGGAGGACTTTTTCAAGGTCTAAAGAATATTCTTTGTCTTCTCCTGACGGTTTTCAAGTCTTCATGTCACAAACGCTGAGATCAGTCGGCAGAGGACCAGCAATAATTGTGTTGTGTGAAGTGGCTGATGACTGCAGGCCCCAATTCCGATAACAAATTCATAAAGCATTTCTCCCGGCGCTAAACACATTAACTATTTCATGGGTCTCCTCGCAGGATTCAGCCGTGCTCTCTGGCATTAAGAAGCTTTGAGGTTCTCCTTCTTTGCATGGTACATAGCTCAGAGTCACAGCCTGTCATTTCTCATCTTGGATTCAGAATTATGAAAGAAATTGCTATTTTGGACTTGGTTATTATATATTTATTTTTATTACTGAGACATGATGGCTTGTAGGAAATAAAAATGGAGAATGTTTTTAGAGCAACCAACTAGATCCACCTCTATATTAACAAAATGTAGTAGACCTATATGATTGTAACAGGTAATCAGAGATGAAAATGAGAGCTCTTGTGCCCCAAGCAAATTGTGTAATTGGACTCCCACCTACCTGTTGCCTTCCTGTATGGTAGAGGGACTTTTGGGATCCATAAGCGCACCAGGGTGAGATGCGACTACTACTTCTGTACCCCCTTATAGCTAACCCCCTATAGAAATTAATAAAGAGGATAATATTGCATAAATGTCCAATAGATAGATTTTATTCTCACGCTAGAACTCACATTTATCTTATGAATAAAGCCCCGTTTTATGCCACTGTGATTGGAGAGGTGGCCGGGCATGCAAGGCTTTCTCCATTCATGGCATTTGAGGTGATAGATCCGAGTCCCTGCAGCAGGACTGGCATCCATCAGACATTCATGGAATATCTCATGGAAATAGGACAACATACAATTTATGTATTTTTCTCCTATACAACTTAAAGGGGTTGTCTACTACTTTGCAAGTCCATTTCATATGAGCTAACTGCCATAGATACGCTCTGTTACTTTCTTTTCTGTAACCAGAGCTGCTCTCCTGGTCCCATATCTGGCTGAGAATCCCCTGGTTTCTTGTGATGTCTTGTCAAAATCTCCCTGAATTACGGGCTCCGAAAACTGATGGGTGTGTGTGGCTTGCAGTGTGGGCGGGGCTTGCCGTGTAGGTGGGTGAGACATCATTCAGAAGAGCTCACTAAACCTGTGCATGCTTCTGACTCGCCCCTTGGGCCGTGGGGCACTCGGATCCGGGCAGTGGGGGAACGATGGGAGTAGTAGTGGCAACCCGGTTCCGTGGCTCAGGGTGGTCAGGCCAGTGGTAGTCCGTTATGTGCTGATGTTTATGTCCGACTTGCGGACTGGTTATCTGCTGGAGGATGTAGAATCCTCCCAGCCTCAGACACCAAAGTCTGGTAAAGTAAGTCTTTTATCTGCCAAGACAGGCTCTCTTCGCCTCTTGTCTCTGGCTTGTGGCTCTCCTCCTGCCACACTTCCTCTTAGGTGCAATACAAAACTGTCTGTCCCTGCTCTGCTCTGGGACAAGTCTCAGTCCTGAGACAGGCCTTCAAGTTCTCTCTAACCCTGCCCCCAGTACCAGCTTTTATAGGGGCAGCCTGCTCCCCCTACTGGCCTGAGACAGGAGGCATTGCATGCTAATGTTCCCCTGACTAGAGAACCTCCCCCTTGCTCTCAGACACAGCTTTATTTACACTTGTGGACGGCAGAAGTATTGCTGGAAGGCTCAGGCCGCTGTTTGGGCTGTCAAGTCCTTTACCGGGACCACCACTAGAAAACGGGAATAGTGGTCCACGATTGTCAGGGCATAGATGTATCCGGACCGGCTGGGAGCCAATTTGACATGGTCCAGAGCTACCAGCTCAAGAGGCTGCGTGGTGACAATGGGCCTCAAGGGTGTCTTCTGGCTGGCACGGTCCTTCCTCCTTAGGTGACAAGGGCCACAGTCTCTGCACCATTTTTCTACAGCTCCTCTCATGCCGACCCAAAAGAACCTTCCTCTTAGTAGGAACTCCAGTTTCTTCCAACCGAAGTGTCCCGCTCTGTCATGGTAAGCCCCCAGGACCATAGCTGCATCCCGCCTTGGGACCACGACTTGCCAGGTCAGCTCGTGCGTCCGGTGGTTGACAATCCTTCTGCACAACTTGCCTTCGTAGAGGAACAGCTTGCTCTTCTCTTTCCATAGCTGCTTGGCTTCCTCTGGAGCATCCGGATCTATGCGGGCATCTTCTTGGGTCAGCAGATCTTTCACCAGGCGGACAGCAGGGTCACTATCTTGGGTCTCGGCCCAGCTGTGGTGAGGTAGGGGGTTGATCATCACAGTTGTTAGATCCTCCTCCTTCACGCGGTGAGAGTATTGAGCGGCTCCATACCGGTGAAACGCGGGGAGTTCTACCTCCTCCAGCTCTTCTGGGTCTTCGTCACCTTCAAGTAAGTGAGGCATCCTTGATAGGGCATCCGCGTTGGCATTGGTTTTGCCTGCCCGGTACTTGATCACGAAGTCATAGTTGGAGAGACGGGCTATCCACCGCTGTTCCAGGGCACCCAGTCTTGCATTGTCCAGGTGTGTCAACGGGTTGTTGTCCGTGTACACGGTGAATTTCGCGGAGGCCAGGTAATGCTTGAAGCGTTCCGTCACGGCCCACACCACCGCCAAGAATTCTAGCTTGAAGGAGCTGTAATTCTCCGGGTTCCTCTCGGTGGGCCTCAGCTTCCGGCTGGCGTACGCGATCACCCGTTCTCTGCCCTGTTGGTTTTGGGACAGTACGGCTCCTAGTCCCACATTACTGGCGTCTGTGTGAAGGATAAAAGGCTGGCCATAATCAGGGTAGGCCAGGATCTCATCCCCCGTGAGGGCCATCTTCAACTGGCGGAAGGACTCCTCTTCCGGTTTATCCCACTTGAAGGGTGGCTTTTGACTCCTGGACTTAGACTGTCCGATCAGGAGGTCTTGCATAGGAGCTGCCATCTTAGTGAACCCGGGGATGAACCTTCGGTAGTAGCCTACCAATCCAAGAAACTGTCTCACCTCCTTGATGTTCGAAGGGCTTGGCCAGCTCTTGATTGCCGTGACCTTGTCAGGGTCGGGGGCTACTCCTTCCGCACTTACCACGTGCCCTAGGTACTGGACCTTTGGTTTCAGCAGGTGACACTTCGATGGTTTCACCTTCAGGCCATAGCCTGTCAGGGCTTCGAACACCTCAAACAGGTGTTTGAGATGGTCCTCGTAGGTCTTCGAATAGACGATCACGTCGTCCAGGTAAAGGAGGACCGTCTTGAAGTTTCGGTGCCCTAGACAGCATTCCATCAGCCGCTGGAAGGTCCCTGGTGCGTTGCAGAGCCCGAAAGGCATACAGTTGAACTCGCTCAGTCCCATCGGGGTGGTGAAGGCGGTCTTCTCCTTGTCAGCCTCTGCCACAGGAACCTGCCAGTACCCGCTAGTAAGGTCCAAAGTAGAAAAGAAGTTAGCTGATTTTAGTGCGGCTAAAGACTCCTCTATTCTAGGCAGCGGATATGCGTCTTTGTGGGTGATACGGTTGATTTGTCTATAGTCCACGCACATTCTCATGGTGCCGTCTTTCTTTTTCACCAGAACCAAGGGGGCTGCCCAGGGGCTACAGCTGTCTCTAATGACCCCAGCTTCTTTCATTTCTCTTAGCATGCCCTTGGCGTTCTGATAATGTGCAGGGGGTACAGGCCTGTGTCTCTCTTTTATTGGTGGGTGGCTCCCTGTGGGGATGTGGTGTTCTATCCCCTTTACTCTGCCGAAGTCTAGCGGGTGCTTACTAAAGACTCTCTCGTACTCCTGTACCACCCGGTAGACTCCTTGTTTTTGGTGCAGGGGAGTGGAGTCAGCACCCACATGGAGTTTCTGGCACCAGTCCTCCTTTTGTTTCTGGGAGCCATTACCCTCCGCCTGAGGAGATGGAGGCAAGGGTTCCACGGCCCTGATAGCTTGGTGTTCGACAACAAACAGTTTGGCGAGTGTAGCGTACCTGGGTAAGTGTACTTACCTCTCCCCAATGTTGAGAATGTGGACGGGCACCCTCCCATGATGGACATCAACCACACCCCGGGCTGTCAAAATGGTGGGCCTGCTGTCTGAGTACACGGGTTCTACCATGGCTTGGTAGTCTCTACCTCTCAACCCGATTGCAGTCCGACACCAGATCATCATTTCACTTTTGGGAGGCATGGAAATGGGGAATGGGTCACTCAGTCTTATGCTACCGATCTCAACACCAGACAGTTCTACCTGCTGCCGTCTCATCAGGGCTTTTATCTCCTTGTTGAGGACTCTCTGTTGGCTGGAACTAGCATTCACCGCCACCTGTTGTAGAATTACAATTACCTCTGAAAGACAATTTTCAATTACATTAGTACCCACAGTTATTTTAGGGTGACTTTCACGTCGGTCAATGTCCACAATAATCACTCCCTGTGCCGGCAGTTCAACTTTACCAATCTTAATGGTCATCTCCTTGAACCCCATCTGCGGCACGGGTAAGCCATTACTGGCGATGATGCTCAAGTTACTGTCTGGATACCGTGTGATATCAGCATCAGTCTAATACTGCTTAAAAAGTACATAAGGGATAGTGGTTACTTGCGACCCAGTATCCAGCAAGGCGCTCATGGGGATACCGTCCAGCACCACAGGTAAAACCGGGCGCCCCCCAACGTACTTATCACGCCAATTATAAGGGCCTGGTGATCTTATGCCTGGGGGTTGGCCATCTGCCCCAGGTTGGACCCGTTTAAATTACAGTACCTGGAAATGTGTCCGGGCTGGTTGCATCGACGACAAATGGGCTGTCCATCCTCTGCGTAGCGGTCTGTGGGACATCCTCCGGACTTGAAGCCAGCTCGATGGGTCTTGACGGGTCCACTTGCAACGCCTGGACGGTCCTGGTCAACGCCGCGACACTCCTGGTCAGCTCCTGGACTTGGAGGTGCAGGTCTTTCGACGGGGCTTGGTTCAGGGCCTGTGCATCAGCCCCCACGGGGTCCATAGAGGAGGGCGCCGCCTCCTGGTGGTAGGTGAGAGCAGGGCGCCGGGGGTTTATAGCACCACTGGTTGCAGATTCACGGAGCACCCTTATGGCCCTGTCCTTAAATTGGGCAAAGGTCAGGTCGGGGTTCTGAAAGAACATGAGGCGCAGCTGGGCCCTGTGGGCGCTGGACAGCAGACCTTCTATGAATTGTTCTGTTAGCAGTTTATCCGTTTCCTGCACACTGCCAGGGTCAGTTTGTTGGATAGCCCTCAAGGCTTCCTGCAAATTTAGGGCATAGTCTCTGATGCTGTCCTGTGCCCGCTGCTTACATCCATAGAACCTCATTTTAATCTCAGCAGAGGTACGTGTGGCAAAGGTACCCCGCAGCCGGGCCAGAATACCCTTCACAGTCCTTTTCTCCTCAGTGGGCCATGATTTTACCTCCCTTTGGGCTGCGCCAGTTAACTGCCCTGTTAGTATGCTGACCTTCTGTTCCTCTGTCAGGGGGTAGACTTGGAACAAACTGTACAGCCTTATCTTAAAGTCAGTTAGGGCAGGGGGCTCCCCTGAGTACTTGGGCAGCCAGGCCGCTCCAGGGATGTAGGGCAGGGAAAAGGGCATCACCGCTGCTGCAGCCGCGTTGGTGGTAGTGGGCGCCTCTGTGTCTGACATCTTCCTCCCCCCTAGTTAAGCGTGGCCTACCTTCCGACGATCCTCTTCTGTAGGCCACGGCTCTGCTGCTGCTGCTATGGACGAGGACCTTGCGTCGCGTCCTGATGACGTCAGCGTCGCTCTCTTTCCCTTCTAGGACCTTGCGCAGCGTCGGTGCGTGGGGCGGAGCTTCGGGTCTCGTGCGCTTTCGGCGTCCACGCCCCTCTTCTTCCCGCGCGGCGTCCTGAAGATGGCGTCCGACGGCGGGAAAACGACTTCGGATGGCGGGAAAACAGCTGAAGATGGCGGGAACCGACTGAAGATGGCGGGAAACGGCTCCGGATGGCGGGAACCTTCACCACGGCAGGTATGACAGTCTTTTGAAGGCACGCAGTACCCGGTGGTTGCGGGCACGAAATCCTGCCGACTACGCCAAAGCTGACTCGCCCCTTGGGCCGTGGGGCACTCGGATCCGGGCAGTGGGGGAACGATGGGAGTAGTAGTGGCAACCCGGTTCCGTGGCTCAGGGTGGTCAGGCCAGTGGTAGTCCGTTATGTGCTGATGTTTATGTCCGACTACACCACCCGTGGATTGCGGTTATTAGGAACCGCCGCTGCATGCAGACCGATGGGGCTGATGAGGTGTGCAGCTAGGGTAGTGTGACTCCCCACGGGAAGAGTGCGGCCCCAGGGCAGTATAATGGATGTTGGGAGTGATGGTAGTGAGAGTCCTAGTGCTGATAGTGCTGGAGGAGCAAGGAGCACGCAGACAACAGGTTGCAGTCCAGGGTCTATACTAGAACAGGTAAATTGACCCACAAAGAGTCCCAGCTAGGAGGGGACCTGGATGTCTGAGAGCAACGGGGAAATTGGCCCTGGTCAGGGTGAGGGTGTAGGCCTACCGTGCTTTCTGTGCTCCTTCTGGCTATCTCCTCGTTATAGGGTAACAGCCCACGTTTCCGAGCTTTCCGTGTATTCTCGCCTGTATGGCCTGCGACGTGGGTTCCTTTCTGCTCCCAGCCTTGTACGGCTTTACTGGTCCCTTCGGTTGTGGCAGGGCCTCCAGGCTTCTTAGGCCAAGGAATATACAGTCCCTTGCGGACTGGTTATCTGCTGGAGGATGTAGAATCCTCCCAGCCTCAGACACCAAAGTCTGGTAAAGTAAGTCTTTTATCTGCCAAGACAGGCTCTCTTCGCCTCTTGTCTCTGGCTTGTGGCTCTCCTCCTGCCACACTTCCTCTTAGGTGCAATACAAAACTGTCTGTCCCTGCTCTACTCTGGGACAAGTCTCAGTCCTGAGACAGGCCTTCAAGTTCTCTCTAACCCTGCCCCCAGTACCAGCTTTTATAGGGGCAGCCTGCTCCCCCTACTGGCCTGAGACAGGAGGCATTGCATGCTAATGTTCCCCTGACTAGAGAACCTCCCCCTTGCTCTCAGACACAGCTTTATTTACACTTGTGGCATCCAGGCCAGGGTGACACACTTCTGCTGCCGTCCTCCCTGCAGACAATACTCCACCTCCAGACACAGCTCTCCATGCAAGAAACTAATCCCCCTGCAGATACAGCTCTTCCAGAAGATACTACTCCCACTGCAGAACTACTCTCCCTGCAGACACCACTCCCCCTGCAAACACCACTCTCCCTGCAAACACCACTCTCCCTGCAAACACAGCTCTCTCTGCAGATATTACCCCATGCAGACACAGCTCTCCCTGCAGACACTACTCCCCCTGCAGATACAGCTCTCCCTGCAGACACCACTCCCCCTGCAAACAGCACTCTCCTTGCAAACACAGCTCTCTCTGCAGATATTATCCCATGCAGACACAGCTCTCCCTGCAGACATGACTCCCCATGGAGACCTACTCTCCCTGCAGACACAGTTCTCCCTGTAGATATTACTCCTCCTGCAGACACAGTTCTTCCTGCAGGACTACTCTTCCTGAAGACACAGATCTCTTTGAAGATACAGCTCACCCTGCAGAGACTACTCCCACTGCAGAACTACTCACCCTGGGTCTCCCTGCAGAACTACTCTCCCTGCAGGACTACTCTCCATGCAGACACTACTCCCCCTGCAGAACTACTCTACCTGTAGACACAGCTCTCCTTACAGACATGACTCTCCTTGCAGAACTACTCTCCCTGCAGACACAGCTCTACCTGCAGACATTTTGCTCCCTGCAGACACAGATCTCCCTGCAGATACTACCCCATGCAGACACAGCTCTCCTTGAAGACACAGCTCTCCCTGCAGACATAGCTCTCCATGGAGACCTACTCTCCCTGCAGACACAGCTCTCTCTACAGACACTACTCCCCCTGCAGACTCAGCTCTCCCTACAGAACTACTCCCCCTGCAGACACAGCTCTCCCTGCAGACACTACTCCCCCTGCAGACAGCACTCTCCTTGCAAACACAGCTCTCTCTGCAGATATTACCCCATGCAGACACAGCTCTCCCTGCAGACATGACTCCCCATGGAGACCTACTCTCCCTGCAGACACAGTTCTCCCTGTAGATATTACTCCTCCTGCAGACACAGTTCTTCCTGCAGGACTACTCTTCCTGAAGACAGAGATCTCTTTGAAGATACAGCTCACCCTGCAGAGACTACTCCCACTGCAGAACTACTCACCCTGGGTCTCCCTGCAGAACTACTCTCCCTGCAGGACTACTCTCCATGCAGACACTACTGCCCCTGCAGAACTACTCTACCTGTAGACACAGCTCTCCTTACAGACATGACTCTCCTTGCAGAACTACTCTCCCTGCAGACACAGCTCTACCTGCAGACATTTTGCTCCCTGCAGACACAGATCTCCCTGCAGATACTACCCCATGCAGACACAGCTCTCCTTGAAGACACAGCTCTCCCTGCAGACATAGCTCTCCATGGAGGCCTACTCTCCCTGCAGACACAGCTCTCTCTACAAACACTACTCCCCCTGCAGACACAGCTCTCCCTACAGAACTACTCCCCCTGCAGACACAGCTCTCCCTGCAGACACAGCTCTCCCTGCAGACACTACTCCCCTTGCAGACAGCACTCTCCTTGCAAACACAGCTCTCTCTGCAGATATTACCCCATGCAGACACAGCTCTCCCTGCAGACATGACTCCCCATGGAGACCTACTCTCCCTGCAGACACAGTTCTCCCTGTAGATATTACTCCTCCTGCAGACACAGTTCTTCCTGCAGGACTACTCTTCCTGAAGACACAGATCTCTTTGAAGATACAGCTCACCCTGCAGAGACTACTCCCACTGCAGAACTACTCACCCTGGGTCTCCCTGCAGAACTACTCTCCCTGCAGGACTACTCTCCATGCAGACACTACTCCCCCTGCAGAACTACTCTACCTGTAGACACAGCTCTCCTTACAGACATGACTCTCCTTGCAGAACTACTCTCCCTGCAGACACAGCTCTCTCTACCGACACTACTCCCCCTGCAGACACAGCTCTCCCTACAGAACTACTCCCCCTGCAGACACAGCTCTCCCAGCAGACACTACTCCCCCTGCAGATGACTCGCCCCCTGGGCCGTGGGGTACCCGGAAGCGAGCCTTCTGGTGTACGGTGCTGATGGGGGTAGTAGTGGCAACCCGGTCCCGTGGCTCAGGGTGGTCAGACCAATGTTGTGGCAGTCTATTTATAGATTTGTGAATATCTGACTACGCCACCCGTGGATTGCGGTCAGGGATAACCGCCGCTGCGAGGCAGACCGCTGAGGCTGGTGTTGGTGTGCAACACAGGGGTAGGATAACTCCCCACGGGAAGAGTGTAGCCTCAGGGCAGTGTAGGTGGACGCTGGGGGTGATAGTGCCGGCCGCAATAGTAAAAGTTCAGAGTCCGCTTCAAACAGTTCAGGGTCTTTATTGTAGATATTATTAATGACCCAACAGTAGTACCAGTTAGGAATGGGCCTGGGTGTCTGAGAGCATTCGGGGGAGCCCCACTGGTCAGGGTGAGTGTGTAGGCCTACCGTTCTCTCTATGCTCTTTCTGACTATCCCCCTCTTCATGGTGTAATAGCCCACGTCCCTGAGCTGGCCGTGTACTTCTCGCCTGTATGGCTTGCGACTCGGGCCTTGGGTACCTTTTGCTTTCTCCTCGCTGTACTGGTCCCTCTGTGTGGCGGAGCCTCCAGGCTTCTTAGGCCAAGGGACCTGAAATCCCTCGCGGGTTGGTTCTCTGCTGCTGGGCTTATAACCCTGACAGCCTCGGACCCCAATGTCCGGTTGTGTGATTCTCTCAGCCAGGACCGGCTCTCATCGCCTCTGTCCCTGGCTCGCAGTCTCTCCTCTGCCTCACGGACTCCTCAGCTGCTGCTGACCTGTCCCTCTTCTCTGAGAACCCTTCTGGTCACTTCAGAAGTGGGTTCTGGTCTCTCTAACCCTGCCCCAGTCCCAGCTTTTATAGGGCAGCCAGCTCCCCCTACTGGCCTGGGACAGGAGGTGCTGCATGCTAATGGTCCCTAACCAGGGAACCTCCCTCCTGCTCTCAGACACAGCCTTTAATATTTGTGGCATCCAGGCCTGGGGTGACCCACAGACACAGCTCTCCCTACAGAACTACTCCCCCTGCAGACACAGCTCTCCCTACAGAACTACTCCCCCTGCAGACACAGCTCTCCCTGCAGCCACTACTCTCCCTGCAGACAAAGCTGCCCCTAGTCTCTTGAGATAGATAGACCTTTTATATATGAGATACAATAGCATGAAAACCATTTGCAGTTAGGTGAAGTGCACAGGTATGGGCTTTAAGGAGAGCCAGGGAATCAATGCTATGGGTCTGATTTAAAATGGTCATCCGGTCTTAAGCTACAAGTCTGCAGTCCGTCTATGTGACTGCAAACTTGGGAAACCTCACATCGCACGGCCTGCGCACTGCGAGGATCCTCGGAAGCTGGTACCGTGAGCGGACGATCATGTGATCGCCAGTATGCGATTTGCATACTTCTGGACACATTCCAACTAGACTGTCTGCATTGAGCGAGGCCGCACATGTCTAGTTCGCACGTGACCACATGTATGCAAATCACATACTTATGGTCCCACGCCTGCCGCTCCCATCATATGTGACTGCAGACTTGTCACTTAAGACCAGACAAGTTGTGTTTTTTTCTGCAGCTAAATATCCTGCAAATCTGCTGACAACTTTTCTCTGGCAGGAAAACAGCTGCATCAAAAAAGTAGGTTTTGCAGCATTTTTTGCTGCGTTTTTGCAGCGTTTTTTTCACTGTCCTTGTGCCTCTATTTAGGCATGTAGAACATGAAGTGCTGTAAAAAAAAAAGAATCCCATTCTATTTTGCCATCAAAATGCTGCAAATACGAAGCAAAAAACGCAGGTGCGTTTTTTGCTGCGTTTCTGGTGCGTATTTGCAGCATTTTTTTCACCACCCATTACTTCCCATGGGTGAAAAAACGCTGCAAAAAGTGACATGCTCTATTTTCCAAATACGCAAGCAAGGCAGACAATATGCAGCAAACAAAAAGCAACGTGTGTGTGCAGAGAATTCTAGTTTCTTATAGACTTTGCTGGTACTGCAAAACGCAGCAGAGAATTTGCATAAAAATCTGCTGCAAAATCTGCAGCAAAACACAACGTGTGTGAACATAGCCTTTTAGCCTCTCCTGTGCCATTTATTCGCTTTATTGTCTCTACAACCTTCTGCTCAAAATCTTGATTAATCTGTATAACTACAACTTCTGTTAGACGTATATGCATTAATTTCATGGGCACACGTGTTACTTACAGAGCTGACCCCCAAAAATATTGGTAGTTACCCCTAAAATATGCCAAAATAGTTTATGTTCTTAAACATTTTTCCACTGAGAACTGATTGGTTTCTGCTGCGGATCAAAACGTCTGAGAGCAACGCGCGCCTGCCTCCAGCACTTATGGGAAACAATTCCTCTAATTGCATTTAGTGTATTTTTTGTTACATTTGCAGATGTTCATATTGAAAAACAAAGTATCAAACTATCAATTTATGCCAGATTGAAATAAGATGCAGAGGCTGCTGCTTCTTAGCTAAGAACTTTTTTTTCCCATGGAGTTTTCAGAAATTAAAGGGACAGAGAACCCACATCACAAAAATAAAAAGTTGTTGGTCTGTGATTATTTGAGAAGCTGACCCGAAATAATAAAAAACTGACAACCCTGAATGAGGGAGTGTAAGGGATAATCTATATTGGCAGGGCTGGTGTTCTGGTGCTTTGTACATTACTTCTATTCCCTGTAAGAATGTCCTGTACAAGAGATGGTGCTTAGTCATCATTGATACATTAGTAATACATTTTAAAGGGAACCTGTCAGCTGATTAATACTGCCCAAACCACAGGCAGCGTGAATCAGATCCTGGTTCCACGATTGCAGCTAGGTATATTTTACTATGCAATGAACCTAACTAATCTGGCACCGACCCAGTCAAATGTTCCTAGCACCACTCCATGTCATTGACAGGTGCCTTTACTTTTGTGGACATTGTTTTGCTTAAATACATATATTTGAAGTTAAAAAATATTTTTTGCAATTGGTCTTTATTAAAAATGTTGCACCATTTGGCTGTTACAGGCTGTTTCTTTCCCTCCACTTTCTACTTTAATGTGGTCTATTGTCTTAAATCTACTGACAGAAGCTCAGAAAAAGACAAGTAAGTGTTACAAACTCTCCCATTAGACCATCAGAGCTCACTGACGGTTTCCCAGTTAACTCATTCTGCAGCCAGCAATTGAAAGTGCAACACTGAGGATATAGAAGGTAAACGGTGCCACATTTCTTATGTAACCCAATTGCAAAAATGATTTTTAATCCCAAATACATGCACTTAAGAAAAAAAATTGTCCCCCAAAAGCGCAGCTTCAGTTTACAGTATAAAAGCCTCCACATTCCCCAAGGTAAGAGATGAGCTGTGATAAGATTAGATATTTTTAACTATCCCTTCTCCTTCGTCCCTATTAGACCATCTCTGTGCCTGGACCCCACAGGGATCCTCTGGATATGAGCAGCCGCCGCTGCGTATTTTCGATTGCTGCCATTTCCCAGAATTTGTTGCTTGTCATTACTTGTGAAAGGTGCTTATTACGCAGAGTGCGTGTCGTCCAGATGCATTAATGGCTCTTGTCCTTGCCTGACATGGTTCTGCCTGACAACCTAGTAACCATTATGGGGTGGCTGTGACACCGTTCTCTCCATGGCTCGCTTCACCTCTGTTTAAAAGCCGTCCATTAGTGGCTCTGAATATGCACCATCCCGTACGGCTGAGATGTTAAGATGATTGACCACTCTCTGTCGCCGTACATAATGGGATTCATATTAACAGTGGATATAAGATGTGCGGCTGCAATTTCTGGCTTTATAATATAGAAGCCGCCATAAATCCCAGGACATGTACTAGTACAAGGGGTGGATAGGAGGTGATGCTGCGTCCCATGCTGCCCGGTGCTCCCAGGAGGGCACTGTGGATGGCACACAGTGTGTGGGCGCTGGCTTATAGGACTGTTATGAGGTCTCCATCTCTGCCATTCATAAGAACATTGTGACATGGCGCTGTTTGGGGAGTTTTTTTTGACTATACACAATAATAAAATTTATCCCAACCCGCCAATTTTTGCCAAGACCAGCCAATCATCTAATGTCTATGGCCATCACTCTCCTGACAGATCAGGAAAGAGAAGAATCGAGCACGTTGAATTTTGATGCCTCCCTGCCATAAGTGTCCAGCACAAGCTCTCTCCACACTGAAAACACATGCACTCTCAGTTACATTGAGTGTGCATGTGTATAGGAGAGTCTGGAGAGACTGATGGTTATCGAAGGTGTAAGGGCACGTCAGCAGCAGACCACAAAGCTGCTAAGGTGAGTTGGTGGAACGCCCTTTGCTTGGCGCCCTGCCAGGCATCCACCCACTTCTCCCAATATCCACCGTACATATATATGGAGTTGGCTCAATTGCTGAGCCTGCAAAATTTCCAGTTGATGCACTCTGTTTTACACAGCAGAATATCTCTTTTGATACTGTGGTGAACAGCGACCTTGACATCTAAGTGGCTAAAAAGAGAGCGACCTTTGTGATCCTCATTGGGTCCTCGTAATGCAATCGTGGGAGCCCGATGGCTGCTTGTCATGAAATTTGGGGGCCCAATTTGGACCTTTGCCATGGGCTCCTCCACTTTCTGATATAGTGGCTCTGAGGATGCCACTGTGATGTTGCACTGTGGCTATGTGGGCACTACAAGGGGCATTTTATATGGTTTCCATGAGGCAACAAAAGAAGTTGTTCCACCCAATTGAGTATCCATATAGGGTGTTATTTGATAGTAAAGGGGTGTGGAAAGCTGATATCTCCTTAAAGTAGCAAAGTATCAATGAGCGCATGATAACCTTATATTTACCCTGAATGTCCCTTTAAAATGATATCTTGGATATTGCAAACCAGTATATGCCAAATATTGACTCCAGAGCCACACACAGCTCTGCGGCTGCGGATACTGTTGTGCACTAATGGAACAAGTAATTTCATGGCTTTAATTAAACGTTTCTCCTAAAAATTGATCTGCATACGGTTGGTACCTGAGTCAAAGTCATCCTGTACATCAGGTACTATGGTCAGCGAGGTTAGCCCCTTTACGACACTGTCAATTGTCATTTTTGCGGTTTCCTTTTTTTCCTCCCGTTCACCAAAGAGTCACAATTTTTTTCCATAGACGTATGAGAGCTCAATTTTGATACTATCCATTTTACCATATAGTGTACTGAAAAAAGGGGGAAAAAATAAGAGCGGTGAAGAATAAAAAAAGGTTCTGGTAACATGATATTTCAGGTCAGTTTACGATTAAGCCGAGACCAAACTTGTACAACTTTTTTATTATATTAGCGGCTTCAAAAATAATCTAAAATATGTAAAAAAAAATTGGGTTTGTCTCACCATTTTCAGAGACATCATTTGTTCATTTTTTCATGGATGAAGCCATGTGAGGGTTTGTTTTTCGAGTGTCCGGCTCTAGTTTTCATTGGTTTTGGGGCGCATAAGATGTTTTTATCACTTTTTATTATATTTTTAGAGGTATGTTTGGCCTCCCAAAAACAGCAATTCTGGCATTTTGAATTTTCTTTTCTTTAGAGTATTTATATTTTGATAGATTTTTTTTTTACATTTTTGGATTGAGAAAACAAGGGTGATTCAACTACTTTTCTGTTTTTTGATTTTTTTTATATTTATTTTTATACTACTGTCTGCTTTATTTTTCAGTCTCCATCGGAGGACTTGAACCTTTGATGGTTTGATTGCTTGAACTAAGTCTTGAAACACTTCAGTATTGCAATATATGATACAAATTAACAAACTCCAATGAAACGCAGCCATTAGCTCGCTGAAGGGAATATGGATAATCATTTTTGGTGCTGCGCTACTTTAATGACGTTATCAGAAACTGACTGCGGCATTTAAGTACTGTGGCAAGACGAATCACTCAGCTGATAAACTCAGCCTTGCTGGCATAAAGGTAAAACACAAAACAAGGGATGACGCAGTCCATATGTGTGCAGGTTTGTCTGCACCACTTTGCAGCACACTTCAGCTCCTCCTGAGCTGAAGTTACACAGCCTGGAGTCTTGTCTCTCCAAACTTCTAACCACAGAAAAAAAACAGGGACTGAGCTTTTAACCTTGCTCAGCCACACCCTGAGGGGGAAGTATGGTGAATGACTTCCCTCCCGTCTTTCTGTCATTGACACCAAACCACTCCCTTCACAATGGTGATTTAATCCCCCAACATATAACATGCTGGAGAAAAGTTGTAGGTTCAGTTCACTAAGGTTAGCAGCCATAGTGGAACATACCTCCCCTCACATATAACACCAGTGACTTTTTCACATATCTACCCCCCCCTGCCCAAATCCAGGGGTTTGGGCACCTTCAGACACCAAGCAGGGAATTCTGGAGAGGGCACCAGCACTAGCATGTAACTTCCCGGGTCTATGCTTCACGTGAAAATTAAAGTCTTGGAGAACTAAGAACCACCTAGTTACCCGGGCATTCTTACCCTCTCTTGAGTCTTCTTGACCCCCAGGTGTCCCCCCAGAACATGTAAATGGGTCATATCTAAACCACTCTAATTTGCTATTAAATGCTATTCATGCAGTCAGCGTAGGGTAACTATATAACAATTACAAATTGCCATAGGCAAATAAACCCTAAACTAAAGACTCATAAAATGTAACTTTTATTAATTACTATTAAATTATTAGAGGAACATATTAAAACCAGCATGCAGTCAGGGGATATATATATATATATATATATATATATATATATATATATATAGCCTCAATCCCCTGAAGACGCCAGTATACCTGGTGAAACATGTTGGGGAGGCTTTAGGGTGTTTTTAAATGTGTCAGTCAGCAATGTATGAAAACTATATGGGATAAGTGTAGGTTTCAGCCGAACCTCAAGTATATCCTCATACTCTTATATGAGTGATGCTATTGGGACAGTCTATGAAACAGTGATAGGTAGGAGACTTATATAAGGAGAGATATAATAGCTATCTGTCTCTTTACACTGCTGACTGCATGCTGGTTTTAATATGTTCCTCTAATAATTTAATAGTAATTAATGAAAGTTACATTTTATGAGTGTTTAGGTTAGGGTTTATTTGACTATGGCAATTTGTAATTGGGCTATATCTAACACCCTCCGTCGGTATGGCCCTGGAACTAACAGCTGCTCCACTATCTCATCACCCCTTGGTTTGGTCACCCAATATAATAACTCCCCCTGAACTGCGAAGTGTGGGCACCTGGTGTCTGCCCCCGTCTCTTGAGCAACCCCATTACAGACAGTAACACTGTCCCATGCCCCTTTCAAGGACAAGTCCTGAACTTGAGCAGACCCAAAGTTCTCTCCGGGCACCTCTAACTAAGGGAGGTCAGCCTCCCCGGTCACAGTCTCGTCCTCATCGCCGGCAAGGACACACAATGGGAACTCATCCTCTTCAGATTTCGACGGGGATATTTCCCTAGGTACCTGGCTTTTGCCCACGCAACTCAGTCCGGTTCCCTTCCCCCACAAGTCCCAGAACAAAGAAAAATCGTGCCCCAATATGACGGGATGTAACAGGTCCTTGACCAACCCGACCTCGTGGGATTGGGCACCACAGTCTGTTCCCACTGTCACTATGGCCACAGGGTAGACCTTGGTGTCCATATGTATGTAGTGAATGCCCACAGTTTTGGCAGGGATCAGCTGGTGGGGAAGGGCGGCACTGATTAGGGTCACCAGACTCCATGAGTTCAATAGTCCAAGCACCATCACCTCATTAATGGACACGGCACATGCCTGTGGCCCCTCACCAGGTTGACCATCCACGCTACAGGCAGGATAGGCATAATAGGAACTTTGCCGGCCTAGGCTGCAGTCCATTGGTTCAGGGGACATATGGCACCGGGCGGCTATGTGTCCAGGATTATGACACCACCAACATACCACATCCCTCACAGCAGCCTTTGCAGCTGTGATCAGCTGCACCTCTGGTGACCCCTCTGGCGTCTTCCAAGTGGGCAACCCCTCTAAGATCTCCAGTCATTGGCACCTGGGTCAAAATTGAGTCTGAAAGTAAAGATCTTATATGTAGTAATCATGCTTTGGAGTAAGAATTGGGATATGTTGTGCCCCTCACTTTTGTGCACCTGTAAAGCATGTGAACTACACACAGTTTGGCTACTTTACTTCCTTGCTTTACAGAAGGCACCGACAGGTGATGGTTTTCCCAAGGCACAACCAATGGGTCCCGTGCGCCTGACTTCCCTTTTATCTTTGCACTTTCAGGCTGTCAAACTTGCTCTCCTGTGTGCACCCAACTGTCTCTCTAGTGTGCAGCAACTAGAACGATTCAGTTCGGGCGACCTAATGTCTTAGGAACTCCAAGCGATAGAAAGTAATCCATCCTACGGAAAGTGATGTTCGAGTGTTGCAAATTCATTCTTGTCAACTCTCCTGGATCTTTTGGGAAGTTCCAGGTAAAAAAGCTGAAGAACTATTGAACTCCAGGGAGAGTTGGAAAATGCCTCCCTGAACCATTGCTTTCCCCAACTCAGGGGGTGGTTGTAAATGAACATGGCAAATTTGGAACCTTGGTGGCTAGGAAAACATGTGGAGTTACTTCTGGTATTCCTGCAGACCCAACTCTGGTGGACACATTGCATTTACCCACAGACATGATAAGACTCTTGATTTCCAGGACAATAAATGAGTGGTGCCATCATCAATGTGCACATCCTTCCAGTTTGTATGTGAACATTGATGAGGTCTCAGATTTGTACAAATGACCTCTAATGGAATTTTGTCTTCTCATAGAGGAAACGCCACTTCAATGGTAGCCGCCGTGTGAGTCCGTCTTCAATCTATCAATCTATATAACCGAACCACCCAAGACGCCGTGGGCATCAGGGATGGACAAACCATTGGTGCAACCTATGGGGCTGCCCACTGGCCCTATAAGTTGGGGAGGGGGTGCAGTTTCTTACTATCAATTAGATTGGTATGAGCTAAATAATGTCATCGCTCACAGTTACAGGTAGATTTTTAGAGAGAAATAATAGCTTTGGGGTAAAAGGGGGCTCATATACAGTTCTTGCACAGGAGCTCTGTACGGTCCGTGTCCACCCTGGTGGATATTGACGCTGCCTCGCTTATTAGGATCTTACTGTATAGAACTAACAGATGTCTGACACTGCAGTCATTTACAGAGGGGATGTGCAGATGAATACATTAAATGACTCATTTGGGGATTTGTTCTAGAGGAGTTATAATACTTTGCCTCTACAAAGTCCAATAAGCATTTATATCTCTGACTGCATAAATAGGAAGTCAAAGGGTTCACAGTCACTTGGGCAACTGTAATCATGAAGAGCTGAAATCTTCCCCAGCTGAGTTCTGCCGGTAATGTGGACTGAGCAGCAAAGCGATGGAGTCATGTCTATTAATATACCCTCCTAAAAAAAGTGTTCCAGTTCCCAATTTGCAAGCAAAAAGCTGCTGTACCACCAGTGTGTACTTCTTACTGTGAGCCATGATATTCATTTCATTAGTCCCTTACGAAAAAATATAATAGGAAACTCCCCTTAGGTAAGATACAGCCGCTGTAGCCTACGTAGGCACAAGTTGCACATTTAGCGTCTTATTCTTTATTGTATTTGCGCCCATTTTCTTGGGGGTGGGGAGTGAGTTTTTAGTGTTTTGTGCCACATTCATCTTTCCATTTTAATTTTTATTTATGTTTGTCTATTTTTTTTTAGTTCACCACTAAGTTGTTTTCACCATAAAAATTTGGTGAAAACAACTGGCGTCTAAGGCCAGTGTGAGGAGACATATAGGCCATGCAATGCTCATCTTGGAAATTAAATATGCAAATTGTCTCTCCAGAGAGGAAGAGGACTAGAACCCTAATGCCACCTGTAGCGTCGGCGTCCCTGCCTCCTGCTAGGCAGGGACGCCGTTCCCCTCACCTCTCCGCTCCGTGCCCGGCGTCTTCCTCCCGCTCTGCTGGCAGCGCGCGCTGCTTCCCGGTCACTGTGCTTAGGGCGCACACGCGCGCGCTCACTCTCTCTTAAAGGGGCCGAGCGCGCCGTCCTAAGGAGTCCCCGGCCAATGGCCGGGGGACCTCACCATATATAAGGCACCTCCTCCAAAATGGAGGTGCCCGAGCAATGTTGTTGCAAAGCCTTTCAACTCTGCTTCAGCCCTCAGGTCCCGTTGCCTGATACCTGCCTGATACCTGCCTGATATATGCCTGATTTCTGTCTATCTGCTTGCAATCCTGTGGTCCGACAGGCTGCCTACCAGCACCTGCCAGTCTGTTTATGGATCAGTCCACCCGCGGACCAGGAAGTACCTGCCAGATACCTGCCTGATACCTGCCTGCCTGTCCAGAGACTCTCACCTGCTCACCTGGGAGCGCTCTCCTGCTACCTGCCTGCTAGCCTACCTGGAGGCTTAGCCGTCACTTGCTGTGACCACCTGCCTGTCCAGAGACTCTTACTCGCTCACCTCGGAGCGCTCACCTGCTACCTGCCTGCTAGCCTACCTGGAAGCTTAGCCGTCACTTGCTGTGACCACCTGCCTGTCCAGAGACTCTTACTCGCTCACCTGGGAGCGCTCACCTGCTACCTGCCTGCTAGCCTACCTGGAGGCTTAGCCGTCACTTGCTGTGACCACCTGCCTGTCCAGAGACTCTTACTCGCTCACCTGGGAGCGCTCACCTGCTACCTGCCTGCTAGCCTACCTGGAGGCTCTGCCGTCACTTGCCGTGACCCCCTGCCTGCCTAGAGACTCTTACCCTGTTGTCACTTGCCGTGACCACCCGCCTGTCAAGAGACTGTTCCCGTCACTTGCCGTGATCACCCGCCTGTCAAGAGACTGTCCCCGTCACTTGCTGTGACCGCCCTGCCCTTCTACCCTGACACTGTCCTTGTCACTTGCCGTGTCTACCTACCCGCCTTCCCTGGGAGCCACCTGCTTCCTTACAAGGACTGCCCTTTGTATAGTAGCTCAGAGGTTCCACCTCCCAGACCCGTTACAGTTTGCTCAGGCCATGGAACCCGGTGGCACCCAAGCTCCCTCGCTCTCGGACCTATGTCATGAACTTTCCCGTCAGAGGTCCCAACAGGAGTCCATCCTGAGTCACCTGCGTAGTGTTAACTCTCGCCTGGACACACTGACTGCCTCATCGGGAGCAGCTTCCACTCGCACACTTACTACCCCGGCACCGCCGCTGCCCATCAATACCATGGCATCCCTTCCCGGTCCCCGTCTCTCCGCCCCGCCTCGTTTTGGCGGAGATCCCGGTCAGGCACGGGGCTTCATTAACCAGTGCACTCTGCACTTCGAACTTTTGGCACACCAGTTTTCCACCGACCGAGCCAAAGTAGCCTTCATCATGTCCCATCTCACGGGGGAGGCGCTGGCTTGGTTAAATCCTCTATGGGAGAGAGGAGATCCCCTGGTGTCCAACCTGCCAGCCTTTCTCACGGCTTTCCGGAAAGTCTTCGACGAACCAGTACGGAAGACCTCATCCGCCTCATCTCTGCTACGCCTCCGTCAAGGAAGTCTCACCGTGGGCCAATATGCCATACGGTTCCGTACCCTGGCTTCGGAGCTTGCCTGGGATAACGACGCCCTGGTGTCCGTCTTCTGGGAGGGTCTGTCCGGCCGTATTAAAGATGAACTCGCCGGTCGGGACATTCCTACCACTCTCGACGACTTAATAACACTCGCCACCCGGATTGACATCCGGTTCCAGGAGCGCACCAAAGAGGTCACCCGTGAGAGGAGGTTTCCACGCCTTGCCCCTACCTTTCAGAAACCCGTCTCTTCCTCCGTTACTCCTCAGGTGCACTCACCCGAGCCTATACAGGTTGACCAGACCAAGATGGTCAAAACCCGTCAAGAATTACGCCGTGCCGAGGGGGAGCTGCTTCTACTGTGGCAGTAAGGAGCACCGGATCCGTTCCTGCCCGGAGAGGTCGGGAAACGCCTGTGTCTAGGATCGCTCAGAGAGGTCGTCCTAGACAAGTGTAATCCCTCTCCATCTCTGATGCTGTTGGTCTCTATCGTCTGCGGGGAGAACCGGTTCTGTGAACTAGCTCAACTTGACTCTGGAGCTGCCGGAAATCTAATTTCTCTATCCCTGGTAGAGAAATACCGCATTCCCACCAAACCCCTGGCTGTACCCTTATCTGTCGCCTCCGTGGATGGGGGTCTCTTACCGCATCCCATTCAACTCATCACCGAATCCATAACTCTGCAGGTGGGAATGCTGCACTCTGAGAGCATCTTCTTCCATGTTCTGCCTGGACTCTCTCACGCCCTCTTGCTAGGCCTACATTGGCTCCAGAAACATGCACCCGTGCTTGATTGGCAGACCGGAGAAGTCCTTCGCTGGGGACAGGACTGCCATAAGACTTGTTTAGTTCCCGTTCATCCTGCCCGTCCTTCTCCTACCCCAGCCAATCTACCCGGCCTACCGGTTCCCTATTGGTCTTATGCGGACGTCTTTAATAAAAGAGAAGCAGAGACATTACCCCCTCATAGACCATACGATTGCCCAATCGACCTGATACCCGGCGCTACTCCTCCCCGTGGGCGTATTTACCCTTTGTCCGCTGCTGAGACCCGGTCCATGTCTGAATATATTGAGGAGAATCTGGCCCGGGGATTTATCCGGAAATCTACCTCCCCGGCGGGAGCAGGCTTCTTCTTCGTCAAAAAGAAAGACAGCTCACTCCTTCCCTGTATAGACTATAGAGGTCTTAACCAGATCACGGTGAAAAATAAATACCCTCTTCCGCTCATTCCCAAATTATTTGACCGTCTGAGGGGTGCTAGAATCTTCACCAAGCTGGACCTCCGTGGGGCGTATAACCTGGTCCGTATCCGTCAGGGGGATGAATGGAAGACGGCATTCAACACCCGGGACGGCCACTATGAATACCTCGTAATGCCCTTCGGTCTCTGTAACGCTCCCGCCGTCTTTCAAGAGTTGGTCAATGACATCTTCCGTGACCTTCTCTACTCCTGCGTGGTGGTATACCTGGACAACATCTTGGTCTTCTCTCCGGATCTTCTCACTCACCGGAGGGACGTTCGTCAGGTTCTGCTCAGGCTCAGGCAGAACCACCTCTACGCAAAATATGAGAAGTGCCTCTTTGAGCAGACCTCGCTTCCGTTTCTGGGCTACATAATCTCTCAGACCGGCCTACGAATGGATCCTGAGAAACTGTCTGCCATCCAGAAGTGGCCCCGACCGGAGGGGTTGAAGGCTATTCAGCGGTTCCTGGGCTTCGCCAACTACTACCGCATCTTCATTCCGCACTTCTCTTCCTGGATTGCTCCTATCTCTGCGCTCACCCGTAAGGGCGCTAATCCCAGAGAATGGCCGCCCGAAGCTGAGGAGGCCTTCCTTTCTTTGAAACAAGCTTTCTCCTCTGCCCCTGTGCTGCATCGTCCGGACAGCAACAAACAATTCTTCCTAGAAGTTGACGCTTCCTCCTCCGGAGCCGGAGCGGTACTCACCCAAAAGTCGTCTTCCAGAAGAAAGGTAACTTGCGGCTTCTTCTCCAAACTCTTCTCCTCTTCTGAGCGCAATTATTCTATAGGAGACCGAGAATTATTGGCCATCAAGCTGGCGCTGGAGGAGTGGCCTTACCTGCTCGAAGGGGCTCTTCACCCAGTAATAATTTTCACGGACCACAAGAACTTGGCTTACCTCCAGAGTGCCCAGAGACTTAACCCGCGCCAAGCCCGGTGGTCCTTGTTCTTCGCCCGCTTTGATTTCATTCTTCATTTTCGTCCGGCAGACAAAAACATCAAAGCTGATGCCTTGTCCCGATCCTTTTTGGTCTCTGATCTAGAGGAGGAGCCTAAGCACATCATCGACCCCGCCAAAGTAATGCAGGTGGCCCCCCGTGAATCTAAATCGTCTTCCACCCAGTAAGACGTTTGTAACAGTCCCTGATCGTGAGAAGGTCCTACACTGGGGACACTCGTCTAAGCTAGCTGGCCACGCTGGTCAGAAAAGGACCCTCCAGCTTATTACCCGGCATTACTGGTGGCCTACCCTGCACAAGGACGTAATAGACTTTGTTTCAGCCTGTGTGTCCTGCGCCCGCAACAAGGTTCCGAGACACCTGCCAGCCGGCCGCCTCCTTCGTCTTCCTGTACCTGCTGCCCCTTGGCAGCATATAGCTATGGACTTTATAACGGACCTCCCTGTCTCTGCCGGTTGTACGGTCATTTGGGTGGTCGCTGACCGCTTTTCTAAGATGGCTCACTTCATTCCCCTGCCGGGCCTCCCGTCTGCATCTGAGTTGGCTAAAGACTTTATACATCATATTTTCCGTCTTCATGGTCTTCCTCTCCACATTGTATCCGACCGAGGGGTTCAGTTCACCTCTCGCTTTTGGCGAGCCATGTGTAAATTGCTGGGGGTCACCTTGGACTTTTCTTCTGCTTATCACCCACAGTCCAATGGTCAAGTAGAACGGATCAACCAAAATTTAACCAGTTACCTCCGGCACTTTATTACTGCTCACCATTCCGACTGGGTGGATCTTTTACCATGGGCCGAATTTTCCTACAATAATCACGAGAGCGAATCTTCCTCCAAATCCCCGTTTTTTGTAGTCTACGGTCAGCATCCTCGGATCCCGTTTCCCATCTCCACCTCGGTGGACAACCCGGCTGCGGAATCTATTGTTAGCGAATTTTCCTCCATTTGGGAGAGTACCAGGTCCGCACTTCTTCAGTCATCCGAGCGGATGAAAAAACAGGCTGACAAAAGACGTCTGGATCCACCGCAATTCCGTCCTGGAGATAAAGTCTGGCTCTCGTCCAAATATGTCCGGCTCAAGATTCCTTCCTACAAGTTAGGGCCTCGGTTCATCGGCCCACTGGAAGTTATCAAGCAAATCAACCCGGTGGCCTATAAATTGAAACTCCCAGCCAACTTGCGGATCCCTAACTCCTTCCATGTATCTCTACTCAAACCCGTGGTACTTAACTCTTTTTCCAAGTCTACAGGTACGCCTCCTGCTCCGGTTTCCGCTGAAGACGAGTTTGAGGTAGAGAACATTCTAGCCACCAAAAGGGTAAGAGGAAAGACCTTTTTTCTAGTGGATTGGAAAGGGTTTGGTCCTGAGGAGAGAACATGGGATCCCCGGGAGAACATCCATGCCCCTCTCATCCTTGATAAATTTCTCTCTGGCCTAAAAAAGGGGGGCCTAAAGGGGGGGTACTGTAGCGTCGGCGTCCCTGCCTCCTGCTAGGCAGGGACGCCGTTTCCCTCACCTCTCCGCTCCGTGCCCGGCGTCTTCCTTCCACTCTGCCGGTAGCGCGCGCTGCTTCCCGGTCACTGTGCTTAGGGCGCGCGCGCTCCCTCTCTCTTAAAGGGGCCGCGTGCGCCGTCCTAAGGAGTCCCCGGCCAATGGCCGGAGGACCTCACCATATATAAGGCACCTCCTCCAAAATGGAGGTGCCCGAGCAATGTTGTTGCAAAGTCTTTCAACTCTGCTTCAGCCCTCAGGTCCCGTTGCCTGATACCTGCCTGATACCTGCCTGATACCTGCCTGATATCTGCCTGATTTCTGTCTATCTGCTTGCAATCCTGTGGTCCGACAGTCTGCCTACCAGCACCTGCCAGTCTGTCTATGGATCAGTCCGCCCGCGGACCAGGAAGTACCTGCCAGATACCTGCCTGATACCTGCCTGCCTGTCCAGAGACTCTCACCCGCTCACCTGGGAGCACTCTCCTGCTACCTGCCTGCTAGCCTACCTGGAGGCTTAGCCGTCACTTGCTGTGACCACCTGCCTGTCCAGAGACTCTTACTCGCTCACCTCAGAGCGCTCACCTGCTACCTGCCCGCTAGCCTACCTGGAGGCTTAGCCGTCACTTGCTGTGACCACCTGCCTGTCCAGAGACTCTTACTCGCTCACCTGGGAGCGCTCACCTGCTACCTGCCTGCTAGCCTACCTGGAGGCTTAGCCGTCACTTGCTGTGACCACCTGCCTGTCCAGAGACTCTTACTCGCTCACCTGGGAGCGCTCACCTGCTACCTGCCTGCTAGCCTACCTGGAGGCTTAGCTGTCACTTGCCGTGACCCCCTGCCTGCCTAGAGACTCTTACCCTGTTGTCACTTGCCGTGACCACCCGCCTGTCAAGAGACTGTTCCCGTCACTTGGCATGACCACCCGCCTGTCAAGAGACTGTCCCCGTCACTTGCTGTGACCGCCCTGCCCTTCTACCCTGAGACTGTCTTTGTCACTTGCCGTGTCTACCTACCCGCCTTCCCTGGGAGCCACCCGCTTCCTTACAAGGACTGCCCTTTGTATAGTAGCTCAGAGGTTCCACCTCCCAGACCCGTTACACCACCTACTGGAAGTAGCAATCCTAAAATTCAATATCGAACCTCTAACGAGCTTAGCCATGTGACTTAGGAGATTCTGGTTTAGCTCTTATCCAGTCATATGACAAGGCTTGTTAAGGGATCGATATTGACATTTAGGATTGCTACTTCCAATGGGTCACACTAGAGTTCTAGTCCTCTTCCTTTCTGAAGAGATAATTTGCATATATAAATTCCCAGAGGAGCATTGCATGGCCTATAAGTCTCCTCACAATGGCCTTTAGACCCCAGTTGCTTTCACCAAATTCTTATTGAAAAGTCACACAATTTGGTACAAATGTACTCCAGTCCCCTTCCCTCTTTGGAGTAATTTTTTTGTATGCCTGAAATTTATTTTCCTTTTTTTACAACATTTTAGCAGAAAGTGAAACTTTTTGAACTGAAAAGTTGCAAAACAGGTTAAAGAGAAAAATAAAGAGGATTTTTAATTTTGTGCAACATTCATCAACCACGTGTGCCATTTGTATGAATTTGGTACAAAAAAAATGTCAGCCAATACCACAAGATAAAAAAAGAAAAAGTAACTAATCTGGTCCATAGTATGTTTGGCCCTGAGCTTTAGTAAATATGGAGATTGGAGTTCCTCTTAAAAAGGTGTTGTCTTATGAAGGTGACCTCTGTCCATGTCATGTTTAGTCTTGGAAAAAAGACTAAAGATAGTGATTTTCTACTTGGGTTCCCCCGCTTTATACCATACTTTAACTTTCCTGGAACTTCTGGAAAGCTCCAGGAAAAACAGGACATATTGGACTCCCAGTAGGATTGGAAAATCCCTCTGGTGTCATAAAAGCCTCCCGGACTTTCCTGGAAACAGTTACTTCCCCCACATCAGAGGGTGGAATAGGATAGAACAAGGACTGCTGGGCTGGAAATGGGCATGGCTAGTTTGGTGTTGCTCGAAGTGGAAAGGCCAATGCAAGGAAAATATCTGGTTGCACAAAACTTCGAGCAGTCAGTCACCTTAGATCTGAAAGAAAGACAACCGTCAACTGAGAGACGCCTTTTTTAGCGCCGAGGCTTACACCGTGGTTGCATATTTTACAAGCTGTCATAATAACTCATCTTCCCGGAGCACAATACACATTCATGATTACTGCAATCAGCACATGCCAGTTTAATTGTCACAGCGTCAACATCAGATTGTTTCAAAGGAAACACACGAGATACATTGTTGTGGGAAAGTATTTTTTGCATGCAAAGTTTTGCAAAGGAAAATTCCACCCAAAGAGTATGTGAACACAGCAGCTCTTAGATGCTGGCAAAGATGGAATTTCAACTCTTGGTTCTTTAGTGTCATGCGTCTGGGTTTGAACCCTAGAGCCGGTGCTTCATGGTCAGCTTCTCTGTCCACCGAGCCACAGCAGATATACATTTTCTCTGGGTATTTAATTTCTGTTATCCTTGTTTCAATATTTTTCGAGTAGCATGTGTTTTTATTTACTCATAATGCCCTATCACTTTTAGGGTGCGGCTTTATATATTTTCCCCCTGCTTGTATTTCCTGCTGGTGATAGTCTCATTTGGATGACCAGCCATACTGCTGTAGTTTAAGCCAGTCAGTGAAAGACCAGCTAGGGTTTATCTCTCTGCTGTTTATGTTCTTTACCCTGCACCTATCTTCTGTTTCTTTTTAGGAAGTAGGCGGTATGTTATCTAACAGTACATGCTTAATCCTTTATTTTGTATTTCATGGTTTGTTTCACTCACTCTGGGATTTCTTTCTATTTCATCACACTTTCCCTTCTGTAGGTAATTTACACTCTGCTCCGCCCTCCGGTTGTTTAGGAGGAACGTGAAGCACTCGATGGCCTTTCAGGCAACAGAGGTCTGAGTTGCCATAGTCTTGTCTGTGGTTAGGGCTATCTCAGCTGTAACCACTAGAGACTGTGAGGTCAGGATCTCTAGTCTGTACAGCAACCGGGCAGAGTCAGTTGCAGTTTTTAGTGTTACCTTTTTCCCCCAGCGAGTTGCAACACTATCATAATATTTGGTTTTCATTGGAGATAAACCTTTCTCCTCTTTCCCCGACCTCAGCACTCATGTGTTTAAGGGTGTTGGAAGAGAAAGCTCTTCAGTGAACAATGTTTGGCCGGAAGCCATCTCCCGTGTACATCCAGCTTTAAATGGGGGTTCTTGCAGAAAAGGTATTTTTAGGCAGTGAATGAGAGGAGGACAGGGAGAAGAGGGCAACCAGCGGTAGTGACCATAAGGAAGAGATCCACACTAATCTAGCTCTGGACATCTCATATGGGTAAAACTGAAGATCTGTCTTTGGAAACCATATAAAGGAAATGGATAGATGATCAAGGCATAATATTGGTATTTATTATCGGTTTGTGTAAGGGGCATATGTGTTATCATTACCAATGTGGCTTTTTGCTCTTGTAAAAGTCTTTTTTAGAAATTGTCTGCATGTAATGTAATGGATAAAAATTAATACTATAATGCAAATTGTTGCCACAAGGTGTCTCTGTTGGAGCAGAAGACAGAAGGTTTATAAAGTGCAGCAGCGGGAAGTGAGTGAGTGTGTGGCTGAAGCATCATGGTCTACATAGGACACCTGTTACTTAGGTAAGAAGAGAAGTAGGTGAAGCTGTTCCCAAAGAAGCCTCATATGAGATTGTAAGGTGTGCTGCAGCTGCAGAGAGAGATGTTAATTGTCAATGGTAACAGCACGCTCCAGCTCAGTCTCTCTGAGTCTTCTCGGAGGAGATGTGAGAGATATGGCGTAAAAAGACAAGTGTAAGGACAGTGGGCTGCAGACTCATGTACTGTATGTACATGTCACTGTTTGAACTTTTTTGGGGGTGCTGTGATATTATGTATATGATGCACATGTGCTGGAGCACATTGTGTATGGAATGTCTAATGGAATAGCTTGCATAGTATTTGGCATGTCTAAGGGTGGTGGGCTATGTCACATTCCTGCCCTTGAAGACACCAATCGTGTTGTGTGTGTATTGTGACTTGCGTCTTTTTTATATATATTGTGTAGTTTGAATTGTATTGTATTGCGATATGGTTATGCATGGTATAGGATGGATAGCTGATAGTATAATGTAATGCATAATGTACGATATAGCATTATAGGAAAGGTAGTGTAGGATGTAGATAGTTGACTGTAGCATATGTAGTGATGATAGTGTAAGATAGAGTTAATGTTTGAGACTAGCCTATAGTGGGAGGGGTTAGTTAGTGTTAGAGCAAGTGACTGCTTCCTGTTGGTGAGGGAGTTCGAGTTTGGAGTGCAAAGTGAGCAGATCTGCCTATAGGGTGATTCATAGAGAGAGGAGAATGAAGGCCAGGGATAGTGAGATCCTGAAGAAAAATGTCTCACTAGACAGAGTGACCTTTCGGAGACGGGTCTTTGGAGAGGACACCAAGTTACGAGACCTCAAGCTTGTAATGCAGAAGGTAACGGGCCTTATCAGGACTGAGAGACGGGGACTAGTAAAAAATTCAGAGCGGTAGATCCTGGGTGCCAGTAATGGAAGAAAAAGAATGCAGAACCGCTGAACAAGTAAGGAGACTTGATGATCAGGACTGTGGCGTTATAGCTGAGTTGTGGCTAAGTATCCCCCATCCTGGTTTATACAGTATATCCCCTATCATGGTATGTATATCCCATCCTGGTATATATATCCCCCATTCTAGTATATATATCCCCCATCCTTCTATATATATCCCCCATCCTTCTTCTTTTTTCTTTCGGAATAGTTCTTGGTCACAAGGCCAAGAATCGACAGACAGCATCCAAAAAACAGCTTCGGATTAGAGAATTAGTGTGGTTTTAGCATTCGTGGCAGGGGGGCTTCGGCATGTCAGGACTGGTTTAATTAGTTGAATACTAATACTTTAGGGGGCAACAGGTTTTTATACTATTTAACTCCTTCTTAATCTGACATCTGACATTTTACTACTTACTTTTATGTTGTAGCCTATGAAGGTACAAATGCAAAACTGCCTATAAGTGATCCCATCCCTTACCAATGTTACCCTCCTGTGGCCCAACAAGGCAAATACACTGAGGGAGGAGGGAAAAGTGTTATTTGCCTCCAGTTTCGTATCATAAAAAAAAGGGAAATTTTATCATTTACTTGACTGATTTGCACTGAAGGTTCAGAGGAAAACATACAATGTGCAATTTCTTATAGTAGCCAGCAGAGGGAGTAGTGAGCCATTCGGTTACAGCAAGAGCCTGCAGCTGCCATAGGGTGCACAGGAAAAAACAGTACTGGTGAGATTAGTGGTCCATGTCCGTATGCCATCCGTATGTCCATATGTGACATCCGTGTGACATCTGCGTGTCTGTACACAACATCTACGTGTTGTCCAGGAAAAAAACGGATGCTATTTGAACAATTTCTTTTTAACGTTTAATTGCAAGAGATTTAGGACTTGCAGGAGATAGAACAGATGATAGATAGATAGATAATAGATAGATAATAAATAGATAGATAAATAGATAGATAGATAATAGATGATAGATAGATAATAGATAGATATGAGATAGATAGATAGATAGATAGATAGATAGATATGAGATAGATAGATAATAGATATGAGATAGATAGCTACAAAAATGTTGTTGATATCTATGTAATCAGTGCTTTGCGTGTGTTATTGTCGTTACTTAGATGTATCTACTAAATAAAAAAATGTCGTGGGCTCCCGCGTAATTTTCATAACCAGCAGAGGTAAAGCACTGGCGGCTGATGTTACTATCCAGGGAAGGGGCCATTAGGCCAACATGTTCCCTGGCTATTAATAACAGCCCACAGCTGCTCCCAGCCTCCTTCTCTCAACTCCCCCTCTAACTGAACTCACCACCGTTCCAAGATGGTTCCCACCTTTTATACCTCTCTCATCAGTGCACCCAGGATCTGCTCTCCCCACCCACACACTACCGGGTTCCCCCTCTCTAGATGTTCCCTCCCCCCACTCCAGCCAGGGACAGGGGCAGTTGTGCTCACTCTTGGGAGCATTGTCGCCCTGCCCCCCGGAAATGTGGTGTAGTGCATGCGGGTGTTAGGGTCCTGAGCCACACTCCATCCTTACCTGGAATTGAGACATCACACCTCTGGGTGAGATGCAATACCTCTGTAGCGACCGAACCCTCGGCGCGCTACAGCTGTGTCTGACCATACAGGGACATGGGCAGCACGGTGGCTCAGTGGTTAGCACTGTTGCTTTACAGCACTGGGGTCCTGGGTTCAAATCCCACCAAGGATGATATCTGCAAGGAGTTTGTATGTTCTCCCTGTGTTTGCATGGGTTTAATCCCACATTCCAAAGACATACTGATAGGGAATCTAGATTGGGAGCCCCAATGGGGACAGTAATGATGATGTCTGTGAAGTGCTGTGGAATTAATGGTGCTATATAAGTGAGTAAAATAAATAAATACATGGTCTGATCATACCACATCTCCTGGGCAGGGGAGGAAGCAAAAAACTATACAGACAGGACAGCACGGGATCACAGCTGATTCTTTCTTTGAGGTAAAATATTGTTTAAAAACAGGCAGGGAAATATTTTACCTCACAATAACAATCAGCTGTGACCCCCTACTGTAATGTCTGTATACTCTTTTGCTTCCTCCCCTGCCCAGGAGTTGTGGTATGATCAGACCATGTTCCTGTAGGGTCAGACACGGCCATTACACAGTACACAGCACGGGCACATTTATAAGATTATCTCAGCTCAGGAACATTATTTTTAAACACATCCAATTGTGGAAATTATTATTATTCCAAGATCTATTGATTAAAATATACTTTTGTTCGTGGGAAAACCCCTTTAATAGCCAGGGAAGGGGCCATGGATATTGGGCCCCTCCAAGGCTAATAACGTCAGCCCTCAGCGGCCCCAGAAATTGTGCAACTTTTTTCCAATCTTCCTCTGTCCAATGTCTGTGTTCTTTTGCCCATATTAATCTTTTCCTTTTATTAGCCAGTCTCAGATATGGCTTTTTCTTTGCCACGTTGCCTTGAAGGCCAGCATCCCGGAGTCGCCTCTTCACTGTAGACGTTGACACTGGCGTTTTGCGTGTACTATTTAATGAAGCTGCCAGTTGAGGAGCTGTGAGGCGTCGATTTCTCAAACTAGGGACTCTAATGTACTTATCTTGTTGCTCAGTTGTGCAGCGGGGCCTCCCACTTCTCTTTCTACTCTGGTTAGAGCCTGTTTGTGCTCTCCTCTGAAGGGAGTAGTACACACCGTTGTAGGAAATCTTCAGTTTCTTGGCAATTTCTCGCATGGAATAGCCTTC
Organism: Phyllobates terribilis; assembly: GCF_046119375.1. NCBI lineage: Eukaryota > Metazoa > Chordata > Amphibia > Anura > Dendrobatidae > Phyllobates > Phyllobates terribilis. Next base: position 337,198,970 of record NW_027362768.1, read on the forward strand.
ATTTCTAAGAACAAGAATAGACTGTCACGTTTCACATGAAAGTTCTCTTTCTCTGGCCATTTTGAGAGTTTCATAGAACAAACAAATATAATGCTCCAGATTCTCAACCAGCTCAAAGGAAGGTCAATTATATAGCTTCTCAAATCAGCCAAACCGTTTTCAGCTGGGATAACATACTTGTGCAAGGGTTTTCTAGGGTTTTCTAAACATCCATTAGCCTTCTTACACAGTTAGCAAACACAATGTACCATTAAAACACTGGAGTGGTGGTTGTTGGAAATGGACCTCTATACACCTATGTAGATATTGCAATAAAAACAAGACGTTTGCAGCTAGAATAGTCATTTACCACATTAACAATGTATAGAGTGTTTTTCTGATTCATTTAATGTTAGCTTCATTGAAAAAAAATGTGCTTTTCTTTCAAAAATAATGACATTTCTAAATGACCCCAAACTTTTGAACGGTAGTGTACATATTTTAAAAAGTAGTTAAGTACATTTTTGGACTGATGAAACAGAATCTGATCATCACCATAAATAGAAAATGTATTGATTTTTTTATGAAATTACAGTTTATTTTACCTAGAATTGCAGTTAGAGTTTTGTCCACCAGAGTTCAGGCTTTCCATTCAATAAGTGCACATTGTCGTTGCATTACTTTGCAACCTTGCAAACTGGTAATGATGACGATCATCCTGAAAATACTATGATTACAGCAGAGGGAATTTTCAGGATTGCATACACATCATTACACTGTATTGGGACACACCTCTCAATCATTGAAATGTTTTCAGGTTTTTCATTCAGTCGAATTGGCATAGGTGTATAATACCCAGCCCCTTGTCATGCCGTCTGCCTTTTACTAAGATTTTTTGGCTTGTTCCGAACCTAAGCTCAAAGACTGTGGAATTTCATGGCCAAGCAGCGGCATGCAGCCTTACATCACCAAGCACAATGCTGAGTGTCGGATGTATTGGTATAAAGCCTCCATCACTGAACTCTGGAGGAAATGTGTTCTGCGCAGTGACAGACTTTACCCTAACAAGATCTTCCATTAATAAGTCAAATACATATGTTATATTGCATTCTGGCCTTTGTGCTTGCATTGACCATGTTCCTTGTGATTAATCAGATGTCAAGTAGGTGGCTGCCGATTATGTATTTATCTTTGGAAAAATGTATTGAGTTGAATCAACAGGGAATTACTCATATTATCCAAAAATAGATCACATCACATCGCAAAATTATTTATATGTAGGATATATGTAGGATATTATTGTCTCGATCTCTCGGACTAATCATTATATTTTCAGCATGCTATATGAAAGCTGACCACAAGAGGGCAGTGAAGTACTGTAATGATGCTGACACCGTTGTTGCTACAGAAAACTTTTCGCAAATTTTGCAAAGCTTTTAGAAAGTTATTAATAGCAATTTTCCAAACTTTCATAAGGGATTTTCTATCTATGCAGCTCACTTTTATGCATAATGAATTTAAGATAATATATTAGGCTACTATGTAAATAATAATAATTAATAAGAACAATAATACTAAATATTAATAATAAATATAGAAATAAAAAAATATGAATTGAATAATAAATATTAATAATAATACTAGTAAACAATAATATATAGAATAATAAGTAATATACAATAAGAAATAATAATAATAACAATAATAAAGAAAGAATAATACATATTAATACATAATACATAATAAATAAATCCTAATAAATAATTCATAATTATGAATAATAATATATACTAATGCTATGTAAGTAGCACATCTATTGTACAGTTCCTTTGATAGGAACGGACACTTTTGTAATAAGATGACATCGGAGGCGTCCAGGGACCTGGAACAATCCACGGTGCCCCTTTGGTTTATAACATACTGTTGGCCTCTCCATTGATTTCAATGGAGCTAATATATGATGAGTAACTTAAAAGTTCCAAGTCTGAAATGCAATTATTATTAATGTGCTTTAAACAACAAATGAAACAACTTTGCAGATGATCTTCATTGAAGATGTATCATTGTGAGCCTGCATCCCCTGTGCATACCTATGTGTCTCCATGGCTACAGACTACAGGTAAACCTTGTGTAGTCTGATCCTGGTGTCATTCTTCCTTCGATCTTCCGAAGCTGCAACATTGAGGTTATTGAAAACTAGAGGATGAATGTGAGGGGTCCCCGACCCCTGTCCTGCCTGCTGAGGTGTGTGGTCAGAGGAAAGAGGTGACCATGCTTATGCAACTCTCTCCATTTATTTCTATGAGAGTTCCAAATGCTTGATTTACTCTTTTCAGAACTCCCATAAATGTGAATAGCGAGCTGTATAACTTCCATCCTCAGAGCATGCACTTGTATAGGCAGGGGGCGAGTGTTAGGGAATCTCTGCTCTGAAATAGGTACAGTTCCTAGACAGATCATACCCCTTTAAAGGTGACCTGTCACTAGTTAAAAAGTGGTCAGTTTTTGGACTTAGTTTATTCCTGATATTCTCCTGAGTATTCTGCTTTTTATTTTTTTTAAATCCACCATACGGTTCCAGAGATATTGGACTTTTTATTTAGTGCTTATTTTTTACTATGTGGGCGTGGCTCACATGATTTGAGCCACACCCCCTTTTAAAGACCACAAAAATAAGCAGTAAACAAAAAGGTCCATATTTCTTGAACCATATGGCCAATTTTAAAAAAACAAAAAACGGAATATTCAAGGGAAGATTAGGAATAAAATAAGAGCAAAACCTAGTCACTTTTGATCTGGGAACAGGTACCCTTTAAGAAGCAGATATAGTTGAATTCTCATTCACCTCTGGTTAATCTACATTGTGAATAATAAGGATAAGGTAATTAAAAGTGCTCATTCCATCCACACAATGAACAAAACATTCCCGCGTCATTCCGGAGCTGTAAGCAGATCACAGGTCATATATAATGTAACACAGGCGTACAGAATCCTGGTCGGCCATTGTAGGCTACACAAGACAAAGTGTTCGATATCCATAATAAATTACGCCACACAATAGTGATGATGAAGATCTAGTCATCAGGTAATCACATCCACTCTGGCTGACGTGGAAGGAAGCTGCTGCCATCATAAAGCCTGTGTGGAAAGTAAAGAATATATATAGGACTGCATCAATACAAACTTCATATTACCATGTAATTTACCGCTTCCTAATTCAGGGCTTTCTGGGATTTCAGTGCATGCACAATATCGGGACACTCTCTTTCTGCATAAAGTTCATGGAATAGGGGCTAACTTACTGTTTGCTTGGGTACCACCTCTGAGTCCCCTACAGATCCCTGAGAACGGGTCTCTGCACATGCTTTATTCAGATGCTGCTCTACAGAGTCCCTTTTTCAAGATCAGTGTTGGTCCCAGAGGTCGGACCTCCAGTGATCAGGAACTAATCCCCTCTTCTATAGACGGAGAATAACTAGCTGTCTTAGGACAATCCCTTTAAGGATGGGAAATACAATATTAGTCAATGAGAATCCGAACACTTGGATTCCCATCGATCCAAAGAACAGGTCTTTGCAGAGCATTATTTTTATGGCTAGGGGGATGACTTACATTCTTGGGACAACCCCTTTAAGTGAGCAATTGTAATGCCAAACTATATAGGAATTTCATTTTTTAGCAAGCTACTCTGACATGCAGAAGTAGTGCTGTTGCAGAATGTGACATGCAGAAGTAGTGCTGTTACTTTAAAAGCATTCGGCAACTATTAGAAGTAACACAAGTGCAGGAGACAGGAAGTGTTGTGCTCCAGAAGTATCCAACAACTAGAGGGGTTAACACAGTCACAGGAGACAGGGAGTGTTTTAGCAGAGCCCCAGGGGGATTGTGAGGAAGTTGTTTACTGTCTGGCTGGAGCCAAAGAGAAAGGTGCCATGTGTGTTCTGTATCTCACAGAAGCGCCCATGCAAGTGAAAAGGATTCAAGTCAGGAGTGAAGCTAAGCACAGGTCAGGTAGAGTTCCTGAACTAGCAGTGCAGAGTATTGTCAAGCAGAAATATAAGGACTGTAAGAAATGGGGTCATAAAGGGATCATCTCTCTCAGCAAACCCTCCCCCCCCCCTCCATCTCACTGTGCTGTAAAGAATGCTGTGTTCATTAATGTGCCTTTGCATTAGAACTGTGCTGTCCTGTACTACTGGGAAGACTGTGAACTCCTGTGCTGCTAAGGAAACTGTACTGTTTGTCACTGGAGCCTGTTGCTGATAAGACTTAACTTGCACTGGCTGTGTGGCTTCTTATTAAATGCTACTGTTCTATCGTTTATGACGACTCTTGTCAAGTGTGTCTGGTCAGCAAGTGAAACAACCTACGTGTTTGTGCCTGAGAGTCAATACCCCTGTGTGCCTGAGAGAAGCGGCAGCATATGGTCTATGGTTTCCCTGAGTAACGGCTCCCCCAGGATTCCAGAGAACTCATGTAACCTGTGTCGCCCCTATCTGAACCTAGCGGCGTGCGTGTAACATTGGTGGCCCATACGGGGAGTCCTGAGCAGGAATTAGCGTGTAGAGGGAGTAGAGGAAAAGTGTCTGGAAAAACACAGCAGCACAGCACCTCAACTAAACTCTGCTACATCAGTTAAAGGGGACCAGCCCTAAAGAAAACTCACTAGCAGCAATGGATGTGGAAATACAAATGGACAGAATTAGTTAGCAGCTTCTTTAATTAACCTGTGAAGAATTGAGAACAGTAGCAGAACATATAAAGATGTCAGAAGAACAGATTTCTAAAGCACACAACCGCAGGCAACTGTTAGCTGCCATTAATGCAAAAATGGATGAGGTGGGTGAGAAAGAAGCTGAAGACATCATGGGGATGTTCCTCTAGGAGCTAACACAGCTTCTAACCAGGTTGAAGTTGGAGGATGGAGGGGCGGCACCAATTACCAAAAGCGACAGGAATAGTATAAGAAGAAGGGGAACCATGTAGAAGTCAGACAGTTAAGAGGAGAGACAGTTGGGAGTGCGAGTTCAGGAGGAGCTCCGCTCTGGAGAGAGAGGAGTCGGGCCTAGTAAGAGAGGCCCAGGAGGAGAGTGAGAGAGGACGGGAGCAGAGGGAAAGGCTCCAGAGACAGAAGGGATCCCAGGCGCAAGGTGAGTGGAGGAAGCCACCCGTGCGCCCAAATTCACACGGACGTGGAGGGATCAGGCCGCAGAAGGGGACCGGCCCCAGACTAGTGGAGAACAACCAGGCTCAGCTAGCAAACCGTTGTCTGCAGCATTTGCAAGGTGTTGCAGCCAAAACCCACAATTATATCGCTGAAAAAGTGGCCACATAGGATCCAGGGGATTGCAAGTCGCCCGACAAGGCCCAAGGCCCCTGGCTTGGGACACTGATTGTGAGGCGCAGGGCAGGAGGGTGAGAGCCAGCGCAGTGAGACAACCAGGAAAGGTACATAGAACGGGGTCCCGTCCATGTACTCCTGAGATACCTGAGAGTTTGCTGGATCAATACCTCGGAGGACACAGGACGATGTGGGCGTTATAATCCGGAAAGTGTAACCTGAGGAACTTAACAACTGTCAGTAAAGCCTGAAGATTGCACCCCACTGTGTCCTTGAATAATTGCTGCGCCATCACCTGCATTACACCTCACCAACAACATCTACCTCCACAATTCTTCATATACTGCCCTGGAGCTTAGCTCTGCCTGTGGAGAGCTGAAACAACTCTGCTGTGTCACCATCAGCTCCAGTGGATCTGCACCGCAGCTGCGGCCCCATATAGCCGCATACCACAGGTGGCGTCACGAACAATATCTCTAAAAACTTTATTCCCCTTTCCTTTTACTTTTCCCATTTAATTGACTTCCCTGGGTCTCGGACTAGGTCACTGCCACAGTGACATCCCCGAGCATCGACCGGCCCGGCTATCGAGTACCCCACTGCCCAGGGGGCGCATCAGAACCTCCGGAGTATGCTAGAAATGAAGAGTCAACTGACCTTGCAACAGCTGAAGATGATTTTAAAAGTGCACTATAAAGAAGAGAGTACTTCAGAATTGTTCCACCGACTCATTAACCGCTCACAGAAAAATAATGAATCACCCCAAAGTTTCTTGTTCAGAGCAATTGAACTGAAGGATAGATTGTTGTTTGCATCCAGAGATGTATAAGCAGAAGAGTTGCAGCTGAAACAGTACCTAGAAGATCCTAGCATTCTGGACGAAGTCCTAATTAGTGTTGAGCCACCCCCGTAGTGTTCGAGTTCGGTTCGGTTCGTCGAACACCCGTGTGTTCGCCGAACTGTTCGTCGAACTGTTCGTCGAACACCTTCGAACACCGTTAAAACCAATGGCAGGCAAACAAAAACACATAGAAACACATAGAAAACACCTTCAAAGGTGTCCAAAAGCTGACAAACTGCTCAGAAGACATAACTAACACATGGAAAAGTGACAAGTACATATAGTCATGCGAAAATAAAAGAGGTGGAGGAGTAAAAGGAGGGGGAGACACAGATATAGGCATGTCATGCCCTTCTAAAATCCAAAAAGTGAGAAGCCGACACGGCCAGTCCGCTCCTGCCCGTGCCACCTCCGTGTCGCCGGGTTTGTGCCAGAGCCGCGGTGAACCCTGACGGCCAGCCCCCCTCTCCCAATACTGGTCCCTGTCCGCTGGTGGGTCGAGCGAGCCCCCCTGTGGTGGAGGCAGCTCTAAGCTTTTTAATTTAAATTGTCTCTCTAATTTGAATGAATACACTTTAAATCCATTTACAAGGATCTATTGGAGGGCAAGTCTCATGCCAGCAGCCGCGGTAATTCCAGCTCCAGTAGCGTCCACTAAAGCTGCTGCAGTTAAAAAGCTTTTATAAGGATCGAGCTCGGCTGTCCACCGCAAGGCATCCTACTGCCAGTCCCAGCCCCTATGCCTTGGGGTGCCTCCTGATGCTCTTCACTAAGTATCCCATGGTCCCGAAGCATTTCCTTTGAAAAAATTAAGTGTCTAAACTACAGGTGGTGTAGCTTGCTTAACAGCCGGGATAATCCGCTCACTAGCAGACACTGCTACTAGGCACAAAGTATTTCCTGGGCTAGATGCAGTTAAAAATTTGTAATTAGATACTCTCGTTGGATGCTGAGAAAGCATTCCATAGAGTCTCCTGGCACGCCATATATGATTCTCTTAAAAAGCTTGGGGTAGGGGTCTAGGGGACCCTTTTATAGCCAAAATCACGGCCCTGTATCGCAATACGTCACCTAGGCTGAAGATAAATGGAACTGTAGCACCCTGAGGGCTCGGTTGCTACAGACGTATTGCACCTCACCCAGAGGTGTGATATCTCACTCTCAGGTAAGGATGGAGTGTGGATCAGGACCCGACACCTGCATGCATTACACCACATTGCCGTGGGGCAGGGCGACCAATATGCCCCTGAGATGGGCACGACAGTCCCTGTCCCTGGCTGGAGTGGGGGGAGGGAACACTGAGGAAGGGGAACCCTGTAGTGCAGGAGCAGGGAGGAAGCAGTTCCTGGGTGCATTGAGAAGGGAGTATAAAAGGTGGGCACCATCTTAGTTCAGTGCAGAGAAGTCTGAGCAGAAGTGGCAGGGAGCAGGGGCTCTGCATGAGCTCTGCTCCGGAGGCGGGCCTAGTAACAGAGGCCCAGGCCTGGAAGAGGGAGAAGGAAGGAAGAGGAGCGGAGAAGGCTCCAGGAACGAGGAATGAAGGGATCCCAGGGGTGCGGACGGGCGAGTCGCCACCGCACGCCCGAATCCACCTGCGTGGAGGGGTCAGGCCAAAGGGGGAGACCGGTCCCCGAACTAGTGGAGGCAGGAAACGACCCTCAGCTAGAAACCGGAGGCTCTGACATTTTATGTGGCGCAGCCCCTCGCTACACCCGCTAGGAAGGCACCACATAGGGTCAGGGAAACTGGCGCCAAGTTTACCAAGAGGAGGCCCGAGGCAGCCGGACAGAAGTGTTGGTAAGAAAGGCCAGACAAAGGACACACAAAGGGGGTCCTGTGAAGTGCTCCAAAGTTATCTGGGAGTTGTCTGAGCCCCTCACCTGGTGAGCACAGTACGACGTGGGCAGCCGTTACCTGCAGACGTTGTCTGGATAATAAGAACTGTGAGTAAAGGCCCTGGACTGCATCACTGACTCCGTGTCGTTACTGCTGCTGCCCTGCACCATCACCCCCATCCTCCGCATACACTGCCCTGAGGCTATACTCCTCCCGTGGGGAGTTATGCTACGCTCTGCTGCACCCACAACACCAGCCTCAGCGGTCTGCCCTGTAGCGGCGGTTCACTCTGACCGCAATCCACGGGTGGCGTAGTCAGACATTTAAACATCAAAACCACATAAATAGTTCCGCCACTGGTTTGACCGCCCTGAGCCACGGAACCGGGTCGCCGCCACGAAGACTACAACCACCAGCATGCACCAAAAAGGGTCCGGCTCCGGGTGTCCCAAGGCCCAGGGGGTGCGTCAGAACATTTTCATCACCTTTCACAATCACCAATGGGACAAGGCAGGGATGTCCTCTGTCCCCTCTCTTATACATCCTAGTGACGGAGCACCTGCTCTCATCAATTCGCCATAACCCCAATATTAGGTGGATTGAGGTGGGAGGCACCGAGTACAAGTGCTCTCTATTTGCTGATGATGTCCTAGTATATATATCACTCAATCACATATATCCATCCCTGCTGTTATGGCTGAAATAGATCACTTTGTTACATGGTAAAATTTTAAAATCAATGCAGCGAAGTCTGAGGCCCTCGATGTCTCCCTCCCCAAATCCATATAGGATTCCATCCAGTCCAACTTTCCCTTTGCCTGGCCCTCACAGGGTATCAAATACCTCTCCCATCTATGTTATCTTAATTTTGGGCCCTTTATTGAACAATTCCATACAGACCACGGTTGGCAAGTTACAACTGTAAGATTCACTACATGAACCACTGGTGTTTTGTGGAAAAGCACATGTACACTGCGTTCCAAATTATTATGCAAAAAGTGTTTAGGAGTGATAAGGGAAGAATTTGTTTGTTTGTCAGTTAAACTCATTGATGGTGATGTGTGTCAGGGCTCTTTATATCACGGTAAGCAATTGCAGACACCTGTGCTAATTAGTTTGGCAGGTGTGTCCAATGAAAGGCAAGACTACTTAAGAAGGCTCTCTCACATTATTAAGCAGCCTACATTTTCTGCCAAAATGGGAAAGAAAAAGGATGTGTCGGCTGCTGAGAAGCAACAAATTGTGGAGTGTTTAGGTCAAGGCATGACTACAATCAACATTGTGCGATGATCAGGATGAAGTGTCTTGGCAATCAAGAAGTATGTAGCTGATTCACAGTACACACGTGTGCGTGCTGATAAGGACAAATTGAGGACTCTTTCCTACAGGCAATTACGTCAGGTTAAAAGAGCAGCGGCAAGAAAGCCTTGTCATAGCAGCAGACAAGTTTTTGAAGCTGCTGGTGCCTCCAACGTCCCCCGAACAACAAGATGCAGGGTCCTTCAGAGGTTTGCAGCTGTGCATACGCCATCCTGTCGACCTCCTCTATCTACTTCACACAAGCAGAAACGGCTCCAGTGGGCCAAACATTACATGAAGACTGATTTCAAAACTGTTTTGTTCACGGATGAGTGCCGTGCAGCGCTCGATGGTCCAGATGGATGGAGTGGAGGATGGCTGGTTGATGGACACCCCACGCAAACACGGCTACAGCGCCAACAAGGAGGAGGTGGGGTAATGTTTTGGGCTGGAATCATGGGGAGAGAGATTGTCGGCCCCTTTAGGATCCCTGAAGGCGCTAAAGATGAACTCCATAATGTATGTGGATTTTCTCAAACAGCACTTCCTGCCATGGTTCAAGAAGAAGAACCGTGTATTTCACAGCAAGATCATTTTTCTGCATGATAATGCACCATCTCATGCTGCACATAAAACATCTGCATCTCTGGCTGATATGGGCATAAAAGGGGACAAACTTATGGTGTGACCCCCATGCTCCCCTGACCTCTACCCCATTCAGAACCTTTGGAGCATCATTAAAAGGAGTGTCTATGATGGCGGGAGGCAGTTCACATCTAAGCAACAGCTCTGGGAGGGTATTCTGTCCTCATGCAAAACAATTGAAGCAGAAACCATCCAAAACCTGACAAATTCAATGGACGAGAGAGTTCAGAAGCTCCTTTCGAACAAGGGGTCCTATGTGAAAATGTAACATCACCTAGAATAAAGTTTTGAGTTGAAAACTGTTTGATTTCAGTTTCTAACAACCTGCTAATGCTTATAATTTCAAAAATGACCATTTTTTTGGTCTTTATTAAAATGAAAAGGTTGATCGAAAAGTTTGGGGGATCTAAGAGTGTGGCAACCCAGTAGTCATGATTACTTCGAATTCTGACAATATGAGGGTCATGCTGCAGGTAGTGCAGCAAGAAGGCACTTATGTGTCTTGCGCATCTCGGAGCCCCAAAATTATTTTCCGGGCTAGATGCAGCTAAAAATTATTTTTAATTTTAAAACTGGTGGAGCTTATTATAGATGGCCTAATAGGATCAGTGCTGCACACTGCTACAAAGCCCAAATTATTTTCCAGTCAAGATACAGATAAACATGATTAGTAATTTGAAAGCTTAAAACGGTTGGTAGGGTGATTTTAACCAATCATCAAGCTTTTACTCTCCCCAGGATGACACAGGGGTAGAAAAGTCGTTTCGGATCCATGATTTGTTCATCTTTATGAACGTGAGTCTGTCTACATTATCAGTGGAGAGCCGCGTGCGCTTATCTGTCAGCACACCACCAGCAGCGCTGAACACACGTTCAGACAGAACGCTGGCTGCGGGGCATGACAAGATCTCCAAGGCGTAAGTGGCTAGCTCCGGCCATTTATCCAGATTGGAAGCCCAAAAAGAGCAAGGGTCCAGTGACACAGTCGTGGCTTCAATGTTTACTTGGAGATACTCCTGTACCATCGTCTCTAGGCGTTGACTATGTGTCAGACTTCTTGTCTCCTGTGGCCTTGCAAAGGATGGGCTAAAAAAGTGGTGAAATGATTCCGCAAAATTGATGTTACCAGCAGATACTGTGGTTCTGTTACGGTTTGAGTGCTGAACACTTGACGGTCCCACGGTTGGCAAGTTGGAACTGTGAGATTCACTACGTGCACCACTGGTATTTTGTGGAAAAGCACATGTAAGATTCTGCAACAGTCTCTGCTGATACTCCTGCATGCGTGCATCCCTTTCTATGGCAGGAATAATTTCTGCAAATTTACTTTTGTACCGGGGATCTAACAGTGTGGCAACCCAGTAGTCAGGATTATTTCTAATTCTCACAATTCGAGGGTCATGTTGCAGGTAGTGCAGCAAGAAGGCACTCATGTGTGTTGCGCATCCAGGAGCACCAAGTCCCTGTTGTGTTGGTGGCGAGGTAACAATCATGCTTCCTTCCTCTGTCCTCTCCCCCCAACCTCGCACAACAGAAATGTGATCAAGGTCTCCCTCATCTGATGAGTCTTCCATCAGTTCGTCCTCCACTTCTTCCTGGGCTCCTGCACCTTCCTCACTAGTTTGGCTGCTACCATGCGCCCTGGTAAAACCATCTCCCCCACCCTCACATGCCTGCCGCCTTGGTGCTGCCGACCGTCTGGACCTTGCAGATGTTAGCCCTTCCGCATACAACTCCTCCTCCTCTACTTCCTCCACCTCCTCTTGTGCCACCACCTGACTCCGAATTCTGTTTAACATGTGCTCCAGCATGTAAATCACCGGAATAGTCATGCTGATAATGGCATCGTCAGCACTAAACATCTTCGTCGCCATTTCAAAACTGTGCAGAAGGGTGCATAGGTCCCTGATCTGAGACCACTCCTCCAGCGTGATTTGCCCCACCTCTGAATCTCGTTGGCCCAGGCTATACGTCAGAACGTATTGCACCAGGGCTTGTCGGTGCTGCCACAGTCGCTGCAACATGTGCAGAGTTGAATTCCACCGGGTAGGCACATCGCATTTTAGCCGGTGAAGTGGCAGGCCCAACGACTTCTGTAGAGATGTAAGTCGCTGAGCTGCGGGATGCGAACGGCGGAAGTGAGCACACAGCGACCGTGCCCTCTGCAGAAGGCCATCTAGTCTGGGATAGTGGGCTAAAAATTGCTGGACAACCAGGTTCAACACGTGAGCCATACAAGGCACGTGTGTGACATTGCCCCGGCGAAGGGCCGCACCCAGGTTTGCAGCATTGTCGCACACAGCCTTCCCTGGTTTCAGGTCCAGTGGAGACAACCATTCATGAAATTGGTTCTCCAGAGCTGACCACAACTCCTCAGCTGTGTGACTCACATTTCCCAGACATTTCAAAGTAAAAACCGCCTGATGACGTTGAGCCCTACTGCCAGCATAGTAAGGAGGTGTGCAGGATCCCTTCTGCGCAGTTAGAAAGCTTGTGGCATGACCAGACAGGCTTTGGGTGCAGGTGGAAGACCGAGAGAAGGTTGAGGAGGCAGAAGCAGTGGAGGAACTTTGACATAAAGAGGATTGACGCACAACTCGTGGGGACGGCAAGACTTGGACAGCAGCCCCTTGTCCTGCTGTCACCATAGTTACCCAGTGCCCAGTCAGCGACATGTAACGCCCCTGTCCATGCCTACTCGTCCAAGTGTCTGTGGTGAAATGCACCCTGTCACACACAGAGTTTCTCAAAGAATCGGTGATGTTGTGTGCGACATGCTGGTGGAGCGCAGGCACACCTTTCTTTGAGAAGTAGTGCCGACTGGGCATCTGGTACTGGGGCACTGCGACGGACATAAGGTCTCGAAAATCCTCTGTGTCCACCAGGCTTAAAGGCAGCATTTCTGTAGCCAAGAGCTTGCAGATGGTGAAATTCAACCTCTTAGCTTTCTCATGGCTAGGAGGAAATAGTCTTTTACTTGTCCACATCTGAGGGACCGAGGGCTGGCTATTGTGCTTAGACGGGGTTGATAAGGGTGTCCCCGGCAAACTGCCGGTCTGTGAGGAAGATGCAGGCGGACATGTTAGGTTGCCTTGATCCAAAGGTGGTGCTATCGATGTCGGACAGCGCTCAACACCAGCTGGTGTTACCACCTCCAAAGAAAATGATGACCTGCCAATCACGCTGGCTGTTGCGGGTAAAGAGGTGGCAGGTCTGCGCCCCAAAACAGGTGTGACTGCTGTCCCCCCAGTCACAGAGGATGAAGAGGCCGCGGATGCACAAGATATGGCAGACGGTGGTTGGCCCGGCCGGCTAGGCCGCATTGTAGCACACTGAGCTTCCCACTGCAACTTATGCTTCATGTCCATGTGCCGGTTCATGCATGAAGTACTCAAACTATGTATTTTTTGGCCTCTACTTAGCTTTTGCTGACAAATGTTACAGATAACACGAGTTGGGTCATCTTTATCGATCTGAAAAAATGCCCAGGCTATGCAAGGCTTAGCACCCATGCGACCTGAAGAGCCACCACGACTTGTGGTGAGAGGCAGAGTTGTGTTTGAGGATGCAGTTGTTGACGTGCTTCCAGTACTACGTCTCTGTCCAGGAAGGCGCAACCTGACCTCGTCGTCACTAGCATCTTCCTCCACCTCCTCTGCTGACCTCATCTCTTGGCTGACTGTGGGTTGACAGTAAGTGGGATCTCCAACCTCATCATCATCACCCTGTGTGTTATCACACCCGTCGTCCTCAGAGCCAACCTGTTCCTGCCCTGACAAAAAACTAAAGTTGTCGCTCCAATCAGGTATTTGAGTCTTATCATCGTCTTCCTCATTGTCTCCACCAACAGGAGTTACAGTTTGGGAATGAGGGTCTACATTATGGTCAGAACCTTCTGCGTCTGGTCCTGGATCCGACTCATAAAGATTCTGGGCATCAGTGCAGATCATTTCCTCGTCTGGATTCACAGAAGCGCTGGAGTCGACCTCTGATTCCCAGGCTATAGTATGAGTAAACAGCTCTGCAGACTCAACCATCTGTTCTACCTCATACTCAGACGGGCAGCTGGAGATTTGGGAGCTGTGAGGAAGCAAGTGCGATTTGGGTGACACCTTTGAGGACTGGAGTATTTGTGATGTTGAAGTTGATGTGGAGGAGAGCCCACTTAAAGGAGCACTTGATATCCGTTGAAGCACCTGCTGTTTTTGTGCCTCATCTGGAATTTGTAGCGATTGGCGTGGCCGTAAGAAAGGGATCTTATCACATTGTCCGCTAAAAGAAGTAGACATTTTAGTTTGGCTGGAAGATGGTCTTTCTTCTGCAGATGTTACTGTTGCTTTAACACCTACCCCACGGACACAACCTTTTTTCCCCTTCCCAACACGCCTATTCCCCTTTCCACCAGCAGCAGGCCTTTTTCCACTCATTTTGGTGGTTACCTAATTCACAACTCTGGAGTTGTTTGCACAAAAAAACAATGGATGGTAACCGAGCAGAGCTGAGTGGCCAAACTGTGGTATTAGGCCAAAACTATTGGCTGGGTTAGATGCAGAAAAAAATTATATTCAATTTGCAACCTGATGGAGGTCAGTATAGATGGACTAATACAACAAGTCCCACACACCGCTAGAAGCCCAATATTTTTTCAGAGGTAGATGCAGAAAAAAATATATTCAGTTTGCAACCTGATGGAGGTCAGTATAGATGGACTAATACAACAAGTCCCACACACAGCTAGAAGCCCAATATTTTTTCAGAGGTAGATGCAGAAAAAAATATATTCAGTTTGCAACCTGATGGAGGTCAGTATAGATGGACTAATACAACAAGTCCCACACACAGCTAGAAGCCCAAATATTTTTTCAGAGGTACTGTAGATGCAGATAAAAATTATTTTGAATTTGCAACCTGATGGAGGTCAGTATAGATGGACTAATAGAGAAAGTCCGACACACTGCTAGAAGGCCAAATATTTTTTCAGAGCTAGATGCAGAAAAAAATTATATTCAGTTTGCAACCTGATGGAGGTCAGTATAGATGGACTAATACAACAAGTCCCACACACAGCTAGAAGCCCAATATTTTTTCAGAGGTAGATGCAGAAAAAAATATATTCAGTTTGCAACCTGATGGAGGTCAGTATAGATGGACTAATAGAGAAAGTCCGACACACTGCTAGAAGGCCAAATATTTTTTCAGAGCTAGATGCAGAAAAAAATTATATTCAGTTTGCAACCTGATGGAGGTCTGTATAGATGGATTAATAGAACAAGACCCACACACAGCTAGAAGCCCAATATTTTTTCAGAGGTAGATGCAGAAAAAAATATATTCAGTTTGCAACCTGATGGAGGTCAGTATAGATGGACTAATACAACAAGTCCCACACACAGCTAGAAGCCCAAATATTTTTTCAGAGGTACTATAGATGCAGATAAAAATTATTTTGAATTTGCAACCTGATGGAGGTCAGTATAGATGGACTAATAGAGAAAGTCCGACACACTACTAGAAGGCCAAATATTTTTTCAGAGGTACTGTAGATGCAGATAAAAATTATTTTTAATTTGCAACCTGATGGAGGTCAGTATAGATGGACTAATAGAGAAAGTCCGACACACTACTAGAAGGCCAAATATTTTTTCAGAGCTAGATGCAGAAAAAAATTATATTCAGTTTGCAACCTGATGGAGGTCAGTATAGATGGACTAATACAACAAGTCCCACACACAGCTAGAAGCCCAATATTTTTTCAGAGGTAGATGCAGAAAAAAATATATTCAGTTTGCAACCTGATGGAGGTCAGTATAGATGGACTAATACAACAAGTCCCACACACAGCTAGAAGCCCAAATATTTTTTCAGAGGTACTGTAGATGCAGATAAAAATTATTTTGAATTTGCAACCTGATGGAGGTCAGTATAGATGGACTAATAGAGAAAGTCGGACACACTGCTAGAAGGCCAAATATTTTTTCAGAGCTAGATGCAGAAAAAAATTATATTCAGTTTGCAACCTGATGGAGGTCTGTATAGATGGATTAATAGAACAAGACCCACACACAGCTAGAAGCCCAATATTTTTTCAGAGGTAGATGCAGAAAAAAATATATTCAGTTTGCAACCTGATGGAGGTCAGTATAGATGGACTAATAGAATGATGCTATGCCCAAAAGATTTTACTTCACTAGGTGCAGTAAAAAAATTGGTATTCTATACACAGGTGGTATATCTTGCAACACAGATAGGCTACTCCACTGACTAACACACTCTGCAATAGGCCAAAAAGGATTAGCTTTGCTAGATTCAGCCAAATGCTGTGAAAAAAACTTGCACAGCACTGGCACAGACCTGCCTGGCAAAAACTGATAGGAACTGATGTAACCTAGTCCTGAAAAGGACTCCAATTACAATTAGTCTTTACTCCCACAACCTATCTATTTAAGAGCACAGACCTGCCTGATAAAAGTCGTAGGAAATGCTGTAACCTAGTCCTTAAAAGGACTGCAATCACAACTATTCCCTACTCCCAAGCTATCTGTAGATTTGTGCGAAAATTGGCTTGAAATTAACAAGGTATAGCGCACACAGCAACAGCGGTGCCGTCTAACACGCAGCTGCAGCAGTGAGAAAATGGTGGCGACGGGGAAAGTGGCTTGGTCTTATAGGGCAAGGACATGTGACATACACTGCCAATAACACAAGCCCTTGCTTGTGTGAAAAAAAGCACTTCGCTCCGTGTGTGCGCTGCTGATAGGCTGACAGATTGCACCTCCCCACTGTAAATGCGGGAAAGAGAAAAAAAAATGGAGATCTTCATTGTTCCTGCAGAGATCCATCCCCTGCCCCTCCCCCACCCCGCTGTACACTCAAACTGCGTATTAACATTAATTTTCATCATTACTGAGAAAAAATCCAGTTATGATTTTGGTGCACGAACAGTTATCGAACATAACCTCGAACAGCCGAATTTTTCTCAAATTGTTCGTGTTCGCCGAACGGCTCGAACACCGCCCAAAACAGCTCGAATTTGAGATTGGCGAACAGTTCGAGTAGAACAACGCTCATCTCTAGTCCTAATTGAAAAAATTAATGAGGCAGCTAGTTTCGAGTCAGAGAGTGAACAGAAGTTAAAGAAAGGCTCTGCTCCTAAAATCACCAAAATGAGTCAGATGAAGTTGGAGACCCCCGGTGGCCAGTCCAAAGATCATCATAGAGTCCCTCCAGTGCCACCTCCGAGATGGAACCTTAAATCACCAACAAAAGAGAGGACCACCAGCGCTGACTGGGAGGAAGTAATAGGAGAACTGCGAGCCGAGTTGATTGAGGTGAAAAAGTTGATTCGTTCCAGGCCAGAACTTGTATCCCTCAGACCCAGGAGTGGGTTCCAAAACAGGAAGATACCCGGCTTGTGAAGCGTGCCGTTCATCAAATCAGAGTATGGTGTATGTCCAATGTCTAAGATGTAGTGAGGAAAGACATTATGCCAAGGAATGCCAATGGGCACGGTCGTTGGGGATAAAAGACAGGAGGTTGCCAGTGAGGGTCGACTTGTTAACCGTGACACAAAGGAGGCCCCAAAAGCAAATCCAAATCTCACCAAACCCCAGAACGGTGCATGAGGTAAAACGGCTGCGTCAGTACTATCCCCAAGTGTGTTCCCGTCTACAACAAATTCAAGGGAAACGGGCATCAGTTATTTAATGCACAGTGCAGAGATCAAACGATGTACTCCTGGGAGGAGGATTCCTCGGTCAGTAAAGATAGCCTAATCAGCCTAATCGGTGAAAGGTGCTTTATACAGTGTCAATATGCAGCAACGGGGATAATAGAAAAAACTACACAAAAGTAGATATAGATGCCAGCAGGTGTAGTGCTATAGGAACTTAAAACTTAACATTTATTACCATTAGATAAAATATGTGCAAAATGCAAGGACCTAAAAACACACAGTTAGACTGTCTGTGATATACAATAGCCAAAAGAACTTCCATATATTGTTACTTCCAGAGATATAAATATATGTCATATAAGCATACTGTATCTCTAACACAGACCAAGGAAGAAATGGCAATAGGAAAATAATGGAGCCCACAGTACACTATCAACTTATTGTGCCCCAATATATGGGAACATGAAAACACTCGCCCTGAGATATGGAAACATGAAAACACTCACCCTACCAATGATGACCATTTGACTTAGTTATATATGGAAATGGAACATCCTCACCAATTTTGATGACTGTCCATGCTCTCAGATTTCAGAGGGGGCTCCATGTGGTGGAGGTGAACCGAAATATCATGAGGTCACCAACCAAATACCGCTCCCCAGATGCTGCTCCCGACGCGTTTCTTAGCCTTAGCTATTCATCAGGAGAAAAGGGAAGAGGACATGCGGTATGCATGCTGCCCAAAGTCGCGCAGCTCATTCACCAGACAGCGCTACTTCACACTCTAGTAGATCCTCTTTTGAATCCTGATCGCGCTCTGTTCGTGATCGTGTCATTTCCGGTTCCGGTCACCTGACATCCGGTATGTGGAACGCAGATGTCGGCCGTGACACGCAAGCGTCACTTCCGGTGTGCGCGTCATAGACAAGAGAAAATCGCACATAACGGAGCGACGACTATGGGGCACGCAGGGTCGCCAGTTGACATCCTGCTTTGGATGGCACCATAGAGAAGTCTCATCCATGAATACCCCAAGCCAGGGTGAGTGTCCAGAACATGTGATAGCTGGCACTCATCCTGGCAACATACCATATGTACCGCGGTATATATAACACGCGTCCATTCTACCCCAGTGGTTATAAAGCTGGAGATGCTTCATAGGTCCAGAATCGCACAGTGAAGCTACGGCCCAGCCCCAAAAAGCGCACTTTAGACCCAAAATAGAAAATTGTGCTAATACAAATATAAAGGAAAATGGATAAGTGACAAAAACAAGAACAGAAATATAAAAAGGGGGGAGAGGGGTGTTGAAGGGATGCGAAGGAGCATGAGGGGAGAATGGAGAGGGACCGCACCTCACCAAAACAAAAAAAGGGGGGGGGGAGAGAGATGCATGTGGGGGGCCAGGGGACCTATAAATAGCCCTATTCAGCACCTAGAGTAATATCCCTACCTGGCAGTGGAGGTTGGCACCCTATGAACCTGCGCAAATGGCGCCCCCACTCCTCGACGGCTGTCCCTACACTCCTCTCCCTAATTCACCCTACATTTATAGGAACGACCTGTAGGACAGCTGCTCATTAAGGCCGTAGGGAGCCATTGTCCGCATTCTAAAGATCCACTTCGTCTCTCTTTGCAGGATCAGTTTGTCCCAGTCGCCCCCTCTTGGTGGGGCCGTAACTTTGTCAATTCCCATGTAACGTATTATGTCCCTACTGTTTGGGTGTGCGTTATTCACGTGTTTTGCCAGGGGGGTATCTCTTTTCAGGGCAATATCTCTTTGGTGCTCTCCTACTCTTCTTCTCAATTCTCTCCTTGTCTAGCCCACATATTCCATTCCGCAGACACATTTAGCCATATAGATAATTCCTTTAGATCTGCAGTTAATAAAATGTTTGACAACAAATGTTTTTCCGGTGACGTTACTTATAAAGTCTTTCCCTTGCGTGATGACTTTACATGATACGCATCCACTGCATCTAAAACAGCCAGTTATGGAACTTTTCAACCTTTTGTTCCCCATATGGCCCATATAGTGGCTGTGGACCAATCTGTCCCTAAGGGATCTGCCCTTTTTATATGTAATCATAGGTCTTGAGTCGACCATATTACCAATATCCTCGTCCATTAGTAAAATCGGCCAATGTTTTTGTAGTATCCTACGGACTGTATGTGACTGATTAGTGAAAGTAGTGATGAGTCTGCAGAAAGTGTTGTCCTTATCCGAAATTGGGGATGGGTGTAAAAAGGAGGAGCGGTCCCTGGCCAAAACCCCCCCATAAGCCTCAGCTATCACCTTCTTGGGATAGCCCCTCTCATGAAATCTTTGACAAAGATCGGTGGCCTGGGCTCTAAAAATGGCATCATCCGAACAGTTCCTCCGGATCCTCATGAATTGCCCCTTCGGTATGCCCCTCTTAAGGGGGGCTGGATGGTTGCTTTCCCACCTAAGGAGAGAATTCGAGGCAGTTGTTTTCCTGTATGTACTAGTCTCTATCTCCCCATCCTTTCCTATCCGTATCAAAATGTCAAGGAAGGGCAACTCATGGGGGCCGAACTCAAAAGTGAAATGTAAGTTAAGGTTATTATGATTAAGCCTTTCTACGAAGTTTACAAAGGATGTTTTGTCCCCTTTCCACAGAACTAGGACGTCGTCGATATATCGAACCCATAGCAAAATGTTTTCACCACCTTCAATGGGGATGTCTCCAAACACCACGGTTTCCTCCCACCAGCCCAGGTATAAATTGGCATACGATGGGGCACAAGGGCTCCCCATCGCGGTACCCCTGAGCTGGTGGAAGTACTTCCCACCGAAGAGAAATACATTTTTTGTCAAGCAAAACTGAAGGGCCTTCATCACAAAGTGATTATGTCGCTCAAATTGTTTGCCTCTCCCCATGAGAAAAAAACGTATCGCCTCCAGACCCCTATCATGGGGAATTGAGGAATATAGTGACTCGACATCAATGCTAGCTAGAGTCACATCTTTGTCAACTGTCATACCTTCTAGTTTGCGAAGCAGGTCATTGGTGTCACCGACAAATGAGTTCAAGCTTAAAACGAAGGGTTTAAGTACCTTCTCCAAATATATTCCCAAATTTTGGGTTAGGTTGTTGATTCCTGATATTATGGGTCGTCCTTTCAGTGGATTCAGGCCCTTATGTACCTTTGGGAGACTATAGAAGGTGGACATAACTGGATAGGTTGGACAGATAAAGTCTCTCTCCTGTTTATTTAGGGTACCATCCCTCATAGCCTCATTTGCCAGTTCCTCCAAATCTTGAGAGAATCTCTTCGTGGGATCCGCCTTTAATGTGCTATAACACTCCTTAACATTTAGTATAACACTGCACATCAAATAGTACTGACTGGTATCCATGATCACCACGTTACCCCCTTTATCTGAAGGTTTTATGGTGATATGTTCATCATTTTCTAGTGACCTCAATGCCTGCATCTCACAACGAGTGAAATTGTGTCTGAAGCGTCTGGAATCATTTTCCAGGTCCCTTAAGTCTTTAGTCACCATGTTCAAAAATACATCAATAGGGCTCAAATCTTTCTGTGGGGGTGGCATTTTAGTACTCTTCAGTTTCAAATTGGTGAATGGACCATTACCCTCAAGGTTAGGATCCACATCACCGAGGTGAAAAAGGGTTCTAATATCAGGTAGGAGTTCTTCACGGACCCCCAGATCCGCGCATGCCTGTTTATCAATCTTAATATAGTGCTTGCGCCACTTCAACTTGCGCACAAACAAATTTACGTCCTTTATGATCTCAAAAGAATTGTAGTCTGTTGTCGGTACAAAAGTCAGACCCTTATTCAAGACCTCCAGTTCTACGGAAGTGAGGCTCCTCGATGATAGGTTTATAATTTGGGGATTCATAATGTCGGTGTGGGGGTGCTTAGATTGAGGCGATTGCGTAATGGATAGCCCTCCTCTAAAAAAGACCCAGAGGGGGATCTCCTATTACTAATGTTTCTGCCACGAATCCTACCGCCACCTCTTCCCCTCTGTCTACCACGATGTGATTTGGATCTGACCTCTGACTCTGAAAAATCAGTGTCAGTGGACGAAATATCTGTGTCCGGGTATCTTGGGCTCCTACTAGAGAGGAAATTATAAGCCTTATTTTCCTTGAACTCTTGTAAATCTTTAATGAAGAATTTATGCTTCCGTTCCTTCAGATGATATTGAAATCTTTCTATTGTATTCTGAAGTAACGTTTCCTTAGCATTAAATTCAGGTTCCAAGGAAAATTTTTTTGTTAATTCCACTTGTATTCTCAATGATTCATTCAGAGCGGCTAATGTAATCCTCTCCTCATCTAGGAGCAATTTCATAAACCGTAGGGAACTCGCGGTCGCCTCCTTTTCCCAGAGGCCCAGTAGGGTCTGACTCCTGTACCGAAAAGAAGGAAACAGAGTGATCCGGAGGTTCCTCGGGACGATGCCTGCCCTTAAATAATTCTCGAGTGTTTGTACCTCCCACCAAGATGTGATCTGCTGTTTGTAGATTTTTGTCAATTCTCTAAAAGCGGCCGAAAAAGTGGGGGTGTATTTTTTTTGGGCAAAAGTGCGCTCAGAAAAGACCTCTTTGGCCTCAGAAGCCCACTGGCTAGTATCTATTCCCACTGACAGAAAACTAGCCATACCACTTATAATTCAAATATCAATATGCAGCAACGGGGATAATAGAAAAAACTACACAAAAGTAGATATAGATGCCAGCAGGTGTAGTGCTATAGGAACTTAAAACTTAACATTTATTACCATTAGATAAAATATGTGCAAAATGCAAGGACCTAAAAACACACAGTTAGACTGTCTGTGATATACAATAGCCAAAAGAACTTCCATATATTGTTACTTCCAGAGATATAAATATATGTCATATAAGCATACTGTATCTCTAACACAGACCAAGGAAGAAATGGCAATAGGAAAATAATGGAGCCCACAGTACACTATCAACTTATTGTGCCCCAATATATGGGAACATGAAAACACTCGCCCTGAGATATGGAAACATGAAAACACTCACCCTACCAATGATGACCATTTGACTTAGTTATATATGGAAATGGAACATCCTCACCAATTTTGATGACTGTCCATGCTCTCAGATTTCAGAGGGGGCTCCATGTGGTGGAGGTGAACCGAAATATCATGAGGTCACCAACCAAATACCGCTCCCCAGATGCTGCTCCCGACGCGTTTCTTAGCCTTAGCTATTCATCAGGAGAAAAGGGAAGAGGACATGCGGTATGCATGCTGCCCAAAGTCGCGCAGCTCATTCACCAGACAGCGCTACTTCACACTCTAGTAGATCCTCTTTTGAATCCTGATCGCGCTCTGTTCGTGATCGTGTCATTTCCGGTTCCGGTCACCTGACATCCGGTATGTGGAACGCAGATGCCGGCCGTGACACGCAAGCGTCACTTCCGGTGTGCGCGTCATAGACAAGAGAAAATCGCACATAACGGAGCGACGACTATGGGGCACGCAGGGTCGCCAGTTGACATCCTGCTTTGGATGGCACCATAGAGAAGTCTCATCCATGAATACCCCAAGCCAGGGTGAGTGTCCAGAACATGTGATAGCTGGCACTCATCCTGGCAACATACCATATGTACCGCGGTATATATAACACGCGTCCATTCTACCCCAGTGGTTATAAAGCTGGAGATGCTTCATAGGTCCAGAATCGCACAGTGAAGCTACGGCCCAGCCCCAAAAAGCGCACTTTAGACCCAAAATAGAAAATTGTGCTAATACAAATATAAAGGAAAATGGATAAGTGACAAAAACAAGAACAGAAATATAAAAAGGGGGGAGAGGGGTGTTGAAGGGATGCGAAGGAGCATGAGGGGAGAATGGAGAGGGACCGCACCTCACCAAAACAAAAAAAGGGGGGGGGGGAGAGAGATGCATGTGGGGGGCCAGGGGACCTATAAATAGCCCTATTCAGCACCTAGAGTAATATCCCTACCTGGCAGTGGAGGTTGGCACCCTATGAACCTGCGCAAATGGCGCCCCCACTCCTCGACGGCTGTCCCTACACTCCTCTCCCTAATTCACCCTACATTTATAGGAACGACCTGTAGGACAGCTGCTCATTAAGGCCGTAGGGAGCCATTGTCCGCATTCTAAAGATCCACTTCGTCTCTCTTTGCAGGATCAGTTTGTCCCAGTCGCCCCCTCTTGGTGGGGCCGTAACTTTGCATTTTGCACATATTTTATCTAATGGTAATAAATGTTAAGTTTTAAGTTCCTATAGCACTACACCTGCTGGCATCTATATGTGCTTTATACAGTGCCAGCTAGATGGACTCCTGGTAAAAGCACTGTGGGACACAGGAGCCCAAGCGAGCCTTTTAAATGAGGAATGGAGGAATGGAGAAGGTGCTACCTGCCACATACCTGCATTCAGTCGTTTAAAGAACTAATAGGACCAGTGGAACTCCATGGCAAAGTCGCCAACCAGACTGAAATCCCTTTCATAGGCTCGGTGGAAGTGACTTTCCAACTGAGGGCAACGAAGAACAGCAATACCATCGAGCTTTTGGTACCTTTTCTCGTGACCAGTGATCAGAACGTGGCAGAGGATCCTATGCTGGGTTATAATGTAATCAGTGAGGTCATCACGAAACACAAGTCAGGGACGCTGGAGGTGGATGCAATTGCCACATCGCTTGCCATGCCCAACGCCGTGGCAGAAAATGTGATTCATAGAGTAAAGAAAGCACAAAATACAAAGGACCTAAAAGAAGTCAAGGTAGGCTGGCACCAAACCAAAAGTCCAGAAAAGTCTGTTTGTGCCAAAAGACTCCTCAGAATTTCCAGAAGGCCTAGTTCAAGGTGAGACTGTGCTTATGATCCCTACTGGTGGATTTACTCGAGTGACAGTACCGGTGATGAATACTACGAAACACGAAATTAGACTGGATCCAAAGACTGTGTTAGGTCACATTGAAACCGTTAAAATGGAATATCCAGCCAGTGTGAGACCCGCCCAGAGGTCTACCGTGAATTCAGTCTCCCCACCAAGGAACAGGAGTTGCCCAGGGGAGGAAATTGCACGACCCACCTTGGGGTCCTGGGATCCCCCAGTACCACTGGAACACTTGTGTGTTGAAGATATAGCGATAGCAAAACAGATGCTGAGAGAAGAGTGTCATGCATTCTCTAAAGATGACTCTTATATAGGCTGCATCCCGTCATTGCAATTGAAAATCATTTTGAAAGACACGACCCCATTAACCAGAAGTTACATGTCTGTGCGAAAACCATTACATCGTGAAGTGAAAGAATGTTTACAAGATCTCATCAACAGAGGTTGGGTCCAAAAGTCGAAGTCGTCTTATTCCTCTCCCATTGTTTGTATTAGGAAGAAGGACAGTACGTTGTGACTCTGCTGTGATTACCGGGAACTAAACCGAAAGTCAGTACCTGATCGACACCCGATACCAAAGATTCAAGATATGCTGGATAGCATATCAGGAAGTACCTGGTTCTCTGTCCTTGATCAGGGTAAAGCATACCATCAAGGGTTTGTCGAAGAGTCCCTTGACAGCATTCATCACACCATGGGGGTTATACGAGTGGATCCGCATAACATTTGGGCTCAATTCAGCTCCAGCAGAATTCAAGAGGAGCATGGAGACATGTTTAGAAGGATTGAGGGCAGATATCTGCCAGCCGTACATGGATGACAATGTGGTACACAGCAGACTCCATCAGTGTGCATGTATAATACTACACAGCCACCCCCTCCATGAATTGGTAGGTTAGTGAGTGGTTGTCTGCATCAGTATTTTGCACCTGTGCTGCCCCTGCCTTTATCATGCAGGCTTGCTGCATCCTGCAGTGCATTGGTAATCTGACCTGGTGTTGGTAAGGCATTATCTTTTACTGTGATGTTTTTTGAAATTATGTCTAATGTTCACCATTTTTAATGTTTAGTGTTAAGACTCGAAAGTATGAGGACCCTTGACGTTTCGGTTGCAAGCTTGCATATTTTGGCCAAAATATCGACCAATACCTCATGTGGTGTGTTTATCTTATACACTATTTTTCATCTTTTTTACACATTTTTTTGCAGGATGCAGCCAGGCCTCTTTAGTGTTGGCTGGGTGAATTGGGGCGTCTGTCCTGTGGGGGTGCACATATATAGTGTTGGGCAACCCACCTGATCTAATATTATGGGCGTCATCAATAGGCTGTAAGCCAGACACTGTGCATCACACATATCTGTGTGACTGGTGCCCTATGCAGACTCCATCGGTTTGCATGTATAATACTACACAGCCATCCCCTCCATGAATTGGTAGGTTAGTGAGGGGCTGTCTGCATCAGTATTTTGCACCTGTGCTGCCCCTGCCTTTATCATGGAGGCTTGCTGCATCCTGCAGTGCATTGGTAATCTGACCTGGTGTTGGTAGGGCATTATCTTTTACTGTGATGTTTTTTGAAACCCGAAGGAAACCCACGAAAACATGGGGAGAACATACATACTCCTTGCAGATGTTGTCCTTGTCCTATCATGCTTTATGTGCAGACGAGGAGGAGCTGATCAGTTTGATATATAACTTTGTGAGAGAAGATCTTACCTGATTTGAATTTAATTACTTTATATCCTTAGGACTAGAGTGGGTGGTAGTGCCGCCCACTGGACTCTTACCTTTGGTGACAATTATTTTTTTCTTAATGAATTAGATGTAT
This sequence comes from Phyllobates terribilis, assembly GCF_046119375.1. Taxonomy (NCBI): domain Eukaryota; kingdom Metazoa; phylum Chordata; class Amphibia; order Anura; family Dendrobatidae; genus Phyllobates; species Phyllobates terribilis. The sequence goes on from NW_027362768.1 coordinate 337,225,313, forward strand.
TTTTGGCTAAAAATCATTTTCATTAAAAATATTGCACTTCTACACCCTCTGTGTTGCATCGTCTATTGCTGGTTGCTGAGTGGGTTAACTGTGAATTCATCAGTGAGTTCATTTTAAAGGTGCAATGGGGGAGTTTCTAACTCATTTATGTGTCCTTTTTTCTCTTCTCAGCTGATTTATGAGCACAGATTACATAAATTTGAAGGTGCAGAGGACACAAAGAGCTTGTATAAGCACAATTTTTCTTGAAGCTGAATTGCAAAAACAATTTTTTAGCCTAAAATACATGAAAAAGAAAAAACATGTTCCCAAAGAGCAAAGTGTAAAGAGGACCTGTCACAAGGTCAAAAATGCCCAGTTTTTGCTCTTATTTTATTCCCGTTGATCCACTGAGTATTTCATTTTTTTCATTTTTTTTTTTTTTTAATCCGCCATATAGTTTCAGAAATATGGGCCTTTTTTATTTAAGACTAATTTTTATGGTATTAACCAAGGGGGCAGTGCTCACAGGGTAAAAATGCAGCGTATCCTAAAGACACGCCCCTGAGGATCATGTGAGCCACGCCCCCTTGTAAACAGCATTCTAGTCATGATAGATTGAGTCGCTCATTTTTAGACAGTGAGACTGTGACTGGCATTGATGTGGGTGAAGGCCGGCAGGTACTTTTTATGGATGTGTAGCACCCTGAGGATTCGGCTGCTACAGGGGTATTGCACCTCAACCCAGAGGTGTGATATTCCACTCCCGGGCAAGGATGGAGTGTGGAACTGAGCTCGGTAGGCTGCATGCACTACATACATCCCATTTCCGAGGAACAGGCCGACGGTACTCCCACTTAGAAATGTGCAGGTACGACCGAGTCTGTTCCTGGCTGGAGTGGGAGGGGGGTGGTACATCCCATGTAGTGTAGGGGCAGATAGGGGGAGCAGCCTGGGTAAAGTTAGGAGCTCATTGGGTGCTGGTCACCTGAGCTCACACATAGAGGGTGTATATAAGGTGGGCACCAACTAGAATCAGGGTCAGACGCAGAGAGTCAGTTGCAGAAGAAAGATCAAGACCCAGAGTGAGAGAGGAGAAAAGAGAAAGACCCAGAGCACAGAAGAGAAGGGACCCAAGAACCCAAATCAGAGCACCGGGTGAGGAGTCAGCATCAGGGTACCGGAACCCAAGCTGGTGGGGGCAGAAAACAATCCCCAGCCAGAGACCGGAGACCGTGGGCAGTGTCTGTCACGGTCACCCACCACATTCACCCCGAAGGCACACCACATGAAGGGTCAGGGAACCCAGGGCCAAGGGTGTCCCAACAGAAGGCCCGAGGGAGCTGGACCTAGGTGGATCACTGGTGGGGACGGCTGAAGAAAGGACAGAGGGAGAGCTCAGGGCCACGCTCCGGACTTGTTTGGGGGTTGGCTGGATCCAGGACCTGGTGGACGCAGCACGGCTCGGGTGGTCACTAGCAGCTGGAGTGACCAGTACAACATCTGCAGTAAGTAAACACCCTTAACTGCACAACCCGACTCTGTCTTCACTGCCGTCTGCACTACACCACCACAACCCCCATCCTCTGCGCCTGTCCCCTCTGAGGCTATACCCCTCCCGTTGGGGGTTATCCCACCAAGCTGCGCACCCACCATCAGCCTCAGCGGACCCTGCTGCAGCGGCGGCCACAGTGACCGCATCACAACGGGTGGCGTAGTCGACACAAAAGAACTTTAGTAACATCTGTAGAACTGCCACATCACACTGAGCTTGACGCCCTGGGCACGGGACCGGGTCACAGCCGCTCGGAGACTACAACCCCCCATCTGATCCGGTGCCGGGTATTCCCCTCAAAAAGGAATATGTCTCAGGGGGCGCGTCAACTTTGGCGTAGTCGGCAGGATTACGTGCCCACAACAACCGGGTACTGCGTGCCTGAAGAAAAGTGCAAGTTTACCTCAGAAAGAAGTCTCCCGCCGGTTCCGGAGGGTCCACGCCATCGGACTCCATCACCAGTCGTTTCCCGCCGATTGTCCGCCATTTCCAACTTGTTCCCGCCATCTGCAGAGTTTCCCGCCACTGGGCGACGCTTCCCGCCAAAACCGCAGATTTCCCGCCTTGGAAGAGCAGCGGACGCCATTATGGGCGTGCCAAAGGAGGGCAAGAGGCCACCTCCCATCGTGGGCCAGGACAGAAAATGGCGCCAAAAGTGGAAACCGCCCCCACCAACAGAGACTGTGATGCTGGAGGTGTCTGTCAGCGTGAAAGAACTCCCCCTGGAGCTGACAGTCACCGAGTTGCCCCGGGACCGCCCTCGAAGTGGGAGGAGACGAAAGAGAAGAGAAAAGATGGGTGTCGCTTGGAGCAGTCTGGAGCGAGCGCACCCGGAGGCAAGAGGTCTAACGAGGAGTAGCGGAGGAGCTCACCCGGAGATGGAGAGAAAGCAGAACAGCACCGGCCCGCTGGCCAGGAGTCTGCTAGAGACCGTGGAAGCAGAGCAGAGCAGCACCGACCCGATGGTCAGGAGCCTGCTAGAGTCCACAACCCCGCTAGGTCTAGCGGAGATCTTAGCGCAGCTCCCCCGAGACCGGGAGTGTGCACAGACTGCCCTGGAGGGCCTCGCAAGGAGGATGGCCCGGGTACAGCGTGAGATACTGGCGGAGTGGAGCCGGGAGATGACCCAGCAAGCTGAGACCAGTCAACGGAGCGCGCTACCCTGGAAGAGGAAGCAGACCGCCTCTGAGGATGGCGCGGGAGGACCCAAGGCCGGAGACGGCGCCGAGAAGGGAGCCGAACGCATGGAGGCAGGTAAAGGGGACGCCTATACCCCAAGCCGTGACACCGCTAACCTGCCCCAGCTCCCCGTCGCAGAGCCCGAAAGTCCCCCTGCTGTGCCCGTAGCCGCCATGTCACCGCTATGGACTAGGCCCCGACCGGAAGCCGCCGCAGCGACCCCTGTGACGTCACACGCCTCGACCCGGAGCGTGACAAAGCAGGAAATACCACCAGCCTGGTCGCAAGGCCTAGTACCCCCGGGCGCCGCATCACCAACAGCGCCCCCTACCTCCGCGGAGCCTCCGGCCTGGCCGCAAGGCCAGGTAGCCCAGGGCGCCGCCGTATTAACGGTGCCCTTCACCTTCCAGGTGCCCCAGGCCTGGCCGCAAGGCCTGGGCAACCCGGGCGCCACCACCACCGCGCCCGCGCCCGCAATACCAAGGGTGCCACACCTGGGGGAGGACCTGTTCAGCCAGCTCACATGGCCGGACGGGCGGCCCTTCATCTGGCCCGAAGGATACCATGAGCTGGAACGGCAGCAGAGACTAAGACCCCTGGATGAACCCCTGATTCCGGCTCCGAAGCCCGTGGCACGGATCTCGCCCCCGCTAGCGGAAGCACAGTTTGAGTGGGACCCCACCGGAGAAGATTTAATGGGGTTCACTCAGGAAACTCGGGCAGTCGCCGCTGAGCGTACTGAGTGTTGTCGTCAGCAGCTAGCAGAGTTTACGAGAGAACGGGAGGAGAGGCGGGTCAGAGAACAACAGGCCCAAATCCGGAGCGCGGAGCAGAAGAGCCGGACTAGGAGGAACCCCCGTGCAGCGCACTGTCCCCGCACCATCGGGACGGTGATAAAGTTCAACCCGCAGCATGGGTGGGGCTTTATTCGGGACCGTAACAACCGCGGTGACGTTTTTGTGACCCGCAGAGACGTCGAGTCCCACCTGCCGGAAGGTCACAAAGGCCGTGACCTCTACGTCGGAGATGAGGTAACTTTCACCCGGCACAAGTGTGCCAAAGGACCTTACGCCCTCCACGTACACCGCTTGACGGAGGAGGAGTTGCGGTACGGGGAGGAGGAGCCAGAGGACCCGGACGGGTCTGAAGCAACACCGTATCACTCAGGAGGGAGCCGTCGTTGAGGACGGGAATAGGGACTGTATATAGTTGCCCGTCGGGGCACAGTGAACCGTTGCTGCTAAAATAGTCCCCGTTGGGACCAGTGAGCTGTTTACCTGTTGACCCCTTCATCCTACAGGCTGAGGACTGTGAGCAGCCATTCCCTTCCCTCTACCTGGCCGAGGACTGAGAGCGGCCAACTTCCCCTGTAAATAGTTGCGCGTCCTAAAGCGCCACCTACCGGTTTTATAGAAAACCAGATTTTCTAAGAGACTGTCGCACTTTTCCCGGACACACGGTGCACAGTGTCCGGAGGAGGAACCTGAAACCAGAGACGACGAGAATGTTTATATGAAAAGTTTTATATGATGTTTTATATGTTTATGTTTATAAAAAAAAATTTGTATGTTTTGGTGTTTATGTCTTACAGCCCGAGGACGTGCTGTGGTTTACCAGGGGGGAATGTAGCACCCTGAGGATTCGGCTGCTACAGGGGTATTGCACCTCAACCCAGAGGTGTGATATTCCACTCCCGGGCAAGGATGGAGTGTGGAACTGAGCTCGGTAGGCTGCATGCGCTACATACATCCCATTTCCGAGGAACAGGCCGACGGTACTCCCACTTAGAAATGTGCAGGTACGACCGAGTCTGTTCCTGGCTGGAGTGGGAGGGGGGTGGTACATCCCATGTAGTGTAGGGGCAGATAGGGGGAGCAGCCTGGGTAAAGTTAGGAGCTCATTGGGTGCTGGTCACCTGAGCTCACACATAGAGGGTGTATATAAGGTGGGCACCAACTAGAATCAGGGTCAGACGCAGAGAGTCAGTTGCAGAAGAAAGATCAAGACCCAGAGTGAGAGAGGAGAAAAGAGAAAGACCCAGAGCACAGAAGAGAAGGGACCCAAGAACCCAAATCAGAGCACCGGGTGAGGAGTCAGCATCAGGGTACCGGAACCCAAGCTGGTGGGGGCAGAAAACAATCCCCAGCCAGAGACCGGAGACCGTGGGCAGTGTCTGTCACGGTCACCCACCACATTCACCCCGAAGGCACACCACATGAAGGGTCAGGGAACCCAGGGCCAAGGGTGTCCCAACAGAAGGCCCGAGGGAGCTGGACCTAGGTGGATCACTGGTGGGGACGGCTGAAGAAAGGACAGAGGGAGAGCTCAGGGCCACGCTCCGGACTTGTTTGGGGGTTGGCTGGATCCAGGACCTGGTGGACGCAGCACGGCTCGGGTGGTCACTAGCAGCTGGAGTGACCAGTACAACATCTGCAGTAAGTAAACACCCTTAACTGCACAACCCGACTCTGTCTTCACTGCCGTCTGCACTACACCACCACAACCCCCATCCTCTGCGCCTGTCCCCTCTGAGGCTATACCCCTCCCGTTGGGGGTTATCCCACCAAGCTGCGCACCCACCATCAGCCTCAGCGGACCCTGCTGCAGCGGCGGCCACAGTGACCGCATCACAACGGGTGGCGTAGTCGACACAAAAGAACTTTAGTAACATCTGTAGAACTGCCACATCACACTGAGCTTGACGCCCTGGGCACGGGACCGGGTCACAGCCGCTCGGAGACTACAACCCCCCATCTGATCCGGTGCCGGGTATTCCCCTCAAAAAGGAATATGTCTCAGGGGGCGCGTCAGATGCACTAACTGTGACTTGCAACTAAATGTCGATATTTGTGCCTCAAAACCTTTAATTAATTTTTTTCCAAAATGGGCTGAAAAAGGAAGAATTAAAGTTTTTCTCAAATTGTCATAAAAATATCCTATCCACAAATATTGAACTGTCCACATCTAATGCAATTTCACCCGCCCCCCATCTGAACTTGGTCTTAGGCAACTGCCTACTTTGCCCAGCCCTCTATGACCTAATTTATCGCTTTCCCTTCATTACTGCTGTTATCATGATTTGTAATAATTCCTCCCAGAGCCACAGCGTTAAAAAAGGTAGAAGTGCAATTATCATTATTAAGTGGAGCTGACAGGCTGGAAAAGGCTGCGCACATGAGAATATCCTCAGGCACCATCGGCACTGTTGAATAACTGCATAGAGGGCTTCATCAGCTTTAAGTGTCATAATCCCTTTGATCTTATGACTTTACTTGGATATCGTTAAGAATTAACTGAAATCTAAAAATAAAGGCTGATTATACATCATTTACCACCTATACGGCAGTGGCTGCAAGTCAATGGTGTGCAAGGCAGAGTGACCCATATACCACCATAAAACGAGAAGCGCAGGAAGATACTAATGTCATCCACAAAGTAAAATCTCAGTGGATATTTCTTACAATTGTCTAAACATAACAGAAAATTAAAATCAGCAGTTAAAATAGGGTAAAAGTAAACCCAATAGGAAAATTTTGCTTTTGAAACTAGCCATACGGCCATATAGGTCACAAATAGTGATGAGCGAGCATGCTCGCTACTGCTCGGTGCTTGCCTGAGCACCTCACTGCTCGAGATGCTCGGCGCTCGCAGAGTATTTCCGGGTTGCTCGGGCGGGAACTCGGGTCCCCTCCCTGCATGCTTGGCGCTCTTTAGAGAGCCAATGAACATGCAGGGATTGCCTGCCATGCACTGTAATGCTGTAGCCATGTTGGTTGTGGGCATTACAGTGATTGGCTGGCCGCATAGCGTCATCAGGTCTATATCAGACCGGGCGCAGCCATGCTCGTCACAGTCACTCCGGATCACACAGTGTAGGGAGAGGTGCTGCTGCGTCAGGGAGAGATTTGCTTGTGTATTAGGTAGTGTAGGGAGAAAAACCGTACATTACAAATATCCATCTTAACAAACAAGCAGAATACAGCCAGGTCCTTTCCATATTGCAGCGCTAGAAATCCAGCTATTTAAAACCGTGTTTTCTCCGTCAAACGGATCACATATATGTTGTCAGAAAATACTGCCATTTCTGGCCTCCATTAAAAATTTCCTTCAGTGTGTCAGTGAAGCAATTCACACCAGTTTTCTGTTCAAACTACTTACCTACAGGCCAGGTAATTAAAACTCTGTTTTCTCCATCACACGGATCACATATAAGTTCGCTCCAAACTCAGTCATTTGTAGTGAGCGTGGAAGATACTGTCCTCCATTTAAAATGGGCAAGGCTCGTGGCAAGAGACGGGGAACTGGACGTGATGGTAATGGTGCATGCAGAGGCTGAGGACAAGGCCGTGGGCAAGTCGAAATTGTGCCACAACAAACACCCACGTCTTCTTGCCTGACCTTCCTGTCTCAATTTCTAGGGGACCGCAGCACACCACTATTGAACCCAGAGCAGTGTCAAAAGGTTGTTGGTTGGATAGCGGATAATGCTTCCAGTCACTTAGCCACCACCACCACCCTTGTCTTCCACACGGTCAAATCTCAGTAGCTGTGAGTCTGGACCGCATATTCCTCACCCTGATCCTCTTTCCTCCCACCATGCCGAGTACCCAGAGACAACTGATCCCACACTTGGACACTCTGAAGAGCTGTTCACTTTTCCATTTATAGATTTGGGCCTCTTTCCCGGTCCACTTGAAGCGGGGCAAGAAGAGATCGCGTGTAGCGATGCCCAAATATTTGAGCAGCCACGGTCACACGAAGGCGACGGTGGGAAAGTGTCACAAGAGGTGGACGATGATGAGACACAATTGCCAGAAAGTCAGGAGGAGGACCAGGGTGCGGAAGTGGAAGACGAGGTGGTGGATGATATAGTAACTGACCCAACCTGGCAGGAGGACATGCAGAACGAGGACAGCAGCACACAGGTGGAGGGAGGCAGAGCACCCCAACAGGCAGGAAGAAGCAGTGTGGTGGCCACAGACAGAAGGCAGGCAACCATTCCCCGTAACACCAACACGAAGGAAGTTGCCAGTACAACTGTTGGGTCTTCCCGAGTCTGGTTGTTTTTTAAAAACTTTGCCGATAACCCCAAAAAGGCCATTTGCACCACCTGCCAGGCCAGCATCAGCAGGGGTGGCAAAACGACCAGCCTGACCACAACCAGCATGATCAGGCACATGGCAGCAAAGCACCCGACTTTGTGGGCCAAACTCCAGGGTTCAGGAACAGTGTCTGCAGGTGGCACCATTGCATCTTCTGCTGTTGTACATGCAAGCCAATCCCCTGTCCATGGTACATGCGAAGATGCCTCCTGCCCTGCACCTGTCGCTGCACACTCTCAAGTAGCAGCATCAGGAAGCACGTCCATGTCCTTGTCCCAGCGCAGCGTTCAGTTGTCCATACCCCAGTCCTTGGAACGCAAGCGCAAATACGCAGCCAAGGCCCCACAGGCCACACTACTAAATTCTCACATTTCAGGACTGCTTGCTCTCGAAATGTTGCCTTTTAGGCTTGTGGAGACGGAAGCATTCCGCAACCTGATGGCGACGGCTGTCCCTCGGTACTCGGTCCCCAGCCACCACTATTTCTCCCGGTGTGCCGTCCCGCACATTACACATGCACGTGTCCCAAAACATTAGCCATGCCCTCAACAACACAGTTACCGGTAAAGTCCACCTGACCACGGACATGTGGACAAGTGCTTGTGGGCAGGGACGGTACATCTCGCTGATGGCACACTAACATAGTGGAAACCGGGACCGAGTCGGACCTTGGCATGGAACATGGCCTCCCGACGCCAAGGATTGCGGGCCCTAGGTCAATCAGAGCTGCCCCTACGGTCTACAGCTCCTGCACCTCATCCTCCTCAGCCTCCTCCTCCTCTTCAGGCTCCATCTCCGAAATGACCACATCATTCACAAGCTGGAAGCACTGCAGCACTGCCTCGGCCAAGCGGCAACAGGCTGAGCTGAAGCTAATATGCTTAGGTGAAAAACCGCATAATGCTGAAGAGTTTTGGACAGCTCTGAAAGAGCAGGCAGATCTGTGGCTCACACCGCTGAACCTACAGCCAGGCATGGTCATGTGTGACAATGGCTGGAACCTGGTGGCGGCTCTGAGGTGAGGTGAGCTCACACACGTACCATGCCTGGTCCATGTGCTTAACCTCGTGGTTCAGCGGTTTCTCAAATCCTACCCGGAGCTGCCGGATCTGCTTGTTAAAGTATGTCGCCTGTGTGCCCATTTTAGAAAGTCAACTACAGCTTCCGCCACCCTTGCAGTGTTTCAGCAGCGTTTGCAGCTTCCGGCTCACAGACTGGTGTGTGAGGTCCCCACACGTTGGGAAGGATTTGTGAGCAGAAGAGGGCAGTTTTTGAGTATCAGCATCAACAAGGCCGTCGGTATTCAGTTCAGACTCTACACGTAAAACCTCTGGAGTGGACGTGGATGTCAGACTTATGTACCATCCTCCAAAACTTTGAGGACTCCACAAAGATGGTGAGCGGCAATGACGCCATAATTAGCATCAACATCCCGCTTCTCTGTCTTCTGAAATGCTCTCTGCTCACAATCAAAGAGGATGCATTGCAGGTGGAGCACGATGAGATGGAGCAAGGAACCATACAGGGTGATTACACACTGCCAAGCCTCATCTCATCCCAACGTGGATTGGTTGACAATGAGGAAGAGGAGGAGGAGGAAGGACAGGAGCTAGTTTCATGCACTATAGACGGTACTACCTGCACAGCTGTCATACCGTCTGTTCAGCGTGGATGGCCAGAGGACAGAGAGGAGGAGAAGGAGGAGAGCATGGTTAGTCATCCTCTTGGTGAGGACACGGAAGTCTTGCCTGTTAATAGTCTGGCACGCATGGCTGAGTTTATGTTACGCTGCCTTTCCCATGACCCTCGCATTCTCAAAATTTTGGGTGACAGTCATTACTGGTTGGTGACACTTCTAGACCCACGCTACAAGGAGAACTTTATATCTCTTATTCCTGAATTCCTGAGGCGGACAGGTCTACAAAAATGGGGCAGTACCAGAAGGCCTTTGTTGCAGAACTATTAAAAAAATTCCCATCTGAAAATGCTGGCGGCAGAGGGCACACTTCGTTGGACAACCAAGGAGTACAGGAGAGAGAGACACAACTTCAATCCAGCAGAGGCAGGGGAACACTGTCAAAGTTCTGGGAGAGTTTTCTCAGACCCTCCCATCGCACAGGCCCTGAGGCGCGGGGTACTCTCACAAGGAGTGCAAAGTTTATGAAGATGCTGAGGGAGTACCTTGCCGACCGTACCAACGTCCTCCGTGAATCCGCTGTGCCTTATAATTATTGGGAGAGACAGAAACACAGATGCAAACAACACAGTGAAGATAAATCTAATCCCAATGGACCCATGTTATTGCATATAGGACTAATAAAGAGAACGGGCCATCATCTTGTAACAGTAAAGGAAAGGGGGGATTGTTCCTCTGTGAAGCAGAGAAGCAAAAAGATGGCCACACAAGTTCAAAATTGTAAAGAAGTAAGAAAATTCCTTTATTAACACATGTAGTAAACACAAATTACAAAGATAAATGCGGACGACAGAGTAGACACAGAATGCTGGATCCACATGAATAAAACAATGTTAAAAACTGTGACACAGCACCCGAAAGGTCAGCCTATATAGCAAGTGGAAATATAAGGGGGACAGCAACAGGGTCACATGTATTAATAAATATATACCACCCATCAAGAATACCTTTTCCTAATTGTACCCCCAAAACAATAATATCCCATCACAATCAAAATACCCAGAAACAAAAGGGTGATGTCGTCCGCATTTATCTTTGTAATTTGTGTTTACTACATGTGTTAATAAAGGAATTTTCTTACTTCTTTACAATTTTGAACTTGTGTGGCCATCTTTTTGTTTCTCTGCTTCACAGAGGAACAATCCCCCCTTTCCTTATAATTATTGGGTATCCAAGCTGGATACGTGGAATGAACTGGCTCTCTATTCCTTGGAGGTCCTTGCCTGCCCTGCTGCCAGCGTTTTATCAGAGCGGGTTTTTAGTGCCGCTGGTGGAATTATAACTGTTAAGCGCATCCGCCTGTCAGCTGAAAATGCTGACAGGCTGACTCTTATAAAAATGAACAAGGGCTGGATTGGGCCAGACTTCTCAACACCACTGAATGATAGCAGCGTAACATAAACTCAAATCCAGTGTCTTTTCTTGGGAGGTGTATCCCCATGCACCTTTTCACACCCACATATGGGTATACGCTTCCTGATTTTGATCTTGTCCTCCTCCTTCTCCTCATCCTCCACCACCATATCACCAGGGTGACCATGGTCCGTGATGCAATACCCAAATTTTCAGCTCTGGTATATCGGATTACTACAAGACAGGTATAATTTTTATTGTGGTACTATGACCTATATGACCTTGTGGCCCCCACAGCTCCCAGTACAAATTTTTATGGCCCCAACAGCTCCCAGTTCTAATCCTTGATGTTGCCACTATTCCCAGTACTGATCTTTGTGGCCCCCACTGCTCCCAGTACTGACCCTTGTGCCCCCACTGCTCCGAGCACTGATTTTTGTTTCCCCCACTGCTCCCAGTACTGATCCTTGTGGCCCGCACTGCTCCCAGTACTGATCTTTGTGCTCCACTGCTCCTAGTACTGATTCTTGTGCCCCCACTGCTCCCAGTACTGATCTTTGTGGCCCCCCACTGCTCCCAGTACTGATCTTTGTGGACCCCACTGCTCCCAGTACTGATCTTTGTGGCCCCCGCAGCTCCCAGTACAGATCCTTGTGGCCCCCACTGCTCCCAGTACTGATTCTTGTGCCCCCACTGCTCCCAGCACTGATTTTTGTTTCTCCCACTGCTCCCAGTACTGATCCTTGTGGCCCGCACTGCTCCCAGTGCTGATCTTTGTGCTCCACTGCTCCTAGTACTGATCCTTGTGCCCCCACTGCTCCCAGTACTGATCTTTGTGGCCCCCCACTGCTCCCAGTAGAGATTATTGTGCCCCCCCATTACTCCCAGTACAGATCCTTGTGGCTCCCACTGTTCCCAGTACAGATCCTTGTGGCCCCCACTGCTCTCAGTACTGATCCTTGTGGCCCCGCACTGCTCCCAGTAAAGATCCTTGTGACCCCCACTGCTTCCAGTACAAATCCTTGTGACTCCCACTGCTTCCAGTACAGATCCTTGTGGCCCCCCACTGCTCCCAGTACAAATATTTGTGACCCCATAGCTCCTAATACAGATCCTTGATGTCGCCACAGCTCTCAGTACTAATCCTTTTGGCCCCCACTTCTCCAAGTACAGATCCTTGTGGCCCCCACTGCTCCCAGTACAAATCTTTGTGGCCCCTACAGCCCCCCGTAACAATCCTTGATGTCGCCACAGCTCCCAGTTCTAATCCTTGATGTTGCCACTATTCCCATTACTAATCTTTGTGGCCCCCACTGCTCCCAGTACTGATCCTTGTGCCCCCACTGCTCCCAGTACTGATCCTTGTGCCCCCACTGCTCCCAGTACTGATTCTTGTGCCCCCACTGCTCCCAGTACTGATTCTTGTGCCCCCACTGCTCCCAGTACTGATTCTTGTGCCCCCACTGCTCCCAGTACTGATTCTTGTGCCCCCACTGCTCCCAGTACTGATTCTTGTGCCCCCACTGCTCCCAGTACTGATCCTTGTGCCCCCACTGCTCTCAGTACTGACCCTTGTGCCCCCACTGCTCCCAGTACTGATCCTTGTGCCCCCACTGCTCCCAGTACTGATTCTTGTGCCCCCACTGCTCCCAGTACTGATTCTTGTGCCCCCACTGCTCCCAGTACTGATTCTTGTGCCCCCACTGCTCCCAGTACTGATCTTTGTGGCCCGTACTGCTCCCAGTACTGATCTTTGTGCCCCCACTGCTCCCAGTACTGATCCTTGTGCCCCCACTGCTCCCAGTACTGACCTTTGTAGCCCCCGCAGCTCCTGGTACAGATCCTTGTGGCCCCCACTGCTCCCAGTACAGATTCTTTTGGCCCCCACTGCTCCCAGTACAGATCCTTGTGGCCCCCACTTCTCCCAGTAGAGATTATTGTGGCCCCCCCATTACTCCCAGTACAGATCCTTGTGGCCCCCACTGCTCCCAGTACAGATCCTTGTGGCCCCCACTGCTCTCAGTACTGATCCTTGTGGCCCCGCACTGCTCCCAGTACAGATCCTTGTGACTCCCACTGCTTCCAGTACAGATCCTTGTGGCCCCCCACTGCTCCCAGTACAAATATTTGTGACCCCATAGCTCCTAGTACAGATCCTTGATGTCGCCACAGCTCTCAGTACTAATCCTTTTGGCCCCCACTTCTCCAAGTACAGATCCTTGTGGCCCCCACTGCTCCCAGTACAAATCTTTGTGGCCCCTACAGCCCCCAGTACTAATCTTTGATGTCGCCACAGCTCTTAGTACTAATCCTTTTGGCCCCCCACAGCTCCCAGTACAAATCTTTGTGTCCCCCACAGCTCCCAGTACAGAACCTTGTTGCCCCCACTGCTCCCAGTACAGATCTTTGTGGCCCCCAACTGTTGATTTTAACCCATTTAGAGATTGTACCATTTTCTTTGTTTCCTGTCCCCCAAACAATTTTTTATCCATGTGGATATAGTGTCCTTTATTTGCTGCTTCTGGAGCTTCAGTACAAGACTGCTGTGTGACACATGTGGCAAGATAACTCACTCGGCCGCTTCCGGAAGTAGACTCAGGAACCCGGGTTTTCTCTGCAGGCTTTATTGTATGTCATAAAGCCCAGCAAAATAAACATGGCCTTACTGGCAATACAACAAAACAAAAGATAAACAATAGCACAGTCCATATGTGTGTGTGCTGTTCGCCCACACAGGTTATGGTCCAGCCTTCAGCTCCTTCCTGAGCTATGGCTGTCCAGTCTGGAGACCTTACCTCTCCAAACACAACAACAGAAAAAATTGGTGACTGAGCATTTAAACCACACTCAGCCACACCCTGGGGCGGAAGTATGGGGAATGACTTCCCTCCCATCTCTATGTCATTCCCTTAAAACCACACCCTTTAGGTGAGCTAACCCCAAGCATATAACATGCTAGCAGAAAGTTTATTGGTTTCAGTTCACACAGGCTAGCAACCTGTGTGACACATACCTCCCCTCATATATCATGCCAGTGACTCTGTCACATACTCCCACCTTTAGTTACCAGATGGGGAATTCTAGAAAGGGCATCAGCGCTCCCGTGTAACTTCCCAGGCCTATGCTCTACGTGAAAGTTGAAGTCCTGAAGAGCTAGGAACCATCTAGTTAACCTGCCATTTTTACTCCTCTTTTCCCTCAACCATGTCCTCTTCACCTCATCGGAGATCACCTCCCGGAGTGCTTCCGGAATCCGGTATGGCTTCAGATTCACTGTTACATGTAGCTCTGTCAGCACGTCATGCTCTACCACCTGATTATGCCCCGGCAACTCTGAGAACAACTCCCGGTTTTGCTGTAGTAGCTCTCGACACTGTTGCTTCAGGGCCGGCGATAGAGTCTCTGCTATAGTGAACTCTTCCACATTGCCTTCGGGAGCGGCTCCCAGGCAAGGAGTTTCCACAGGTTCCCAGTCCCACTACGGCTTGAGCATATTCACATAGTATACTTGGTGCGGCTTTCTTCGGCCAGGCTGGTGAACTCGGTAGTTCACTTCACTGAGTTTCTCCACCACCTCATATGGACCTTGCCACTTGGCCAGGAACTTACTTTCGACAGTAGGAATGAGAACCAGAATGCGATCCCCAGGCTGCAACTGTCTCAGCCTTGCCGACCGGTTATATACCCTCGCCTGGGCTTCCTGCGTCTGGAGATGTTCCTTCACGATGGGCATCACTTTCGCCATTCTTTCCTGTAACTGGGCAACATGTTCGATGATGCTTCAGTGGGGTGTGACCTCGGCCTCCCAGGTTTCCTTGGCGATGTTTAGGAGACCCCTTGGATGCCGGCCATATAGAATCTCGAACGGAGAGAAGCCAGTGGAGGCTTGGGGAACTTCCCTGACAGAAAAAAGTAGAAACGGAAGCAGGTAGTCCCAGTCTCAACCTTCCTTCTCGACGACCTTTTTGAGCATCGCTTTCAGGGTCTTATTACAGCTCTCCACCAGGCCATCGGTCTGCGGATGGTAAACGGAGGTTCGCAGCTGGGTAATTTGAAGCACTTTACACAGCTCCTTCATCACCTTGCTCATGAATGGGGTTCCTTTGTCTAACAGGATTTCCTTAGGCAGGCCGGTCCTGGCAAAGATGTGGACAAGTTCCCGGGCTATGCTCCTACTGGACAAGTTCCTTAAGGGTACCGGTTAAGGGTACTGGGTCGCATAGTCCATGACTACCAAGATGTATTGGTGGCCTGGGCCGATTTAACTAATGAGCCCACGAGGTCCATGGTGTCCGCCCCCGGCTCTTGGGCAACATCATTACAAACCGTAACATTGTCCCAAGCCCCTTTCAAGGTCAAGTCCCGAACTTAAGCTGCCCCAAAGTTCTCTCCGGACACCTCTAATTTAGGGAGGTCGGCCCCACCCTCGGTCACTGTCTCGTCCTCATCGCCGACAAGAACACACAGTGGAAACTCATCCACTTCCATTGTCAACTGGGGTATTTCTCTAGGGTCCTGGCTTTTGTCCCCGTGACTGAGTCTGGATCCCTTCCCCCACAAGTCCCAGAACAAGGAAAAATCGCTCCCCAATATGACGGGATTTATCAGGTCCTTGACTACCCCGACCTCGTGGGATTGGACGCCACAGTCTGTTCTGACTGTCACTCTGGCCACCGGGTAGCTCTTGGTGTCCTCATGTATGCAGCGTACGCCCACAGATCTGGCGGGGATCATCTGGTGGGGAAGGGTGACACTGATTAAGGTCACCAGAGTCCAACAGCACAAGGACCATCACTCCATTAACAGACAGGGCACACACCTGCGGCCCCTCGCCGGGTTAACAGTCCACACTGCAGGCTGGATAAGCATAATAAGAACCCTGTCTTCCTTGGCTGCAGTTCATGGGCTCAGGGGACATATGATACCGAGCGGCTACGTGTCCAGGGTTGTGACACCGCCAACAGACTATATCTTTAACCACAGTCCTTGTGGCACCTTCAGTGGGAATGGGACGCCCCCCAGTGGTGGCTCTAGACCCCTTCTGTAGTGAACTTGTCCCCTTGTATCCCAGTACGGAGAAGTGACTATATCCGGTTTCCCGAGGGATTTCTCAACCGCCTGGTACCTCTCTACCAAGCCGATGAAGTGATCTGCGTTCTGGGGATCGCCCTGGGCAACCCAAGTCTGTACCTCCTTGGGAAGGGAGTGCACGAATCTATCAATCACCACCCGCTCGACCATCTGGGCCGGAGTGGAAGACTGTGGCTGCAACCACTTCTGAATGAGATGCAGTAGGTCAAACATCTGTGAGCGAGGGGGTTTGTCGCTGGTATACACCCAGTGGTGGACTCGTGGTGCTCTCACCGCCATATTCACTCCCAGGCATGCCAAGATCTCTGTCTTTAGCATCCTGCAGTGCCAAGTCGTAATATGCCTTTTGGGGTTCACCTGACAATTATGGCGCCAGAACCTCTGCCCACTGTTCTGGTGGAAGTCTCTCCCGATCAGCCACCCTCTCAAAGACTGTCAGAAATGCTTCTACATCATCCCCGGGGGTCATCTTCGGCATGGCCCGTCTTATCGCCTTCCTGACGTGGGAGTCATCAATCGGCCTTAGAGGTGGGGTAGTTGCCTTGCCCTGGATGGCATCCGCCAGAAGCTGTATCTGCTCCTGCTGGTGTTGCTGCTGTGCCTTTTGCTGCAACAGTTTGGTTGTCTTCTAGTGCTGATGCTGGCTCTGCAAGTGCTGCTGGTGCATCTATTGTTGGCTCTGAACCAGGTGCTTAATCAGCTCCTCTATGCTGCCGGACTTCTCTGGCTGGCTGCCAGCCTTCACCCAGGACATCCACAAGTCTCTGTGACAGGTACACGTGTTCCTGGAATCTTGCACGCACTCTCATAACAACTGTGGCAAGATGACTCACTCGGCCGCTTCCGGAAGTAGACTCAGGAACCCGGGTTTTCTCTGCAGGCTTTATTGTATGGCATAAAGCCCTGCAGCTCCAGCAAAATAAATACGGCCTTACTGGCAAAACAACGAAACAAAAGATAAACGATAGCACATTCCATATATGTGTGTGCGGTTCGCGCACACAGGTTATAGTTCAGCCTTTAGCTCCTTCCTGAGCTATGGCTGTCCAGTCTGGAGACCTTACCCCTCCAAACACAACAGAAAAAAAATGGTGACTGGGCATTTAAACCTTGCTCAGCCACACCCTGAGGTGGAGGTATGGGGAATGACTTCCCTCACATCTCTATGTCATTCCTATAAAACCACACCCTTAGGTGAGTTAATCCCCAGCATATAACATGTTAGCAGAAAGTTTATTGGTTTCAGTTCACACAGGCCAACAACCTGAGTGTCACATACCTCCCCTCATACAGTATATCATACCAGTGACTCTGTCACACACAATATCAAATGCCATCCAGACATATCACATAATCACATATGTATTAATGTATTAACCTGCACACTGAATGTATCCACAGATGTATCTTTTCTTATCTTTTCTCTTGGCTCAATATACAGAGATGAGTGGCTTACTATGACCAGCTTTGAAAAACAAACCATAATTTTGTGATACTCTATTGGCCGTTGTTTCTACTATATGTGGCCACCCTGTGGTTTTTATGTATATCACAGCCTCTATAAAGTCACATCTGTATTCCCAATAACCCCCAAGCATTACATAACAAGATTTTTTTTTTTAATTCAACCGTGGAAACTAAGTACATGCTTGTATCTGCTGCACACTGCGCTGTATGTGACACTCTAATTTAAACCTTCAAATGCAACACTAATTGAATCCTTTCCTGATGCTTTTGTGTTCAGGGCGCTCACACCGGGAAAATGGGAAAACGTTGTAAAGCCTTGTAGAAAAAAATATAACTGCAAATACATAATGTAAGCTTCTAATTGTGATCATATATAATACAAAAATATAATTATTGTGATTTGTAGACAGATAGATAGATGATAGATAGATAGATAGATAGATAGATAGATAGAGGGATATATAGATAGATAGATAGATAGATAGATAGATAATAGATACTGTAGATAGATATTAGATAGATAGATAGATAGATAGATACTGTAGATTGATAGATGATAGATGATAGACAGATAGATAGATAGACAGACAGACAGATATGTAATAGATAGATATTAGATAGCTAATAGATAGATAGATACAGTCATGGCCGAAAGTGTTGGCCCCCTTGAAATTGCTCCAGAAACTGAAGTATTTCTCCCAGAAAATTATTGCAATTACATCTATTTTGTTATGAAAATGTTTATTTCCTTTGTGTGTATTGAAACAACACAAAAAAAATGTAAAAAAAGGCAATTTTTCTCTGCCGTCCATGTCAAAGGATATTAGCTACAGTGTCATGGGTTGTAAACTTCTTGATTATGTTTTGCACCATGGAAAAAGGAACATATCATGATCTCTGAAGATGGGTTTGTAACCTTGAGATTGTTGAGATTGTTCAACAATTTTGGTTCTCAAGTCCTCAGACAGTTCTCTTCTCCTCTTTCTGTTCTTCATGATTAGTGTGACACACACAGACACACAATGCAAAGATTGGTCAACTTTTCCCCTCTGTATCTGGTTTCAGGTGTGATTTTCATACTGCCCACACCTGTTACTTGCCACACATGAGTTTGAACAAGCATCACTTGCTTTAAACAAAGTAGCTTATCCACAATTTTGTCTGGCATTTTTGGACTTTTGTGTGAAATTATCTCCAGTTTGCATTTTTTTTCTCTGTTTTCTTTTGTGTTGTTTCATTACACAGAAAGGAAATAAATGTGTATAACAAAACATGTGTAATTGCAAAAATTTTCTGGGAGAAATACTTCATTTTCTGGAACAATTTCAAGGGTACAAAACACTTAGAGCTGATGACACTATGTGGCCGGCCTATCACAGTAATACCAGTAGCCAGCATGGTTATGGCATGATTGTGATTGGCAAGAAATCCCAACATGTTTAGTGGCTGAAAATTAGGCGCGAAACATGCGGGGCGGGGAAACGAGCATGGCGCCCAAGTACCTAAATACTTGATTGAGTACTGAGCAGTATCGAGTGTCAATCTCTGACAGCAGCATTTAACACACGCTAACATGCACGCATGTCACTACCTCAACCCATCGGCGCGACCATGTCCATGGGTCGCTGATGGGTTGCTATGACAGCCAGGGGTCAGCTGATGGCCCCCATGCTTGTCACTACGGAACTTCTTTGAAATTCTGCCTGTGGCTGGGATTGAAAGACTGTGATTTATGCTATATGCAGCGATACTGTGGCATATGTGACAAGGAAGGGAGGGAGAGAAGGAAGGAAGGGAAGGGAGGGAGAGAAGGAAGGAAGGGAGGGAGGGAATGAAAGAAGGCATGGAAGGAAGGGAGGAAGAAAGGGAGGGAAGGAAGGAAGGGAGGGAATGAAAGAAGGGAGGGAGGGAGAGAAGGAAGGAAGGGAGGGAAGGAAGGAAAGGAAGGGAGAGAAAGAAGGGAGGGAGGGAAAAAAGAAGGGAGGGAAGGAAGAAAGGGGAAGGAAGGGAAGGGGAAGGAAGGGAGGAAGTAAGGGAGGGAAGGAAGGGAGTGAGTGAGGGAAGGAAAGAAGGAAGGGAGGGAGGGAAGGAAGGGAGGGGGAAGGAAGGGAAGAAGGAAGGAAAATCAATTAGTGAGGGAGGGGGGAAGGAAGGGAGGGAAGGAAGGGAGGGAAGGAAAATAAAAAAGTGAGGGAGGGTGGGAAGGAAGAGAGTGAGGAAGAAAGGGGGAGGGATGAAGGAAGTGATGAAGGGAGTGAGAAAGAAAGGGAAGGAGGGATAAAGGAAGGGAGAAAGGGATGTAGAAAGGAAGGAAAATAGATAAGTGAGGGAGTGTGGAAAGGGCGCAGGGGAGGGAGGAAAGGAAGGAAGAGAGGGAGGGAGAAAGATAGTAAGAGGGGAGGGACAAAGGGAGGGAGTGCGAGAGGAAGGGGAGGGATGTAAGAAGGAAGGAAGATTAAATAATAAATGAAAGGATAAAAAAATTAATGGTTTGATAAGATAAAAAAAAGAGAAAGAAAAAAGAAAGTAAGATCGAGAAATCGAGAAAAAAAGAATAGGATAGAAAAATAGAATCAATAAAAAAAGATGAAACAATAAAAGAATCAATAAAAGAAAGTGAGAAAAAAAAGTAATGAAGGAAGAATGAAACAAAAAAAGAGAAAGGAAGGAGAAAAAAAGAACAGAAAACATATAGTACCAGAGAGTAAGTGTTGCGCTGCCCTTTAGTGAATCACAATTACAGATATTGATATCTAGGATGAAGATGTGCTTCCGATCAGGTGTGGAGCCTCCTATAATGTATAATGTAGGCGCTGGATCCAAAATCCAAGATCTAAAGGAAGAAGCCGTGCAGAGAAATTCATCTTTAAATTCATCATTCGCTTCATTTTTAATATGTAGAAGCTGACGGCGGCGGCGCTGCACTCAGGGCCCAATGTGGTTTAATATCTAAATCCTCTGCTGATTTCATATAAGAATATATTTAATGAGACGCCTAAGGAATCACTTCAGAATGCAAAGAAGCCTTATTTATTATCAATATCACAGACGTTAAATAGGACGAAAACCCATAATGTTCAGCCGCGGCAGCGCAATGTAGACACAAGACTTTTTCAGCTGGAGTTGCTGCAGGAAGGAAGCTGAATGCTAATTAGATGTCAACAGTAATTATAGTGATTATGTGGTTGGGAATAGCTTGTGAGTGACATGGTAATAGTACTAAAAGGCAGGGGAAGGGTCCGTCTGAGGAAATCACCAGGAGAAAGAAGAACAATGCGGAACAATACAAGGGCCCCTTTAAGAAGGGGAGGTACAAAATCGCTATACCAAGTAAAGCCCATTCGCCTTCGTGATCTGACAAATGGTCCCTCTTTTTCAACAAACTTTGCATAATTTAATGGTTCTATCTGTTTTTTTTTCCTTTATTTGTTTTTGCAGACAGAACAGGCATTTATACACGCATCAATTTTTTTTTGCAATCGTAAAAAAAAAGCGGAGACATTGTCTGAGTTTTGTCCAATTTGCAGACCAAAGTCACACATGTCAACGAATGGGCCAGTGATGAGATGGATAGTGTGGGAATGCCATGTTGTAATATTGCAACCGTGTGCTATCTGTTAAAATAATGGCCTAAATACAAGAAAGTTTTTTTAATTTGCATTAAATTTTTGCAAATTACAAAATTTCAGTCATATGCCAAAACGCGTTGGTGCTAATAAAAACTTATGTGAAGCTCCAAGGCTCCTCATTTCCTGCAGTGCAGTCCACCTTACGTGATTGTCTCCATTCTGGTAAAGTTTGCAATTTATTTATTACTTATATAGTGCTGTTTTCTAGTAAGTGTTTAGCTCATCTGACAGCATCACAGCTACATTGCTCAGTGCTTCTGTCCTCCATGTTGCTGCTGTTTCTGAACATGTGCTACATAGAGGCAGGAGAACAGGAATCCCTCATATGTGTGTGTGCTGGGTATGGGAGACATCATAGAAGCTAGTCTGCACCCACTAGCTCAGAGAAAACTGAAAATTAGAAATAGAGCCTGCAGAGGGAATGATTGGTGAAAAAATGCAGGCAGACATGGAAAGGTAGCATCTCTAGAAGACAAAGCTTAGAATACTGGTGAAAGCCTCAACAGGAGCTGGTTTAATGGTCCCACATATAAAAATCCAAGAGATAGAGACAACACTTCTGTAGAAATCTGTTCTTAAATACACCTGATGCAATGTTTTGGCTAATGCACCCTTTTTCAAGCAAAACCAGCAAAAGTATACATAAAAATATGTACAAATCATCATTAAAGGGGTTTTCCCACAAACGAAAGTTAATTTTAATCAATAGATCTTGGAATAATAATAAGTTACACAATTGGATGTTCCTGCACGGTCAGACACAGCCATTACACAGTACACAGCAGGGGCACATTTATAAGATTATCTCAGCACAGGAACATTTTATTTATATACATTCAATTGTGGAAGTTATTATTATTCCAAGATCTATTGATTAAAAAGAACTTTTATGCGTGGGAAAACCTCTTTAATTACAATTAATCAATAAACCTACAGTAGACATATACAGTTGAAACCAGAAGTTTACATACACAATATAAAAAGACACATCTGCATGTTTTTCTCAATATCTGACATGAAATCAGAATAAACCTTTCCCGTTTTAGGTCAGTTAGGATTACCATAATGTTTAATATTTGCCAATTGCCAGAATAATGAGAGCGAGAGAGAATGTTTTAAGACATTTTTATTACTTACTGCAAAGTCAAAAGTTTACATACACCTAGATTACTATGCCTTTAAACAAATCTGGACTGCCCATATCAGGGGTCCTCAAACTTTTTAAACAGGGGGCCAGTTCACGGTCCCTCAGACCATTGGAGGGCCGGAATATAGTTTTTAAAAAAAACTATGAACAAATTCCTATGCACACTGCACATATCTTATTTTGTAGTAAAAAAAACAATACAGGAACAAATACAATATTTAAAATGAAGAACAAGTAAAGTTAAATCAACCAGTATTTCAATAGGTAAGTAACTGTACCCAATAGGCAGCATAGGTCCCCAATAGGCAGGTAAATATTCCCAATAGGCAGGTAAATATCCCCAATAGGCAGCATAGGTAACCCCAATAGGCAGGTAAATGTACCCAATAGGCAGCATAGGTCCTCAATAGGCAGGTAAATGTCCCCAATAGGCAGCATAGGTCCCCAATAGGCAGGTAAATGTACCCAATAGGCAGCATAGGTCCTCAATAGGCAGGTAAATGTCCCCAATAGGCAGCATAGGTCCTCAATATGCAGGTAAATATCCCCAATAGGCAGGTAAATATCCCCAATAGGCAGGTAAATGTACCCAATAGGCAGCATAGGACTCCAATAGGTAGGTAAATGTCCCCAATAGGCAGGTAAATGTCCCCAATAGGCAGGTAAATATCCCAAATAGGCAGGTAAATATCCCCAATAGGCAGCATAGGTCCTCAATGGGCAGGTAAATGTTCCCAATAGGCAGGCTGTTTCCCCCTTATAATGTCATATGCAGGCTGTTCCACCCCTTATAATGCCCCATGCAGGCTGTTCCCCCCTTATAATGCCCCATGCTGGATGCCACCCCCCATATAATGCCCCATGCAGCATGTCACCCCCCCATATAATGCCCCATGCAGCATGTCACCCCCCCATATTATGCCCCATGCAGAATGTCACCCCCCCATATTATGCCCCATGCAGGATGTCCCTTTCCCCCCATATAATGCCCCATGCAGGATGTCCCTTTCCCCCCATATAATGCCCCATGCAGGATGTCACCCCCCATATAATGCCCCATGCAGGATGTCACCCCCCATATAATGCCCCATGCAGGATGTCACCCCCCCATATAATGCCCCATGCAGGATATCACGCCTCTGTCTTTATAATGCCCAATGCAGCATGTCACCCCCCCATATAATGCCCCATGCAGCATGTCACCCCCCATATAATGCCCCATGCAGCATGTCACCCCCCATATAATGCCCCATGCAGCATGTCACCCCCCCATATAATGCCACATGCAGCATGTCACCCCCCCATATAATGCCACATGCAGCATGTCACACCCCCATATAATGCCCCATGCAGCATGTCACCCCCCATATAATGCCACATGCAGCACGTCACCCCCCATATAATGCCACATGCAGCATGTCACCCCCCCATATAATGCCCCATGCAGCATGTCACCCCCCCATATAATGCCCCATGCAGCATGTCACCCCCCCCATATAATGCCCCATGCAGGATGTCACCCCCCCATATAATGACCTATGCCTCCATAAATTAAAAAAAAAAAATTCAATACTCACCTCACTTCTCACTTGCTGCCGCTGCCGCTGCTCTACTCTGGTCTGGACTCCAGCGTCGCGGCGTCCCGCTCTGCGCTGCCTGTGATGGCACTCGGGAGGGCGCGGTGTAAAGACGTCACCGCACCCTCTGACCTGAGACGTCACAGGAAGCGCAGAGCAGGAAGACAGCGGATCTGCAGAGGCACGGGGAGAGGTAAGTATCCGCCTGCCGGGGCCCTGAGCAAGCGGGGGAGAAGGGCGGGCGCTGACACCGCTCCCCTCTCCTCCGCCAATAGCCCGGCGGGCCGGATAAAAGTCCTCCGCGGGCCGCATGTGGCCCGCGGACCGTAGTTTGAGGACCCCTGGCCCATATGATGATGTCATGTCTTTGAAAGCTTCTGATTTTTTGGCAACATCAGAGTTAATTAGAGATACACCTGTGGATGTATTTTAATGCACACCTGAAACACACTGCTTCTTTGTGTAGCATCATGGGAAAGTCTAAAGGAATCAGCCAAGATATCAGGAAGAGAATTGTGGACTTGCACAAGTCTGGCCCATCCTTGGGTACAATTTCAAGATACCTGAAAGTGTCTCGTTCATCTGTACAAACAATTATATGCAAGTACAAACAAGATGGGAATGTCCAGCCATCATACCGCTCAGGAAGGAGACGGGTTCTGTGTCCCAGAGATGAACGTGCTGTGGTCCGATATGTGCATATCAACCCAAGGACAAAAGCAAAAGATTTTGTGAAGATGATGGCGGAAGCTGGTAAGATTGTGTCAGTAACCACAGTAAAACGAGCACTGTATCAACATGGGCTGAAAGGACGCTCTGCCAGGAAGAAGCCATTACTCCAAAAGAAACATAAAAAAGCCAGATTAATGTTTGCAAATGCACACAGGAAGAAAGACCGTAATTTTTGGAGACATGTCCTGTGGTCTGATGAAATTAAATTGAACTTTTTGGGCATAATGACCATCGTTATGTTTGGAGGAAAAAGGGAGAAGCTTGGAAGCCTAAGAACACCATCCCAACTGTGAAACACGGGGTTGGCAGCATCATGTTGTGGGGTTGTTTTGCTGGAGTAGGGACTGGTGCACTTCACAAAGTAGATGTCATCATGAGAAAAGAAGATTATGTGTAGTGATGAGCGAGCACTAAAATGCTCGGGTGCTCGAAGCTCGGGTCGAGCACATTGGAATACTCTGGTGCTCGACCCGAGCAATAAGCCCAATGTAAGTCTATGGGAAACTCGAGCATTTTTCTGGCTGTCCCCCCCGGCGGTCTGCAGAAGGTCAAAAATTGCCCAAATCGATAGGAACAGTGCTCAATTAAAGGTCAGGCAGGCAGGCACAATATATAGGCAGACAGGCAGGCAGGGTATATAGGAGCGTGCATGAAAAACATAGCAGGGCACTTGGAACACACTAGTGCCCTCCGATTATCATGCACCCGTCTCTTTAAAAAAGCCGGCGGGCAATTCAGCAGCGGCATACATCGGTACCCGATAATTTAGAACAGAAAGAATAGAGCATCACACATAGATTAGATAGATAGAAACATGTCAGTCACATATATAATAAGTACAGTGACAGTGTTGGTTAATGTTCTTGTCATTTAGTGTTAAAATAAAGGATTTATTAAAAAAAAAATTGGCGTGGGGTTCCCCGTAATTTTAGTCTCTAGCGGAGGTTAAGCAGACGGCTGGGGCAGATGTTTGAAGCCTTGGAAGGGGGTAATACCCACGGAGCTTCCCAGGCTACTAATATCAGCCCCCAACTGAATACCTAGCCTTTACTAGCTATTAAAATGGGGGACCCAAAAAAAAATGACGTGGGGTCCCCCCTATTTTAATAGCTAGCAAAGGCTAGGCAGACAGCTGGGGGCTGATATTAATAGCCCAGAAAGGGTGCCATGAATATTGGCCCCCTCCCAGGCTAGAAACACCAGCCATCAGCTGCCCCAGAAATGGCACATCCATAGGATGCGCCAATTCTGGCACTTAGCCTCGCTCTTCCCACTGCCCTGTAGCGGTGGCAGTGGGGTAATAGGGATGGGGTTGATGTCAGCTTATAATGCCTGCTGACATCAAGCCCAGGTTAGTAATGGAGAGGCGTCTATAAGACACCCCCATTACTAACCCCATAGTGAAAGTTAAAAAAAACACAAACACCCAGAATAAAGTCCTTTAATTGAAATAAAGACACAATTCTTTAATGTTCTAAATTAAATCATACTTACCGTCACACCCATTCCAGCTGAAGCCAACGATCTCCTGCAATAAAAGTAAAATAATAAATCAACTCCATCCTTACCTTTCCATGGTTCCCAGGACGGCTCCAGCTCTGCTACATTCACATGACAGGCTGGATCGCAGCAGAACGCTGCCATCCAGCTTGCCATGCCGCAGACACTGAGAAGCTCCTCAGTGAAGCTCCTCAGTGTCTGGTTGTGACGACATAAAGATGAGCCGAGGTCATGTCCAATGAACTCAGCTCACCTCATGCACGTCACTGATAGCGTGGGAGAATTCTCCTGCGCATGCGGTGCCGGCAAATGACGTCACCTATTGAGCAGGAGAATTTTTCCACGCTGGGACGGCATTGAGATGGCAGGCTGCATGGTAGCAGAACGCTGCCATCCAGCATGCCATCCTTCAGAGACACTGCGGAGCGCAGGCAATGTCTCTGAAGGATGACAAGGATGAAATTCATGAAATAATTGAAAAAAGGGCTTCCCTGTATTTTTGTTTCAAGCCAGGTACAAATATGCATCTGGGGGTTGGGGGCAGCCCGTTCCTGCATGCTGTACCTGGCTGGACACAAAAATATGGCGAAGGCCACGTCAAATTTTTGGAGAAAAATTCATTAAAAAATTTAAAAAAAAACACATTTAGGGACTGCATCTTTATTAACCCCTCCACTTGAGGGGTTAATAAAGATGCAGTCCCTAAATTTTTTTTTTTATTATTAGTTTTTAATTAATTTTTCCCAAAAATTTTGACATGGGCTTCGCCATATTTTTGTATGCCAGCCAGGTACAGCATCCAGGAACGGGCTGCCCCCAACCCCCAGCTGCCTATTTGTACCTGGCCGGACACAACAATATAGGGAAGCCCTTTTTTAAAAAATAATTTCATGAATTTCATGAAATAATTAAAAAAAAAATACGTGGGGCTTCGCCCTATTTTTGTGTCCAGCCAGGTACAACTAGGCAGCTGGGGGCTGGAATCCGCACTGCAGGGGGGCCCAAGCTTTCTGCCCCCCCTCCACTGCGAATTGCAGTCCGCAGCCACCCCAGAAAATGGCGCGTTCATAGAAGCGCCATCTTCTGGCGCTGTACCCAGCTCATCCAGGGCCCTGGTGCGGTGGCTCACTGGGTAATAAAGGGGTTAGGGCCAGCTTGGTATTATCAGCTGGCCATAAGCCCAAAATTCATGGGGTCACACCAATATTAGACATGACCGCCATGAATTTCTAGTAAAGTATTTAAAAAAAACACAACACCCAGAATAAAGTCCTTTAATTGAAATAAACACACATTCCTTTAATGTTCTCAATTAAACTCTAATTACCATATCGCCCATTCTAGCTGAAGCCAATGTCTTCTGCAATAAAAGTAAAATAATAAACCAACCTCATCCTTACCTTTCCATGGTTCCCAGGATGGCTTCAGCTCTGCTACATTGACATGACAGGCTGGATCGCAGCAGAAAGCTGCCATCCAGCTTGCCATGCCGCAGACACTGAAAAGCACAGGCATGCTTGCGCTCCTCAGTGTCTCGCTGTGACGGCATCCAGATGAGCCGAGTTCATGTCCAATGAACTCAGCTCACCTCATGCACGTCACTGACAGCGTGGGAGAATTCTCCTGCGCATGCGGTTCCGGCAAATGACGTCACCACTTGAGCAGGAGAATTCTCCCACGCTGGGATGGCGTTCTGCTACCATCCAGCCTGCCATCTCAATGCCATCCCAGCGTGGGAGAATTCTCCTGCTCAAGTGGTGACGTCATTTGCCGGAACCGCATGTGCAGGAGAATTCTCTCACGCTGTCAGTGACGTTCATGAGGTGAGCTGAGTTCATTGGACATGAACTCGGCTCATCTGGATACCGTCACAGCCAGACACTGAGGAACTTCACTGAGGAGCTTCTCAGTGTCTGCGGCTTGGCAAGCTGGATGGCAGCGTTCTGCTGCGATCCAGTCTGTCATGTCAATGTAGCAGAGCTGAAGACGTCCTGGGAACCATGGAAAGGTAAGGATGAGGTTGGTTTATTATTTTACTTTTATTGCAGGAGATCGTTGGCTTCAGCTGGAATGGGTGTGACGGTAAGTAGAGTTTAATTTAGAATATTAAAGAATTGTGTCTTTATTTCAATTAAAGGACTTTATTCAGGGTGTTGGTGTTTTTTTTTTACTTTCACTATGGGGTTAGTAATGGGGGCGTCTCATAGACGCCTCTCCATTACTAACCTGGGCTTGATGTCAGCTGGCATTATAAGCTGACATCAACCCCAGCCCTATTACCCCACTGCCACCACTACAGGGCAGTGGGAAGAGCGAGGCTAAGTGCCAGAATTGTCGCATCCTATGGATGCACCATTTCTGGGGCGGCTGTCAGCTGGTGTTTCTAGCCTGGGAGGGGGCCAATATTCATGGCACCCTTCCTGGGCTATTAATATCAGCCCCCAGCTGTCTGCTTAGCCTTTGCTAGCTATTAAATAGGGGGGACCCCATGTCATTTTTTTGGGGGGGTCCCCCATTTTAATAGCTAGTAAAGGCTAGGTATTCAGCTGGGGACTGATATTAGTAGCCTGGGAAGCTCCGTGGGTATTACCCCCTTCCCAGGTTTCAAACATCTGCCCCAGCCGTCTGCTTAACCTCCGCTAGAGACTAAAATTACTGGGAACCCCACGCCAATTTTTTTTTAAATAAATCCTCTATTTTAACACTAAATGACAAGTACAGTAACCAACACTATCACTGTACTTATTATATATGTGACTGACATGTTTCTATCTATCTAATCTATGTGTGATGCTCTATTCTTTCTGTTCTAAATTGTTGGGTACCGATGTATGCCGCTGCTGAATTGCCGGCCGGCTTTTTTAAAGAGACGGGTGCATGAAAACACTATTATTTTTTTTTTATAAATCCTTTATTTTAACACTAAATAACAAGAACAGTAACCAACACTGTCACTGTACTTATTATATATGTGACTGACATGTTTCTGTCTATCTAATCTATGTGTGATGCTTTATTCTTTCTGTTCTAAATTATCGGGTACCTGTGTATGCCGCTGCTGAATTGCCGGCTTTTCATGTTTCACTGTGAGCACTGTTCCCATCGATTTGGGCAATCACTGTAATGCCACAACCACCATGTCTGTGACATTACAGTGAGTGGCAGACAATCCCTGCATGTAGTACCGAGCAGTGGCGAGAATGCTCGCTCATCATTAATTATGTGGCAATACTGAAGCAACATCTCAAGACATCAGCCAGTAAGTTAAAGCTTGGGCAGAAATGGGTCTTCCAAATGGACAATGACCCGAAGCATACTGCCAAAATGGTAACAAAGTGGCTTAAGGATAACAAAGTCAATGTTTTGGAGTGGCCATCACAAAGCCTTGATCTCAATCCTATTGAAAATTTATGGGCAAAGCTGAAAAGGCTGATGCGAGCAAGGAGACCTACAAACCTGGATCAGTTACACCAGATTTGTCAGGAGGAATGGGCCCAAATTCCGACCAACTATTGTGAGAAGTTTGTGGAAGGATATCCCGAACGTTTGACCCAAGTCATTCAGTTTAAGGGCAATGATACCAAATACTAATGAAATGTTTGTAAACTTTTGACTTTGCAGTAAGTAATAAAAATGCCTTAAAACATTCTCTCTCTCTCATTATTCTGGCATTTGGCAAATATTAAAAATTATGGTAATCCTAACTGACCTAAAACAGGAAAAGTTTATTCAGATTTCATGTCATATATTGAGAAAAACATGCAGATGTGTTTTTATATAGTGTATGGAAACTTCTGGTTTCAACTGTATATAGTGTGTAATCATTACAGTGACACATACATCAAATCACTCATAAATAGTCTATATAATCTATCCGTATTATATAAATTAGGGTCCATTTTGATGGTCTGGATCGCAGAAGATCAGGGAATGAGTGTTCAGACTATTAGTCCGTCTAAACAGGCTGACAAACACCAGAAAGAACGAGCAAAACAGGGGATCTAATACCAATAAAATGATATTCTATGTCACAAGGTATCATCTGGTAAAGCAGATTCTGTAAGCCATATGTCTGGGTGACCAACCCAGACTGGATGCAATGGTTTTGATGGATGACATGTGGAAAAGTAAGGTATAGGCTGCAGGGTAATCTGGACTGGAGACAAACAAGTGGATCAGGTAGCAAAGATAAAGCAGAGCCACTTATGTGAATACACACGAATACACAGAGGAAACTGGCATCTTCCAGTGGAGTTGCAGTTAACTACAGAAATGCTGACTGGTGTCTTCCAGCAGGGCAATGGTTAATCACAGGTATAACAGAGAAGTAATTGCAGTCTGCAAGCTTTTCAGCAGGAAAATAGTTAATCACAGGTGTAACAAAGAAATAAATGCAGTCTCGTATCTTACACCAAGAAAAATGGTTAATCACAGGTCTAACAGAGAAATAAATGAGGTCTGGTATCTTCCAACAGGGAAATGGTTAATAGCAGCAATGTATGCAAACTAGTACTTGAAGTGAGGAAATGGTTTATCGTTGAGTAGCAGTGTAATATAGGCAAACTGGAGATTCACCTGAAGAGATGCATTACCTTGATTGCTCGGGCCAGGTGTGAACAGGACTGTAAGACATCTGTTAAATGTTGTTAATTTGATTGCTGAGAAGTTGGTGTGAACAACACCAAGAAAACAGAGCTTGGAAATAACTCTAGTTGTGCCATGGAAGTCAGGAGAAGCTGAGATTATAGTCACACACCTGACTTAAATTGAGCATAGAGAAAAAGCTGCAAACTCCTGAACAACAAGCACCTGTCTTTTGCCTGAGCCAGCCATAAAAGGTTTAGGGTGATGATGTCAGAAGACTTCACTGGGTTACCTGAGAAACTCGGCGTGGATAGTAGTGTAACAGTAAATGTACAGAACAATCTTATTAATGATTGTTCTGTGTGCATAGAAGTGTGGTCTCCTTGGTCTGATGCTGGACTCCTATCAAATTGATATTGATGACTTATCCAAAGGATGGGCCATCAATATGTCATTCCTAGACATCCCTTTTAAAAAATAAATAGTAAAACTAAGGAAATGATAATTAAAATTATGCAAGAATTATATTAATGTAATTCACCCTAAAGAACAAGTGGTCTGTTTCTTTCTCAGGGGTTTTGGTAGGGGTTCATCAGAAATGACTTTTCATGTATTTATTCTCATTTTATTGAAAAAAAAATTTCTTAAAACTCAGGAATTATTTATCAGCATTTCGGTGTTACCTTATCCTTGCTACGTTTAATTTATTGATCAGAACAGAATAAGGTTCTCCATGCGGATTTAGATGCCCATCGTGATTCTTGTGGATTATATTTCAGTAAAAAAAAAAATTACACATTTGCACATAGTTACTGATCCTAATATTTAGACACTGTAAATGTAGACTAGGCAGCCTGAAGATGCACCCAACTCACCAGAGGCTTATGCAGCTGGGGCATATTGCTGGAAGTGTCAGACTTCTTGAACATTACTAGTGATTTGCTTACTTTCATTCCATACTTGGTGCCAAAATTTAATTCTACGTCGAGTCTCCTTGTGGAGAGTGACATACCGGCCCTGGCATGCCAAAGTAAGGAGGCTTATTTGCTGTGCAATGCTCCTCTGGGAAATTTAATATGCAAATTGCCTCTTCAGAGAGGAATAGGGCTTGAACTTTATAGTGCACATGTTGGTAGCAGCAATCCTACAAGTCCCTTTAACACGTATTGCAATATGACTTAGGATGAAAGCCAAATCAGAATCTCAATGTGCAGACATTGTGTTTCGGGCCATTGCCCCTCATCAGTGCAAAGTATGAGATCTGATTTGGCTAGGTAAGAGGCTCTTGACTGAGGTCTAAGGGGTAAGGTTTCTCCTTTTGGAGAGTGACATACCAGCTCTGGCATTCATCCTATGTCATATTGCAAGGCTCGTTAAAGGGTCGATTGTGACTTGTAGGATTGCTGCTTCCAACAGGTGACGCTATAGAGTTCTAGTCCTCTTCCTCTCTGAAGAGGCAATTTGCAAATTAAATTTCCCAGAAGAGCATTGCAAGGTAAATAAGCCTCCTTACCTTGTGAAATATTATAATTTTATTCACAAAGATATATTACTCTATTTGACACATCACATAATAGGTTACGGGAAAAGGACAACTAAAACAATAGGGAATACAGGGTATATGATCCCAAGATAATAAGGCAGAACCGTGAGCATAGCCCCAAGTCAATATAAATACTACACAGGTTATAATATAATAATGTTCAGCATGATGATTGAACTGACGAAGCCGAGGCGAAACGCGCGTCGAGGCGTTAGGCAGACTGTTACCACGAGCCCCTGATCTCTTCAGATGACTCAAGGTATTTATACTTATCTCATTGATCAGCATATTATATGATTAATCGAGACGTTAGGCGGATTATTATCATTAGCTCCTGGTCTCTTACCTTGACCTGAGATATTTATACCATTTTTGGTCAGCATGTCATAGGGTTCTTATCAGCTGATTAATCTAGACACTAGTCATCACTTTACGTGCACCATTTTTAGTACAAACATTTTTCTATTTAACTGATATTTATTGATATCTTATATATTTAATTTTATTATTGTGCATTTATCACAAAAAATATCTCTCTGCTTACCATGTGATTGATTTGCTTATGGTTGGATTTTCACTATGATCATCATGCTGAACATTATTATATTATAACCTGTGTAGTATTTATATTGACCTGGGGCTATGCTCACGGTTCTGCCTTATTATCTTGGGATCATATACCCTGTATCCCCTATTGTTTTAGTTGTCCTTTTCCCGTAACCTATTATGTGATGTGTCAAATAGAGTAATATATCTTTGTGAATAAAATTATAATATTTTATACATATCTCCGATGTGTCTTGGGTATCTATTTATTTGCTTCTGTGATATTATTATTTATTTGATTATCTTTATGATACCTATTAGATTCTAGTTTGGTCTTTGTTTGGTTATTTGGAGATCGCATTTCACCTTTGGTGACTTGCTCGTGTTTAAGCCTCCTTACCTTGGCAAGCCAAGGCCGGTATGTCACTCTCCACAAGGAGAAACGTTACCTCTTACCTCAGTCCTGAGGCTTTCACCTAGCCAAATCAGTTCTCATACTTTGCCCTGTTAAGGGGCAACACCCCGAAATAACATGTCTGCAAATTGAGATTCTGATTTGCCTTTTATCCTAAGTCATATTGCAAGAATCATTAAAGGGTCGCTAGTGACTTGTAGAATCGCTGAATCCAATAGGTGGCGCTATAGATTTCAAGTCCTCTTCCTCTCTGAAGAGGTAATTTACATATTATTTGTAGAGGAATTTGAGCTAAACCCTATTTCCTTACAAGCAACAAACCTAATTGAGAAGGTGCAAAACGTGTCTAAAACGCAGCGTGCAGGGTATGTGAGACACTTTTTGGTGCAAACTGAGCCAGAATTCACGAATTCTCGAGACAGTGGTTGCTGATGCACTTAGAGGCTTGTAAGATTTTTTTTCTACATACCTCATCTTGGAGAGCATAAATTTGATGTTTCTTGTCTCTCTGCTAGTTTATTGTCTTCAAAAAATAAAGTCAAGATAATTCAACCAATCAGGTCTATACTGTCATCTGAGTTTAAAAAGCCACCATTTAGTCCAGAGAAACAGATTAGCATCTGGAAACTACAAACCATGGACTTAAAACTCCTGAGCACCATGACAGATTAGACATGGTCATCTATGTTTCCATTCTAGATTAGGGTGTATACATGGAGCACCATAAAAGTACACACCTATAAGTGTCATTTATGGAAAGTACACCTCTAAGTGCCATTTATAGAAAGTACACCTTTGAGGGCCATTCATGGAAAGTAAACCTCTGAGGATCATTTATGGAAATTACACCTCTGAGGACCATTAATGGAAAGTACACCTCTTATGGCCATTTATGGAAAGTACACCTCTGAGGATCATTTATGGAAAGAATATGACGCGCCCCCTGGGCCGTGGGGTACTCGGTGCCGGGCTGGTCGTTGCTATAGGAGATGTCACAGTGGCGGTGACCCAGGGCGGTCATTCAACAGGGAAATATTTACAGGGCATTTATGTACAAAGTTTGTGACGCCACCTGTGGTATGCGGCTATGTGGAGCCGCCGCTGCTGTGCAGAACCTCTGGAGCTGGTATTAGTGCAGCAGGGTTGGTTCAGCTCTCCACAGGTAGAGCTTAGCTCCAGGGCTGTGTTATTAGATGATGCTGGGCGTAGTAGTGCAGGGGTGATGGCGCAGTTAATAAGCACAGAGACAGTGGGGTGCAGTCTTCCGAGTTTACTCACAGTTCTTAAGTTCCTCAGGTTACAGGTTCCGGACTACAACCTCCCACGTCGTGCTGCATTCACCAGGCAGGGGTTCAGCAATCCCTCAGGTAGTTCAAGAGTGCCTGACAGGACCCCGTTCTATGTGCCTTCCTCAGTCGTCTTCCTGCCCTGGCTCTCGCCCTCCTGCCCTGCACCTCGCAATCAGTGTCCCAATCCGGCAGCCTCGGGTCTTGTCTGGCGACCTGCAGTCCCCTGGACCCTCTGTGGCTACCTTCTCAGCGATATAATTGCGGATGTGGCCACTGCACATTACAAGTACTGCAGCCTCCGGTTCCTAGCTGAGCCTTGTAGTTCTCCACTAGTTTAGGGGCCAGTCCCCTCTGCGGCTCGATCCCTCCACCGCCTGGCAGATTTGGGCGTACGGGTAGCCTCTAGCACTTCCCGTACCCCTGGGATCCCTTCTGGTCCTGGAGCCTTTCTCCTGCTCCCTCTCCTCTCTGGCCTTCTCCTGGGCCTCTCCTCAGGCCCGCTCTGGAGCAGAGCTCCTGCCGAGCCTCTGCTCCACTCACTTTCCTCCTCCAACTAGTCTCTCTTTCTAAGATGGCTCCCCTTTTTTTATACAGCTTCTTTCACGTGCTCCCCTGATCTACGTCCTCCACCCACACCCACTACATGGTTCCCCCTCACTTTGCTCCCCTCCACTCCAGCCAGGGACCAGGGACTGTGCTCTCCCTTAGGAGCAATCTCGCCCTGCCCTACTGAAGTGGACGTGTTGGATGCAGGTGTTAGGGTCCCGGGCAGCACTCTATCCTTACCTGAGAGTGGGATACCACACCTCTGGGTGAGATGCAGTACCTCTGTGGCGACTGAACCCGCAGGGGCGCCACATACACCTCTGAGGACCATTTATGGAAAGTACACCTCTGAGGACCATTAATGGAAAGTACACCTCTGAGGACCATTAATGGAAAGTGCACCTCTGATGGCCATTTATGGAAAGTACACCTCTAAGGGCCATTTATGGAAAGTACACCTCTGAAGGCCATTTATGGAAAGTACAACTCTGAGGACCATTTATGGAAAGTACATCTCTGAGGACCATTTATAGTAAGTACACTTCTGATCGCCATTTATGGAAAGTACACATATGAGGACCATTTATAGAGCAAGGACAAGAATGGTTTAGGTGTATCACTGTTCTCTGGGCGCATTGTGAACTTTTCTAAGGCTCCATCATTCCACAGTGAAAATTAATTTGGGAACAAAGAAGGTGGGGATTAACTGGTGAGTCATTGAAATGGAAGGAGGGACTAAATGAGTGCTTAATTCATAATTGAACTCTCCCAGAATATCCAGGAGGTCCCTTGAAAAAGTGGAGACCTCTCAAAAGAGAAAGTTAATCTACAGGGTGTCACAAAAGCTACGTTTCCCCAATTATTTTCATTGCCTTAATGCTGAGTCCAGGCATCCAGAGGCACATTCAGGGGGTTAGAATTGAGGCATCTATCAGGCGTGGTCTGATGGAAAGGAGAGTGGCTCTGCCGATGGAAAATTGGCACGTCACAATCCTTCATTTAGCATAAAGCAATTTTGAAAAGTTGGCAAGGATGGCTTAACTTTTCTATCCTTCTATTTGCAGTTATTCTGCCAAAATCCATCGTCAGGAGGTAAAAACTCAAGTGAACCTATCTGCGCCAACCTAATTTATCCCATCCCTGCTGAGCCAGCTCCGCACCTTACTGTGCTAAATACCAGTCATCCCAATAGTCAGAACAGCCAAGTTTAGGAAAGTCATAATAAATTTATCATTTTTCTTACATTACAGAGTTGAGTTCACTCGTCAAAGTAGGAAGATTCATCCTACTGCAGGGGAAGTGATTGACAAGTTCTGTACAGAAACCAATAATGTGTGCGAAAAATAATGATTTTCATGTGGGAGTGGAGCAGAAAATGCATTTTTACAGGTGCTTCTCACAAGCTTCTGAAGGCCAGTTATCTGTGCAAGTACTATTGATGGTAATTAGGCTTTCTGTAGATTATAGCATCAGCAAGGTTGTAATGAATGGTGTTTATTTTGTATCGTAAGTTTTAATGTGTTCAATTTGCCATTTATTGCTTGCTCGCTTCACTTACTTGGTCGCTTCTATAAATCAGAAATAAATAAATAGATAGAGCTGCCCATATAGGCAGCTTTTACATTTGTTCTTAAAAATAACGGCGTCCATTTAATGTGCCAGAACCTAGGGCTTTTCGCAGTTTCTGTCTCTGATAATCTTCCAATGGCAACTTCTCAAGGCAAAATTAGTTGCTTACTTGGGGTCTTGGAAATAAGTTGTTATATTAAATGGGTTCTCTGGCTGATAAAAAAAAGGGCTCCGACTGGGATAAAATTAGAAATAGTCAGTACTTGCCCTTACCCACAACTCCATTTTTGATGCCCGGTGGTCTCTTCTTCTTGGCCTCGTAGAATCAAGGTCTCTGCCCTTTTGTTATGCTGCTCTCAGATGGGGTAACCAAAATCTGGTGACAGATTCCCTTTAAGGTGTGGCCTACTTTATGGTTGAAGGCTATGAAAACTTCAGCTTTGACTTTTTTACCATAGGCTGCAAAATG
Organism: Phyllobates terribilis; assembly: GCF_046119375.1. Classification (NCBI taxonomy): domain Eukaryota; kingdom Metazoa; phylum Chordata; class Amphibia; order Anura; family Dendrobatidae; genus Phyllobates; species Phyllobates terribilis. The sequence continues at coordinate 337,262,281 of NW_027362768.1, forward strand.
ACTAATGGCCCATTTGGATGGATTATATATAAGTCCATCGGCACTGTTTTCTGTCTTATTTACCCAAACTGATAAGAATTTGTGGAAGCGGGAAATCTGTAAATAGAGTTTTAGCCCCTATAAAATTCATACCTGAAATATAGATGTTAGTGGTCTAGTTGCAAACGAGGGGGTTTCGGTGCATCCTTGGTGAGGCCAAGGCATCCTTGGTGAGTCAAAGGCATCCTTGGTGAGGCCAAGGCATCTTTGATGAGGCCAAGGCATCTTTGGTGAGGCCAAGGTCTCAGGTCACCTTAAATTTGCATTTTGAGCTTTGTTATATCTTGATTGCCAAGAGAGACAGCTCTATCTGAACGCAATCTTCGGCTTCTTCACCTCCTCCGCACGGACAGTGCAGGAACCCAGCCTTGCTCAGTGTCAGTCGGCGCTCTCATCACTAATCCTGTCTGTGGCTGCCGCTTCATGCTTAACTGTATACAGTAGCCAGTGATGAGAGAGCACACTGACACTGGTCACAGCTGGGCTCCTGCAGTGTCTTTGCGGAGGTGTGGCGTTGCTGCTTGAGTTCAGGCACCGCTCTGAACTCAATCCATGCCATCAAATACATTTGTCAGGTGGTGGAAGGCTCTGTCCCATCCTAGGTAGGGATGAGCAGACCCACGGAAGTTCTGGTTCTGGCACCCAGCCCGAACTTTAGTCCAGCCCGATCTTGAACCAGAACCCGAACCCCATTGAAATGTATGGGGACCCAATCTTTGGAGCTGGAAAAAATTCTCTCTCTCTCCCTCAGGGACTTGCCCCAGAACTCCAAGTTTTGGAACAGACTTCCGGGGGAAGTCCTTTTAGCACTGGACGCTAACTTTCCGGTACGAACCACGCACTTTTATGTTCGGGTTCACTCATCTCTAATCCTAGGCACATTAACTTTTTAAAACTTTGGCAAAAATTGCAAAAGTTTAAATTGTCCCTACTCCTGGGCGCTCCCAAAGAGTAGGTAAGGTCTGACGAACAGAAGATTAACACAATGGGCCTCCATTATCAAAACTGTCTAATAATGAGACTTTCAGTAATGCTTTCAACAAACGATCAACTAATCTCTTACTTCTTAAACTTTTCCGATCCTCAAGATTTTGAGGTCGTAAGGTTTTTCATAAAACTCTCTTATCCTACAATTAATCTTAGAAGACTTTTTTTGGGAGATGATTCTTTGAATTGTTTGAAACATCGTTTTACCTTGAGAAAGGCCCTGGTGGGAGCTGAAACGTTGTCAGGATGAGTAAAGTATCATTCAGAAGGACCACTGCCTGCCTATGTCTCCCATTTTTTTGCTATAGGCTAGGTTCAGACAATTGTTTTTTTCAGTCAATGTGCTGTTGGTGTGTTATGGCGCAGTAAGCAGGAGCCAGAGGCCTTGAACGGGCTCCAAAATAAGACACCGACATGAAACAGGAACTTCTTAAAAACAACTGGAAATTTATTTACAATTTCTTCTAACATGGGTTATGGTACTTGTAACATTGTGATGGAACAAACAACTTCTGGAATGCTTTATTTCTTTACATACACACCAGGCTCTTCCCTTGTGAATGGCGCCATCACGTGGGATCTTCCTTGTCACAGTCACCACACACCGTACCCAATGGGGTTAAGTCCACTCATTTTATGTTTTACATGGCAGCTCACAATATAACACCGAACAGACCCACTTCTTCTTTGGCTCCTGATAACCCCAATAGGTTTCTGCCCATTATCATGGTCACTGAAGCCCTAGTTTAGGTTCTGCCGCTAAGCTACTCGCCTTGTTACTCTCTCAGGTCCGCGTTAGATGCCACTTTGGATCTCTTGGCCACTGACACTACAGTGGGTAAAGTGAAGTTATATCCAGCAGCTCCGGTATCTCTCTCGTCCCATTCTCTAAAAAAATTGGGTCTCTGGATTCTTTCGATGAGACGCTCTTCAAACGTTATCCTTTTGGTCCACCACAACAACCCTTCCAACTCTACGACGTCAGCCCTTAATACCCCGGCAACTCCCACATTCTGACAAGTGCCGCTCATTGACTTTTGCGCCATGTCAGTGTCACATGACATCAGTACTCGGTTAACCCCTCAGTAAATTCAAGTGTTGATGCAAAACTTTCCCCTGACCTATTAACTTGAATGAGCGAGTTCGGTCCACACATTGGAACACAGTAGAACAATGTCTCCATTTTTTATGCGGATATCTGAATGAGGTCTTAGTAGAACTGCAAACAACACTCCTAAACTCCAGTTCATGGGGTTGCACTATTATACTTACCGTCGTCTCAATCCCAAAATTGTGGCACCCTTTTCTGCCCAGAAACACCCATTGGAATGCCACATTGGTATAAAGATCACCCATCTTGTGGTCCAATTCCCAGGACTGACCTAGACGATTATGGGACTGTTGGCTAGTGCAGACCAGGGATGAAATGTCCCTGCTTAGGTCATAACACTGATGATGATGCACTTCCTGTCGATTGCATGAATTCCCCCAACCAAGTGAATGAAGAGTACAGGCATGCTTTCCAGCTGCTGAAAATCTTCAACGCCTCCCTGCAATTGTCAGAGCTTGCTGGGAGCATGGGCGTACCCAGGATCAAAACTAAGGGGGGGCAAGCCATCGTCACAGATACCGAAGAGAAATATATATATAGTACATGCAAAGATTTCACTTCTTACATTACATGAGTGATATCTATTGTAAATTCCACAATAGATCAGAAACCGGCAAATCGCTCCACACAGTATACTGGCCCCCATAAAATGCCCCATACAGGATACTGGCCCCCATATAACGCTCCACACAGAATACTGGCTCCCATATAACGCTCCATGCAGGATACTGGCCCCCATAAAATGCCCCATACAGGATACTGGCCCCCATATAACGCTCCACACAGAATACTGGCTCCCATATAACGCTCCATGCAGGATACTGGCCCCCATAAAATGCCCCATACAGAATACTGGCTCCCATATAACGCTCCATACAGGATACTGGCACCCATATAACGCTCCATACAGAATACTGGCCCCCATATAACGCTCCATGCAGGATACTGGCCCCCATATAACGCTCCATGCAGGATACTGGCCCCCATATAACGCTCCATACAGAATACTGGCCCCCATATAACGCTCCATACAGAATACTGGCTCCCATATAACGCTCCATACAGGATACTGGCCCCCATATAATGCTCCATACAGAATACTGGCCCCCATAAAACGCTCCATACAGAATACTGGCCCCCATAAAATGCTCCATACAGAATACTGGCCCCCATATAATGCTCCATGCAGGATACTGGCCCCCATAAAATGCCCCATACAGAATACTGGCCCCCATATAACGCTCTATGCAGGATACTGGCCCCCATATAACGCTCCATGCAGGATACTGGCTCCCATATAACGCTCCATACAGAATACTGGCCCCCATATAACGCTCCATACAGAATACTGGCCCCCATAAAATGCTCCATACAGAATACTGGCCCCCATAAAATGCTCCATACAGAATACTGGCCCCCATATAACACTCCATATGGAATACTGGCCCCCATATAACGCTCCATACAGAATATTGGCCCCCATATAACGCTCCATGCAGGATACTGGCCCCCATATAACGCTCCATGCAGGATACTGGCCCCCATATAACGCTCCATACAGAATACTGGCCCCCATATAACGCTCCATGCAGAATACTGGCCCCCATATAACGCTCCATGCAGGCTGTTCCCCACACATAATGCCTCATGCAGGCTGTTCCCCCCACATAATGCCCCACGCAGGCTGTTCCCCCCACATAATGGCCCACACAGGCTGTTCCCCCCACATAATGCCCCATGCAGGCTGTTCCCCCCCATATAATGCCCCATGTAGGATGTCACCCCCCCCTTATAATGCCCCATGCAGGATGACACACACACACCCTTCCTTATAATGCCCCATGCAGGATGTCACATACCCCCCCTCCCTTATAATGCCCCATGCAGGATGTCACACACACCCCTCCCTTATAATTCCCCATGCAGGATGCCACCCCCCCTCCCTTATAATGCCCCATGCGGGATGTCACACCCCCCCTCCCTTATAATGCCCCATGCAGGATGTCACACACCCCCCCTCCCTTATAATGCCCCATGTAGGATGTCACAGCTCCCCTCCCTTATAATCCCCCATGAAGGATGTCACACACCCCCTCCCTTATAATGCCCCATGCAGGATGTCACACACCCCCCCTCCCTTATAATGCCCCATGCAGGATGTCACACACACCCCCTCCCTTATAATGCCCCATGCAGGATGTCACATACACCCCCTCCCTTATAATGCCCCATGCAGGATGTCACACACCCCCCCTCCCTTATAATGCCCCATGCAGGATGTCATACACCCCCCTCCCTTATAATGCCCCATGCAGGATTTCACCCCCGCCTTATAATGCCCCATGCAGGATGTCACACACCCCCACCTCACCCCCCTCCCTTATACAGCCACAGGCCTCCATACAATAAAAAAAATCAAATACTCACCTCACGTCTCACCTGCTGCCGCTGCTCAGCTCTGGACTCCAGCGTCGCCGGCGTCTTCCTGCTCTGCGCTGTGACTGCTCAGGAGAGAGAGCGGTGTAAAGATGTCACCGTGCCCTCTGACCTGAGACGTCACAGTGCAGCAGCCGCGGAGGATGCAGGAGCTGCTGCGGAGGCACGAGTATTGTGCCGGGTGCCGGGGCAAGCGGGGGGCGGGGTAAGTATTGTGCCGGGTGCCGGGGCCTTGAGCAAGTGGGGGGGAGCGGACGCTGACGGTGAGGGGCCCCCCCGCCTGCTCAGGGCCCCAGCATTTGCCCGGGTGCGCCGGGTTCTGACGCCGGCCCTGGTGTGCGGCGTGCGTCCCTGCTTCTAGGGGGGGACAGATGCCCCACGGTGGGTACCCCCATGGAGTTGTAGTTTTGCAGATCCACAGTGTTACACACCTGTCTCTCATGTGCTCCTCTACCTAAGCCTAGATAAGACCCACCAAGAAACACACCTGTGTCTTTATATTAAGAATCTTAGTTTGTCTGTGCACCAAGACCTACAGTGTCCATGACCTCTGCTACATGTCTGCGGTGTCCAGGACCTCTGCTACCTGTCTGCGGACTCCAGGGCCTCTGCTACCTGTTTACGGTCTCCAGACTTCTGCTACCTGTCTGTGGTCTCCAGGGCTTCTGCTATCTGTCTCCCGTCTCATGGGCTTTTCCTACCTGTTTGCGGTCTGCAAACCTCTGCTACCTGTCTGCGGTCTCCAGGGCTTCTGTGGCGCCCCTGAGGGTTCGACCGCCACAGGGATGCTGCACTTCTTTAATGGAGTGTAGTGTTCCTCCTCTGAGGTAAGGACAGTGTGATAGTCGTGACCCAACCTTTGCATCCAACACCACACTTCTCCACCAGAGGGAGCTAGTATGCACTAGGTGCTGCTCCCCTGGTTACAGGGAGACTGGGGAACACAAAGTGGTAGGAACCAGTTAGTGGGTGAGGGTGGAGGACTTACACGTTAGTTGCACTTTAAATTTCATATTTAATAGAAAGCCATCTTGGCTCTTGGTCCTGTTCTTCAGCTGTTTCCTGACAGTACTCAGCTGTACTATGGCTGTACCCTGACTGGTGTCAGAACGTGATCTCCTACCCTGAAAGTGGATCCTGTGTGGGCCTGCAGGGGATGGAGACACGGCCCTAGTCCCTAGTCCTTGGGATGATGGGCAGGCGGGAGATAAGGAATATCTCAGCCCGGTCGAGGACCATGAGCAAGAAGGCCCGGGAGCTTTAAGCCCCCGTCTCACATAGCGAGATCGCTAGCGAGATCGCTGCTGAGTCAAGGTTTTGGTGACGCAACAGCGACCTCACCAGCGATGTCGCTATGTGTGACACTTTGCAGCGATCAGGCCCCTGCTGTGAGGTCGTTGATCGCTGCAGAATGTCCTGGACCTTTTTTTGGTCGTTGCCCTCCCGCTGGTCAGCACACATCGCTGTGTGTGACCAGCGGGAGCAGCGATCAGGCTGGTAACAATGATAAACAGCGGGTTACTAGGGGCACACGCGCACTTAGTAACCCGCTGTTTATCATGGTTACCACTCTGCTACGGTGAGCGGTAACCTCCCGCTCACCATAGCAGAGTGGTAACCATGATAAACAGCGGGTTACTAGGTGCGCGTGTGCCCCTAGTAACCCGCTGTTTATCATGGTTACCAGCCTGCTCCTGCTTCAGCAGGCTGGTAACCAGGAGCAGGACATCGTGGAAACATTCTTTCCACGATGTCGCTGCTCCCCTGATCGTTGGTGAGCCTGCCTGTTTGACAGCTCACCAGCGACCACATAGCGACGCAGCAACGATCCCTAACAGGTCGTATCGTTGTTGGGTTCGCTGCAGCGTCGCTAAGTGTGACGGGGCCTTTAGAATGTGGCTCCACAGCAAATGGGTCCCGGGGAGGATGCAGACGGAGCGGAGTACGCCACCTGTCCTCGCCTACCTGATCTATTCAGAGGGATTCCGGCTGCAAGAGGGGTACCGGCCCCCGACACCTGACCTTGCCACTCCAAGTCCTGGTTGGGAAAGCCCGGTAGGCCTTGAGGATCCCAGCGGGCATCGGACGGAGCGGAGCTGCTACCCGTGCCCTTGTTCTGAGAGGAGCTCAGAGGGAGATCCGGCCTATGTACACACGCACAGACGGGAAAGGATGAGGTCTGTAGTTCAGGAACACTCTGGTGTAGGGTCCCGACTGAATGCTGGACTTCCTCTGAGGTAGTCGGACCCCCATCCCTGGCAGCCGCAGGACTCCGCGGGGAGCAGGGAGTCGCCTTCCCGCTGTCATCTCTAAGTGAGTAAAGCCTTGGAAGTTCACCCCTATGGCCTCCGGACTGTTCATTCTGCGCCATACCACGCGACGCGGTGCTCGTACTCCCCTACTACTACCCCCCTCCATCCTGTCTGCCTGCCCTGAGGCCTTGCTCCGCCTGTGGGGAGCAGTGAGAACTTTGGTCGCCATGACAACAGGCCTCGGCGGACTGCAGCGGCGCTGGTGGCCCTTCACCAGGCAGCACAGGTGGCGTAGTCGTTAAATAAGCCACTCAACCCGGACGAGCCCACAACATCTTCTTTTCATGTGACGACCCTGAGCACGGGTCGGGTTCGGGCCACGGCTTCACCCCATCTCTTCATCACAGGACCCGACTCCAAGTCCCCCATCACCCAGGGTAAACTCAAAAGGGGCTCTTTCGAGAATGAGGCGTCACACTTCTGCTTCCTGTCTGCGGTCTCCAACGCTTCTTCTACCTGTCAGCGGTCTCCAGTGCTTCTTCTACCTGTCTCCGGTTTCCAGAGCATCTGCTTTCTGTTTGCGGTCTGCAAACCTCTGCTACCTGTCTGTGGTATTCAGGACCTCTGCTCACTGTCTGCAGTCTCCATGGCTTCTGCTACTTGTCTGCGGTTTCCAGGGCCTCTACTACCTGTTAACTGTCTCCAGACTTCTGCTACCTGTCAGCGGTCTCCAGGGCTTCTGCTACCTGTCTCGGTCTCCTCTGCTACCTGTCTGCAGTCAGCAAACCTCTGCTACCTGTCTGTGGCCTCCTGAGCTTCTGCTACCTGTCTGCGGTCTCCAGGGCTTTTGCTACCTGTCTGTGGTCCCCAGGGCTTCTGCTACCTGTCTGCGGTCCCCAGGGCTTCTGCTACTTGTCTGCGGTCTCCAAGGCTTCTGCTAACTGTTTCCAGTCTCTAGGGCCTCTGCTACCTGTCTGTGGCCTCCAGAGCTTCTGCTACTTGTCTGCGGTATCCAGAGCTTCTGCTACCTGTCTGCAGTCTCCAGGACCTCTGCTAACTGTCTGCGGTTTCCAGGGCTTCTGCTACCTGTCTGCGGTCTCCAGGGCTTCTGCTACTTGTCTGCGGTCTCCAGGGCTTCTGCTACCTGTTTCCAGTCTCTAGGGCCTCTGCTACCTGTCTGTGGTCTCCAGGACCTCTGCTAACTGTCTGCGGTCTCCATGGCTTCTGCTACTTAAATGCGTCTCCAGGGCTTCTGCCAACTGTCTGCGGTCTTTATGGCCTCTGCTACCTGTCTGTGGTCTCCAGGGCCTTTGCTACCTGTCTGCGGTCTCCAGAGCTTTTGCTACCTGTCTGCAGTCTCTAGGGCCTCTGCTACCTGTCTGCTGTCTCCTTGGCTTCTGCTACCTATCTGCAGTCTCCATGACCTCTGCTACCTATCTGCAGTCTTTCAGACCTCTTCTACCTGTCTGCGGTCTCCCGGACCTCTGCTAACTGTCTGCCATCTACATGATCTCCCTTACCCGTCTGTGGTCTACAGAGCTTCTACTACCTGTCTATGGTCTCCAGGGCTTCTGCAACCTGTCTGCATTCTCCAGGACTTCTGCTACCTGTCAGCAGTCTCCTGGACCTCTGCTACTTGTCTGCGCTCTCCAGGAACTCATCTACCTGTCTGCGGTCTCCAGGACCTCTGCTACCTGTCTCTGGTATCCAGTGCTTCTGCTACCTGTCTGCAGTCTCCTGGGCATCTGCTACCTGTCTGCGGTCTCCAGGGCCTTTACTACCTGTCTGCGGTGTCCAGAGCCTCTGTTACCTGTCTGGGGTCTCCAGGACATCGGCTACCTGTCTGTGGTGTCCAGGACCTCTGCCACCTGTCGGGGGTCTCCAGGACTTCTGCTACCTGTCTGCAGTCTCCAGGGCCTCTGCTACCTGTTTGCGATGTACAGACCTCTGCTACCTATCTGCGGTCTTCAGAGCCTCTGCTACCTGCCTGCAGTCTCAAGAGTTTCTGCTACCTGTCTGTGGTCTCCAGGACCTCTGCTACTTGTCTGCGGTCTCCCGGACCTTTGCTACCTGTCTGCGGTCTCCAGGACCTCTACTACGTGTCTACATTCTCCAGAACCTCTGCCACCTGTCTGCGTTCTCCGGGGCCTCTGCTACCTGTCTGTGGTCTCCAGGACCTCTGCTACCTGTCTGCGGTCTCCAGGGTCTCTACTACCTCTTAATTGTCTCAAGACTTCTGCTACCTGTCTGTGGTTTCCAGGGCTTCGGCTACCTGTCTCGGTCTTCTCTGCTACCTATCTGCGGTCTGCAAACCTCTGCTACCTGTCTGTGGCCTCCAGAGCTTCTGCTACCTGTCTGCAGTCTCCAGAGCTTCTGCTACTTGTCTGCAGTCTCCAGGGCTTTTGCTACCTGTCTCCAGTCTCTAAGGCCTCTGCTACCTGTCTGCCGTCTCCAGGACCTCTGCTGTCTGTGGTTTCCAGGGCTTCTACTACCTGTCTGCGGTCTCCAGGGCTTCTGCTACTTGTCTGCAGTCTTTCAGACCTCTGCTACCTGTCTGTGGTCTCCCGGACCTCTGCTAACTCTCTGCCATCTACATGATCTCCCCTACCCGTCTGTGGTCTCCAGGGCTTCTACTACCTGTCTGTGGTCTCCAGGGCTTCTGCAACCTGTCTGCGTTCTCCAGGGCTTCTGCTACCTGTGAGCAGTCTCCTGGACCTCTGCTACTTGTCTGCGCTCTCCAGGAACTCATCTACTTGTTTGCTGTCTCCAGGACTTCTGCTACCTGTCTCTGGTATCCAGTGCTTCTGCTACCTGTCTGCAGTCTCCTGGACATCTGCTACCTGTCTGCGGTCTCCAGGGCCTTTACTACCTGTCTGCGATGTCCAGAGCCTCTGTTACCTGTCTGGGGTCTCCAGGACATCGGCTACCTGTCTGCGGTGTCCAGGACCTCTGCCACCTGTCGGGGGTCTCCAGGACTTCTGCTACCTGTCTGCAGTCTCCAGGGCCTCTGCTACCTGTTTGCGATGTACAGACCTCTGCTACCTATCTGCGGTCTTCAGAGCTTCTGCTACCTGCCTGCAGTCTCAAGAGTTTCTGCTACCTGTCTGTGGTCTCCAGAACCTTTGCTACTTGTCTGCGGTCTCCAGGACCTCTGCTACTTGTCTGCGGTCTCCAGGACCTTTGCTACCTGTCTGCGGTCTCCAAGACCTTTATTACGTGTCTACATTCTCCAGGACCTGTCTGCGTTCTCCGGGACCTCTGCTACCTGTCTGTGGTCTCCAGGACCTCTGCTACCTGTCTGCGGTCTGCAGGGCCTTTACTACCTCTTAACTGTATCAAGACTTCTGCTACCTGTCTGTGGTCTCCAGGGCTTCGGCTACCTGTCTCGGTCTTCTCCGCTACCTATCTGCGGTCTGCAGACCTCTGCTACCTGTCTGTGGACTTCAGAGCTTCTGCTACCTGTCTGCAGTCTCCAGAGCTTCTGCTACTTGTCTGCAGTCTCCAGGGCTTCTGCTACCTGTCTCCTGTCTCTAACTCTTCTGCTACCTGTCTGCCGTCTCCAGGGCTTCTGCCAACTGTCTGCGGTCTCCAAGGCCTCTACTACCTGTCTGCGGTCTCCAGGGCTTCTGCTACTTGTCCGCGGTCTCCAGGGCTTCTGCTACCTGTCTCTGGTCTTTAGGGCCTGTGCTACCTATCTGCGGTCTCCAGGGCTTCTGCCAACTGTCTGCGGTCTCCAAGGCTTCTGCTACCTGTCTGTGGTCTCCAGGGCCTTTCCTACCTGCCTGCGGTCTCCTTGGCTTCTGCTACCTATCTGCAGTCTCAAGGACCCCTGCTACCTGTCTGCAGTCTTCCAGACCTCTGCTACCTGTCTGCGGTTTCCCGGATCTCTGCTAACTGTCTGCCATCTATATGATCTCCCCTACCCGTCTGTGGTCTCCAGGGATTCTGCAACCTGTCTGCGTTCTCCAGGGCTTCTGCTACCTGTCTGCAGTCTCCTGGACCTCTGCTACTTGTCTGCGCTCTCCAGGAACTCATCTACCTGTCTGCGGTCTTCAGGACCTCTGCTACCTGTCTCTGGTATCCAGTGCTTCTGCTACCTGTCTGCAGTCTCCTGGACATCTGCTACCTGTCTGCGGTCTCCAGGGCCTTTACTATCTGTCTGCAGTGTTGAGAACCTCTGCTACGTGTCTGGGGTCTCCAGGACATCGGCTACGTGTCTACGGTGTCCAGGACGTCTGCCACCTGTCTGCGGTCTCCAGTGCCTCTGCTACCTGTTTGCGATGCACAGACCTCTGCTACCTATCTGCGGTCTTCAGGGCCTCTGTTACCTGCCTGCAGTCTCCAGAGTTTCTGCTACCTGTCTGTGGTCTCCAGGACCTCTGCTACTTGTCTGCGGTCTCCAGGACCTTTGCTACCTGTCTGCGGGCTCCAGGACCTCTGCTACGTGTCTACATTCTCCAGGACCTGTTCTACTTCTCTGTGTTCTCCGGGATCTCTGCTACCTGTCTGCGTTCTCCAGGACCTCAGCTACCTGTCTGCGGTCTCCAGGACCTCAGCTACCTGTCTTCATTCTCCAGGACCTCTGCTACCTGTCTGTGGTCTCAAGGACTTCTGCTCCCTGTCTGCGTTCTCAAGGGTCTCTGCTACCTGTCTGTGGTCTCCAGGGCTTCTGCTACCTGTCTGCTTTCTCTGGGGCCTCTGCTACCTGTCTGCGGTGTCCAGGGCTTCTGCTACCAGTCTGTGGTCTCCAGGGCTTCTGCTACCTGTCTAAGGTCTCCAGGGCTTCTGCTACGTGTTTGTGGTCTCTAGGGCTTCTGCTACCTGTCTGCGGTCTCCAGGGCGTCTGCTAACTGTCTGCGGTCTCCAGGGCTTCTGCTACCTGTCTACAATGTCCAAGGCTTCTGCTACCTGTCTGCGGTCTCCAGGGCTTCTGCTACCTGTCTGCGGTCTCCAGGACTTCTGTTACCTGTCTAAAGTCTCCAGGGCTTCTGCTACCTGTTTGTGGTCTCTAGTGCTTCTGCTACCTGTCCGCAGTCTCCAGGGCTTCTGCTACCTGTCTGCGGTCTCCAGGCCTTCTGCTACCTGTCTGCGGTCTCCAGGGACATTGCTACATGTCTGCTGTCTCCAGAACCTCTGCTACCTGTTTCCTGCATGCCCTAACTGCCTGCTGCACCGAATCCCGTGGCAGGTGCGCCCACCCAAACTTTGGGCTTTGAGGATCCACCTCATCTAGTGAGGCTAAGACACAAGTTGAAGACCACGACTTTACTGACCCCACTTCGGTTCTATATCGATTTTAATGGTAATATAATGTTAAATCCAAGACACAGTCACATGCAAAAAATAGAAGTTCATCTTTCCTACACACGGAGATGCCACCCAGGATATGTCTCCTCCTCCCTGGATGTATTTGTGAATCTATACATAAGAAATGTATCCCCCCCCCATCCCCTTTGTATTCTACTATGAACCACGCTCTGCACAGAGTACAGCTAAGCCTCTGAACACAGGGGAAGCTTTCTGCAGCTCACAAAAGTAGCGCACAGATCCCCCCGCCTTACAATGAGCTTTCTACAGTAATCTGTAATGTTATGACAATTCTTGCCAGCCCTCAAGAAAAAAAAAGGAAAAAAGGAATCTTATCTGAAGCTTCTTTTTTTTCCCGTTTGCTCCTTTCTAACATCTCACTTTTCCTTGCATCAATTTCACTGCTCCTCTTGATTTACTCTACTTCATGCAATAGACCAGGCTGCTGGAAGTCTCTGCACAGAAGCTTTTGGGAATCTTGTCCGGTTTAGCATGCTACAACCTCTGATTCATTTCCAGAGCGCAGAGTTGGATTATCAATTCCTTTGTAAATGTGTATGGTGATATTCGCTCCGGTAAGTCAGAGATTTTACATTTTTTTATATATATATATATATATATATATATATTTATATATTTATATATATATATATTTTATTTATTTATTTTTTTAAATTATTATTATGTATTTATTCTTTTTTTTAAATATATTTATTTTTTAATTGCAAATATTTATAATCTAAGAGTTTATAATCTAAGAAAAATATTTTTTATTGATGCAAATATTATGGAATATTATATTATTTTTATGTATATTAAATAAATCATCATTTGCACATTTTTTTCTATTTTCAGCCCTTTCCAGGGCTGACATAATGATTTATATCACAATTTTGAAAATATGTAAAGCGACACCTTTTTCCCCATTGTCTATTTTTTCCTCAATGATTTATCCTGAGATTGCATTGTCTACAATCTTGTAATTTTTTAGGAAGAAAAAGATAACTCGAGCACAAGTATTCTTTTATAGAGGAAAAAATGGTGTAATTTTCTTTTTCGCCTTTAGCAGAGTTGGGTTGTCATTTTGCATTTTTTTTTTGCATAGGACTGCATGCTATTTATATAGTGTATGAAGAATGAGTTCACATTATTAATTTTACGGTGCCGATATCATATGCATGTTTTTGGAATGTAAGTGGAATCTGAAAATGCGTAGAACATACAAACTCCATCTGGATACAATGTGTAAGGCTTCGATGAGCTTTTGCTGAGTTTTTGATGTTGCAGATGTTTGCAACATTTCTGCACCCATTTAGTAAAATAGTTTTTTTTATGAAAACACAGAGTAAAAAAATCATTGTGGGAACATATCCTAATTGTGCACAAGTTCAGCTCTGCTACATATAACCATCATTCTGATTATGATCCCATTGCAAACTTGAAGGTGGATACAAAGTTTGCACTAATAGGTTATAACTCAGCCCCAGGAGCAACTGAGTCCTGAGTAAAGCATCAGCCCCTCATTAGCCCACCCTTTGTGCAGATATTCGTGTAACTCCACTGACAAGGAAACAATCTACGGTTCAGTAATCTTTTTATCCTGCAAAGGGCAAATCTTAAATAATGTTATTTTGCCTAAGTGCACCCAGCCGCTCTGCTTCTTTATAGCACACTGGGCTCGCCGTCCCCGAACCCCAAACATCTGTCTGCAAATGTGTTTGCACAATGAATGGAGACAGATCATTAAGTGAGAATTAGTGGAGAAACAAGTGCAATTTTTGCATGGCGCTCTCCTTACATTAGACTAACAGCAAATGCAATTAGGCCATTACCTATTAATTAGTGCAGCCGCTCCTGCAATGGTCTTGATATTGATCCGTACAATGATCAATCATCAGCCGGTCCGGAGATGGGTGCTACTATCTTCTGAGCTGCCATCAATCTGTGCTGTTATTTTTACCTGTGCAGTCAAGTACAAAAAAAATGTTTTATTTATATAGCACCAACATATTCTGCAGCGCTACAGTGATTCACATCACTCACATCAGTCCGTGTGCGCACTGAGGCTCATAATCTAAATGATCCAACAGTATGTTTTTAGTGTATCCAAAGATTGTACAGACAGCATCATAAGTGATGGTAAAATCCCAAAACTTTATCTAATACATATTTAAAAATACTGTTGACAGCAGGAGTAATGCCAATGTGTTTGGAGTGATGCTGATCATAGTCATGGCTCAGGGACAGCATTATGTGTGTCTGTGTGTGGGACTATGGGGGCATTATATTGTGTGGGAGGACTGTAGGAGTACCATACTGTACAGGGGAGAGGTGGGGACATCATACTGTATGAGGGAACTGTGTGGGCAACATATTGTGTGATGGAAGGTGTGTGCATCACACTATATAGGGGGGATTATGGGGGCAACTAATTGTGTAGAAGGAAGGTGATCGCATCATAATGTGTAGGGGAGACGTGGGGAGAACATACTGTGTGGGGGGACTGTGTATGGGAAGGTGGGGACATCATACCTTGTAGGGGAAAGGTAGGGACATCATACTGTGTGGGGGCACTGTGTGTGGGAAGTTGGGGGCATCATACCTTGTAGGGGAGAGGTGGGGACATCATACTGTGTGGGGGGACTGTGGGTGCAACATACTTTGTGGAGGGAAGGTGGAGGCATCATACTGTCTAGGAGGACTGTGGGTGCAACATACTGTGTGGCGAAAAGGTGGAGGCATCATACTATGTAGGGGAGAGGTGGGGACATCCTAATGTATTTAGGGAGACAGTGGGGGCATCATAATCTGTGGGAAGACTGTGCAGAGAGACTGTGGGGGCAACATACTGTGTAGAGGCAAGGTTGGGTCATCATACTGAGTAGGGAAGAGATGGGGACATCATACTGTGAGACCATCATAGTGTGTGGGAAGGTGAGGGCATCATACTATGTGGGGCAGACTGTGGACATCATAGTCTGTGGGGTAATCACATTATGTGGGGGGACTCTGGGGGCATCATGGTGTGTGGGAAGGTGGGGGCATCACACTATGGGGGCAGATTGTGGGGGCATCATAGTGTGGGGAATCATTCTGTGTGGAGGAATTTTGAGGCCATTATTTAGTGGGGCGACTGTAGGGACATCATATTTTCTAGGAGTAGGACTATGGAGACATTGTACTGTGTGGGGGAGCATTGGCGCCATTGTAATGTGTGTGAGGGTACTGTGGGAACGTCTTTGCATGTGGGGATTATGGGGGGGGTACAGTGGGGGCATCATACTGTGTATAAGACATCATTATATAGGGGGGATGGGGGCATGATAATTTTTGTGGTGAACATTGAGAGGGATCATACCATGGAAGCACTAAGGCAACATCAGTATGTGGAGGGTCTATGTGTGGAGTACTATGGTCCGTACAACCTGCAGGTTATACAAAGCTGTAAGAAGGCAAAAAAGCCACGCAATACCAACTTACGACAATAGACAACATGCTGGAGCACGCAGGGTGCCCATGACTAAGCCACCTTCACTATTTGTGATGCCATACGGGCTCCGGGCACTCATCTCTGGCACATTTATTAAATTTCAGATGAAACACTTTATCTTGAAGTTGGTCCAATTCGCGAGCTTACTTCCGGTACACCTGACAAACTCAGCTCAGCTGCATCTCACATACTCAGATCTGTTACATCCTTCATGTGTAGCCTAAGTAGGATCCACCGTGATAATTTAATAATGAAGCGACTCCTCCAATGAATCAATTATATCATTGATTTTCCGCAATCTCCAGCGGAGATTAGTTTATTAGGAAAATTGATGCTTTTATGAAAATGTATAATAGGTGATCGAATTTCATGAATCCTTTGCTGAGAATAAAAGAAAAATTTTGATGTAATCTATTATTTACGCCTGATGGAAATGTAGTCTGATCGTTTTTTTTTTATTTCAGCCTGTTTTAAAATGTTTAAGTGCTTGGTGGTACCAGGAATTTTTCTACGGCAGGAGCTGTGTACCTCATTCATAATTGATAGCAGTGAAGAAGTGCTGTTAAATCACCCCCAGATAAATGGCCAGAGTATTGCTAAGTAGCGCTTGGCGGCATCTTCTCCATGTCTCCATCATTTGCTCACTGAGCCGGTCTTACAATTATCCAGAAATTGTAACCTGGGCTAATTAACCCTAAGGATGTTTGTTTGCGGTCTGTATACAAGATGATATTAATTGCTCACAGGAGATACCGTTAGACAATGCTCTTCTCGCTCTTACTCTAAAACCACAACGTGAATGCTGATTTTCTTCATGGATAATAGAATATATCAGTATAACGATCTGGGAAATTATAATGGGATTGTTGGGGTGATGTTTATCAAGGATATTGTATCCTAGGTGAACAATAATGCTTTCCAGTAGTTTAGCAGTTCAGTAGTGATCTGCTGGAGACCCTACCAAGTGTGTAGTTAAACTATAGCACTCCCAGAGGATAAAGGAGGTATTACACAGCATCTATTTCTTATGACCATTCAGTCTATGTTATGCTTGGATAAGCCAGGTCCTCCAGTGCAAGAGATGTTCTGCACAACTGCTCTTCTTGACTAAGGTATTGTAAAGCATCTACAGCATTAACAAATAAGACATAACTCTGAGTGACATGGAAATATATGGCAACAGCAGCCTATATTGATTACGACATATATCAATTCAGTCATAATACACTTTCTTCTCTGAAGAGATCCTGGATGGCTTAACAACACTGCACAGCACTAGAATAAATGTCGTATTTTGCGGATTATAAGACGCGCCCCAAATTTTTGGGAGGGAAATCTGAAAAAAAGTTTTTTAATAAAATGGGGTGGCGGCTGCAGTAGAGCGGGGTCCCAGGAGGCAGGGTCGCTGCTGCAGGAAGTTGGTGGCGGAGGCAGGAGTGGGGTGATGCTGTGGGATCTAGGCTTGGAGGAGGTGGTGTTCGGTGGTGCGGGTGCTCCGCAGACATTTTGTGAAAGCCCGGAGATCCCGTATTTTCCATGGTTTTCAGTTCAGTGGACTTCAATTGGCGCATGCGCAAATTGAGATCTCGGGAGCCAAGATCCACCTGCCATTTTCCCGAAGTCCACCGCATTGAAAACCATGGAGGCTTTCACAAAATGTCTGCGGAGCCCCCGCACCACCGAACACCCCCTCCTTCCAGCCTACGATCCGCAGCATCACCCCAGTCCTGCTGCTGCTACTAGCTTCCTGCAGCAGCGACCCTGGGACCCTGCTCCAGCGTAGCCAGTAAGCTACATTCCGATTATAAGACGCACCCTCTTTCCCCCCCCAATTTGGGTACAAAAAAGTGCATCTTATAATCCGAAAAATACTGTACTCCTCAGTCGCAACGCTCCAACTCAGGGTTGACAAATGTCACATTGCTGACTCTTCTCCAATTATTCACCTGTCCACTGGGAACCATCCCAACAGGAACTAAGCCATAATTCAGTAATGATGGATCAACATACCTCTGATGTGACCCTGCCCCATTAATCAAGGCCATCACTGACCTCCTCACCTCCAGCTGCTATAACATAATTATAAAAATGGTGCAAAAAAAAAAAAAAAAACACAACACCACCAGAATTTTATCAAAAACAAAAAACATAACATAATGGCAGGAGGGCGGGTCGTTCACTGGTCCTGGATCCGCAGGGGTGACAATGATCAATGGCTCTTCCTCTTCTTTTAAGGTACCTACAGATTTCCCCACCCCTTCCCACAACTTCCTATGCAATCCTAAACTAAGTCCCATCCCATGTGACCTGAACGCTACCCTCACACACCTTAACTTTATTTTATGGATGTGTAAAACCACCTATTATCCCTTTCCTGGCCTCCTTCTTCCAAATCCCTGTCATATCCGGTCCTGCACTTTAGTTACGCCTGTTGCGGTCCTATGTTTCTGGTTAATTGAGGAGAGTCCTGACAAGCACTCTTTCTGTTAACAAACTTTAAATAGATTTAAGAATAAGGCATATAATGCTTAAAAAGTAAAAATTGAAAAAAATGTTATAGGGAGCTCATCTACATAAATGGATAAAGTTGTAAAGTGCTTAGAAAAACGAGCAATTTTGCAATTTACTGCCTATTGAAAAATCTCTGTTTTCAAGAATAGAGGAGCGCGCATTTGCAAGCTATTTTCTATACAGCTTGTAAATGCTGCTCAGAGTTTTACTAGATGGCTGGATCCGGTCAGCTTTAGCGTCACTGCACTTCTCCGATGCTGTTCAAGCAAAGCCACCTCTAATAGTAGAATCGTAGAACACTCACTTCGGGCAGTGGCCCAACTATTCAAGTGAACTGTCAACTTTCATGAGCGCATCGTTCATCCCTGGCAAGCAGGAAGCCTAGAGGCAGAGGAGCGTGCGCTCTTGAAGATAGGAGGAAAATCTGGATGGGACAAATGTGCCCAGACAGGGCAGCACCATAAGGAGCAATATGGAGGTAAGGGTAATGGAAGCGCTCACCTGTAAGGGTTGTGTAAGGAAACAACACCTTTAGTGGCTGGAGGAGAGTATCATCCAGATAACAGTTTGGCAAAGTGGAGATTACCATGATGTGCAGGCTGCGCTCACGGAAAGGATGAGATCCGGGAAATATAAACAAGGTTTTTTATCCACTAACGCATTTCAGTGCCGGACAGACGCCTTTCTCAAGGTAAAAAAAAAACACTTAATTTTTTATCTTAAGAAACGCACCGAAACGTGTTGATGAATAAAATACCATATTTTTACTCTCCGGATCTCATCCTATCCATGAGCGCTGCCTGCACATCGTGATAATCTCCTCTCCTGAAGAAAAGATATCTTAAAGGGATTGTCTCCTGAGCCTATCTTCAGGAGTGGAGATTATCACGACATGCAGGCTATGCTAACGGAAAGGATGGGATCCAGAAAATATAAACAAGGTTTTTTTATCCACTAACGCGTTTCAGTGTCGGACTGGTGCCTTTCTCAAGGTAAAAAAACACTTATTTTTTTACCTTAAGAAAGGCACCGAAACACGTTGGTGGATAAAAAAAACCTTGTGGTGACAATCTCCACTCCTGAAGATAGGCTCATGAGACAATCCCTTTAATATATCTTATTAATTTTGTGCTGCAGTCAAATTACTGGTCCCCATCATTCCTGTTCACAAGCTGTATATGAGGATGTGGGCTCATAGGTCAGCAGCGTCCTCCATGCTGACTTTATCAATGTTGGTATTAAATCATGACATTGTGGGGTTACATTCAGATTGCTGCTGAATTCTCTGGTTTTAGGATTGCCATATGTGGACATGGGGACTAGTGATGAGTGAGCATGCTCGCTACTGCTCGGTGCTCGCCCGAGCATCTCACTGCTCGAGATGCTCGGCGCTCGCCGAGTATTTCCGGGGTTGCTCGGCGGGAGCTCGGGTCCCCTCCCTGCATGTTTGTCGCTCTTTAGAGCGCCAATCAACATGCAGGGATTGCCTGCCACTCATTGTAATGCCACAGCCATGGTGATT
Source organism: Phyllobates terribilis (assembly GCF_046119375.1). Taxonomy (NCBI): domain Eukaryota; kingdom Metazoa; phylum Chordata; class Amphibia; order Anura; family Dendrobatidae; genus Phyllobates; species Phyllobates terribilis. The sequence continues at coordinate 337,281,936 of NW_027362768.1, forward strand.
GTGGCATTACAGTGATTGGATGGCCACACAGCATCATCAGATCTATATCAGACCTGGCACCGCCATGCTCGTCACAGTCACTCCGGAATCAGGTAGAGTAGGGAGAGGTGCTGCTGCGTGAGGGAGAGATTTGCTTGTGTATTAGGTAGTGTAGGGAGAAAAACCGTACATTACACATATCCATCTTAACAAACAGTCCTTTTGAGGACTAACTAATCCATCTGCAGAGATATCAGGCAGGCAGGGTATATAGGCAGGCAGGGTATATAGCAGACTGCAGTGCATATAAACAATCTAAACAGGTTCCGGATAGTATCCGAATGGAGGAAATTAACCTCCACCACCAAACTCAATCAATATGGTAAAAACTAGTGTGGGATATATAAATCCAAACCACCACAAAGAGTAACTAAGGTTTAAAATATATTATATTTATTGATATTCTTTAAAATGAAAGAATAGAGAAATATCCTATTTAACAGGTGAACAGATCAATCCACATCAAAAGATATACACATGCATAATAAATAAGAGCCAACATTACCTTAAGCCAATGTTTGTATGAATGAAAGCATGGTAAACACCCACAGCTCCGACAATCGTTTCGACACCTTTTTCAAGGAGCGCTCCTTTTGATGTGGATTGATCTGTTCACCTGTTAAATAGGATATTTCTCTATGCATATTAGGGCCCAATTCAGTATCATTTACCTCCCAAATATATTGCCAAGTAGTAGCATGTATATACACCTCTTGTAATGATTCATGGTTTAACACCCTACATCTGTGGTATGGGTTATCCACTGTTTTTATATCTTTAATTTTAAAGAATATCAATAAATATAATATATTTTAAACCTTAGTTACTCTTTGTGGTGGTTTGGATTTATATATCCCACACTAGTTGTTACTGCAGTGCATATGGCACAAGAGGTTCCATTCCAATTCTGCCTTCTGCTGCTGTTAGATATTTCTAAACAAAGGCCCAGGTCTCAGGGGCCAGGAATACTTTTTTTTGGATCTTAATCCTCATTAGTTGCTTAAAAAGCAATCCAGAGAACACCGTTTTTCTGCGCCATTTGCTTGTTGGCACTGCAGAATACAGCCAGGTCCTTTCCATATTACAGCGCTAGAAATTCAGCTATTTAAAACTGTGTTTTCTCCATCACACGGATCACATATCCGTTGTCAGAAAATACTGCCATTTCTGGCCTCCATTAAAAATTTCCTTTAGTGTGTCAGTGAAGCAATTCACACCAGTTTACTGTTCAAACTACTTACCTACAGGCCAGGTATTTAAAACCCTGTTTTCTCCATCATAGGGATTACATATAACTTCGCTCCAAACTCAGTCATTTGTAGTGAGTGTGGAAGATACTGTCCTCCATTTAAAATGGGCAAGGCACGTGGCAAGGGACGGGGAACTGGACGTGATGGTAATAGTGCATGCAGAGGCTGAGGACAAGGCCGTGGGCAAGCTGAAATTGTGCCACAACAAACACCCACATCTTCTCGCCCGACCTTCCTGTCCCAATTCCTAGGGGACCGCAGCACACCACTACTGAACCCAAAGCAGTGTCAAAAGGTTGTTGGTTGGATAGTGGATAATGCTTCCAGTCACTTAGCCACCACCACCACCACCCTGTCTTCCACACGGTCAAATCTCAGTAGCCGTGAGTCTGGACCGCATATTCCTCACCCTGATCCTCTTTCCTCCCACCATGCCGAGTGCCCAGAGACAACTGATCCCACACTTGGACACTCTGAAGAGCTGTTCACTTTTCCATTTATAGATTCGGGCCTCTCGCCCGGTCCACTTGAAGCAGGGCAGGAGGAGATCGCGTGTAGCGATGCCCAAATATTTGAGCAGCCACGGTCACACGAAGGCGACGGTGGGAAAGTGTCACAAGAGGTGGACGATGATGAGACACAATTGCCAGAAAGTCAGGAGGAGGACCAGGTTGCGGAAGTGGAAGACGAGGTAGTGGATGATATAGTAACTGACCCAACCTGGCAGGAGGACATGCAGAGCGAGAACAGCAGCACACAGGGGGAGGGAGGTGTAGCACCCTGAGGATTCGGCTGCTACAGGGGTATTACACCTCAAGCCAGAGGTGTGGTATTCCACTCCCGGGTAAGGATGGAGTGTGGAACTGAGCTCAGTTATCTGCATGCACTACACACATCCCATTTCCGAGGAACAGACCGATGGTACTCCCACTAGAGAAATGTGCAGGTACGACAGAGTCTGTTCCTGGCTGGAGTGGGAGGGGGGTGGAACATCCCAGTAGTGTAGGGGCAGATAGGGGGAGCAGTCTGGGTAATGCTAGGAGCTCATTGGGTGCTGGTCACCTGAGCTCACACATAGAGGGAGTATATAAGGTGGGAACCATCTTAGATCAGGGTCAGTCTGTGAGAAGTCAGTCAGTCAGTCTGTCAGTCTTTTGCAGAGTTAGAGGAAGAGAGCAGAGAAGAAGAGCAGCTCCAAGGCCCAGAGAGAGAGAGGAGAAAGAAAGACCCAGAGGGGGAGAAAGAAGGAACTCCAAGAGCCCAAATTAGACCAGAGGGTGAAGAGTTGGCAACAGGGTACCGGATCCCAAGCTGGCAGAGGCTACAGCACACCTTAGCCAGGAACCGGAGGTCGTGGGCAGGATCTGCCACGACCACCCACTAAATCCACCCGGAAGGCAGACCAGGAATAGGGTCAGGGAACCCAGAGACAAGGGTTTACCACCAAGAGGCCCGAGGGAGCCGGACATAGGTGGATCCCTGGTGGGGAAGGCCAGAGAAGAGGACAGGACAGAAAGGGAGCTCAGGACCACGCTCCAGAATCACCTGGGGGTTGGCCGAGTCCAGGACCTGGTGGACGCAGCACGGCTCGGGTGGTCACTTAAGGCCGGAGTGACCAGAACAACTGCAGTAAGTAAACAAACCCTGAACTGCACAGCCCGACTCTGAGTCTCATTTCCATCCCCGCTGCACCACCACAACCCCCATCCTCTGCAACTGACCCCCTGAGGCTATACCCCTCCCGTTGGGGGTTATACTACCTGAGCTGCACATACACCACCAGCCTCAGCGGACCCTGCTGCAGCGGCGGCCGTATTGACCGCAATTCAACGGGTGGCGTAGTCGACACAAAAGAACATCTAGTAACATCATAAGGACTGCCACGCACTGAGCTTGACACCCTGGGCACGGACCGGGTCACAGCCACTCGGAGACTACAACCCCCATCTGATCCGGCTCCGGGTATCCCCAACAACACTGGCCCAGGGGGCGCGTCAGAGGCAGAGCACCCCAACAGGCAGGAAGAAGCAGTGTGGTGGCCGCAGACCAAAGGCAGGCAACCGCTCCCTGTAACACCAACATGAAGGAAGTTGCCAGTACAACTGTTAGGTCTTCCCGAGTCTGGTTGTGTTTTAAAGACTTTGCCGATAACCCCAAAAAGGCCATTTGCACCACCTGCCAGGCCAGCATCAGCACGGGTGGCAAAACGACCAGCCTGACCACCACCAGCATGATCAGGCACATGGCAGCAAAGCACCCGACTTTGTGGGCCGAACCCCAGGGTCCAGGAACAGTGTCTGCAGGTGGCACCATTGCTTCTTCCGCTGTTGTGCATGCAAGCCAATCCCCTGTCCATGGTGCATGCGAAGATGCCTCCTGCCCTGCACCTGTCGCACGCTCAAGTAGCAGCATCAGGAAGCACGTCCATGTCCTTGTCCCAGCGCAGCGTTCAGTTGTCCATACCCCAGTCCTTGGAAGGCAAACGCAAATATGCAGCCAACGCCCCACAGGCCACACTACTAAATTCTCACATTTCACGACTGCTTGCTCTTGAAATGTTGCCTTTTAGGCTCGTGGAGACGGAAGCATTCCACAACCTGATGGTGGCGGCCGTCCCTCGGTACTCGATCCCCAGCCGTCACTATTTCTCCCTATTGCCGTCCCCGTATTACACAAGCACGTGTCCTGAAACATTATTCGTTCCCTCAACAACGCAGTTACCGGGAAAGTCCACCTAATCACGGACACGTGGACAAGTGATTGTGGGCAGGGATGGTACATCTCGCTGACGGCACACTGGGTTAACATAGTGGAAGCCGGGACCCAGTTGGACCTTGGGACAGAACACATCCTCCTGACGCCAAGGATTGCAGGCCCTAGGTCAATCGGGGTTGCCCCCACGGTCTACAGCTCCTTCACCTCATCCTCCTCAGCCTCTTCCTCCTCTTCAGCCTCCATCTCCGAAATGACCACATCAGTCACAAGCTGGAAGCACTGCAGCACTGCCTCGGCCAAGCGGCAACAGGCTGTGCTGAAGCTATTATGCTTAGATGACAAACCACACAATGCTGAAGAGTTGTGGACAACTCTGAAAGAGCAGGCAGATCTGTGGCTCTGACCGCTGAACATACAGCCAGGCATGGTCGTGTGTGACAATGGCCGGAACCTGGTGGTGATTCTGAGGCGAGGCGAGCTCACACACGTACCATGCCTGGCCCATGTGCTTAACCTCGTGGTTCAGCAGTTTCTCAAATCCTACCCGGAGCTGCCGGATCTGCTTGTTAAAGTACGCCGCCTGTGTGCCCATTTTAGAAAGTCAGCTACAGCTTCCGCCACCCTTGCAGTGTTTCAGCAGCATTTGCAGCTTCTGGCTCAGAGACTGGTGTGTGATGTCCCCACTCCCCACGCGTTGGAACTCTACACTGCAGATGTTGGGAAGGATTTGTGATCAGAAGAGCGCAGTTGTTGAGTACCAGCATCAACAAGGCCGTCGGTATTCAGTTCAGACTCCACACATAAGACCTCAGGAGTGGACATGGATGTCAGACATATGTACCATCCTCCAAAACTTTGAGGACTCCACCAAGTTGGTGAGCGGTGATGACGCCATAATTAGCGTCACCATCCCGCTTCTCTGTCTTCTGAAACGCTCTCTGCTCACAATCAAAGAGGATGCATTGCTGGCGGAGCACGATGAGGTGGAGCAAGGAACCATACAGGGTGATTACACACAGCCCAGCCTCATCTCATCCCAACGTTGATTGGGTGACAATGAGGAAGAGGAGGAGGAGGAAGGACAGGAGCTAGTTTCATGCGCTATAGACGGTACTGCCTGCACAGCTGTCATACCATCTGTTCAGCGTGGATGGCCAGAGGACAGAGAGGAGGAGGAGGAGAGCATGGTCAGTCATCCTCTTGGTGAGGACACGGAAGTCTTGCCTGTTAGTAGTCTGGCACGCATGGCTGAATTTATGTTACGCTGCCTTTCCCATGACCCTCGCGTTCTCAAAATTTGGGTGACAGTCATTACTGCTTGGTGACACTTCTAGACCCATGCTACAAGGAGAACTTTCTATCTCTTATTCCTGAGGCGGACAGGTCTACAAAAATGGGGCTGTACCAGAAGGTCCTTGTTGCGGAACTATTAAAAAAAATCCCATCTGAAAATGCTGGCGGCAGAGGGCACACTTCGTTGGACAACCAAGGACTACAGGCGAGAGAGACACAACTTCAATCCAGCAGAGGCAGGGGAACACTGAAAAAGTTCTGGGAGTGTTTTCTCAGCCCCATCCATCGCACAGGACCTGAGGCGCGGGGTACTCTCACGAGGAGTGCAAATTTTGGGAAGATGCTGAGGGAGTACCTTGCCGACCGTGATTACTCTGTGCCTTATAATTATTGGGTATCCAAGCTGAATACGTGGAATGAACTGGCTCTCTATGCTTTGGAGGTCCTGGCCTGCCCTGCCACCAGCATTTTATCACAGTGGGTTTTTAGTGCCGCTGGTGGAATTATAACTGAAAAGCGCATCCGCCTGTCAACTGACAATGCTGACAGACTGACTCTTATAAAAATGAACAAGGGCTGAATTAGGCCAGACTTCTCAACACCACCGAATGATAGCAGCGTAACATAAACTCAAATCCAGTGTCTTTTCTTGGGAGGTGTATTCCCATGCACCTTTTCACACCCAGACATGGGTATACGCTTCCTGATTTTGGCTATTTGCTCTTGTCCTCCTCCTTCTCCTCATCCTCCACCACCATATCACCAGGGTGACCGTGGTCCGTGATGCAACACCCACATAATTTTTTTAAAGGGTGTTTATGAAGCCCGTAAAAAATATTTTTTATACAGTATGTTCATGTATACCCCCCAGGGGTAAATGTTTGTCAGCCCATACACTTAGTGCATGGGCATTACAAGTATAGGAGGCCCGCTCCTTTCTAAATGTAACATTTTTTTATGAGGCCCTCCTTCACATCTCTTCCATGGGGCATTGGAGTGCCTCCAAATTTTTGGCAACCCTTGCATTCACTGCATAGGCCAACACTATGGGAGACCCACTTCCTAATAATGGGAACATTGTTTTGAGGAGGTCCTCTGACTTCCATGTCTCTTCCAAGGGGCATTGAAGTGCCTCCAAAGTTTTGGCACCCCCTGCATTCACTGCATAGCCCAACACTCCTTTCTAATGGGAATTTGTCATTACTGTGGCCCTGCTCTATGTCTCTTTAAATTGTTAGTGGGGTTTTTCCTAAATTTGGTCAGCCGTTGGACTCATTGCATACCCTATAACTGTATAGCAGACCCTCTCCTTTCTAATGGGAATTTGTCGTTACTGTGGCCCTGCTCTACGTGTCTTTAATTTCTTAGTGGGGTTTTTCCCTAATTTTGGTCAGCCGTTGGACTCACTGCATACCCTATAACTGTATAGCAGACTCTCTCCTTTCTAATGGGAATTTGTCGTTACTGTGGCCCTGCTCTATGTGTCTTTAATTTCTTAGTGGGTTTTTTCCTAAATTTGGTCAGCCGTTGGACTCACTGCATACCCTATAACTGTATAGCAGACACTATCCTTTCTAATGGGAACATGTCGTACTTGTTACTGTGGCCCTGCTCTATGTGTCTTTAATTTCTTAGCGGGGTTTTTCCTAAATTTGGTCAGCCGTTGGACTCACTGCATACCCTATAACTGTATAGCAGACACTATCCTTTCTAATGGGAACATGTCGTACTTGTTACTGTGGCCCTGCTCTATGTGTCTTTAAATTCTTAGTGGGATTTTTCCTAAATTTGGTCAGCCATTAGACTCACTGCATACCCTATAACTGTATAGCAGACTCTCTTCTTTCTAATGGGAACATGTCTTACTCGTTACTGTGGCCCTGCTCTATGTGTCTTTCAGAGTCCCTCCATCATCAATGAAACAGGACGTGTCTGATGATGTGTCACACACCACATTGCCAGATAAGGTTCTAAAATGTTAAAATGACATGAATGCATTTGCCTTAAAAAATAACGTAAAAAAAAACAGTAGGATCTTTCTTCAGTATAAAAACAGAGTCGCCAAAGTAACTTCAATGTAATCACATTGTTCAGCTCCTGCACCTCCTCCTCCATCTCCGAAATGACCACATCAGTCACAAACTGAAAGCACTGCAGCACTGCCTTGGCCAAGCGGCAACAGGCTGTGCTGAAGATAACATGCTTAATGCTTAGGTGACAAACCTCCCGGCGCTGCAGAGTTGTTGAAAGCTGTAACACAGCAGCTTGATTTGTGGCTCTCACCACTGAACATACAGCCAGGCATGGTCGTGTGTGACAATGGGCGGAACCTGGTGACAGAGAAATGACAACCGGAGTAGATACAGTTTCCCTCTATGCCAGTCCTTTCACCGAGCTAAAGAATATGGCTGTGGTGAAATACAACTCCCACTGAGAAGCTGTTTCAGATTGAAAAACATTGTGCCCACCAGAGGATTTGATTCTGAGGGCTCACCTTTCTCCCCCGCTCAAGAGCCCCATAGCAGCTGCAAAGTTAGCGCTATCATGAACTCTCCTGATGTAGAAGCCATGGCACACCACAGGATTCTCCGGTGGGACTGTCCAACCCTGCCGAGAAGCAGTCCTGGCTAAGAAAAGTGTGTGGGAAGGTTCCCGGACACTCTATGGCTGCTTTTTTACTGAGGTGGAAACCCACGCAAACATGGGGAGATCATACAAAGTCCTTGCAGATGTTGTCCTTGCTGGGATTTGAACCCAGGATCCCAGCGCTGCAAGGCTTCAGTGCTAACCACTGATCCAATGTGCTGCCGTTCACCCTCTAATATCTAACAGGTTGAGGAAACTTGCACCTACTGCCACTCTCTCTTCAGCTCCTTTGTGAGAAACTAATGTATTTGGGCAGCCACTCAGTCTACCAGATAAAATTCCTGAGAAGGAAATTGTGGATGGCTTTGCTACTGTTACTGGGGGCAGTGCTAATACCATGGCGTCGTACCATAGTTTACTGGAAATATTCCAGGCTGGTAGGAGGCAAGCAATTTCCCACAGAAAAGTACCAGCAGTAATGTTCATGGACCCACGCTTGTAGAAGGCGGAGACAACACCGGGAGAAATAGTGACAGCTGGGGACCGAGTATGGACACGAGGCATGAGGCATGAGGTTGAGAAAAGCTTCCGCCTCCACGAGCCTAAAAGGCCACATTTCAAGTGCAAGCAGTTGCCCAGAAATCTGGCAGTTTAGTATTGCAGCCTGTGGGTGGATGGCTGGCTGCATACTTGCACTTGCATTCCAAGTAACAGAAAACTAAGCAGATGGTGGCTTCTATCATCATCATGGCCTCACCTCGGCACTATGAACTCTCCTGAAGGAGAAGCCAGGGTGGGTCCGTCCAAACCTGCCGAGATGCAGCCCTGGCTAAGAAAAGTGTGGGGGAAGGTTCCTGGACACTCTATGGCTGTTTTTTGAATGTGGATCGGACGTGCTTATGCATGTTATTTCTCAAACCGGATTGCAGATCAGGCCATTGCCCAACTCTGTAGTCATGAAATTAAATGCGCAAAAAAAGATGTTTGTGTGTCAAAGCACGACCGAGAAGTGCGAGTTGATGTTGGACGGGCTGCCATTGCTTCTGAAAAAGCTGCTTTAGAGGACTTCCTGGGAGAAAAGACACCCAGAGTAGATACGGTTTCCCTCTATGCCAGTCCTTTCACCGAGCTAAAGAATATGGCTGTGGTGAAATACAACTCTCAGCAAAAAAAAGCTGTGGACACCCGGCCGCCACCGGCATGAGGTTATGAAAAGCTTCCGCCTCCACGAGCCTAAAAGGCCACATTTCAAGTGAAAGCAGCTTTAGAGGACTTCCTGGGAGAAATGACAGCTGGGTAGATATGGTTTCCCAAGTCCTTTCACCAAGCTAAAGAATATGGCTGTGGTGAAATACAACTCAGCAAAAAAAGCTGTGGACTGGCTCCGTACCGTCCCTGACCACATTCACCTGTCCACGTGTTTGTGGTTAGGCGGTCCTTCCCAGTAAGTGCACTGGGGAGGGCACAGGTAATGTTGTGGGACCCGTGCTTGTGGAAGGCGGAGACGACACAGGGACAAATAGTGGCGGCTGGGGACCGAGTATGGATACCTGGTCGCCGCCGCCATAAGATTGTGGACAGCTTCCGCCTCCACGAGCCTAAAAGGCCACATTTTAAGTGCAAGCAGCTGTCAAAAATTTGGCAGTATAGTATTGCAGCCTGTGGGTTAGTGGGTGGGTGGCTGGCTGCATACTTGCGCTTGCATTCCAAGGAATGGGGTAGGGACAACTGAACACTGCACTGTGACAAGGACGTGGACGGTGATTGTTGCAAGTCTGCAATGACAGGTGCATGACGGGAGGCATTTTCGCATGCGCCAAGGATCACTTATGATGGGCACACTTTTAGGCTGTGACCTGGGAGTCAGAGATGCCTCCAGAGGTCTTCCCCATGCTGTTCCCATGTCTTTTCAGCACTGTATGCATGTGTCTGATGATGTGTCACACACCACATGGCCAAATAAGGTTGTAAAATGTTAAAATGAGATTTCCTGGTGAATGCATTTGTCTTGGTTGAAAGCAATGCAAAAGTGCAAAAACGCATCAAAAACACTATGTGTGAACATAGCCCAAGTTGTGGAGGAGTATTTTTGTTTTTGGTTATTTATGTTACCTTCTGTACAAGTTATTACCCTGGAAAGGATGTTCCTTAACATATTTCCCAGGAAAATCCATTTTGGTTTCGTTTTTGTATGTTTTATTGTGAATCCATAAAAGTGGCGTAATACTCTGACCACATTGTTGACAGCAGTGACCTGGAAGTCAGAAATGCTTCCAGGGGTCTTCCCCATGCTGTTCCCATGTCATTTGAGCACTGTTCCCATCGATTTGGGCAATTTTTAGGCCCTCTGCAGACCGCCGGGGGGGAGCCGCCTGAAAAATGCTCGAGCTTCCCATAGACTTACATTGGGCTCGTTGCTCGGGTCGAACACCCGAGTATTCCAATATGCTCGACCCGAGCAACGAGTACCTGAGCATTTTAGTGCTTGCTCATCACTAATGGGGACCCTTCTAACAAAATATAGACCATCGTGTTATTGGAAGCACAGAACGATGATTTATAAGTCTGTTCACAAATAATCTCTCTGAACGATCAAGCATTTTGCTCATTTGGTGGGTATTTGCCAGCCTCATTTTAGATTGACTGATTATTGGGAACGAGTGGGAATAAATATTGACTAGTGTAACGCAGCTGCCAGCATCTCCGCATGGCTCCCCTTCCCCCTCCTTGCAGGGATGCCGGCATACTCTCCACCCTGGCCGCACGGCGTGTCCCTTGGAGTTCTCCCTGCTTCCCTGTTTTCGCTGCATGCCTAATGTGCATGATGCCCTGTTCTTAAAGGGCCTACACGCACCTGCAAGATGGCTTCCTGCCAATAGCTGAGATGCATCTTGTTTAAAAGGTACCCTCTCCAATAGGGAGGTGCCGAAGCAATATTAAGTCAATAAGTAGTGTGGTGCTCTATTAATGAGTTGTGAGGTCTCCTGTTCCTTGTGTGGCCAGTGTCCTGAACCCATAGTCTCTGGTCCTTGTGTGCCAGTCCTGAACCCATAGTCCCTGGTCCTTGTGTGGCCAGTCCTGAACTCGTAAACCTGGTTCCTAATGCTGCCGGTCCTGAACCCGTAGTTCCTGGTCCTAGTGCAGTTAGAGCCTTAACCTCGTCCCCTGGTCCATGTGTCTGAACGTGTGTCTATCAGAGAATTCCTTGTATTCGGACTGTCCTATCAGTTTCCAAATCAACCCTTCCTGAGACTCTGTGTCTGTACTACCTGTGGATCCAGAACCTAGTAGTCTGAACGGAGATCGAGTCAGAGTCCATGTCTGTATTAGTGACCCTTGAGGTCAGCATCTGAAGTCCCGGGGACTGCCTAAGAGGGGAACCTGGCGGCCACCTGCACTTCAAGCCTGACTCCACCATTAGGAGCTCCAGTGGACACCTGGTAGCCGCTTAGCTACGCCCCTCCTAGGTAAGCCCAGCCCCGTGGCAAAGTGGGTCCACGAACCACGTGAGCCACCAACAGGAGTAATAACTAGGTATTACCATTCATCTTATCAATGAGGTAAATCCCTGCACACTCTGAAAATGGACAATTAATGCCTTCAGTTTGGGCACACAATATTGTCAAGGAAAATTATAATGCCTGATGGTCAATGAATATTTAAGGGCTAAGGTGGCATAGAGGGGCATGGAATAAACATAGAGTGGGCATGTCCTGAAAAAAGGGAGAGTGACAACGAAAAAAATTTTTCCAAAATGTTGTGGATGCCCAGCCCTAAAGTATGAACAACTTTATCCCGATGCCTTTAAAGAGACCAAGCAAGTAACGACCAAGAAATAATAATGCTCTTGTGCATTGGTCTGAATTTGCTGCTCTTCTTCCTTAAAATAATACATCATCTTTTTCCTTTTTTGAAACTTCAGTTAACACAGATTATAAGTATACTTAGCGTCTATCGAATGTTATTGCCCATTTTTGCCCTTTTTGCTGCCAGTCTGTAGTCAGTCGCTGCTGACAGTAATTTAACTTCACTAAGAGAGAGATAAAAGGTTACTCTAAAATACGGCTGCGGCGAGATCAGTGTCTGACAACTGAATGACACAAAGATCCTCGGCAATTTGTAGAAGCTTTATCTTTGAGTAGGAAACATCTAGATCTGCTGAGAAATGTCCAGGATTTCTACCAACATTTATAGATGGAAACGAACTTCCGAAATATTTCCCCTAAATCACTCGTGCTCATGACTTTGGATATAGATTCAGTTTCTTAATGTTTCCCCATCTTCAGTTTTTTGGGGGTTGTAGTGCCCCCTAATTCTAAGATCAAGTGTGAAGAAGGGGTGTTCAAGTTGGCGAACAAGATTGTGTTAGAACCTTGTTCTTAGATTTTTTCCTTTGCTGGTCACATGACCTTGTTGGCCTATTTAATCCTGCTCCGCCCTTCTGGCTTTGCTGGACTTCATTGTTTAACTACTTTCTAGCTAGCCTGTGCCCTGTATCTAACTCTGTTAGTTTGCTTGGTCTACGGACCTCTATGTTCTATATATTTTGTTTGTTCGTCTGTCTGCTACTATTTCTGTTAGGAGGTGTCCCATTTTCCTCCCAGTCCTTAGTACTTGTAGGGATTCCTTCCCCACATCTATAGGTCTCCGTACAGACTAGCTTAGGACTTTAGCAGGTCTGATCGCAGGATCAGGTCCCCTGTTACATCGTAGGGATTAAGCTGAGTTCTATCGTAGGGACAGATCTCCTCTCTTTCCTTAGCTCTGGTAGCAGAACATAACAGTAAGTCCAGCCAAGCCAGAAGGGCGGAGCAGGATTAAATAGGCCAACAAGGTCATGTGACCAGCAAAGGAAAAAAACTAAGAACAAGGTTCTAACAGTAACCTGATCCTGCATACATCTTCTTCTGCTGGTTGTTCGCCTTTTTTTGTTGTTCTGGGAGACATCCGTCGTTTGGGGCGTTCTCCAAGTTGGGATCTGCCGTGCCTGAGGAGGAGAATTTTTCCGGTGATTTGGAGAGAGTTTGGACGGATGTGCGTGGTAATCTTCAGGATGCCAACAGAAAATCTAAAGACTACTTTGATAGGAAACGACAGGAGGTTTTGTTCGCTGTTGGTGATATGGTTTGGTTGTCCTCTAGGAATCTGCGGTTGAGGATTCCTTCTAAGAAATTGGGTCCCAAGTTTGTAGGGCCCTTTAAGGTGCTTCAGGTTGTCAACCAATCTGCTGTTAGGTTGGAGGTTCCTACCTCCTGGAGAATTAATCCGGTATTTCATGTCTCTCTGTTGAAAACAGCTGTTGTATCGGATTGTGACGCCTCTGCCTCTGTTCCTCCGGTGGTGGAGGACGGGGAATATGAAATTTCTCGCATCCTTAACTCTAGACAGTATAGAGGTAGTTTGCAGTATCTTGTGGCCTGGAAAGGTTTCGGACCCGAGGATAACTCTTGGGTGAGGTCGGATGATGTTTCCGCGTCCAGACTTATCAGAGCATTTCACAGGAGATTTCCTGATAAGCCCGGTCCTAGGGGATCCGGAGGATCCTCTTAGAAGGGGGGGGTACTGTTAGAACCTTGTTCTTAGTTTTTTTCCTTTGCTGGTCACATGACCTTGTTGGCCTATTTAATCCTGCTCCGCCCTTCTGGCTTTGCTGGACTTCATTGTTTAACTACTTTCTAGCTAGCCTGTGCCCTGTATCTAACTCTGTTAGTTTGCTTGGTCTACGGACCTCTATGTTCTATATATTTTGTTTGTTCGTCTGTCTGCTACTATTTCTGTTAGGAGGTGTCCCATTTTCCTCCCAGTCCTTAGTACTTGTAGGGATTCCTTCCCCACATCTATAGGTCTCCGTACAGACTAGCTTAGGACTTTAGCAGGTCTGATCGCAGGATCAGGTCCCCTGTTACATCGTAGGGATTAAGCTGAGTTCTATCATAGGGACAGATCTCCTCTCTTTCCTTAGCTCTGGTAGCAGAACATATCAGATTGTCCAAGCTGGTGCGACCACTCTGCCGATCTTGTACAGTTAATTACTCAGGTCTCTGACTTGGGGGTTTAAGAGGTTAAACCTACTGCCAAAGGTATGTTTTGGGCTCGTGTCTGGACCATGCCTCATGTTTGTCATGGTGGTGTCACGCACGGTGTGGGAAAGACTAAGTGCAACACGAAGGGATGAGGGGAAGGTAGCCCAAACGCTAGGGAAAGGGTTAGTGGAGACCCCTAGGCAGATCTAATATCACCCTACCTATTCTACCTTCCCTATATAGGTTTCGCACCTATCGCCAAGCAGGAAACCTAAGCCCTGTATATCCCTAGAGCTTGACCCTAGATAGGGAGAAGGGTGAGCACTGGTCAGTCCCCACTGTAAACTAAAGACAACAAGGGAGACAAACAAAGGGGGAAAACTTAGCTTGAGAAGACACCAGAGAGATAACACCAAACGTCCTCCAATGGCACCAGAGAGGAAGCTAGTCGACTGCTATAGCTCCAAGCCTGCACAATGGAAAATGAGAGTATCACCGGCGACTCCCTGAAACAGACTGAGAGTTTATAAACACCCAGACCAGGGTGTGTCAATCAGAGTAGGAGGGAGGTTGCAGCTGGGTCCAAAAGTAAGAAGGATTAAGAAGGTGTCTACAATGCCAAACACAGTGACCTTCTGCAGACAGATGCAGAGCGACTGTCTGTCACTTCTGACTCACCCTTGACAGGTGGCCAAGAAATGTGCGTGGCTAAGAAGACTTTTTTAGATGATAGATTGAGAGACCCAAAGAGATGCTTAGAAAGGGGATCCCAAAGACCTATGTGAATTGAGGTGGTAGCGCACATGCGTAACCACTGCTCCATTCACTTCTATGGATCTATGAGAGTGGTATTGTGCAATATTTGACCACCGCTCACCAAGACGGTGAATAGAGCAGAGGTCATACACGTGTACTACTGCCCTATTTGCACATAGGACATGGGATCCCTCTTCTTTTGATTGTGGACCCCCACTGATCACTTATCAGTGGATATATAATAGCTGTTGTTATCCCCTTTAGCTTTCTCATGAGCTCTACATCGTTTGAAGATATGACATAATTGCCTTTTAATGTCTTTTTCATGGTCTAACCCTCAGCACTATGATGTTCAGTGGCCAAATGACTGTCCGGTTTATCTCCTAATCACTTCTACTTTGCGAAAGGATGCAGGTTGGGCTTGATGCCCAAGGTACCAGTCCATCACAGATCTAGCAGAAGACAACCCCATTTGGAGGATACTTGACACCTGGGTCTACTTCTTATGGGATGAGTCACAAATATTAGATCTTACTGATGATTTATTGGGTGCAATCAGCATTATTGGTGAATGGTCACATGTTCTGTATTGGTGATGGGAGGGGATATTTGAGAATCATTTCTTCTTAATGCTGGGAACCCAATTTGACACTAGTGGAATGGGTTTTTCTTTTACATATTGCTGCTTATCACTGAGATTGCACTTTTAATATTTGATTACATTTCTGCATGTAATGTAATTTGTCAGAATAAATGCAGCCAGTGAATCTCATCAATAGTCCATTACCGTTAATGCAGTTGGTGTCTATGAAGTGGAGCTTAAAAAAAAAAGTGCTGAAAAATAAATGATGTAGTGTGAATTGTTTTATAACCCTCGAAGAGTTAAAGAACGTATCAATACTGCTCAATACTGAGTTATTGTAAGAGAAACTTCAGCAAAACTTTGTAACTTCTCATTAATGTAAATACTTTTTATAACAAAAGTATTCTTGGAGTGATACCTTTATGTATCTGTAATTTTTCATTGCAATCTCTTTTATTGTTATTATTAGGTGATGTGTAGGCTAGTGTTGAGGAGAATCAGCAAAAGATTTGGGGAAGAATTTTTCAAGAGGGCAATTATTGAAGTCAGTTTTGCACCAAATTTATCAAAGTGTTGCACAATATTTGATACTTTTGTAGCTTCTTTATACATAAAACTTCTCTTTTGAGTAGAGATGAACATATTTGCATTACCCCGGTCCACAGTCCACTCCAGTAATCATTAGCAGCCAGATAAGTACATTGCAAACTTCCTTGGTCAACACTCAAATGCCGGCACCTTGGGCGCCTACACCTCACGATGCCAAGGTCCATTTTGTACATCACTGGGGTCTAGTAATCCAAAGAGGCATCTAGATGCCTAGGAAGCTGGCACTGCCCTGATCCAGTTGCCATGGATTGCCAAGTAGATGCCCGAAAAGGGTAGTGCAAATCTTTTTGCTTATCTCTACCCCTGGTGGAGTGAGACTTTTAACTTTTCCTCACTTTATAAAAGGAATTCCCCCCCTTTAAGAACTTTGCAACTTACCCCACTGTGTAGTAACTACTAAAAGTGTATCTTGCTCTGGAGGACCTGCCATGTCTGTTCATTACATCTATACTCTATTTTTTCCAAATAGACTTGTGCAATACTTCATTTCTCCTGTTGGAGTGCTGTGGGAAAATGAAGCCCATATAATATAGCTGATTGATGGAAATTACCTGTAACAAAGAAGATTTCGCAAAGTGGAGAACTTCTTAGTAACTAGTAATGGCCTCAGCCAGAAGCTAAATGACAGAATACAGAACTCCATAGGTAGTTCTTGTCTACTGCTGATGGAAAGACAATAAAGAATAGTATTGTGCATATAGAAATTATGGTGCCCAATGGGCACACTGTGGTTTTCCAGTGCCCGTGCTAGTAAGGACTGTCTGTCTTGTGCACAAAACTAACACTTATATAGTTACACAAACTGCTCTTTTTAGGAGCTGTATGATCAGATTCCAGTATAAACCCCCACTGCTCATGTGGATTAGCTATACACACTGTCTTAATGGTTTAGTTTATACCTGGTCACATGATCACGAATTGGCTCAGGGGGCCGGTACATAAGCGTCTTCAAAGCTCCTAATGAAATGAAATCTAATTATCTATGCTTCATTAATATTACTAACATCATAGCTTACTTATACTGACATATTCTGCAGGGCTGTACAGTGCATGCATTCACATCAACCTCGGCCCCGGTGAAGTTTGCAATTTCTACCAATTATTTCCTCATCGCTAGGTCCAGCTTCCTAGATGTATCTTGAATCTTTTCTAGTTAAAAAAAAAATGAATATAGGTAGATCGTGCAGGTTGTGTTTGGTCAATATTCAAGAAACTAAATATTCAAAAAATGGGGTTGTCTAATATTCAAGAAATGGGGTTGTCCAATATACAAGAAATGGGGTTGTCCAATATTCAAGAAATGGGGTTGGCCTATATTCGAGAATGGCGTCGTCCTATTATTGAATTGTGAGCTACGGGAAGGGCAGGTGCAGGTGACCGTTTTCTCTCCATCCAAAAAATCTTTCCGTTGTGCCTGTCAGACTTTGATCAGAGTGGGATCCATTTCTCTTGGAGCTGGAGAGAAAAAAAAAGTTTTTCCACCTTCTCCATTATGACAGTCCAAGATTTTTTTCATGGATCCATAGACATGAATGGTCGAGTGTCATTTGTTTCTCGGAGGCAAATCATGCATGTAGCAATGTTTATCCAAGGACCACTTGGACTGAGGAAAAAATCGGGCATGTTGACTGCCCCATAGAATAACATGAGTACGAGTGCTACCCGTCAGAACCACGGCTAGCACTCGTCCGATTAAAATGGTCCTCTGCACAAGTCCCTAAAGGAGACACTCATCTCTTCAGTGAAGTGGGAAACAGATACAAAGAGTTTCTCTCTCGCGCGGGTACTTGTCCTGTTCTACATTACACACATAATCCAATGATTTGAATGGATACCGTATAATTCTTAATTTCCCCTGAGGTGGCGCTATAGGGAAATGTAACCATTTTTCTCTGTTTCCTTTTTAGTGTTATGATTAGTGTTGAGCGATACCTTCCGATATCGAGAAATATCGGATCGGATTGTATCGGACTGATACCCAAAAAATATCGGATATCGCCGATTCCGATACCGGAAACCAATGCAAGTCAATGCCAGCCTTCATTGCCAGATCCCGCAGCCTACATAGGAGTCACCTAAACTGCAGGCACCATAGAGTCGGCTAACCCGACCGCAACATGACAGGACAACGCATTGGAGGCAAAGTGACGTTGACACTACCCGGAAACAGCTGGCGTGCTGGAACCAGGCTGGGCAGGAGGGAGTACCCGTGCCAAAGACACTGCCGAGAACCAGCTGACGGTACTGGAACTCGGATGGGTAGCAGAAGGTACAAGAGCCAATGGAACAAACGAGGACCAGCTGACGGTACTGGAACCCAGTTACTAAGCAGGAGGTACCTGTGCCAGAAAGCACTACCAAGGACCAGCAGACGTTGGTGGAACTTGGATACCGAGAAGGAGGCACCTAAGCCAAAGGCACTGCCGAGAACCAGCTAACGGTACTGGAACTCGAATGGGTAGCAGAAGGTACCCATGAAAAAAAAAGTTGCAAGGCCGCGAGCCGGCCGCAGTTACCGAAACCCACAGTCCTACAGGGGGTGCTTGTCCTATTGGCACTATGGAAACAGCCTTCATTGCCAGATCCCGCAGCCCACATAGCAGTCACCTAAACTGCAGGCACCATAGAGTCGGCTAACCCGACCGCAACACAACAGGACAACGTATTGGAGGCAAAGTGACGTTGACACTACCCGGAAACAGCTGGCGTGCTGGAACCAGGCTGGGCAGGAGAGAGTACCCGTGCCAAAGACACTGCTGGGAAACAGCTGGCGGTGCTGGAGCTCAGGGATAATACTGAAAACATAGGAGCCAGAGGTGTAATTGGAGCAACTTTAAAATCTGTAGTAGTGTGAATGTGGACAGAGCAGGAGAAATTGCCGGACACACAGCAGGGGAACAGCTGACATTACTGAACCCCAATAACACTGCAGCAAGCGTTGACTGTGCAGACGGCACTTCTGAGCGGCAACTGGCGGTGTTGGAGCTCAGGGATAACACTGAAAACAGAGGAGCCAGAGGTGTAATTGGAGCAACTTTAAAATCTGTAGCAGTGTGAATGTGGACAGAGCAGGAGAAATTGCCGGACACAGCAGGGGAACAGCTGACGTTACTGAACCCCAATAACATGGCAGCAAGTGTTCACTGTGCAGACGGCACTTCTGAGCGCCAACTGGCGGTGTTGGAGCTCAGGGATAATACTGAAAACAGAGGAGCCAGAGGTGTAATTGGAGCAACTTTAAAATCTGTAGTTGTGAGAATGTGGACAGAGCAGGAGAATTTGCCGGACACACAGCAGGGGAACAGCTGACGTAACTGAACCCCAATAACACGGCAGCAAGTGTTGACTGTGCAGACGGCACTTCTGAGCGCCAACTGGCGGTGTTGGAGCTCAGGGATAATACTGAAAACAGAGGAGCCAGAGGTGTAATTGGAGCAACTTTAAAATCTGTGGTAGTGTGAATGTGGACAGAGCAGGAGAAATTGCCGGACACACAGCAGGGGAACAGCTGACGTAACTGAACCCCAATAACACGACAGCAAGTGTTGACTGTGCAGACAGCACTTCTGAGCGCCAGCTGGCGGTGTTGGAGCTCAGGGATAATACTGAAAACAGAGGAGCCAGAGGTGTAATTGGAGCAACTTTAAAATCTGTAGTTGTGAGAATGTGGACAGAGCAGGAGAATTTGCCGGACACACAGCAGGGGAAGTCAATGGGACACAAATATCGGAATGAAAATAAACCCTTTCTTTCCTTGTAGGTTAATTCTACATGAAGGAAAACAACTAAGAATAATGTAGAATGTATTGGGGGAGGCGGGGGAGACAATAAAGGCATAGAGGTTTAGCCCAATCAAATGGAATAGCAGGAATTAATATTTTTTTTAAGACGTTCTGAGTTACGGAAATATTGACTATGTTAAGTTTTTTTATATTTTGTCAGATATTTATGTTTCACTACTTCCATGCTCTTCACCTTCTTTTTTACTTCTCCCAAACTTTCTCCTTCATCATCCTCAGCATCAGCATCTTTTTCATCAACTTCTTCTTCACCTTCTTCATCTTCTTCTTCTTCACCTTCTTCGCATTATTCTTTTTTTTTACATTCTTCATATTCTTCTTATTCAACTATTATTCTTCTTCATATTCTATTTCTTCATCTTCTTCATATTCTTCTTCTTCATCATATTCTTATTTGTGACAGGCATTCCTGTAGTTGTTATCTATAAAAGTTTGAACATTACACCTTTCGTTCTGCCCGTCACAAAAGATTTACAACAGGATTTGTCCGTGTTCAGTTTGGCCTGCAGCAGCAGGTCTTTTCCAGGGGCACCACGAGGAGGAACGGACTCACCCCCATGCACTGCTTAGTCTTCTTCTGCTTATAATTTAGATAATATCTTTTGCTCTGATTTTTAGTCTTATGCTTAATGTTCTTCCGCTTTTTGTTCTGCAGCTTCTTGTACTTCTGCTTCTTGGTTTTCTGTCTCTTGTTCTTCTGTATCTTGGTGGTTGTCTTCTTGTTCTTTGTCCTCTTGGTCATCTTCTTCAGGGTCATCTTCTTGGTCTTCTTCGGGGTGGACTTCAGGGTCGTCGTCTTCAGGGTCCTCGTCTTCGGGGTCCTCGTCTTCTTCGGGGTGGTCTTCAAGGTCCTCGTCTTCAGGGTCGTCGTCTTCGGGGTCCTCATCTTCTTCGGGGTGGTCTTCAGGGTTGTCGTCTTCAGGGTCGTCGTCTTCAGGGTCCTCGTCTTCTTCGGGGTCGTCTTCAGGGTCCTCGTCTTTGGGGTCCTCGTCTTCTTCGGGGTGGTCTTCAGGGTCCTCGTCTTCGGGGTCCTCGTCTTCTTCGGGGTGGTCTTCAGGGTCCTCATCTTCAGGGTCCTCATCTTCAGGGTCCTCGTCTTCGGGGTCCTCGTCTTCTTCAGGGTGGTCTTCAGGGTCCTCGTCTTCAGGGTCCTCGTCAGGGAGATCCAGAGTGATTACCAAGAACCATTTCAAAAAGCTTGAACTTGGAAATGTAGCAAAAGGTACAAGAAGGCTGAGGAACTGCCGAGAACCAGCTCACGGTACTGGAACCCGGATGGGTAGCAGAAGGTACAAGAGCCAATGGAACTACCGAGGACCAGCTGATGGTACTGGAACTCGGTTACTAAGCAGGCGGTACCTGTGCCAGAAAGGACTACCAAGGACCAGCAGACGTTGGTGGAACTTGGATACCGAGAAGGAGGCACCTAAGCCAAAGGCACTGCCGAGAACCAGCTGACGGTACTGGAACCCGGATGGGTAGCAGAAGGTACAAGAGCCAATGGAACTACCAAGGACCAGCTGACGGTACTGGAACCCGGTTACTAAGCAGGAGGTACCTGTGCCAGAAAGCACTACCAAGGACCAGCAGACGTTGGTGGAACTTGGATACCGAGAAGGAGGCACCTAAGCCAAAAGCACTGCCGAGAACCAGCTGACGGTACTGGAACCCGGATGGGTAGCAGAAGGTACAAGAGCCAATGGAACTACCGAGTTGCAAGGCCGCGAGCCGGCCGCAGTTACCGAAACCCACAGTCCTACAGGGGGTGCTTGTCCTATTGCCACTATGGAACCAGCCTTCATTGCCAGATCCCGCAGCCTACATAGGAGTCACCTAAACTGCAGGCACCATAGAGTCGGCTAACCCGACCGCAACATGACAGGACAACGCATTGGAGGCAAAGTGACGTTGACACTACCCGGAAACAGCTGGCGTGCTGGAACCAGGCTGGGCAGGAGGGAGTACCCGTGCCAAAGACACTGCCGAGAACCAGCTGACGGTACTGGAACTCGGATGGGTAGCAGAAGGTACAAGAGCCAATGGAACAAACGAGGACCAGCTGACGGTACTGGAACCCAGTTACTAAGCAGGAGGTACCTGTGCCAGAAAGCACTACCAAGGACCAGCAGACGTTGGTGGAACTTGGATACCGAGAAGGAGGCACCTAAGCCAAAGGCACTGCCGAGAACCAGCTAACGGTACTGGAACTCGAATGGGTAGCAGAAGGTACCCATGAAAAAAAAAGTTGCAAGGCCGCGAGCCGGCCGCAGTTACCGAAACCCACAGTCCTACAGGGGGTGCTTGTCCTATTGGCACTATGGAAACAGCCTTCATTGCCAGATCCCGCAGCCCACATAGCAGTCACCTAAACTGCAGGCACCATAGAGTCGGCTAACCCGACCGCAACACAACAGGACAACGTATTGGAGGCAAAGTGACGTTGACACTACCCGGAAACAGCTGGCGTGCTGGAACCAGGCTTGGCAGGAGAGAGTACCCGTGCCAAAGACACTGCTGGGAAACAGCTGGCGGTGCTGGAGCTCAGGGATAATACTGAAAACATAGGAGCCAGAGGTGTAATTGGAGCAACTTTAAAATCTGTAGTAGTGTGAATGTGGACAGAGCAGGAGAAATTGCCGGACACACAGCAGGGGAACAGCTGACATTACTGAACCCCAATAACACTGCAGCAAGCGTTGACTGTGCAGACGGCACTTCTGAGCGGCAACTGGCGGTGTTGGAGCTCAGGGATAACACTGAAAACAGAGGAACCAGAGGTGTAATTGGAGCAACTTTAAAATCTGTAGCAGTGTGAATGTGGACAGAGCAGGAGAAATTGCCGGACACAGCAGGGGAACAGCTGACGTTACTGAACCCCAATAACATGGCAGCAAGTGTTCACTGTGCAGACGGCACTTCTGAGCGCCAACTGGCGGTGTTGGAGCTCAGGGATAATACTGAAAACAGAGGAGCCAGAGGTGTAATTGGAGCAACTTTAAAATCTGTAGTTGTGAGAATGTGGACAGAGCAGGAGAATTTGCCGGACACACAGCAGGGGAACAGCTGACGTAACTGAACCCCAATAACACGGCAGCAAGTGTTGACTGTGCAGACGGCACTTCTGAGCGCCAACTGGCGGTGTTGGAGCTCAGGGATAATACTGAAAACAGAGGAGCCAGAGGTGTAATTGGAGCAACTTTAAAATCTGTGGTAGTGTGAATGTGGACAGAGCAGGAGAAATTGCCGGACACACAGCAGGGGAACAGCTGACGTAACTGAACCCCAATAACACGACAGCAAGTGTTGACTGTGCAGACAGCACTTCTGAGCGCCAGCTGGCGGTGTTGGAGCTCAGGGATAATACTGAAAACAGAGGAGCCAGAGGTGTAATTGGAGCAACTTTAAAATCTGTAGTTGTGAGAATGTGGACAGAGCAGGAGAATTTGCCGGACACACAGCAGGGGAACAGCTGACGTAACTGAACCCTAATAACACGGCAGCAAGTGTTGACTGTGCAGACGGCACTTCTGAGCGCCAACTGGCGGTGTTGGAGCTCAGGGATAATACTGAAAACAGAGGAGCCAGAGGTGTAATTGGAGCAACTTTAAAATCTGTAGTAGTGTGAATGTGGACAGAGCAGGAGAAATTGCCGGACACACAGCAGGGGAACAGCGGACATTACTGAACCCCAATAACACGGCAGCAAGTGTTGACTGTGCAGACAGCACTTCTGAGTGCCAACTGGCGGTGTTGGAGCTCAGGGATAATACTGAAAACAGAGGAGCCAGAGGTGTAATTGGAGCAACTTTAAAATCTGTAGTAGTCTGAATGTGGACAGAGCAGGAGAAATTGCCAGACACACAGCAGGGGAACAGCTGACGTAACTGAACCCCAATAACACGGCAGCAAGTGTTGACTGTGCAGACAGCACTTCTGAGCGCCAACTGGCGGTGTTGGAGCTCAGGGATAATACTGAAAACAGAGGAGCCAGAGGTGTAATTGGAGCAACTATAAAATCTGTAGTTGTGAGAATGTGGACAGAGCAGGAGAATTTGCCGGACACAGAGCAGGGGAACAGCTGACGTTACTGAACCCCAATAACACGGCAGCAAGTGTCGACTGTGCAGACGGCACTTCTGAGCACCAACTGGCGGTGTTGGAGCTCAGGGATAATACTGAAAACAAAGGAGCCAGAGGTGTAATTGGAGCAACGTTAAAATCTGTAGTAGTGTGAATGTGGACAGAGCAGGAGAAATTGCCGTATGCACAGCAGGGGAACAGCTGACGTTACTGAACCCCAATAACACGGCAGCAAGTGTTGACTGTGCAGACGGCACTTCTGAGCGCCAATTGGCGGTGTTGGAGCTTAGGGATAATACTGAAAACAGAGGAGCCAGAGTTGTAATTGGAGCAACTTTAAAATCTGTAGTAGTGTGAATGTGGACAGAGCAGGAGAAATTGCCGGACACACAGCAGGGGAACAGCTGACGTAACTGAACCCCAATAACACGGCAGCAAGTGTTGACTGTGCAGACAGCACTTCTGAGTGCCAACTGGCGGTGTTGGAGCTCAGGGATAATACTGAAAACAGAGGAGCCAGAGGTGTAATTGGAGCAACTTTAAAATCTGTAGTTGTGAGAATGTGGACAGAGCAGGAGAATTTGCCGGACACAGAGCAGGGGAACAGCTGACGTTACTGAACCCCAATAACACGGCAGCAAGTGTCGACTGTGCAGACGGCACTTCTGAGCACCAACTGGCGGTGTTGGAGCTCAGGGATAATACTGAAAACAGAGGAGCCAGAGGTGTAATTGGAGCAACTTTAAAATCTGTAGTAGTGTGAATGTGGACAGAGCAGGAGAAATTGCCGGACACACAGCAGGGGAACAACTGACGTTACTGAACCCCAATAACATGGCAGCAAGTGTTGACTGTGCAGACGGCACTTCTGAGCGCCAACTGGCGGTGTTGGAGCTGAGGGATAATACTGAAAACAGTGGAGCCAGAGGTGTAATTGGAGCAACATTAAAATATGTAGTAGTGAGAATGTGGACAGAGCAGGAGAATTTGCCGGACACACAGCAGGGGAACAGCTGACGTCACTGAACCCCAATAACACGGCAGCAAGTGTTGACTGTGCAGACGGCACTTCTGAGCGCCAACTGGCGGTGTTGGAGCTCAGGGATAATACTGAAAACAGAGGAGCCAGAGGTGTAATTGGAGCAACTTTAAAATCTGTAGTAGTGAGAATGTGGACAGAGCAGGAGAATTTGCCAGACACACAGCAGGGGAACAGCTGACGTAACAGAACCCTAATAACACTGGAGCTAGCGTTGACTGTGCAGACGGCACTTCTGAGCAGCAACTAGCGGTGTTGGAGCCGAGGGTAAATACTAAAAACAGAGGAGCCAGAGGTGTAATTGGAGCAAGTTTTAAATTAGTATTACAGTGAATGTGGACAAAGCAGGAGAAATTGCCAGACACACAGCAGGGGAACAGCTGACGTAACTGAACCCCAATAACACGGCAGCAAGTGTTGACTGTGCAGACAGCACTTCTGAGCGCCAACTGGCGGTGTTGGAGCTCAGGGATAATATTGAAAACAGAGGAGCCAGAGGTGTAATTGGAGCAACTTTAAAATCTGTAGTTGTGAGAATGTGGACAGAGCAGGAGAATTTGCCGGACACAGAGCAGGGGAACAGCTGACGTTACTGAACCCCAATAACACGGCAGCAAGTGTCGACTGTGCAGATGGCACTTCTGAGCACCAACTGGCGGTGTTGGAGCTCAGGAATAATACTGAAAACAAAGGAGCCAGAGGTGTGGTTGGAGCAACGTTAAAATCTGTAGTAGTGTGAATGTGGACAGAGCAGGAGAAATTGCCGTATGCACAGCAGGGGAACAGCTGACGTTACTGAACTCCAATAACACGGCAGCAAGTGTTGACTGTGCAGACGGCACTTCTGATCGCCAATTGGCGGTGTTGGAGCTCAGGGATAATACTGAAAACAGAGGAGCCAGAGTTGTAATTGGAGCAACTTTAAAATCTGTAGTAGTGTGAATGTGGACAGAGCAGGAGAAATTGCCGGACACACAGCAGGGGAACAGCTGACATTACTGAACCCCAATAACACGGCAGCAAGGGTTGACTGTGCAGACGGCACTTCTGAGCGCCAACTGGCGGTGTTGGAGCTCAGGGATAATACTGAAAACAGAGGAGCCAGAGGTGTAATTGGAGCAACTTTAAAATCTGTAGTAGTGTGAATGTGGACAGAGCAGGAGAAATTGCCGGACACACAGCAGGGGAACAGCTGACATTACTGAACCCCAATAACACGGCAGCAAGGGTTGACTGTGCAGACGGCACTTCTGAGCGCCAACTGGCGGTGTTGGAGCTCAGGGATAATACTGAAAACAGAGGAGCCAGAGGTGTAATTGGAGCAACTTTAAAATCTGTAGTAGTGTGAATGTGGACAGAGCAGGAGAAATTGCCGGACACACAGAAGGGGAACAACTGACGTTACTGAACCCCAATAACATGGCAGTAAGTGTTGACTGTGCAGACGGCACTTCTGAGTGCCAACTGGCAGTGTTGGAGCTCAGGGATAATACTGAAAACAGTGGAGCCAGAGGTGTAATTGGAGCAACGTTAAAATCTGTAGTAGTGAGAATGTGGACAGAGCAGGAGAATTTGCCGGACACACAGCAGGGGAACAGCTGACGTCACTGAACCCCAATAACACGGCAGCAAGTGTTCACTGTGCAGACGGCACTTCTGACCGGCAACTGGCGGTGTTGGAGCTCAGGGATAATACTGAAAACAGAGGAGCCAGAGGTGTAATTGGAGCAACTTTAAAATCTGTAGTAGTGAGAATGTGGACAGAGCAGGAGAATTTTCCGGACACACAGCAGGGGAACAGCTGACGTAACTGAACCCTAATAACACTGGAGCAAGCGTTGACTGTGCAGACGGCACTTCTGAGCAGCAACTAGCGGTGTTGGAGCCCAGGGTAAATACTAAAAACAGAGGAGCCAGAGGTGTAATTGGAGCAAGTTTTAAATTAGTATTACAGTGGATGTGGACAGAGCAGGAGAATTTGCCGGACACACAGCTGGGGATCAGCTGACGTTACTGAACCCCAATAACACTGGAGCAAGTGTTGACTGTGCAGACGGCACTTCTGAGCAACAACTAGCGGTGTTGGAGTCCAGGGTAAATACTAAAAACAGAGGAGCCAGAGGTATAATTGGAGCAAGTTTTAAATTAGTAGTACAGTGGATGTGGACAGAGCAGGAGAATTTGCCAGACACACAGCTGGGGATCAGCTGACGTTACTGAACCCCAGTAACACAGGAGCAAGCGTTGACTGTGCAGACGGCACTTCTGAGCAGCCACTAGCGGTGTTGGAGCCCAGGGTAAATACTAAAAACAGAGGAGCCAGAGGTGTAATTGGAGCAACTTTTAAATTAGTAGTACAGTGGATGTGGACAGAGCAGGAGAATTTGCCGGACACACAGCTGGGGATCAGCTGACGTTACTGAACCCCAATAACACTGGAGCAAGCGTTGACTGTGCAGACGGCACTTCTGAGCAGCCACTAGCGGTGTTGGAGCCCAGGGTAAATACTAAAAACAGAGGAGCCAGAGGTGTAATTGGAGCAAGTTTTAAATTAGTAGTACAGTGCATGTGGACAGAGCAGGAGAATTTGCCGGACACACAGCTGGAGATCAGCTGACGTTACTGAACCCCAATAGCACTGGAGCAAACGTTGACTGTACAGACTGCACTTCTGAGCAGCAACTAGTGGTGTTGGAGCCCAGGGTAAATACTAAAAACAGAGGAGCCAGAGGTGTAATTGGAGCAAGTTTTAAATTAGTAGTACAGTGGATGTGGACAGAGCAGGAGAATTTGCCGGACACACAGCTGGGAATAAGCTGACGTTACTGCAACCCCAATAACACTGGAGCAAGCATTGACTGTGCAGATGGCACTTCTGAGCAGCAACTGGTGGTGTTGGAGCTCAGGGATTACAATTCAGATGGTAGAAACATGAACACAACAGGAGACCTGGATACTGTTACCAACCAATTATTTATTCTGGAAGAGGACTGGCAAATTCATGCAAGATCCAGGCCTTGTTCATTTTCAGAAAAGTAAGCCGGTCAACGTTATCGGAGGATAGGCGCATGCAACGGTCTGTTAGTTCATCACCTACGGCACTAAAGACGCGTTCCGATAATACACTAGCAGCAGGGCAAGCCAGCACCTCCAATGCATACTGGCTAAGCTCTGGCCATGTATCCAGCTTAGAGACCCAAAACTTGAAGGGAGAAGAGCCGTCTGGGAGTACACTGAGAGGGCAAGACATGTAGTCTGTTACTATCTGACGGAAACGTTGCCTCCTGCTGACTGGAGCCGTCTGTGATGGTGTAGACATTTGTGGCGGTGGGGACACAAAAATTTGCCACATTTGGGCCATACTGGTCTTGCCTTGTGCTGAGGCGCTGCTTCTGCTCCCTCTTTGTGCAGAGCTTCCTCCACTGCCTCGACGCACTGAGCTGCTTTGTAAAGCACTAGCAGCACTGCTCTCGGTTGGAATGGAGAACATGATGGAATGCACCAGTGCGTCTTGATACTCCCGCATTTTATGCTCCCGGTTCAACGGTGTTATGAGGCTTTGTAAGTTGTCCCGGTAGCGAGGATCTAGGAGGGTGGACACCCAATAATCAGCCGTGTTGAGAATGTGGGCTATGCGGCGGTCGTTTCTCAGGCACTGCAGCATGAAATCTACCATGTGCTGCAGACTGCCAACTGGCCAAGAAATGCTGTCCCCTGCTTGAGGCGTGATCTCTGCCTGCTCTGCATCACCCCACCCTCACTCTAGATACTGACTACTAGAGCATTGTGTACCTCCCTCCTCTGGACAGATGTCTTCCTCCTCTATTGACTCCTCCTCATCCTCCTCACAAAGTGTCCCCTGCCTAGGCCTTTGTGAGGAACCACGTTGGGCAGACTGTACAGAAGCAGATGGCATTTGTGACTCATCATCCTCCACCTCTTCAAAAACCTCCTCCCTTAGTGCTTGCAGTGTTTTTTCAAGCAGGCAGATAAGGGGGATAGTCATGCTGACTAGTGCATCATCTGCACTCGCCATCCACGTGGAATAATCGAAGGCACACAAAACGTGGCAAATGTCCTTCATAGAGGCCCACTCAGTGGTGGTGAAGTGTGAACGGCGCGCACTGCAACTTGTTTGCGCCTGCTGCAGCTGGTACTCCATTACTGCTGCCTGCTGCTCACACAACCTCTCCAACATATGTAACATTGAATTCCACCTGGTGCGTAGGTCACATATGATGCGATATTCCGGAAGACGTAATCGGCGCTGCAGAGCTGCAATGCGCCATCTTGCGTTGCTGGAACGCCGCAAGTGAGCGCACTCTATGCGGACCTTGCGCAGCAGTGCATCAAGATCCGGATAGTCCCTCAAAAAACTCTGCACAACCAAGTTGAGCAAATGTGCCAGACATGGGATGTGAGTGAGGTTGCCTAGGCCCAGAGCTGCCACCAGATTTCGGCCATTGTCACACACTACCATACCTGGCTGGAGATTCGCTGGCACAAACCACACGTCGCTCTGCTGCTTGATGGCATTCCCGAGCTCCTGCGCTGTGTGGCTTCGATTCCCCAAATAAATTAATTTTAATACGGCCTGTTGACGTTTGGCCACGGCTGTGCTTATATCGGTCATCATAACAAGTAACCAACCGTTCACGGGTCGATGTGGAGGTAGACCGTGATGGCTCCTGCAGCGCTGATTCAGAGGAACTGGAGTATGAGGAGGAGTCAATGTGTACAGACTGGATTCCTGCAATCCTTGGAGTTGACAGAACACGTACAGCGCCACTGTCAAGATCTGTACCTGGCTCCACAAAATTTACCCAATGGGCAGTGAGGGAAAGGTATCGTCCCTGTCCATGCTTGCTGGTCCACGCATCGGTGGTCAGGTGGACCTTGCTACTGACGGCGTTTTGTAGCACATGTTTAATTTTTCCCTCCACATGCTGTTGCAGGGCAGGGACGGCTTGCCTGCTGAAATAAAAGCGGCTGGGCACGGTGTATTGTGGGACTGCCAATGCCATAAAGTTACGGAAGGTGTCAGTCTCCACCAGCCTGAATGATAGCATTTCAAGGGCCAGTAGTTTTGCAATGCCAGTATTCAGAGCCTGTGCTCGGGGGTGGTTTGCCGAGGTGGGTGCCTTTTCTCCCATGCCTATGCTAAAGATGGCTGTAGACTGGCCTGGGAGTGTGAGGATGACAGGGAAAGTGGTGCTGTGGGTGGAATTACACTGTGTCTCTGTACAACAGTGCCAGAGGTTCTTCCATGGAAATCCTGTGAGGAAGTCGAACCAGCTGTGTGTGAGCTGGAGGAAGAGGCCACAACACGAGCTGAAGAGGTGGTAGGTGGCGTTGTAGGTTGGCCTAGGTCTTCAGTGTGTCTTTGTAACTCCATCACGTGCTTGGTCCGCATATGTTTCCACATATTTGTGGTATTGAGGTTGCTGACACTTTTCCCTCTTTTCACCTTCTGATTACACAGCTTGCATTTGACAAAGCAAATGTCATCTGCAACTGTGTCAAAAAAGGACCAGGCACTGCAAGTCTTGGGAGCGCCCGCTTTGGATTTTGGAAGAGCCATGCTCCTAATGGGTGCCAAAGTGGAGGCTACAGGCAACCAAGTCTGCCCCCTCCCTCTCCCTCCTTTTTGGGCCGTTCTGGGAATCTCTTCCTCAGAGCTGCTCCCACCACCTTCCTGTCCCTCACGCCATGATGGGTCAAGGACCTCATCATCTACACCACCCTCTTCAAACAGCTGCTTCTCCTGGGTAGTCTCGATAGCACAGTACGCACCAGAAAGTGGCACCCGAGTCTCATCATCAGATGCGTACTGAGGTGTGCTGCTGACCATAGGCACTGGCCCACTCGCCTCTTCAGATTCAGAGAGACAAAACGGTTGCGCATCACTGCATACTACCTCTTCTTCAAATTCTCGAATTCTGCTTGGCTGGCCCCTTCTTTCCAAGCCAAGAGATTCAGAGAACAGAAGTAGAGATGGCTCCTGTCCAGGGCTCTCTGACTGCCTGGGCAATTTGGCAGGTGGTGAAGAGACAGATGGGTGCTCTTCAGTGCTCAGGACCTGAGAGGATCTGGAACTAATTGAAGTCAATGCGTTAGCTGCCATCTATCCGACAACGGCTTCAATTTGGTCCTCCCGCAGCAGTGGGGTAAGGCTAGCTCCTACAAAGCTGCGCATAAAGGACTGTTCCCTGGTAAAACTCGGGGATGCTGAGTCTTTGGTGCCCGCAGCAGGCACAGAATCCCCACGTCCTCTCCCTGCAGGCACAGAATCCTCACGTCCTCTCCCTGCAGAAACTCCACGACCACATGCCTTACTCCCTGCCTTCTTCATCTTGGTAGACTGATAAAGATAGGCAGAAAAGTACTAAGGGCTTAGTGTGCTTATTCCTGAACAGCTGCTAACAGGTATAAGAAACACTAATTTTATAAAGTGTGGACTAGACTTTAATATGAGCTAATGTGGCCTACACAACTGTAAAGTGGAGTGTTTGGTGAACTTTATTTAGGTTTTTTTTGTCACAAAAAGACACTGGATGTGCCCAAAGATGTAATACCGATAGTATCACAAACTTTTTGTAGCTATTACAATGCAGGAAGGTAACCTACAATGCAATAGATGAGGCTACAAAAAATAGGCTAATACTAATCTGGCTGGGGCTGCAGGACACAAGGCTGCAGAAAGGCTCCTCTATCTACTCCTATATAGTGTGTTTGGAACCAATGTAGCTGAATACGGATGGAACCACCACACTAATAGGAGAAATCAGGAAAAATGATCAATTAGCAAAAAAGGACAATGTATGAGGCAGTGACGCACGCTGAGCGCACTACAACCAGACGTGGTTGAAGCACACACTACAGCGTGAGCTGCACTCACACACAGAGACCTTGCAGACTGGCGTGAACAGCACAGAGAACTGTGCACTAGCGCTGCAAGGCACAGCGATTTATAAAGTAGCTTGGGTAAAGCAGAAAAGAGCAAATAGGTAGCTAAAACTGTCCCTCAGAACAACAGCGTCACAGCAGAGTGAGCTCAAAATGGCGGCGGCGGCTTTTATAGTGCATCATGACATCATTTCAGCAGCCAATCACAGCCATGCCATTAGTTAACATGCCTACATGCCTAACAGGATGTGCCCACACTTCTTAGGATCCTCATTGGCTGAATAAAATGAAACTGGCTCATTGCATTATGGGAACTTCCGATTCCGGTATACGATATTCTAAAAGTATCGGAATTAAGTATCGGAATTCCGATACCGCGAATATTCGCCGATACCCGATATTTCAGTATCGGAATGCTCAACACTAGTTATGATCACTGGGAATGTTTTGTGATCCGATTATAGTCAAATAACTCCTCTAAGAAGTAGATACTTTCCAAGATGGAGAAGCCTTTTATGTATTTAAAAGAGCATACTGAGACGCAAGGTCTCCCCTTTTTTATGATAAAGCTCAGCAGAGCAATAGATGTGACTTTTAAGGTAGCCAGGTGGCCATACACATTAGATATTTGTTAGATGAATGTTGGCATTGCATACAGCTATCTCTCCCGACTCACCCATACACATGAATGTTAAGTTTGCATATTCATTCATGTGTTTTCAATAGGGAGAGAAGGGAAAGCCACTGCCAACCACTGTTTGGCTTCTACAGCCTGTTCATATCACAATACATAGCAGACTAACCCAAAACTGACTTTGAATGACAATAGGGTGTATGACACTTATCTCTCTTCTGATTCATGACCACATCAAGATTCATCTTTCAACTGGTCATAAACCATCTTAGGACAAAGATCTTTCAGGAGATTTGACGGGTAACCCATTTAGCAGTCTGCTACGTACTATGATACACAGAGGCTGTAGGAGCTAAATTGACCAACATTTTTAATGAAAGTATAATGCAAGAATGATTTTTATTAATGAAAGTCTAATGCAAGAATGATATTTAATCCAAAATAAATTACTTTCTTGGATACATTTTTTTCTGGTGTCTCAAAAAAACATACATTGAGTTTTACCTGTCAGGTATCTTTATAGCCAACCAACAATAATGCTGTAACACTTAAGATATGTCCATGGCAGATCAAGAAATGTCCATGGGAAGGATAAAGTGTCACCTGCTCTACTATGGCATCCATCATCAATAGAACACTGACTCCTTTCTGTATGAAAATAAGACATCACTTAAAGAGATGCTATTCCTTGCTCCAAAAATTAAATACTTTGTACAAATCCTCCCGCTCCCCTAATTCTGCCGCTGTTTTCCGTTTTGTGCTGCATCACTCCATTGCAGAGATATTAACATTTGATTCTCTTGGAGAGCAATGTGAAATCTCTGCTTGCAGACCAACTGGGCGTTTCTTCAGAGTCTTCTCTTGAGGCGTGCACTTTCACTCCTCCTTCCCAGATGCTACAAATCACAACATGGCAGTGCCTGAGACTGCTAGTTAAACAACTGACCTGTGATTTTCAGAATTCGGGAGGAAAGAGTGAAAGTTTACACCCCTAGAGAAGACTCTGAAGAAACACCAAGTTGGTCTGCAAGCCTGAAGTTTCACATGCTGTGCTCCAAAAGCAACAAATGTGAATATATCTGCAATGGAGCGACGCAGCACAAAAAAAAAAAGCATCAGAATCAGGGGAGCTCAGGGATTTTACTCAATTTTTTAAGCAAGTGACAGGTCTTCTTTAAACATAAGCCCAAATGACCTGCAGATTATGTCTCTGGTTGACATGTTATTAACTTTTCAATATGGCCAGTGGCAAAATGCATCATGATTCAAATTATTGTAGTACCTAAATGTATAATTTAAGCCCGTTGTATAGGTCAGAACATGAACTTGCCCAATAATAAGTCAAACTCTGCAGTTAATGAGAAAACATTACTTCTCCTGCCTCATACAATGTAACAATTGCTGTCATTGTAAGATAAGGTGACATCTTGCGTGACAGCGTTCTTAATTTCAACAGAGCAGAATATTGATATTTTTGTATCAATGTTTTGTAATTGAGTTCATGAAGGGAAACCATTCCAAGAGGAGAGAAAGGATCCGGTTTTATTATAGTTTCCTACAGGGAAGTAGATGGAAGCACAATCAAAGTGATTAAGATTTTAGATTCTGGTCTGAATGTTTTCTTAAGAGTTTCATTATCCTACTTATTAATTGAGGACTGGAAGGCTTTCATAGGATGCCACCATTGTCCCAAATAAAGAACTTCCTTGTTATACCTTGCATGGTGTGTTCTGAAACCTTACTAACATGGTCATTATTAAAGGGATTTTCTGGTTTCGAAAAACCCCTGTTAAAAAAGTCATTTACTCACCTTCCCCTGGTCCAACGGTGAGTCCCCTCCGATGTTATCATGTGCAATGTTGATGTCACGTTGACAGCAAAGCAGCCATTCATTGGCATCATTGGCACTGACTAGCTTGTGCCATCAAGTTCGGCAGAGCTGCTGAGCTTAGTACACTGGGAGCAAAGGGGAGACTCAATGTTCGACTTGAGGAAGGTTATTCAAGAAAATTTTGTGTTTTGTTAACACTAACTACAGCCAGGGCACAGGGGTTTTCCAAAACTGGAGAACCCCTTTAACTTTTTTAGTATTTGTGTTACAGTAGCTCTTCTTTAAGGTCCAACTGAAAGGGATAGCCACCACTCCTCACAAGCATCAATGAGATTTGGGTGCCCTTGACCCTGTGACCAATTTCACTGATTGTCCTGTCTTCGACCCCTGTTACTAACCACTGCTTACCACAGAAGCTGCCATTTTTGTGGCAGTTTTTCTGATCTAATCCAATAGCCATCACAAGGTAGGTTGTAGTGTTGCTCAGATCCTCACACGTGCCCATTTTTCTTGCATCCAGCATCAGTTACAGGGGCTAATTATTCACTTGCTTGACTCACAAATAACTGAGACTTTATGGCGGTCATGCTCTGTAGTCATGGAAGTTGGACCTTCAGTATCATTTCTTCTGTTAAGCCCAATAAATCTAATCCTAACCTTGAACTGGCATCAATGCAGGTGGTTAATACTTGAACACTGGACACATGTCAAACTCTGGCCCACAGGCCAAATCTGGTCCACAGGGTGAGTGTATTTGGCCCATGACACCGGGCGGGCCTCCCCCGCCCAGCATCGCCCCCCTCCCGGCATCACCCTTTCAATTGTATCAGCATCCTGGATGCTGATACAGTTGAAAGCAATGATGAAGGAGGAAACCATTAGCTGATGCTCCCTCCGCTATCATTCTCCCTCTACTTTTGACGTCTCAGCGCAGCGGGCACGATGACATCATTACAACATACATGCTGTGAAGAGCAGTGCAGAGGTTCAGAGGGCCCCCTGCCGAGACCAGAACAGGGGGGAACCGGGGAGAAGTGAGTATTTATTTATTTATTTTGAATGTGGGGCCATTATACTATATGGAGGACTATGTGGGACCATTAAACTGTATGGAGAACTATGTGGGCCCATTATACATTATTGAGGATTATGTGGGGCCATTATACTGTATGGAGGACTATGTGGGGCCATTATACAGTATTACAGTATAGAGGACTATGTGGAGTCATTATACTGCATGGAGGACTATGTGGGGCCATTATACTGCATTGAGGACTATGTGGGGTTATTACACTGTATGGAAGGCATCGCAGAGACCATTATACTGTATGGAAGGCAATAAAGTGTCAATTATAATGTATGGAGGACTATGTGATGCCATTATACTTAATGGAAGGGAATGCAGGGCCCATTATACTTTATGGAGGACTATTTAAGGTCTATCATACTGTATGGAGGACTATGTAGGGCCTATTATGCCATGTGTGGATCAAAGTTGGAGAATTATACTGTGATGGAGTCACCATACTTTGCAGCGGGCAGGGTTAAGGGGGGTACAGTAGGGTCATTATACCGTGCATGTGGAGAGTACTGTGGGGGTATCTTAATGTGTTTGGCGGGCACTTTTGTTGCCATCATATTTTATTATTTGTATTATTTATGTAGAGAGACAAATCCTCACTTTCTGTAGAGAGACAAATCCTCACCCTTACTTTCTGTGCAGAGAAATCCTCACCCTCACTTTCTGTATAGAAAAATCCTCACCCTCACTTTCTGTAGAGACAAATCCTCACCCTCACTTTCTGTAGAGACAAATCCTCACCCTCACTTTCTGTATAGAAAAATCCTCACCCTCACTTTCTGTAGAGACAAATCCTCACCCTCACTTTCTGTGCAGAGAAATCCTCACCCTCACTTTCTGTATAGAAAAATCCTCACCCTCACTTTCTGTAGAGACAAATCCTCACCCTCACTTTCTGTAGAGACAAATCCTCACCCTCACTTTCTGTAGAGACAAATCCTCACCCTCACTTTCTGTAGAGAGACAAATCCTCACCCTCACTTTCTGTACAGAAAAATCCTCACACTCACTTTCTGTATAGAAAAATCCTCACCCTCACTTTCTATACAGAGAAATCCTCGCCCTCACTTTCTGTAGAGCGACAACTCCTCACCCTAACTTTTTGTGTAGAGAGACAAATCCTCACCCTCACTTTCTGTAGAGAGACAACTCCTCACCCTAACTTTGGGTAGAGAGACAAATCCTCACCCTCACTTTTTGTGTAGAGAGGTAGAGAGACAATTGCTCACCCTCACTTTCTGTACAGGAAAATCCTCACCCTCACTTTCTGGAGAGAGACAAGTCCTCAACCTCACTTTGTGTAATCTGTCTCGGCATCTTTGGTGATATAGATGGATTACTATTGACAACAGGCAGTGGACAGTTAGGCA
Organism: Phyllobates terribilis; assembly: GCF_046119375.1. Classification (NCBI taxonomy): domain Eukaryota; kingdom Metazoa; phylum Chordata; class Amphibia; order Anura; family Dendrobatidae; genus Phyllobates; species Phyllobates terribilis. The sequence goes on from NW_027362768.1 coordinate 337,318,531, forward strand.
AACAGAAGAGAGACTCCATCTCTTTGTAGTAAATTTTCAAGGGTACGGTAACACAATTTTTAAATAAAGTGATTTGCAAATTATTTCTTTAGCACCTATTAATTGAGAACACATTGTATGAAAGTAGCGGGAGCATTTGAATAAACATCATCATTAGATATTTATCCTATGTAATCAGTTTGACACTTCCATTTTTCTTGCTGGTTGTTTCCTTCGTGTCACTGACTACATTTCACTGGAGGCAGAATGTGAGGTGACATTTAAATGTCTCTGAAGTGGCTGCTTCTTCGGAGCGGCTGTTCACGATGTCATATGTGGCAAAGTATTTTTCCGATTAAATGGATTCTGCAGTTTGAGAGCATTCAAAGAGAACATGTCGTGCTTGCGTTCCCTTTTCCATCCCTAGAGCTGATGTTAGAGTGTTTATTGAGAAGTGGGAACATTATGTGTGCTCTATTACAGATCCCACTTACCATCTTGTGTCCGTATTCTACATTTCTCCTGATCCCCAGATAATGATAATAGCCAATAATTAATCAGTTTATAAGTTAATTAATCAGTTTATCGGTGGTTATAAAAAAGAGCAAGTTATTGAGACAAAGTAGCCCATCAATATATGGTTCACCTTTTAACACAAGTATAAACTTCAAGGGAACTTGTCAGCATGTTTTAACATACAGAAGTAGTAGTATGGCTAGATAGACTCTTGTCCCCCAATAAAAATGATACCTTTTTTGTAGAGATCCGATGTACCAGTCATGAAAATTTAGCAAAGAACAAATCAGGTTGGGAAGGCACAGGGGGCGTGTCAGTGCACTTGGACCATTTCTTCTAAGAGCACTGACACACCCCCAGTGCACTTTAAGCCTGATTTGCCTATGGTTTCATCGCTAGATTTCTCAGCACTGGCACATCGGATCTCCACAAAAAAGGTATCATTGTTATCGGGGGACAAGAGACTATCTAGCTATACCACTACTTTCAGAATTCAAATGTGCTGACAGGTTCCCTTTAAATAACTGCTTTGGAGGTAACTGCAGACTAGAAATTATTCACAGGTTCTGTCCTGTGATAAAACAGGATTCTGACCGCATGGGCAGTGCTACTGTGCTGTCCACGGGATCAGGAGAAGGATTATGGCTTTAATACACAGCCGCATCCTTAATCTAATGATAGATTGTAGATACATTGCTGATCACTAACATTTAACCCTATGCTAGGCATGCAAGTGGATGGGGTTATCTCCTATTGAATGCATCAGAGGGATATCTTGTTACTTGATCAGCTAAATTTTTAAATAGTTGTAAAGGGCACGGGAGACGACATCACAAGAAGCATAGCACCCAAGTTTTATCTATATAAGCAAGTCACCTTCCGACAGACAGCACCCCATATATTCCAATCAAATTGGTTTCTGGGCAAAAGATGTTGGCATTGGTAAAGAAAAGTAGTGGGAAAGGTGAATGGACTAAAAAGTTTAATGTATGCCTAAAATAATAAAATTGTATGCTGAAGCTTGACCCAAGTTCAACTGGTGAAAGGGGGAATCTCTGTATTTACAGTAATGAAAATGCCCCATCTGTGCTGATGACAAAACTTTATTTTCTTTAGACATTGATCCATTTCATGACTATATGTTGCTTGTCAACAGCTGCCTGGCATTGATCTCTACAGTTTAGTTCATTATCCATAAGTTTTTTCTGCATCAGTTGAACCTGATCTCATTCCATGTAATATAAAGTTAGGACATTTTGTTTCCATATTGATCGAATCACAATGTAACTTACTGCCTATATTTTACAATTATTTATCTCAATTTATGCTCTCATCAATGTGTTAACAACAAGTGTTTTTTCTATTGTTCTTGCAGCTTTTTGCAATCTTTGCATTTGCAACATGTGGAGGCTACTCCGGAGAGCTGAGAGTCAGTGTGGATTGCGCCAACAGAACCCTGAGCGACCTCCGCGTTGATATCGCCATTGCTTACCCTTTCAGGTAACTTTCCATTAAGTTTGATTTGCATACATTCAGACACTTCAACTTGCATATATATAAATATATATATATATATATATTGTGGTAGATCGGCTGACTTGGTTGCACATAGAGGTACACAGGAACACTGTCTCTTTAAATTCTTCCCAGATTTATTAGTAAGGCAGCATAAACCATGGGGAAGTAAAACAAATATGGTCCTTTGGGCAAAAACAGGAAAACAAAACAAAGTGGTGATACCAAACACAGTCCTTGTGCAAGTGAGGATCCACCCGCTCAGAGTCCATCAAACACAGGGTTCAGATTAGCACAGAACACACATCTCCTCTCTGAAACTAGCCTCTCCAGATACACTGAACACTGAATGCCTCAGCAGTTCGAGTATTTAAACCCCAGACCACACCCTGGGGTGGAGATATGGTGAATGGCCCCCCAATCGCACTATAGCCATTCACAAAAAACTGACCTATTTAAATATGTCTGATTAACCCTCTCAGCACATACTATGCAGGAGAAGACTTCAAGTTTCACATCACTGAAGCTAACAGCCTCAGTGAAACATATCTCTCCTCCGACACTCTGCCAGTGACTTTGTCACATATCCCCCCCCCCACTCTGCTCAAAACCAGGGGTTTTGGCACCTTCACTCGGGAAGTAGGGAAGTCTGGATAGGGTATCTGCATTACTATGTAGTTTCCCTGGCCTGTGCTGCACTGAAAATTAAAGTCCTGGAGCGCTAGAAACCACCTAGTCACCCGAGCATTCTTCCCCTTCCTTTCCCTCATCGATTTCAGGGGTGCATGATCTGATACTAGCCTGAATCTTTGGACTAACAGATAGTATCTCAGGGTGTCAACTGTCCACTTGACGGCAAAACACTCTTTTTCTACAATGGCTTGGTTCTTCTCACAGGCAGAGAGTTTCCTGCTTAGATACAAGATGGGATGTTCCTCCCTGTTCACTTCTTGGGACAACACGGCTCCCAACTCGACCTTCGAGGCATCTGTCTGGACCACAAACTCCTTATTGAAGTGAGGAGCCCTTAAGACCGGCTGCTTACACAGGGCAAGCTTTAATTCCTGGAATGCTCCCTCCACTAAAGCCGACCATTTTCCGATGCGGTGTCTTCATCGCTGACCCAGTCTCTATTACATAGACAAAGCTGCTGAACCCAGTGACTAGTTGCAACAATGTCGAAATGATGTCATGGTTGCAGCCAAATAATGGAGACCAGGACATTGGCGGAGACACTGTGCCAGACCCCCAGAATGTAAAGCACAGGATGTTATTTTGCAACAAACTGTACACATCAGTAAAAGTTTTGTGAAAAGAGGCAAACCCTTTAAATAGAATTGAGCAAAAAGATTTGCATCGGTAGTCTGTGGTCGCCGGACTAGACCCCTGCAATCCTCCTCCTACCTGCTGACATCCCGGCACCTCTTCTTATTTGGAAGCTCGGCACAACGTCATCATTGTGGTGTGTGCACCAGGGGTTGACATATCATTGGTGCAACCTGGGGCCCAAGATGTAGGCTTATTTCCACCCCCAAAGCAGGTGGAATTGTGTATTATGATGAACTATTGGGCTGCAAAGGGCCAATATATTGTTCTTGTACAGGGGCCTTCTTCTGTTTATGTCAACCAGTAGTGTGCACGTATGACTTTGTGCCAGCTCTACTAATTAGGAGAGCCAACCGGGATGCTGGAAGGTAAGATGAGACTCACAGGGCTTTGGTTTGGCAGCCAAAGACCATCGATGTGACTTCTGGACCACGGTCCTGCAAATCTTTTTGCTGAAATCTAGTGTCACCTTGCTGTTTGGTTAGAGTTTGAGCCCCGAGAACGGAGCTCTGAAGTTCCTTGTTGGATGGATGTGCGCCTCCACTGCAACCCTTCTCTATGGCACTGCTAGCAATGGCAGTGAATGGAGCAGTGGTTTCCATGCGCGCTCACCATTCCATTCTGACTGTACATTTCGGAGCACTCTCTCGGGATCAGCATTTTCTGCTTGGAATAATTTTTCAATTTATTTCTCATTCTTACGCATCCTGCGGAATATAAATGGATTGGAGCAATAGAAATTCACCCGGATAGGATATTCTGTTCATTTTTCTATTTTTTATTAGTCAGACATAAGTTTAATATTTCATATGTCGATCAATTATAGAGTGAAAAATACAAAGAACAATTGTAATCTAAGGGTACGATCAATGTATGAGCCTCTCTTCATTCCGTCCAAATCTGAGCACAAGAGTCCAATCTAGATGTTCTGTTCGGTCATGTATTATTGACAGTGACAGCCCTTTATCTCTTTGTATAGAAAGCCTAGCATGCTATACAGGGAAAAAAAAAGTATATCAATGCATGCCTCCACCCCGACGTATGCCAAAAAAAACTACAGATTAGGAGCACAAAGCCTATGGAGATTTGTGTGCACGGAAATCAAAGTTGGTGAAACTTGACAATGCTGGCAAAATCATTTTATGAGGTAGAATCATCAGAGGTAAGGATTGGGCATGCTGGATTTCAACATGCATGATCCATAAATTATGACAACATCCTAATCATCGCTTCCCATTGACTAGTGTCCAGTTTAAGAAGACTTGGAAAAGGAAGAAAATCAATTTTATTTGTGCATAATTATGCAATAATTTTTGAAACAAAAATTCTGCTACTTTACAAGGAAATTAAAATTAAAATATAACATGGGGGAAGTGACAATATTGACATGTGCTTATAATTTGGTACATAATGAATGCTGATGACGACGTTTCCAGTCTTACTGTAGGTGTTTTTGGTCTTTTCATCCATCCTAACCTCTGCTAATCTCGAAGACTGAGTGTGTAACCAGTGTCACGAACCCTCCGCATTTGATGGATGACTCACATTAGAAGCTCGGCGTGATTAAGCCTTCCTGGTAATTAATATCTCTATAACAGGTCTCTCGCATGACAGCGATCAGAGCTTATATTTTGTGGGGGAATTTCTGAGCACATTTTGAGCATCTTCCCTCCATGTTTTCTTTGAATCACACAGGCGATTGATCATAGGAACATGGAACCTTTGGCAAAAACATGGATTTTTGGGATTGTCCCGGGTTTCGGCACCTCTCCTGTCTATGTCCTGTGTCTTATAGGGCAGCTCAACCTCATTCACTTAAATAGGGCTGAGAGACCCATAATACCTAAAAACCCTGCAGTTTTTGGAAGAAAAAAATACCCTTTTTCTAATCATAGACAACTTTAAAAGGAAGTCCACTACTTTGATATTGATGTCTTCTCCTTAGGATAAAGAGGAAGTTCCATTACATGTTATGGGGTCTACAGAGAAAGGGGCACTAACTCACATTGGGTATTCCCAATGGCTAAGAAACATGGATGAAAGAGGCACTGCTATTTCTCTTGATATTGTAGTGTATTGATCCATTCCTCTGTTATTCTTACTGAAAATGTATGAATAAATTAATATCTGGGTGTTACAATTCACTTTGACAAAGGTTCCAGTCCCTGGTACTATCTAGTGCCAAGTTTTGTTTGGGAACACCATATTGACATTGGGAATGGCAGTACTGGGTTATCAAGTTTGTTATACATTTCCAGGAGGGATAACAGAGGAATGGTACAATGCAAAGTTCTAAGAAAAGTTGCTTCAGGTTTGTTTTGGAAATTATAAGTATTTTGTAAAGTTGAGCAAAAAGATTGTACAGCCGTCCGTGACTGCTGGAACAGAGCCCTGTAAACTTCTAACTATCTGCAACAACTCATCTGGTCAGTAAGTCCCAAACAACCCCTTTAAAGGGTTATTCCCTTATTCATAGATGAGTATTGTCAGATGGAGCTCGTATATACAAGAAATTTTGCAATTTACTGCTTTTTTACACTTTCAGCCGTTCTTGAGATATCGACACTTTTGTTTTCTTTTGTTTGACTCTCATTACCTTGGAGACCGACCACCGCTGCTGGACAGCAGAACATGTACAATGAGTACAAGAACTTTTCTATTAAGCTTGTAAGGACTGTTTTGAAGCTGTCCATTATCTCTGGAGCGCACTGTTACCTCTAAGTCCCGCCAGCTTCAGTGGAGCTCTTAAAAGATAGACAGCAGCGTTGGTCGGTCTCCTAAGCAACGAGCTGTAAACAAGAGGAAAGTATTAATATCTCAAGAACCGTTGTAAATTTTAATAAGCAGTAAACTGAAAAAGTGCTTGTTTTTACAAAAATGTCCATCTATGAAGATGGGAATAGTCCTTTTAATCAGTTTTACCCAGTGCAGACACAGAGCTTTGTTGACCACTTCTGCCGGCTATTTTGCTGCTCCACATCAACAGAGCAGCTCTTTCTCTTCTGGACTATTCTGTTGACGTGGTTTGACTGCTGATGTTATACTGATTGACAGCCAGCTCTCCGCAGTGAGGCAGCAGGGAGCCAGCTGTCAATCATTATGACATTGGCAGTTACGCCCCGTCAACAGAGCAGAGCGGAAGAAAAGCCGCTGCTCTGTCAATTTGACATCAGTGGAAGACGTTGAATCGCCAGCGGTGATCAGCAACAGGCAGGTAGGTAGAAACTATCAGCCTGTTATTTATTAGACCCATAGTAAAAAAATATATACATATTCTTGAATAATCCCTTTAAGATTTCCTTCAGGGATACATATTAATTTTTTTTTTCCTTTTTTATAGCATTTTCTAAAAAAATGTTTTCAATATTCTATTTCAATATCCTTCTTCAGAATCAATATATCATCATGATTTTAAGGCAAAGATTCACGGATCACGTGATTTGCAGTTTAAAAGTCGCATCAAAAAATGCTCATGGATTAAGAAAAAATAAATGGAGGACTTGAGGAGAAAAATTCCACAAAGTGATGGAAAAATCTGTCCAGGGGTTATTTTTTTTTTTCCCCAAAAAATCTCAGCAATAATTTTAAAAAAATGTTAAAGTTTTTCCATTTTGGCGTCTTATCTCTGCGGTGAAATATTTAGGACCGGATAATACATTTTCCACAATAGACCCCACTGTTATCTCTCAGGTATCTGCACTTACTCTTATAACATCAGGCATTTTTTTTATTCCCCCCCTCATAATACAAGTCATTTCCCAGGAAGCTGCACAGACAAATTGCGCATTGTTTTCTCTGTCAGCCCCCAACGCCCGCAGGATTTATGATGATCAGGTGCCATATTCTAGGACCTTATTTTCGGAATACTAAGCAGCCCCATACATCTTAAATCTGGATAAAGAGGGATAAACACTTCAATTCAACCTCTGCAAATGAATCCCCGGAATAGCAGCGCGCCGTTCTGCAGGCAAACACAATGGTTTTTTTTTTTTCATTGTTGTTTTGTAAATGGTTTCCTGCGACCGCTCCTCTGTCACAACACCGGGGCTTATTTATCATACTTCTCTGGAAAAAAGCAAGGGCAGGACCCCAGTAAAAAATAGCTGGAGATTTATGAGGTGCAATTATGCATCAAGTGTCACTTTTTATTCCATTTGTGGGGCAGCCGTGCGCTGTGACAACGAGGAGCGGAAGTACAGATTTTTTTTTTTATATTATGTGAAAAATTACCTACTGTTTAACCCCTTCACCCTCGGGTGATTTTTCCTTTTTTTTTTTGCTCTATTCTTCCCCTTCTTCCGAGAGCCATAACTTTTATATTTTTCCATCCCCATAGGCTTGTTTTTTTTGCAGGACGAGTTGTACTTTTGATTGACACCATTCATTTTATCATGTGATGCACTGAAAAGTGGGAAAAAAAATTCCAAGTGCGTTGAAATTGTAAAAAAAAAATGCAATTTTACAATTTTTTGAGAGTTTTTTTATTTACTGTTTTCATTATCCGGTAAAACTGACCTGACAATATGAGTGTACAGGTCAGTGCGAGTACGCAGATACCAAACATATATACAGTAGTTGTTTTTTTTTATTTAAGTGGTGGAAAAAAATTTGGAGATTTGTAAAAAAATAAAATAAAAAAAACCCTTTGTGTTGGCATTTTCTGAGACCCGTAACTTTCTCATTTTTTGGGATCTGGGGCCGGGTGATGGCTTATTTTTTGCGCTCTGGGCTGAGGTTTTTCTTGATATCATTTTGGGATAGATACAATGTTTTGATCGCCTGTTATTGCATTTTACTGATATTTTACTGCATTCTGATGTTTTTGTTTTTTTTCTCATTATGCTGTTTACTGATCATATTAATTTATTTTAGATTTTGATAGATCAGACTTTTACGACCTGGGCAATATCAAATATGTGTATTTTTTTTAATTGTCTTCTTTTTAATGGGGCAAAAGGGGGGTGATTTGAACTTTTGTGGGAAGCTTTTCTCATTTTTTTTTTTTTAAATGTTTTCATTTTTTTACTGTATTTAATAGTCCCCTTAGGGGACTTGAAGCTACGATCGCCTGATCGCTTGTACTATGTATAGCAGGGAATCAGCACTGCTACTTAAAGAGAAAATCATGATCTCCTATGAAAACCAGGCTGGCTTTCACTGGAGAATCATCATGACAAGCACGGGGGTCTTCAGCAGACCCCAGCTGTCATGACAACCCATCGGCGCTCCATGATCACGTAACAGGCGCGCCGATAGGCGCCAGCGCATGGTAAATTCTGTTGTCAGGGATTGACAGCGGCATTTACCAGGTTAACAGCCACTGGCGATGTTCCTTTCCATCTGTGGCTGTTAAAGGCACATGATGGCTGATTAAATCAGCCATCATCTGCCTGGAAGGAAGTGGGCTCGGCTTGTGGGCCCGCATCAAGGTCGAACACATGACAAATGTATGTTGTATGTCGTGAAGGGGTTAAATCCGTTTTTGTGTTAGGCTATGTTCACATGAAGCATTTTTGCTGGGGGGAGTTTTCTGCAGCCAAAACCTGTTCTTTTGGCTGGAAAAATACTGTGTTCAAAATGCTAATTTTTCAGCATTTTTTGCTGCATTTTTGCTACGTTTTGACTGATTTTTTGGGTGCGGGTTATGTATGTGTTTTGTCTACAGTACATCTTTACTAAAGTTAGTTTTAGTCATCAAATACACTTTAAAAACAAAGCAAAAAACGCCGTTGTGCATTTTGAAGCGTTTTTTCCCTTTCTCATTGCTTTCTATGGGTGAAAAAAAATGCTGCAAAAACGCTGAAAGTATTCTAGCTGCAGATTTTAAAAAAAGCATCAGTTTTCCAGTTCAGTAAAAAAAATAAACAAGCGTGTGCATGAGATTTCTGAAACCTCATAGCTTTTGATGTATTGTAAAAAGCAGCTTTTAATTTACATAAAAAAGGAGAAAATAGAAATGCTGAAAAAATGGGAACACTGCCTTATATGGCATACATACAGTACTTATATAATAAGGCGGTGTTGCCATGTTGCGTTTTTTCAGTATTTTATATACATATAAATATATATATCTATATATATATAAGTGTGTATATATACAGTATATATATATTTGGTTTTTTTTGGGAGGGGGTGTTTTTTTCCTTCAATATCACAATCTGTATTTTATATAAATAAAAATGAGAAATCTTACAATTCTTCATACTTTTTTAGACTTCAACTTGCTGTTCTTTCAGGAAATGCATATGCACATTAGCAGCAATAGACTTACCCCAGCCCTATCTTTTTGTAATGAAGCATCTAATGTGCATGTGCAAAGGGATGGGGAGAAGGTCAGCTGTGACACCACCTTTTGTGATTGATGGATCCTGTTTAATTAATAATATATAGAGGTGTTATCAGCCATTGAAATCCTGGCTCTGATGGTGAAGAGACTGCTGAAAACTCTTCCTGAAAGGACAGAAAGTATAAATCTAAAACAGCCCCAGTGGTCTTTATGAAAATTGCAATATGACTAATGTTTTTAAATACAGATTATATACTATATATATAAAATTTTCTAAGGGTTAAGTCCTATGTAGACATGGCTGTAAAAGGAACTTGCGGTCTATTAGGCTACATTCACATAACGTTTCTGCCATTCTGTGCTTTAACATGAAAGGTTCCAGTGTGCAGAATAACCATGTGCATAGAGGTCTATTAGTCAGGAGCTTTTCAGATGGATCCTTAGAAATCCATTGATTTTTAGAGCGTGGTCCTGTGATAGGATGCCGCACTTGTAGCAAATCATTTAATGAAATTTGTTTCCAAAATATTCCACCATCACCTGTCACTTTTGGTTTGAATGGGTAGACACAACTATAGTGCTCACAGAGGAGGTCAGTTTTGTAGGACAAGTTTACTACCAGGGCGAGCAATCTGAATATAGATTTCTACATTGCCCACATGTCATAGAACTTATGTCATAGCTGTCCTCAGTGTGCTCCCTCTAGTGGCAGCCTTTTGAAGCATAGATTTATAGTATTAACTCAATTACTCACCTTTATATAGTCATATAGTAAAAAAACATAGCAGCATGAAATTATTACAAATTCCCTAAGAGAATTGGAAAAACTATTACAATTAACAAAAATAAGTTTGGTTGGATTATATTGGTCCACAAGAGGAATCTACCAAAAAAAGAAAGGAGATGTACTTAAAGGGTTAGACCCAAAATTCTCTAAATCCCATATCCGAATTATTGAGGGTAACTTGCTGATTGCTGGGGGTCTGACTGCTGGGAACCCAAATGATTCCATGATTGGGGTTCTGGAACCCCAAGAACAGGGCTATGCAGTCACATCCTTAATGGAACAGATGTGCGCATGCTCGGCTTCTTCTTCATTCATTGTCTATAGGACTCATATCAGTCTCATAGACTATGAATGAAGCGCACCAGTGCTCCATTCAGGACAGGACTACAAAGCCCTGTATTGGGTGTTTCATAGCCCATTTCTTGGAGGTCCCAATGGTTGGACTCCCATAAATCAGCAAATTATCCCCTATCTTAAAGATAGAGGATAACTTGATTTTTAAGTTTAACTTCTAAAAGTGCCTATAGGAGTTGGCCAAAGGCAAAATTGGCTCTTTTGGTTGAAATTAATCTAATGTGTATGGGGCCTTTAAGATATTTTGGTTTAATTTTCAATTTAATGATAAAAAAAGCTAAAAGAATAAGTTCTGTTTAGTTGTAAGAATAATTTTATGTTGGATCTATTACAGGATTAATAGCTAAGAACTGACTGATGACTATAATAGAAAAAATACTTTCCAAAATAAATTCTAATTTTCTGAACCTAAAACACATATTATACAGCATGCATTTCACTTTAATAACTTTTGCTGTGAGATCATGCTTCCCACATGAATTATATATTTATATCAACATTAGCATTTCCAAGCTGAGATTTTCTCACTTCTTCCACATTTCTGAAATTACATTATTATTTTTTTTTAAAAAAAAATGTAAAATCTTATTTATTATTTAAAACGAATGCTCAAGCATGTTCTCGGCCTGATTTACATACCATTTTTATAAACCAACAGATTTTTTTCTACAGTTCATAAAATAAACATGACAGAGTCATTAAAAAAGTAAAAAAAACGTCGTCTATGTATCGGAAACATGAAATATTATTAATCTATCTGTATCTAAAATTAATACACTGCATATAATCCATTTGATTAATCTAAAGAGTTATTTTGAAAAAATAAATATTGTTAACCCATATTTTCTATATACTTTGGATAGATAATGTGTTACGGATCTGGATGGTGGAACCTCTGTGCTGCGGTGCAAGGAGGGACCCAGAGGGGCATAACTAAGTATCAACTCTGTCCGACCTAGGTCGTACAGCGGCTAACTACTCCGTGACCAGGGAGGGCCCGAGCAGAGGGACCAGGTGCTACTCTGGGGACGACCTTGTAAGAGAGGAGGTGACTCCCACGGGTCAGATGGCTGAGACTGACCGATACAGCAGATGGGCACAGCAGGCAACAGGCGGGGGCCTCTAGGTAGGCTGTCAGGTGGTCACGGCAAGTGACGGGCAGGAGCCTCCAGGTAGGCAGACAGGTGGTCACGGCAAGTGACAGGCAGGAGCCTCTAAGTAGGCTGTCAGGTGGTCACGGCAAGTGACAGGCAGGAGCCCCCAGGTAGGCTGACAGGTGGTCACGGCAAGTGACAGCAGGAGCCTCCAGGTAGGCATGGCAGGTATCAAGCAGGTGCTTCCATTTAAGCAGGCAGGCAAAGCCCATAGACAGACTGGCGGACTGAACAGAAGATAGACTGTCGGGCTGGAGAGTAGTCAGGCTGGCGGACTGGACTGATAGTCAGGCTGGCGGGCAGGACTAGTAGTCAGGCTAGCAGCGGGACCTGAGGGCTGAAGCAGAGGTAAATACACTGTGCATCAACTATTGCTCGGGAACCTCCATATTGGAGGAGGTGCTTTAAATATGGGAGGACCTCCGGCAATTGGCCGGGGACTCCTTAGGGCGGCGCGCGCGGCCCCTTTAAGAGGGAGGGAACGCCGGCAGAAGCAGGAAGAGGAGCTCTGGAGGATGCCGGGCAGGGAGCGCGGCGGTGAGAGGGACGTGCTACAACCTTTTTATTCTGCCGATTGATGGGATTCTTAGGGTTTAGAATCCGACCAATCCATTAACATTTGAATCCCCAGGATACACCTTTAGGCGAAACATAACCTAAAGGTCTGATCACAGTGGACCACATTGCTGGAACCCCTACAATTATAGGGGTTTTGTGTCTTTATTGCTTTTCACCTCATTGATGAGAATTGCGAATAGTTTTCCAGTTTAGTTTGTGCTCGATATTTATGGGGTTGATGGAAACAGCCCAGTATAGTATTCTCTTGTCTTCTTCAGACTTTCGAGAGAGCAACCCTCAATCACCGATCAATTGATGGAGCGAGGAGTAACAGGATGCTCGGGTCGCCCATTATTTCATTATCAAATGCTATGGATTATCAGATGCCATATTGGGATAAATTTAGAACCAGTAATGTAGATTTTTTTATTTTAGCTTTTATTATATTATTATGTCATCTTTTATTTATAATTTTGCCAAATTGCTACAATCTCTGAACTCAAATGCACTCCATCTTCTTCGTTGTGATTTGTTTGGATATAGTGGGAACATTCACCCTATTCCTCCTGGCAGGGGAGTATAGTCTGCTCCCCCAGCCTCTCGTGCATCATGTATATTCATATTCCCTCTGGCTGAGCATGCAGGATCATTAATTTCTATAATGTATTTAACGGCTTCTTGGCATCACATGACCATTACAGCCAGATGTTCCCTGAAGGACCCACAGAGGTCTCTGCATGCAGCCCCCATTGAAACAACGCTTTTGAAGAAGCCTCTGAGAGGGAATAATGCATTACTGACACGTTCCATCACTTATGATGAGAAGCAATGTCATTGCAACCACAACACCACAACATTTTACATCATTATATCCGTTTCTGGGAAAGTCGAGTGACAACCAATATGGACGTCATTATAGCCCCCATAGAAATTGTCACTCATCTCCTCCAGACTTCTGAATCCTGATTTTGTTGGGACAACAACTCAGGATTTATGCAAACCGTGCATAAAGGATGACATTTTTGGATTGGTCCTGGAAGTTTTAGGATTGTTTCTGCATGAACCCAGGGATTAGGTTTAAATGTTCCCATTTAATTATGCAACAGTTCAACAGAAGAAACCACAGAACTTCACATCTAGATTTCCTATTCGTAGAGTGTCTCTTGTATTAAATGTAACCTAGTTTGTCTAGAAACAGTTATTCATGTGTTGTGGATGGAACTTTGAACTCTACAATATATATATATATAAATATATATATATATATACACTGCTCAAAAAAATAAAGGGAACACTCAAATAACACACGTGCCTGTATGACCTCCCTACAACGCCTGGGCATGCTCTTGATGAGGTTGCGGATGGTCTCCTGTGGGATCTCCTCCCAGACCTCGACTAAAGCATCAGACAACTCCTGGACAGTCTGTGGTGCAATGTGATGTTGGTGGATGGAGCGAGACATGATGTCCCAGATGTACTCAATCGGATTCAGGTCTGGGGAACGGGCGGGCCAGTCCATAGCTTCAATGCCTTCATCTTGCAGGAACTGCTGACACACTCCAGCCACATGAGGTCTGCCATTGTCCTGCATTAGGAGGAACCCAGAGCCAACCGCACCAGCATATGGTCTCACAAGGGTTCTGAGGATCTCATCTCGGTACCTAATGGCAGTCAGGTTACCTCTGGCAGCATATGGAGGGCTGTGCGGCCCTCCAAAGAAATGCCACCCCACACCATTACTGACCCACTGCCAAACCGGTCATGCTGAAAGATGTTGCAGGCAGCAGATCGCTCTCCACGGCGTCTCCAGACTCTGTCACGTCTGTCACATGTGGTCAGTGTGAACCTGCTTTCATCTGTGAAGAGCACAGGGCGCCAGTGGCGACTTTGCCAATCCTGGTGTTCTGTGGCAAATGCCAAGCGTCCTGCACGGTGTTGGGCTGTGAGCACAACCCTCATCTGTGGACGTTGGGCCCTCATACCACCCTCATGGAGTCGGTTTCTAACCGTTTGTGCAGACACATGCACATTTGTGGCCTGCTGGAGGTCATTTTGCAGGGCTCTGGCAGTGCTCCTCCTGTTCCTCCTTGCACAAAGGCGGAGGTAGCGGTCCTGCTGCTGGGTTGTTGCCCTCCTACGACCACCTCCATGTCTCCTGGTGTACTGGCCTGTCTCCTGGTAGTGCCTCCAGCCTCTGGACACTACGCTGACAGACACAGAAAACCTTCTTGCCACAGCTCGCATTGATGAGCCATCCTGGATGAGCTGCACTACCTGAGCAACTTCTGTGGGTTGTAGAGTCCGTCTCATGCTACCACGAGTGTGAAAGCACAACCAACATTCAAAAGTGACCAAAACATCAGCCAGAAAGCATTGGTACTGAGATGTGGTCTGTGGTCCCCACCTGCAGAACCACTCCTTCATTGAGGGTGTCTTGATAATTGCCAGTAATTTCAATCTATTGTCTATTCCATTTGCACAACAGCATGTGAAATTGATTAAGTTTGATTTACTTGGAGTTATATTCTGTTGTTTAAGTGTTCCCTTTATTTTTTT
The DNA here is from genome assembly GCF_046119375.1 of Phyllobates terribilis. NCBI lineage: Eukaryota > Metazoa > Chordata > Amphibia > Anura > Dendrobatidae > Phyllobates > Phyllobates terribilis. The sequence goes on from NW_027362768.1 coordinate 337,333,562, forward strand.
GAGCAGTGTATATATATACATACATAAATATAGTAGATATGAAGACTCCTCCTGTTGTTACTCCTGAAAATATAAAAATACAGTCATTACCAGAGGCATAACAATCGTGGTGGCAGAGGGTGCGACCGTGCCCAACAATGCCAATTATACCTGGATGCACATTCAGGTGAAATATATTGCAGCGCAGAGACCCTGAGCCGGGTCCCTGAGCTACAATACACTGCTGGCCAATCTGAGGCCGGCAGCTGCCGTTGGCTTGCCAGTGACCCTTGGCACATGGCAGTGGTGTCATGTGCAGCTCGCACCGGCACACCAAAGTCAGCTGCTGGCTACAGAACAGGACGCCGTGTGGGAGCGGGGGAAGGGAAGAACAATCGTTTGCTTCTTTTTAATATGTGCTGGAGAAGAATAGAAAGGTCCCAGGATTGGAGACATTATGCCAGAATGGGGGACATTTTACCAGAATGGGGGACATTTTACCAGAATGGGGAACATTACACCAGGATGGGGGACATTATATCAGAATGGGGGACATTATACCAGAATGGAGGACATTATACCATAATGGGGAATATTACACCAGAATGGGGGACATTACACCAGAATGGAGGACATTATACCAGAATGGGGGACATTACACCAGAATGGGGGGCATTATACCAGAATAGGGGGCATTATACCAGAATGGGGGACATTATACCAGAATGGGGAACGTTACACCAGAATGGTGGACATTATATCAGAATGGGGGACATTACACCAGAATGGCGGACATTACACCAGAATGGGGAACATTATACCAGAATGGGGGACGTTATACCGGAATGAGGACATTACACCAGAATGAGGGACATTATACCAGAATGGGGAACATTACACCAGAATGGGAACATTATACCAGGACATGGGACATTATACCAGGAATGGGCTGTCATGGCTCGATTTCGGGATTTGATCCGGTGACCTGTTGCCTTGTGGTCTGTTCAGCTATTGCTCTTTTCCTTCCCTGTCCAAATGCTGATTGTTCCTATTGTCTTTATCCCCCCTTCTTGGTTTGCTCCTTTCCAGGTGTTTTCTATTTTCCCATTTTGGTTTGCCCTATCACTTTCTGGATGGGTCTATATATGTTATCTCTTCACTGCACTTCTTTGCTGGCTATACTTCAAGGTGGATTTGTGCTAAGGAGTTCCAGGGATTTACCCTGCTAGACTAACACTGCTTATCTTCTTGCTTTGTGTCTGTTTGTCTACCTTGCCAGCACCTTTTCCTTTTACCACTTTTAGGTTTCTATGAGGTTATTCTAGTTTCATTAAATTTTTGGTTCTCCTTACTATTCCCTATATCCTGTTTTATGAAGGTGCTTTAAGTTTCTCACCCTGGGTCTTCATATCCACCTGCACACCTTCCTCTCCCCTTGTGTTGTGGAATCCCCTCTGGTTCTTCAGGAGGCACGAGAAACCCTTTTAGGGAGTCAGGTCCGAGGTGGTGTTTTCAGTTGTGCTTCCAAGGATTTACTAATCTGTACAGGGTCCAGTTGGGTGTAGGTGCCGCCCGACTTCTCTATAGTATGTCTTCCTTACTCCATTTACCCATGTGTGAGTGTGATTATTGCATAACAAGGGCCAAGGATGGGGGAAAATATTATAGCATGGGGCCCATTATGGGGGCATTATTACTGGAAGGAGCCCTGGATGGGGGAGATTATTACAAGAAGTAGCTAACGATGGGGACATTGTGACATGGGAGGTGAACACATAAGTTTTTATAGGATCTATAATGCTACAAGGGCCTTTATATCTGACCAACATGCAAGTGGGAGCCCAGATCCACATTTTTCATCGCAGCACAACGGACTCTAGTTATACCACTTTTGACTACTGGATGTTACTTTCCCCTTTTTAAAAACCTATGTCTCTATAGATTATGACAAAGTTATATATAGATAAAAAAAATATTATTATTATTATTATTATTAAAGTTAGCATGGACTGGAAAGTATCATACCAGATAGTGACTTTCACCACTTATCCCAGGAGGAACAGAACAACGGCAGAACTGATATTTTATGGGGGGACAAAAATTTTTCTAAAAATGTGGACAGGTCTCCTTTAAGATTGCTGTTTTTTTTTTTTTTGGAATCTGCTTTATTGCTACAGTCAATGAATCAAAAGACAGCTGTCATAATGGGCACATTGGTTACATTTTAGACATTATATAAGCACTTCGTAAGCTACACGAATAGTCCAGGAGGTGTCTGAAAAATGACCCTCACCCACCTAAACTAAAGTCCTAGCCCCCTCCTCTGACAAAGAGAAATTATACGTTGAGTACTTCTTTACAATAAATTTAAATTGATGCCTTACATTTTCTGCAAGAACTAGTAAAGTTATAGAAAACTTTTTAAAGCAGCTATGGAAATATAATTTTGCCACAAAATTAACATGGTTCATAAATATTAATATTCTTTATTAATACTCTTTATTAGCGCTCTTTAACTAGATTAGTGCTCTTTAATGAACACCACGATCTGGCAACTCCAACCCCCACGGAACAGTTGATCGCAAATTTTTATATTATTGCTGCCTCTGCAGGAGAAAGATGGTATTACATGATGAGTCCTCCAGAAGAATATTTGCAGTAGATCTCCACTCTGGCTAATATAAGGTAGCCCGAGCAAGAGCCCAAAATAGAGAATATAGCCAAAAGGTTGTGATAATAGGATGATCACTTCAAGCTGCAATTACAATATACAACATTTTATAACAATGGGATTAGGTAGTATTATAGTAGTAAAATAGAATTTTCATTTTTCATTGTCAAACCTATGACAAATAATTGGGTAGCTGGAGTAATATATAACCTAGCTTGGGATGTGTAATATTTCAGACAGTAATGGGAATGAATGCCATGTAAGCATTTTAATTCACAAGCTCAGAAGGGAATTGGCAATATATAAATGTGATATAAAGCTGTCTGAAACAATCAGCTAGAAATCCTTTTAAAAGCTGACGCTCGGAGTATAATAATGCATCGAGGCTTAGATTGAGGCATAGATATAATTCACATCTAAATGATTAGGAGCAATTGCTACCCTTGTAAAATAGGAGATCAATAATGAGGATCAAAACCAGTGTCAGGAGAAGTCTGTGCAATCCCTCTGAAGTCTACATGGAAGTTTATCATTATTTTTCTGCACTTTATCGAGACGAGAAGTTTTTATTGGTACCATTTTGTGCTTTATAGGAATTTGTGGCCACTTATTCTTTTTTTTTTTTTTAAACAAAAACATGAAGGAATTTTTTTTGTGACTTTTCTTTTGTCTTTCTGTATTCGTTAACCGTTTTACTCCAAATTTTTTAAAACGGCACATAAGGTTCATGATTTTGCATAAAATGAAAAATGATTTTTGTCTTTGAAAAATGTCGCATGTTCTGCTTCAATGTTGCAAATTTTGAGCAAAAAAAAAAAATGCAGATGTGCATAAAATCACTCCAAGGGAGATGGTGAATTAAAGTACATTTGCGATTTTTTTAAAAAAAGTCGAAATTGCTAAATTGTCAAAAAGCATCTGGAAACGTCAAACCCCATCTGCAATGATGATCATAAAAAAATACAGATGAACACATATAAATTAGACTTAAGAAAGGTCCTAATTAAAAAAGAACAAAAAACAGGCAAACAACCCCCATAAAAAATAGACATAAAAGTGCAAATTAATAATAAATAGGGCAACGGCCAACTGATGGTTGGGAGAGATGTCGATCGCACATGTTTAATTTTGGACTGCTGATCTCATTGTTCTCCCGGAGATAAGCCGCCGGCCAACGTGACAGTCGATGGCTTTCTCATAGAGAGCACCGGAGCGCTCGTACAGTCTCTATGCAGTGCCAAAGGGGTTTATGTGCTCTATTCTACCTTTTTGGGTGATGACCTTTTCATTTTTTGTTACGTTATCTTTAGTATCTTTACTTGTTTCTTTATTATTTTATTTATTTACCCGTTCATTTATGTTATTTTTTTTTTACATTATTCATGTAGCCCGTTCACCGTTCACATGGAGGTCAGGTCGGCCGCTCCTATGAATTACGACATCATTACACTGGTAGACCGATTGAAATATTAATATGTGGCCAATGCTCGTTGTCTAATATACATTACAGCTTCATATATCAAAGCGAGAAGCATTGGGTAATGACGTCCCAGGAGTAATGGGGGAGTTAAGTTGAAGATATTAAAAATCTTACAAGTCCTTTACACCTTTTAACATTACAGTCCAATCAATACCTAACAAATTATGTACAATATCATTTGACAGTCGTTTTTGGAGCCAAAGAGTAAAAACTAAATACAATTGTATAAAACTAGACTGTATGCTTCCAGATCAGAGAGTATACATTTACTGCCACTGGCTGGAAAGCAGCTTGCTAAAGCAGGAATTTCCCTCCCTATCAATGGAAGATCATTCCCTTGATTAATAGAAGGGAATGGGAAAAACATTGAAAGAGTCAGATCTTCATCTATCCTGTACTGACAGGCTATCCTAGAGTTGCCTAGACACTTTCAATAGCTATTGGATATAGGCTTCTAACCACCCTCATTTTTTTGCATGGGCACTTTACAGAGATTCTTGGCTTTGGTAAATTTCTATATGTTAAAAGGGTCCTTTGTCAGTAAGTTGATGACCAAGTGTCCTCCTGCTGAGACCCTGCATGATGGGCTCAAGCAAAACCTGGCAGTAAGTGTTCAGGTTCCCTGTAGTGCCTCCACAGGGGAAATGAAGTATTACAGAGCTCTAATAAGTTGTCTGCAGGACAGGACAGGTCCTCCACAGGTAGAGATACTTGGTAATCAGTCTCTACTGTGGTCAAGCGATGAGGATCCTAAACTGAGCTGTTAACTTGGTTAACTAATAAATCAATAATAGGTTTATAAAGCTGTTTTTTCCCAACTGGACTACTCCATTAAAGGGAATGTGCCATCAGAAAATGACCTCTTGCTTAAATCAGGTTTCTATGTCTGTTGGATTTGTCCGTCTGTCTAGGCGCCAGGAAGACGTTTGAATCAAGCGGTCCTTTGAACTAGTGGGTCCCTGTTTGGGCGCCAGGTTTTGTCGTCACCACATAATGTGGGATGTTCTGAGACATTGTGCATGTTCCAAATTAAATTGTAAAATCCAAATACGTGCACGGAAGAGCCACACTGATCTCTTTATTGCATCATGACATCATCTAATATTCGTTTTTTCATACTTTATAACAATATAATTGGCTCAGCTTATATCTAAATATGTGCTTGCATTAGAATACATACATTTCATTGGCTAAAGGTAATTTTGTCTACACCCAGATGAAGAGTCTAGGTGTGTCTCTCACTTAGATTAGTTTCTTCTGTATGTTTTCTCTAAGTCCGTTAGACAACGAAATTCTTAAGGGCCCCCTTATCACAAAACACACATACTGGCTCAAACTGCATTTCGGAAAGCAGGGAGATAGATGTAGACTTTCCAAAATGGAGTCAGGATAGATAAATAACTCCTGCTCTCACAATGTGACATGTGTGGTTGTTTTTATTTATTTCTTTATATATATATATATATATACATATATATATATATATATATATATATATATATATATTACAATCTTTATAAAAAAAATTAGTAATCTTGAAATTTTTCACTAGCGTCTATTTTTAGACTCTAAAGCGGACCAGACACATTGGACCAAATTTGTACCAAATTAACGATTTCAACCAAATCAATTGTCGTTCATAGTCTTCTTTTTAGGAGACAAGCAATCGACTTTTGTGCAACGAACGATCATAGTTGTCTGAAAGATCGATCGGGCATGTCTGATATTTTCGTGCACATCATAATTTATGTGTGCTCATCGTTCTGAAAACTTTATTTCAATAGCTCCATACCACTGATTATGGAATATTTTTGTTCGCTATTCATTGAAAATGTCTTCATCTAAAAGATATATGTACCATGTAATTAGATGTGTGTAGGGTGCTGTCGTGCAAACAGAGAGAGATTCGTATGAACAATGAATGATCTTTAATAGGTCAATTGTCACCTTAACCTTTTGTTCTTTTAGGAGGAGTTTTCAGCAGGCTCCTTATCATCAAAGGCAAGATTACAATGACAGCTAACACCACTATACACAGCTGATAACACAGGATTCACTAATCACAATAGATGATGTCAAGGCTCACCTCCTCCCTCACAATGACCTTTGCACATGCTCATTAGATGCCCCAATACAAAAGATAAGGTCGAAGTCTGCTTATTGCTGCTAATGTTCATGTGAGTTTCCTGAAACAACAGGAAGTTAGAGTCTAAAAGAAAAAAACCTGGTGTCCAGTTTGAAAGTTGCAAGATTCCTTATTTTTATTTTATGATGGAAAATTAAAAACATCTCAAACTTTAAAAAAATACATTTAACCCAAAAATCTGAGTTAAAGAATAGGTTATTTTTGGATGACACATTCCCTTTACTAATAGGCCTATGAATGTTTTTATTTTCTCCAAAATAAATTAATACTGTTCTGGTTAAATCTACTACCGATAAGCATAAAAAATCATACAAAAAGCATGAAAATTCAAGGCTAAAATGTCTCCCTGCCAAGACGTTAACGAGAATGTAACCCAATTATCCTTTTTGTGAGTGTCGTAAAGACACAACATGGCTTTGTTATAAGAGTAACATTTAAGCCAATAATAGGCACCACCATGTACCCTATAAAATATTTATGCCTCTCACTGTATGAACCAAATAATGCAATAGGCGTAATTGAATCAGAAATGCCTCTGCTCCTCATGACATTTCAGTCTTGCCTGTGAATTGTGTTCTTCTGTTTTTCAGGTTGCATCAGGTGAATTTTGATGTCCCCACATGTGAAGGGAAGAGGAAAGAAAATCTCTCGCTGATAGGAGATTTTTCTTCTTCGGCTGAGTTCTTTGTCACAATCGCCGTCTTCGCCTTCCTCTACTCTCTGGCCGCCACGGTCGTCTACATCTTCTACCAGAATAAGTATCGGGAAAACAACAGGGGGCCTCTAATTGTAAGTCTTACTGTCACTTTAAATACTGATCCAAGTGAGTAATGTACCTCCAATGTGAAAATCTAAGAAAATACTGTTCTTCTATTTCCATACATAGAATTATTTCCCACCCACTGTGAATAATGAGAAAAAAACTGGAAAGTAATATTCAAGGAGAGTGTCCTGTTATTTAAAGGGCAGTTCTACTTTCTAATTATCTATGCATAAATGTAATCGGCATCCAAGAGAAAAATAATTCCTCCTAAGTAGGGATGAGCGGTCCCATGGAAATTCGGGACCTAAGTTTGGTTCGGGTATCAGAACTTTACCCAAAAATTAACATGAACCCTAACTCCTTATCCCTGACTCTCTCTCTCCCGAACTTCCCCCAGAACTCCGAACATTAAAACGGACTTCCAGGAGAAGTCCGTGTTCGGAGTTCAGCACCAGACACTAACTGAAATGTATGGGGACCGAACTTCGGAGCTGTCTCTCTCTCTTTCGCCGTCTCTCTGTCTCTGACTCTCTCTCTCCCAAACTTCCCCCAGAACTCCGAACATTAATACGGACTTCCGGGAGAAGTCAGTGTTCGGAGTTCAGCACCGAACAGTTGTCCGGTACAAACCCCTAACTTTAAAGTTCGGATTTGCTCATCTCTACTAGTAAGGACTGTTTTTAATAAATCGGAAATTTGGACTCTAATGCTTTGTGTCAGGATGGCTTCATTCCTTGTGCGGATGGTGCAGCACCTCCAATAGGGTGTGGCTCAATAACAGTGGGATAGTCCAGCCCAATGAAGTAGGATGTTTTTAATAAGATTTTGGTATATCAATCAATAAGAAATAGACCCCAGCGGCAGGTGATTGGCCCTACAACCACCTTTAAATAGTCTGCTGGACCCTTGAGACTCATCCGGACTTGAGGATCCTTAGATGCCTTCGTAGGCCAGTACGACCTTACTGAAAGACACCTGTAGCTTTGTTTCTCTATAGAGCCAGTCTAAATCGGTACTGTACTTATGCAATAGGCAAAGGGAACATAGAGGGGGTCTCCCCCTGTAGTCCATACCCAAAGCAGGGTTTCAACAGTTTAAATGGTCACTGTCTTTTTAGAGAACTTGATCTTATTTCATAGATAATGTGCTAAATAGACAATCTGCAAATCGTTGTTACTCCAAAGTGGCAGCCACAAGGTGTCTCCCAACGATGTAACTTGTGATTTACTGCCTGTTATCAAGTGTAATCCTTCATTAGCATCAGTGACATCAAGACATATTACCGAAAGTGGAGGCTGGGTCTTTGCTTTTGTACAGGATGTAGGGGTGGATTTATGTCTATGTGCTGGAAGTGGGGTCAGGTCTTTGTCTATTTACAGGAAGCTGAGGTGGGTTTATGTCTATGTACAGGAAGTAAGGGAGGGTTTATGTCAATGTACAGGAAGTGGGGGTGGGATTATGTCAATGTACAGGAAGTGGGGGCGGGTTTATGTCTATGTACAGGAAGTAAGGGTGGGTTTATGTCTATATACAGGAAGTGAGGGAGGGTTTATGTCTATGTACAGGAAGTGAGGGAGGGTTTATGTCAATGTACAGGAAGTGAGGGCGGGTTTATGTTTATGTACAGGAAGTGAGGGCAGGTCTTTGTCTATGTACAGGAAGTGAGGGCGGGTTTATGTCTATGCACAGGAAGTGGGGGTAGGTTTATGTCTATGTACAGGAAGTGAGGGTGGGTTTATATCCATGTACAGGAAGTGGGGGTGAGTTTATGTATATGTACAGGACGTGATGGCGGATTTATGTCTATGTACAGGAAGTGAGGGCGTGTTTATGTCTATGTACAGGAAGTGAGGGAGGGTTTATGTCAATGTACAGGAAGTGAGGGCAGGTTTATGTCTATGCACAGGAAGTAAGGGTGGGTTTATGTCTATGTACAGGAAGTGAGGGAGGGTTTATGTCAATGTACAGGAAGTGGGGGTGGGTTTATGTCTATGTACAGGAAGTGAGGGCAGGTCTTTGTCCATGTACAGGAAGTGAGGGCGGGTTTATGTCTATGTACAGGAAGTGGGGGTGGGTTTATGTTTATGTACAGGAAGTGAGGGTGGGTTTATGTCCATGTACAGGAAGTGAGGGAGGGTTTATGTCAATGTACAGGAAGTGGGGACGGGTTTATGTCTATGTACAGGAAGTGAGGCAGGTCTTTGTCTGTGTACAGGAAGTGAGGGTGGGTTTATGTCTATGTACAGAAAGTGGGGGTGGATTTATGTTTATGTACAGGAAGTGAGGGTGGGTTTATGTCCATGTACAGGAAGTGAGGGAGGGTTTATGTCAATGTACAGGAAGTGGGGACGGGTTTATGTCTATGTACAGGAAGTGAGGGCAGGTCTTTGTCTATGTACAGGAAGTGAGGGTGGGTTTATGTCCATGTGCAGGAAGTGGGGGTGGGTTTATGTCTATGTACAGGAAGTGGGGGCGGGTTTATGTCTATGTACAGGAAGTGGGGGCATAACACAAAGGCATAACAATGCCAAGATGAAGTTTTAGTTTGTGGCAGACACTTCATTGGACAATGGTAGACCAGTGAGTGGAAAGGAAGCTCCAGCACCTATGGTGCTGGTAAAATGCTAATGAAGAGGAGCTACCACTTAAAATTATTGGATAACACATTACAGAGAATAAGAATCGGGATAGTTTCTGGACATATTAGACTGATATGTGCACCAGAAGCAGTTTTAGCTTGTCAGGGATGACAGTGTGAAGTACATGCTTGTCTACAGGTTTTGTGTGAAACGAAAGGTACGCTTTTAGGTTAATCATCTATAAGTATTGTGTGTTATAACACTGGCAACAGAAGTAGGACTGTAATAATCCATTAATCCATTCAGGAAAATACATCATTAATAGATGGAGTTGATGTAATGATGAAGCTCATGAATATGTCATCAAAATGAAGCCTGCTGCTCAGGTTAGCCAAGGATAAGACGCATCCTAATGTAATCTCAGCACTTAATTATGTAGTATGAGCTGAAGGAAATCATTAATATCAGATTATTGCATCTAAAGGGAACGTAGAACAGAAATTAAGCTAAACATTTCAGAAAGTTCATGCTATAGTAATAAAGATGGCAACCAGGGGCATAGTTATAGTGGGTGCAGGGGTTGCAGTCATGCTTGGGGCCCTTCAGCCTAAGGGGGCCCGAAACGTCGCTTTGGCTAATGTAAGAAGACCCATACTATTAAAGATAGCTAAGGGGTTCTGTTGGAAATGTTACTTTTGGACCAAGAATCTTCAAGTTACCCTATTGGGGGCAACCCTACGCAGAGTCCTATACCCCTTTGTGTAAGGCCAACCGTACCCTCCGTTCTCCAGCATAGATAACAGGGGCAGTATAGAGGGATCAAATATTATTACCACTTACCTGTTGCATTTTCCATTTCATGTGAATCCCAAGTTTTCTTTTTTCGTCTGCTCTAATCAATGAATACAGGTGACAGTACCTGCAAAAAAGTAATTGACTTGCTCTACTTACTCAAATTATGCCTGCTCCTAAAACAGTAGTGTACATAAAGAAGAGAGGGTCAGAATTTTATTATGACTTACCTGGATCACATGAAACCCAACACCCAGATCGTCACATCCAACATCCAGATATAAAAGGTCCTCACCTCATTACTTCTAGGTGACGAGGGAGCATCATCCTTTGGCTGTCTCCTTCCACCAACACCTATCGAGCGAAGTACCCTTTGCTCATGAGTCTTTTAAAGGAAACCTGTTAATTTGAGAAATGCTATTTACTTACAGCTATAGGGTTAATCTGCAGGTAAATAGCATTTAAACCTTGTGCAGTCAATTTGCCAAAGCAGCAACTACCGGAAGAAAATAAAGTTTTGTTCTCTCTGCAGCCGCTGGCTTCCAATCATTGGGCGGTGCGGACATCTGTTAGGCCAGGTGCATGCAGCAGCCGATTCTCTCAGTTATGGAAATAATACTGATCAAACTCTGATCAGAGTGTCAGCATAGTCTGATCCAATTCTCTTGGATCAGAAAATAAGGGGAACACTGTGAGGAAAAGATGGAGAACAAGATCTCTCCATCCTCGCCATTCTGTCAGTGCGCTAAAATTGGACTGCACTCAGATGTCATCCAAGTGCAGTCCGAGGATTTCCACGTAGTCATTGACTTGCATGGCCGAGTGCGATCCAAATATCAGTTCAAATTCAGACTGCAATTTTTTTTTCCTTGGACCGGCTCAGTCCAAGGAACAAATGGGACACATGTGCTACTCCATAGAATAACATTGGTCCAAGTGCGATCTGATATTTTGTCAGATCTCACTCGGACCGAAAATACGGTCGTGTGCACGAGGCCTTACAGTCACCATTGACCACACGGTGCGTGTGCTTTAATCACACTGCAGAACTTTGATTGACAGCCTGTACTGCACACACACACTGTCAATCAATATTCCAGAGATTGATTACAGTGTGCACATTGTGTAGTGAGCAGTGACTGAAAGCAGTGGCTGCAGGGAGAAAAAAACGTAATTTTCTCCCTATAGTTGCTGCTTCAGTAAGTCGGCTAGATTTCTATAAGATATGTGATGTATGTATAATCGTGAAGGTCCGACCACTAGAACCACCATCAATCATGAGAACATGAGTCGCATGTCCCTGTGTGAATGGAGCAATATTGCTCACGCGTGATGGTCACACATGCAAACTATGGAGTTACGTCATACTTGCACACTCATTTTCACGATCGGTGGTGGTCCCAGTGGCCAGACCTCCAGGATGACACAGTACTTACCCATCCTATGGATAGGTGTTGAATGTTCCCCGAGGGGTAACTCTTGTTTTACACTTTTATATTTTCCAATACAAATGCTTCAGAGGCGAGTTCTTTAACTTAAGCAATGAATCCTCTGAAGAAGGTGCAGAAGACATCAAGCAACACTGAGAAACATTCTTGTGATCTTATCCATCCTCTCGCATCGGGGAAGACTATTTATAAGCCACCAGCAGAGATAGAAGATGTCATTGTGCTTTGAGTTCTTCTCTGCACAGATCACTTAGTATTTGATATCCCGTCAAGTTCAGCGCGCCGAGCGCATCTCAGAGCGGTGCGGTGACAAGAGTTATGGACAGGATTATAAAGATTCGGACAGGGAGAGCCCTCGAGCGAAACAAAAAAGCTAATTTTCCAAGGGAACAGGCAGCTGATGAAGTTTAGAAGAAAGAAGAGCCCTCATCAGATGTAACCTTTCCAAACTTACCTCGTTCTGCTTCTGTTCTTCACATTAGGACTCAACTTTTAGAATATGTAGGTCAATTACTGGATGGGAGTAAAATCATACAACAATGTAGCACCAGTTATTTCTCTATGAAACAAGAGAGGTAATTCATGTCTAACAATGGGAGGTCCCAGAAGACCCATCTGATCACCAAAATTGATGTCCTAAGCTCACGTTCTTGGTGCGGTAAGATTGTGCATGTGCACTGCTGCTCCATACATTGACTATGGAACTAACAGAAATACTCAAGTACAGGGCTCAGCTACCGCCATCAGTTCCATATACATTGAATGGAGTGGCAGAGCGACCATGCCGCTTGATTCAATCTGAAGCAACAATCTAGGAATGGAATGGAAGGGGAGTGTGCATGTGTAAGGAAGTAGACAAGAGAGAAGAAGAATACAGTTGAAGTTGATGCCTTGCTGAGTAATTGCAAGTGAACGTCGCCATTTGCTCGTCAAAGGCGAAAGTGAAAGTAAAGAAAGAATTACAGTAGTAGGAACCTAATAGTGGGAACCTATGTTCCCAGAGGAAGAGATTAAAGTCAACACCAGGTCAGGTGACACTTGTGTCACAGTTACTAATTATAAAAGGCCTGGTCTGGCCAGGCCGAGAAAAGGTAGTTAGCCCAGAACCTGTACCAGGATAGGTTGTGTGGCTGATAGGTGGGCTTACAGCCTCCATCGCCACAGAAGAGCCTGGTAGTGATCAGATGCCAGAGAAGGCCTGAGCTGTGAACTAGTTTTGTACCCAGTGCCAGTAGAAAATCCGCACCCTGTGTCAGTAGAAGATCCGCACCCAGCGCCAGTGGAAGATCTGCACCCAGTGCCAATAGAAGATCCGCACCCTGTGCCAGTAGAAGATCCGCACCCTGTGCCAGTAGAAGATCCGCACCCTGTGCCAGTAGAAGATCCGCACCCAGCGCCAGTAGAAGATCCGCACCCAGTGCCAATAGAACTTCCGTACCCAGCACCAGTAGAAGATCCGTAAGCAGTGCCAGTAGAAGACCATGACCAGATCCGAACCAGGCTTAGGAGACTATCCGGCTGTAGCAGAAGACCGTTCCCGTGGGCCATTACTTCCAGCAAAGACGTACGGTACAGGATTTGAGCTGGGACTGTCCTTCAGGGAACAGAGACGGCCATTGTGACGAGCACACTGTATACCGAGGGACTCGCATATCTAGGATTTGCAGCTTAGCTGGAAATACCGGTGACCCCCGCTAGGGCCAGTGATCCCCAGCTTGTGGTGTGTACACTGGGTTAGGGTCAGCAGTCATCTCATTAGCATAAGATAACTCCTCTGGAATAAAACTGAACGCTAATAATACATGATTACACCTTATACCATTGACATAAAGTAATGGTAACAGCTCACCTCCTCCTCCCTGTCATGTCACAGAGCATGCCCACTACACTCTCTCATTGAATTCAACCAATTCGTTATGTCCCCTTAAGAAAATAAAGAAAATGCTTTCATCGTACTCTTGTTTCTTATTTTACTTACAGACCACACTAAGAATAAGTAATGGTTTTAATAATGATCAGTTATGCTTTCTTTGCCAAGAAGAAGCAGTAATACCCCGTTAGGTGGATTTATCTCGACTTTTATTATATGTTTTGGTAGCTTGTTGCATAATTGTACGGAGGAAAAATCATTAAACTGTCGAGTTCTCCTACTTCTCGAATACTCCTGTGTAAGTTTCTCAGCTGCAAGTTTGTGAACCAGTCAGCTGAAAAGTAATTAGATATCTTTTTATTGCAGGATCCAAGTATAAACCTTGAAATTCTGCAGCATACATATTCTCCTGCTTTGTCCTGTCCTCCCTTGATCTTTAGGACTAATTAGTAGAAATACCAGTGCTGGGCCGCTGCATAGAAACAATTCACTGTGCAAACGGAATGGAAGCAAAATGAGAATTTGCTGTCATGTGGTTCATCATTCCTATGGACAATCAACCAAGAAGCACTATGAATATTTCTATGTGGTTTTCCATTATGATGAGCACTACAATTGCCATCTCCTGAAATGAGATCCCTACAGTAGCAAACACATCGGATCCAGTCCAAGTTTTACAGGTTTAAATGGAACCAACAGCAAGATTTACCCCTATAAACTGCTCCCTCCATTGTCTGCAACCTGGAAAGATGTTTTCCAATTCTGTTTTGCAATAATTAATAGTTGCACCGCATCTTTTATTGTAAAAAAAATACTTTACAAGACTCATGTGCTACATGCAAAAAGAGTGTCCACTGGGCGTATGCAAATAAAGGCTCAAGTGTCCACTAGGCGCATGCAAATAAAGTCTCAAGTGTCCACTGGGCGTATGCAAATAAAGGCTCAAGTGTTCACTCTGCATATTCAAATAACGGCTCAAGTTTCCACTAGGCGTATGCAATTGAAGGATCAAATAATATTCACTAGGTATATGAACATAAAGGCTCAAATGAAGACTCAAGCTACCACTTGGCGCATGAAATGTCCACTGGGTGTATGCAAATTAAGGCTCAAGAGTCCATTGGGCATATGCAAATAAAGGCTCAAGAGTTCACTGGGTGTATGCAAATAAAGGCTCAAGAGTCCAGGGTGTATGCAAATAAAGGCTCAAGTGTCCACTGGGCGTATGCAAATAAAGGCTCAAGAGTCCATTGGGCGTATGCAAATAAAGGCTCAAGTGTCCACTGGGTGTATGCAGATAAAGGCTCAAGAGTCCACTGGGTGTATGCAAATAAAGGCTCAAGAGTCCAGGGTGTATGCAAATAAAGGCTCAAGAGTTCACTGGGTGTATGCAAATAAAGGCTCAAGAGTCCACTGGGTGTATGCAAATAAAGGCTCAAGAGTCCACTGGGCGTATGCAAATAAATGCTCAAGTGTCCACTGGGCGTATGCAAATAAAGGCTCAAGAGTCCATTGGGCATATGCAAATAAATGCTCAAGAGTCCATTGGGCATATGCAAATAAAGACTCAAGTGTCCACTGGGCGTATGCAAGTAAAGGCTCAAGTGTCCTCAAGGTGTATGCAAATAAAGAATTGTGTCCACTGGGCGTATTTAGATTGTCTAAATTAAGCCTGCCTTTGTCTATTGATTGACATAGAACTGAAAACCTGCACATGTGCACATTGTTTGCCCTTCTGGATGAGGTAAGGGTATGATCACACTTTTTTAACATGGAATTTGAAGTGGATCCGCTACAAAGTCCACATCAAATACCACATTAAATACTCTTCCTATTGATTTCAATGTCACTTGTGTGATACAGAATGTTCAAGGAATCAGCTTTGACACTTGACAATTTCAAATTGAAAGGCTGCAAAAAAAAAGACTTCAAAAATCTCATCAAAGCCATATAAAATAAATTCTTCAAAAGTCATGTCAGATTTCAGAACCTTATCAAAAATTATATGGATTCCTAATTGGATTTCTCTTGAAAACCATGTCATATTTGTACGCTTCAAAAAAACTGGACGTGGACATAACTTTACCAATCTTGGTCTGTGCATGCGCCAGTCCTGGTCTCACTTCCAGGTCATCAGGATCCGCACTGGTTTCTGCTCTACCACACAAGCATCAGATTTAGTGCATCCAGTGGATAACAGTTTGGTCGTCATCCACAATAATCAATAGACTAAGTGCGTGCTTAGCAAAGATTGGCCAGTATACCTGGATGGTTTGGATCAACCCAGTAGAAACAGAGCCGTTAAACATTCATTTTCTTTAGAATTTTTTACAGCATGAAAAGTTATAAAACTTTGCAAATTACTTTTCTTGGGGATCTAGCTTCATTCCTGAAATAAAAAAACATTACATGTAAGTGTGTTACAAACCCTGGCTTTTCCCCAGTCTGTTTGGCTGTGTTCAGCTGCATTGATCTCATAAAGTACTCATTTGGAGTACAGATGATGGCAGTAATGGGTCAACACTTGTCTCCTCCTCTAAGTGTTGATGCTTCTCCCAGAGTTAGAGCGCATTCAGTCATCCGTTCAGAGATTGGACCGCAATGCACAGACTGGCCTCGGGTCGCCTGTCACGCTCGAGTCGGGAGACAGGAGCTGACCCATCACTGCCATCATCTGTACTCCAAATGAGTACGTTCTGATATCAATGCAGCTGAAGGCAGAAATAGACTGGAAAAAAAGCAGGGGTTTGTAAGCCACTTACATGCACTTTTTTTTACAGGGATGAAGAAAAATCCCCTCATAAAGTGTCTGGCAAAGTTTCATAACATTCCATGCTGGACAAACTTATTTAAAAAAAAAAGTTTAGTTACTCTTTAAAACTTTATTTGCATATGATGCAGAAGTTTTTGAAAGTGTTTTTTTTTTTTTTTAAATATTTGGCATAACTTAAGAAAAATCTTTCGGGAAACATGAAAAAGGAGCAATCTGCTCACTTGTCCAAAATACTCCAGTAAGGGCAACAGTCCAAAAGATAACCGGCACTCACATCTTCTTAAACTAATTGCTTTTTTGATCTAGTAGTATAAAAGGCACAAAAATGGTTGAACATACCAGCACAAAAATTAAAAAGGCAGAAAAGAAATATTTGCTGCGCTCCCAGGCAACATGTTTCAGACCTGCATGGTCCTTTGTCAAGCCAATGCAGGTCCGAAACATGTTGCCTGGGAGCACAGCGGATATTTCTTTTCTGCCTTTTAATTTTTTGTGCTGTTGTGTTCAACCATTTTTTGTGCCTTTTATACTAGTGGATCAATAAAGAAATTCTTTTAAGAAGATGTGAGTGTCGGCTATCGTTTGGACTGTTGTTAAAAATCTTTTGGGGTCACACATGGAGCAGCTTTTAATCAGTAAAACCTGGTTATGCATGACATACTAATTTCAGAGGTGGCCGCTGGAAAGTCAGTAAAGATAGAGCTCAAACACAAAGTGCAAAAAACTTTTTCTTAGATGTCCAGTATATTGACAAAGAAAGTAAAGTTAGTAGCCAGGGTTGGACTGGCCCACCAGACAACCGGAGAATCCTCCGGTGGGCCCTTGCTTCTTCAGGAGAATTCATAGTGCAACTTTGCAGCAGCTATGGGGCTCTTGAGTGGGGGAGAAAGGTGGGCCATCAGAATCAAATCCTCTGGTGGGCCCAATGTTCTTCAGTCTGACACTATCTGTAGCCCATCCATGTCATGCCCACTCATTGCTGCAGGCAACAGCTTGCAGAGTGTCACGACCAGCCAGTCTATATATTGCAGCCTTCAATGTAGAAATGTTAATATTTAATGGAAAAATAACTGGTGTCACATCACTTCTCTCAAACTTCTGAAGTCTCTGCAACTCCTTAAAGAGTTAATCACCGCCTAGCTCGTAAGAATAACTTTTGAGTGACATAAATCCAACCTACACTTCTCTTTGTGTGTCGTGAATGTCAACAATTTCTTCTAGGATGTCAGTGTAAAAGTAACGAAAAGTAACATATCGAGCAAAAAAAAAAATATATATATATATATATATATATATATATATATTATTTTAAATAATATATTAGGAAATGTAATGAATAACACAAGCCTAATGTAACATTAAAATCGAAATGTGCCCTTTGGCTTAGATAAGAGCCTGCAGGGATGTCCTGCGCACCCTTCAGCAGAATATTTGTTGCTGGCTGTTATGATTCTCACCGCTAATGGATCCTTGCAATCGATGTGGGGGTCGAAGAAACTGATGTTAAGATATTTCAACGTTCTTTACTCTTAACCCCCAGAAGTTGCATGGAGTTTCCATGTCAGGTTTAAAGTCTGCAGTCCCCAGAGTAGTCACAACT
Source organism: Phyllobates terribilis (assembly GCF_046119375.1). NCBI lineage: Eukaryota > Metazoa > Chordata > Amphibia > Anura > Dendrobatidae > Phyllobates > Phyllobates terribilis. Next base: position 337,351,663 of record NW_027362768.1, read on the forward strand.
TGGTGACAGGTACTGTACTCGGACGCCTGGAGCAGAAGAAGAGGAGAAGTCAGAAACGAAGTCAGGGGTCGTCACTAGGAATCGATCAGCGTTATGGATACGATCCGAGCCCTGCAGGGTCTTAATTCTCATTCTCCTTTGTCTAGCAGGAGTTATATCACATCATAGTATTTTACCAGCAGTTCTACATAATTTTATTAAATTCTTTTATCTTTTACTGTTTTTTTCAAGTCACTTTTCTTCTCTTGTCTACTCGTATACGTTGCCATTTTTTGCACTGAATAGCGTACTCTGTTTATGAATTTTGCGCAAAATCAAAACTGATCTCTATACTTTCCTTGTACCTTTCTAGAGCAAAAAGTTACATGTGTTGATAAATTGTTGCAAAAGTTGCGCAAATATTTAAAACGAGTAAAGTATATTTGTAGGAGGGGGTGAGCTGTGATATCATCAATTGTAAATGGTGGATCCTGTGTTATCTGCTGTATATAGAGGTGTTATCAGTCATTGTACAGGAGGAGGTGAGCTGTGACATCACCTATTGTCAATGGTGGATCCTGTGTTATCTACTGTATATAGAGGTGTTATCAGTCATTGTACGGGAGGAGGAGGTGAGCTGTGACATCACCTATTGAGAATGGTGGATCCTGTGTTATCTGCTGTACATAGAGGCATCAGTCACTGAACAGGAGGAGGTGAGCTGTGACATCACCTATTGTGAATGGTGGATCCTGTGTCATCTACAGCATATAGAGGTGTTATCAGTCATTGTACAGGAGGAGGAGGTGAGCTGTGACATCACCTCTTGTGAATGGTGGATCCTGTGTTATCTACTGTATATAGAGGTGTTATCAGTGATTGTACAGGAGGAGGAGGAGGTGAGCTGTGATATCACCTTTTGTGAATGGTGGATCCTGTGTTATCTACTGTATGTAGAGGTGTTATCAGTCATTGTATAGGAGGAGGAGGTGAGCTGTGACATTGACGCGCCCCCTGGTCCATGGGGTACTCGGCAACCGGGCCTCCGGTTGCTGGGGGATATCACGGTCGCTGGCCCGGTCCGTGACCCAGGGCGGTCAGTAAAAAGGGGGGCTTCTATTTATATGGGGTTTTTGGAATAATGTTCGTGACGCCACCTGTGGATTGTGGCCAAAGGGAGCCGCCGGTGCGGAGCAGTCCTCTGGAGCTGGTGTTACGGCAGCAGGGATGGTGTGGCTCTCCACAGGTAGAGCTAGCTCCAGGGCAGTGTAAGGTGTGTAGGTTGCGCTGGGCATTGTAGTGCCAGGAGGGAGAGATGGCGCAGATGAAAGAATGGACGGAGGCAGTACGGTGCAGTCATCCGAGTCTTTACTCACAGTTCTTATGACAGTTCCACTGGTACACTGTACAGTTGTCGGCCTCCCACGTCGCGCTGTGTTCACCAGGCCGGGGTTCAGCACTTCCTCAGGTAGGTTAGGAGCACCTGGCTGAACCCCACTTTCTTGTGTTCCTAGCTAGACCGACTTCACGCTGGGTCTTTCTCCCTCCTGCCCTGCGATTCCCACTCTCAATCCCGCTCGGGTGCTCTGAAGTCCCTCCTGTCTCGTTGGAGCTCCCGGACTGCTTGACCCTCACGGAGATTAGAATGGGGCTTCGGCGACTGACTATATAAGCCAGAAGCCTCCGGTTTTCCCTGCCGAGACGTGGAGTAACACGGCTGGACCAGGGGCCGGTCCCCTTCTTGCGGCCTACGATCCCTCTGACACCTGGTAGATTCGGGGCGTGCGGGTGCCGTCCTGCACTCGCCGTACCCCCTGGGATCCCTTCTTAGAACGGAGCCTACTCCTCTGCTCCCCTCCTGGGCCTCTAGGACTGGGCCCTACTTGTGGAGCAGAGCTCCTAAAGAGACTCTGCTCCCTGACTGACTGACTGACACACTCTTCTGATCTGCCACCCTAAGATGGCTTCCCATTATATACCTACTACTATGGTGCTCCCCTAAACTGCTTCCTCCACCCACACCCACTACTGGTTCCCCCTAACTTTGGGTTCCCCTCACTCCAGCCAGGGACAGGGCTCAGCAGCTGCGCACATGTATGTTGACCTTCCAGCCGGCCTGGAGCAGTGTAGTGTTGGATGCAGGTGTTGGGGTTCCGGGCACCACTCCCTCCTTACCTGAGAGAAGGAGACACCACACCTCTGGGTGAAGTGCAGTATCTGTGTGGCGACTGAACCCTCAGGGGTGCCACAACATCACCTATTGTGAATGGTGGATCCTGTCATCTACTATACGTAGAGATGTTATCAGTCATTGAACAGGAGGAGAAGTTGAGCTCTGATATCATCAAGTGTGAATGATGGATCCTGTGTTATCTACTGTATATAGAGGTATTATAAGTCATTGTACATGAGGAGGAGGAGGAAGTGAGCTGTGACATCACCTATTGTGAATGGTGGATCCTGTGTCATCTACTGTATATAGAGGTGTTATCAGTCATTGTACAGGAAGAGGAGGTGAGCTGTGATATCATCAATTGTGAATGCTGGATCCTGTGTTATCTACTGTATATAGAGGTATTACCAGTCATTGTACAGAAGGGCGAGAAGGTAAGCTGTGACATCACCTATTTTGAATGGTGGATCCTGTATTATCTACTGTATATAGAGGTGTTATCAGTCATTGTACAGGAGGAGGAGGAAGTGAGCTGTGATATCATCAATTGTAAATGGTGGATCCTGTGTTATCTACTGTATATAGAGGTGTTATCAGTTATTGTATAGGAAGAAGAGGAGGAGGTGAGCTGTGACATCACCGATTGTGAATGGTGGATCCTCTGTTTTCTACTGTATATAGAGGTATTATCTGTCATTTTACAGCAGGAGGAGGTGAGCTGTGACATCACCTATTGTGAATAGTGGATCCTGTGTTATCTACTATATATAGAGGTGTTATCAGTCATTGTACAGCAGGAGGAGGTGAGCTGTGACATCACCTATTGTGAATGGTGAATCCTGTGTTACATTTGGTAACTATAGAAACAAAGAAATAATATGTAAAATTGAAAAAGAAAGCATTTATAACATTTAAAAAAAATCAGATCCACAAGATAGATTATAGCAATCCATATGTGACTCTCCCCAGTTGATAAAGAGAACAGAGGTCCTATCCCATGTCTCCTGTTTGGATTGTAGCAGCAGGCGAGCACTTGCCCTGACTCTTAAATGAAAGTCTGTGAGATTGATGGAGCTCGCCTATTGCTGCACTTGTCTCTCCCAGTCAGACCCTTCAACTTTGAGTGGGGTCAAAGCGAGCATAGTTCACCCCCCTCTATATTCTAAAGCAGGCACTTGACCCCCATTGACCCCACATAATGACTGACAACTTGTTTTGCCTCTCTATAAGCTATTGAGAGAAGTGGTTGAGAATCTAGTCAGCACATGACTGAATTGTGCAAATCATGAGCTCCAGAGCAGAATCCTGACAGTGTGCATATTGCAGACTGTTAATATTCGACAATCTGCAGTGAGATAGAGACACCTCACAAACTTATCTTTAGCCCATCACCTTTAAACTTTGTGGCTTTGTGAGGAGTGCAGATTTGGAGTTCTGTATGATAAAAAATGAGTTCCAACCTATGACAATAAGCGACTGATTAGTTGACATCTCATTGACTCTCGGTTGTCATGATTTTTAGGGCAGTATTCGACAACCAAGTCTTGACACAGATGTAAAACCAGGCAGGGTAGGCCACCAACTCTTGCACCAATTTCACCTGGATGGGCACACGTTCAGCTGAAATGTATTGTGGCACAGAGACCTGCCAGCTACCTGCACTGCAAAACAAGCTGCTAGCAAATCAGAGGCCAGCATCAGACATCGGCTTTCCTGTGACGGGCAGCGCATGACAATGACATCATGCGCTGCCCATGCCGGCACACCTAAGTCAGCAGCCGGCCTCTCCGCCACCTATAGAGAAGGATGCAGCATGTCGTGGGAGCAAGGGAAGATAAGAATAATTTGGTACACACACGCCGCTATGTTCAGATAGGGCGAGATGGGTTTCATGAATTCTTTGGAATCCTGGGGGAACCGTTACTCAGGGCGACTATAGGCTGCAGCTACTCTCAGGCACACAATAGATTCAATTGCTGACCAGACACATCTGACAAGAGTCTTTTCAACAGTTTAACAGCGGAATTTAATCTGAAGCACGGCCAGTGCAATTCAGGGATATTACAGCAACAATCTTCATTACAGTACAGTCTGAGTTTCTTGAGCAACCGGCTCCAGTAACAATACAGTAGGTTCTTCACTAGGCACAGTATTACAGTCTCTTCAGTAGCATAATTCAACATAGATTAGATCTCTTAGCAGCACACTTCTATGCATATGACTCACCCCCTGGGCCAGTGCTGTAGTGCGGCGCGCGTGCGCGCGGGGGATACCCGGAGCCGGATCCGATGGGGGTAGTAGTCTTCGTGTGGCGGTGACCCGGTCCGCGCCCAGGGTGGTCAAACTAAGTGGCAGTTATTGGTATGATGGTATTAGTGTCCGACTACGCCACCCGTTGAATGCTGTTATGAAACCGCCGCTGCAGGGCAGACCGCTGAGGCCGGTGGTATAGGTGTGCAGCAATGTTGATATAACCCCCAACGGGAGAGGTATGGCCTCAGGGCAGCGGATGTGGGTGATGTTGGGAGTGATGGTGTGGATGTCCCAGCACTAACGGTGCGACAAGGAAGCACGGAGACGCGAGGGTACAGTTCAGGGCCTTTACTGATGGTACAAGGCAAATTCCCCCGGGAGTACTGGCTAGTAGTTGGGGCCTGGTTAGTCTGCGAGTAAGCCGGAGTTCCCCTGGCCAGGTGGAGTTGTAGGCCTTCCCGTTAGTCTGTACCCTTCCTGGCTACCCTGCTTTCGGCGGTTACAAGTAGCCCACGTCCCTGGGTATACCGTGTGGTGCTCACCCGTATGGCTGGTGACCTGGGGCCTCCTGTTAGCCTCCGCTCCGGGATGGCGGTGCTGGTCCCTTCGTTGTGACTGAGCCTCCGGGCTTTTATGGCCAGAGGACCTGGAATCCCCTGCCGGATGGATTCTGCTGCTGGGTATATCTTAGTCCCCACAGCCTCGGACTCCTGTGTCCGGTTTTAGTACCTTCTCCCAGGGCGAGCTCTGCACAGCTCCAGCCCCTGGCGCTTCTCCTTGGCTCCTACAGAGCTCCTGATGTCTATCTGTCCCTGTTTCTGCGTGTCCAGACCAGACTCCGTCTCTGTCTGGAACTCCTCTCTCTAACCCTGCCTCAGCCCCAGTTTATGTAGGGGAAGTTCTTCCCCTCCCAGGACTGGGCAGGAGGTGTGGCATGCTTAGGATTCCTGCCCAGGAGACCTCCCACCTGCTCACAGACGTAATACTGCTATTACTGTGGAAACCAGACCCCTGGGGTGCCACACATACACAACCACAGGCTTTTCCTTCACAAGGACACAATAGTACACAGCATTCTTTAGCCTGCATGGAGATGGAGGGGGGAGGGTTTGATGAGGGAGATGATCCCTGTGACACAATTCCTTCCAGTCCTGGGAGTTTATCTGACCTGTGTTTAGTTTCTCTCCTGATCTGAATCCTATTTAGTTGCCTTCTGTCAGATCCAGATAACACACCACCTTTCTCTTCGGCTTCAGCCAGACTACAATAACAAGTTCCCCACACTCCCCCTGGGGCTCTGCTAAAACACTTCCTGTCTCCTGTGACTGTGTTAACCCCTCTAGTTGCTGGATGTGTTACACGCATGCTGCTAGGTTCACATAGGGCGAGACGGGTTTCATGAATTCTTTGGAATCCTGGGGGAACCGTTACTCAGGGCGACCATAGGCTGCAGCTTCTCTCAGGCACATGATAGATTCAATTGATGACCAGACACATCTGACAAGAGTCTTTTTAAACAGTTTAACAGTGTAATTTAATCTGAAGCACGGCCAGTGCAATTCAGGGATATTACAGCAACAATCTTCATTACAGTACAGTCTGAGTTTCTTGAGCAACCGGCTCCAGTAACAATAGTTATTTCTTCACAAGGCACAGTATTACAGTCTCTTCAGTAGCATAATTTAGCATAGAATATATCTCTTAGCAGCACACTTCAATGCATACACAATCACAGGCTTTTCCTTCACAAGGACACAATAGTACACAACATTATTTATCCTGCATGGACATGGAGGGGGGGAGGGTTTGATGAGGGAGATGATCCCTGTGACACAATTCCTTCCAGTCCTTATCTTCCTGCTCTGCACTGTTAGTTCAGGGAGTTTATCTGACCGGTGTTTAGTTTCTCTCCTGATCTGAATCCTGTTCAGTTGCCTTCTGTCAGATCCAGATAACACACCACCTTTCTCTTCAGCTTCAGCCAGACTACAATAACAAGTTCCCCACAATCCCCCTGGGGCTCTGCTAAAACACTCCCTGTCTCCTGTGACTGTGTTAACCCCTCTAGATGCTGGATGTGTTACACGCATGCCGCTAGGTTCAGATAGGGCGAGACGGGTTTCATGAATTCTTTGGAATCCTGGGAGAACCGTTACTTAGGGCGACCATAGGCTGCAGCTTCTCTCAGGCACACAATAGATTCAATTGCTGACCAGACACATCTGACAAGAGTCTTGTTCATTAGCTCACAAAAGTCCCACAATGGTATCTCATATATAGTGATAATGATCACAAAAAACCTAGCAACAATATATTTCACTTTTATTTTTTTATTATTTATATATGTTAGTAAATCCATACCAGCCACATACCATAAATGAGTATGCTAAAAAAAAAAATATATATATATATATATATACATATACATATATATATATATATATATATGTACAGTATAGACCAAAAGTTTGGACACACCTTCTCATTTAAAGATTTTTCTGTATTTTCATGACTATGAAAATTGTACATTCACACTGAAGGCATCAAAACTATGAACTAACACATGTGGAATTATATACACTGTGTTCCAAATTATTATGCAAATAATATTTTCTCAGATTTTCCCAAATTACCTATATGAATTGCAGTCATTGTAATTTTCCAGTCAAATAACTATTATAGTACAATTGAAAGGTTTTTGTACAAACTGCCTATGATAACAGTATATTATCTTGCATGAAAATGATCTTGCTGCGGAATGCACGGTTCTTCTTCTTGAACCATGGAAGGAAGTGCTATTTGAGAAACTCAACATACATTATGGAGTTCATCTTTACCCCTTCAGGGATCCTAAAAGGGCCGACAATCTCTCTCCCCATGATTCCAGCCCAAAACATTATTCCACCTCCTCCTTGTTAGCGCCATAGCCGTGTTTGCATGGGGTGTCCATCAACCAGCCATCCTCCACTCCATCCATCTGGACCATCGAGATCATTTCATGCATGATAATGCCCCGTCTCATGCTGCACATAACACATCTGCATCTCTGGCTGCTATGGGCATAAAAGGGGACAAACTTATGGTGTGGCACCCATGCTCCCCTGACCTCAACCCCATTGAGAACCTCTGGAGCATCATCAAAAGGAGTGTCTATGATGGCGGGAGGCAGTTCACATCTAAGCAACAGCTCTGGGAGGGTATTCTGTCCTCATGCAAAACAATTAAAGCAAAAACCATCCAAAACCTGACAAATTCAATGGACGAGAGAGTTCAGAAGCTCCTTTCGAACAAGGGGTCCTATGTGCAAATGTAACATCACCTAGAATAAAGTTTTGAGTTGAAAACTGCTTGATTTCAGTTTGTAATAACCTGCTAATGCTTATAATTTCAAAAATGACCATTTTTTTGTTCTTTATTAAAATGAAAAGGTTGAAAACTCTACTGTGCATAGTAATTTGGAACATGCATTTTGAGTGCAGTTTGAGTTTTTATTTTTTAAAAAATATACTGTTATCATAGGCAGTTTGTACACAAACCTTTCAATTGTACTCTAATAGTTATTTGACTGGAAAATTACAATGACTGCAATTCATATAGGTAATTTGGGAAAATCTGAGAAAATATTATTTGCATAATAATTTGGAACACAGTGTAGTTAACAAAAAAAGTGTGAAACAACTGAAAATATGTCTTATATTCTAGGTTCTTCAAAGTAGCCACCTTTTGCTTTGATGACTGCTTTGCACACTCTTGGCATTCTCTTGATGAGTTTCAAATGGTCTTCCAACAATCTTGAATGGAGTTCCCAGAGATGCTTAGCACTTGTTAGCCCTTTTGCCTTCACTCTGCGGTCCAGCTCACCCCAAACCATCTTGATTGGGTTCAGGTCTGGTGACTGTGGAGGCCAGGTCATCTGGCGTAGCACTCACTCTCCTTCTTGGTCAAATAGCCCAGGATGAGAGGCATTTTTACTGAAAGGGGCCAGGATGGGACATTATTACTGGGAGCTGCCCAGAATTGAGGACATTATTATGGTAAGGGGCACAGGATGGGGAACATTATTACTGGAAAGGGCCAGGATGGGGAACATTATTCCAGAAAGGGGCCTAGGATGGGAAACATTATTACAGGAAGGGGCTAGGATGGTGGAGATTATTACAGGAAGGAGCCAAGATGGGGGACATTATTACATGCAGGGTGAACATGCATGTCTTTATAGGATCTAGAACACTAAAAGTGACCATACATGTGACCAACATGCAGGTGGGACCTCGGTCCAAATTTTGGGGTCCATCAGATTTTAGTTACACTACTGAAGCCAGGCAAAGTAAAACTGAATTTTTAAGACTCCACTGGGCCACCAGACCCTGTATTGTGTCTCTAGCAGTAACATTCATGTATGTGTTACTCCGGTCTGCAAACTGTAATTATCGCTCCCTATTATCCTAGAACATGCAAGTAAAATGTCCTTCTTTAAGCAAACATTGCGATAAGGCTACATTAAATGTTGAAGGGAAGATCTATTTTAGTATTTTATAACAAAGCCTTTAATTACCAGTGAGGGTTCCTGGAATAAGCGTTAATCTCTCCAGTACTCGTCGCTGCGGTATTGTTCTCTATTGTCTGTTACTTGTTGAGACAGTTGCTAATTGCAATCATATTTCTTGGGCTGCAGATGTGTCTGTGCAGTGCAGATGGACGATCATGTGTCAGCGCAGGATACAGATCGATAGTCACCATTAATCACTCCACTCATCTCTCCATCGAAACAAAACACTGCTGCAGAAAGTTACGACAGTCAGTCAGTAGGGAACGCAGTTGCAAGTAGCAAGTTGCAATGGCAACTGGGTCCTGCGTATATAGAAAAGAGGCGCCAACAAAAAACACAATGGATGACCCTTTCCATCCAATTTCCATGACCATTAGGCCAATTCTGCTCCCTTGATATGCTAACTATGCCTCCCAGTTTCGGACTAGGGTGCCAATGGACAACCAGTAACATCAACTCCAGGGCTCCACTTTTCAGCTACATCCAAATATGACTTTATCCTCATTCGAAAAATTCCATAGTAATAAACTTTGTTGACTGGTAAATTAATAAGATGTTGACTTTACCTGTATATGGTGAATCAAGTGTAGTGTGCCAAGTACTGCTCATAAAAGTGGGTGGTGGCCCACCGGAGGATTCTTCTGTCCTCCTGTGGGCCAGTCCGAGCCTGATGCCTCCTCAATATTACAGCTCAGGGCAGCATATTATTATTTATTATTATAGGGCCATTTATTCCATGGCACTTAACATGTGAAAAAGGGGTATACATACAAAAACAATTACAGTGATCTTTAGCAAAACATGACGACGACTGGTACAGAAGGAGCGAGGACCCTGCCCGCGAGGGCTCACAATCTACAGGGGATGGGTGAGGATACAGTAGGTGGAGGTAGAGCTGGTCGTGCAGCGGTATGGTGGAGCGAGGATTACTGCAGGTTGTAGGCTTGTCGGAAGAGGTGGGTCTTCAGGTTCCTTTTGAAGGTTTCCACGGTAGGCGAGAGTCTGATATGTTGTGGTAGAGAGTTCCAGAGTAGGGGGGATGCACGGGAGAAATCTTGTATGCAATTGTGGGAAGAGGAGATAAGAGGGGAGTAGAGAAGGAGATCTTGTGAGGATCGGAGGTTACGGGCAGGTATGTAACGGGAGACTAGATCACAGATGTATGGAGGAGACAGGTTGTGGATGGCTTTGTATGCCGTGGTTAGGGTCTTGAACTGGAGTCTCTGGGCAATGGGGAGCCAGTGAAGGGATTAACAGAGGGGAGAGGTTGGGGAATAGCGGGAAGACAGGTGGATTAGTCGGCCAGCAGAGTTTATGATAGATTGGAGGGGTGGAAGAGTGTTGGAAGGGAGGCCACAGAGCAGGAGGTTGCAGTAGTCGAGGCGGGAGATGATGAGGGCATGCACTAGTGTTTTTGCAGATTCTTGGTTGAAGAATGTGCGGATCCGGGAAATATTTTTAAGTTGGAGTCGGCAGGAAGTGGAAAGGGCTTGGATATGAGGTTTGAAGGAGAGATCAGAGTCAAGGGTTACCCTTTATTAACCTTTCAGCTTCACATAGAGGTCAGAGTCTTCTTACTCAGACAGATAAAATATCCGTAAAGAGAGAAGAACGATGATGTAGCAAGTCAAAGGTTTCTTCTTAACTAGCATTCATATGTTACTATAAGGGCTCGTTCACACGACCGTATTTTCGGTCCGACCAATGTTATTCAATGGGGCAGTGCAGCTGAGTGACTGTTTTCACTTTTCAAATCAGTTTGTGAAAAAAATGGCAGCATGCATTAGTTTCTTCCATAAATCGGATGAGACTCGCCCATTCAAGTCTATGGGTGTATGAAAAAAATCGAATGCCATAAGGAGCCACAGTATAACATCCAACTTTTACGGATACATTGCAATTCTATAACATAGGAAACTGTAAATGGTTGTGTTAATAATTAATAGCTGCTGCCAGTGTCGGACTGGGGTGCCAAGGCCGACCAGGAACCAACTCCAGGGCCCCACATTTCAGCTACATGCAAAATGTGACATTATTCTCAATCACAAATTTATATAACAATGAACAGGGAGATTGTTAAATGAATATGATGCTGCCTTTGTCTGTACAGAGTGATTCAAGTATATAAAAGGGGGCCCACCGGAGGATTCTCCTGTTCTTCCGTGGACCAGTCCAAGCCTGGCTGCTGCTGTAAGAAAACAGATTGTACACGAATGTCAAGTGAGAAAAAAAAATTGTCCAAATTTTGTGGAAGAAACTGAACAATATGTTATATGCTCAAGTGAACCTATCCTTATTATGAGATTTTTTTTTAACTCCATCTTCCATGCGATCATTCAATCTCTCCCGGCTTCAACACAAACAATGATTTTTATGTCAGTATAAAAGACGCGATAAACGACAAATGAGCAATTTACAGTTCTACAATCACTGGACTGTAGAATAGAAGGAGTGGACACAAAACCACAATTCACACTTATCTGGTGATTGCTTTTAGGACAGGGGAACGTTTCTATACTCGGTGAGTTGGTGACATTTGTATTTTGCGTTATCTTCTCCCATTTGCAGAACACATCAGTCGCTATGAAAAGATAAAAAAACATAAAAATAAAATGCAAAATGAAAGTATATTGTAATATTTGTTATTAAAGGTTACATTCGTTATATTGCAAAAGGAAAGAACTGTATCTACAAAAAGCAGCAAACTTAGATGGTCGTCTTATCTGAGTCTGGATGGAGCAGAATTCATTACCCACTTTCTCACGCCACTTGCCGCAGGGTCCGATTTCACTCTGATGTCAGTGGGTTGTAGAACGCTCGGCGCTGTAATTAAATAATCTGTTAGAGGTGTGAACTACAGCGAGTACCCGCTCACCTGGATAAATATTTAATTGGTCAAGTTGATTAAATGATACAGAGTCCGAGGAGACAATTGCAGTAATTCAGAGGGTTTATGTTACAAGTCCATTCTCTGTAGAACAAAGGGTATCTCTGCCAATGAATACCAATATATGGATATTCTGTACTTTATATAAAAAGATAAATGACTTCAAATAATTTACAGAACTTATCTTCCACAGAGTTACGGCTTGTATTATACTCCAGAGCTGCATTCATAACTAATGTTGGCCTTTGTTGGAAACATCCAAAAACATTATCAGAAACACTTCTAACAACTTACTGTATATTATGTGGAGTAAAGGCTTCATTTGTCTGTCCCCAAAAAAGTAATCAGCTGAATTAACTCTACGGGATAATTAATGTAATGTATGTACACAGTGACTGCACCAGCAGAATAGTGAGCACAGCTCTGGAGTATAATACAGGATGTAACTCAGGATCAGTACAGGATCGGTAATGTAATGTATGTACACAGTGATTGCACCAGCAGAATAGTGAGTGCAGCTCTGATCAGCTGTTGCTCACTGTGGTGATTGTGGGTGTGGTGGCTGCAGATCCTGCTGTGTGCTCCTGAGAACCAACACCTCTCCACCTGGGGATCTGCTCTCTCTCCTACCCAGGGAGGCAGTGGGTTTCCTGGGATGAGTGATGGAGCCAAGTCCCAGGCTTCCGCTTCCCGAACCAGGCCGGTGGGGGGCATGAGAAACCAGCAACCGGCCTGCACATCGGAGGACTCGGGGGTGAGACGCTCCACCAGGAGTCACAGCAATGTGGCTCCTACTCCCCCCGGGACTGTGGAGACTCCTAGAAGCCGCAAGGCTTCCAGCATGGAGGAAAAGCCTGACAGCATGCATGATTGCGCTCCTTCCGGAGGAAAGCTAAGTGCTCACGGAGGTGAGGCCGACCTCACTGAGGATGGTTGGGCGCTGCAGAGACCCTAGGAGTCTGTGTCCACCTATGCCTCCCGGGTCATGAGCCACCTCCGTGAGTATGAAGATGCGAGTAAGCTCGTCAGGAGGCTTCGGGAGGAGCTGCGCTGCACAAGCGCCAAAGCTGCAGGGGCCTCCAAACAGAAGAAGGCTAAACTCAAGGCGGAGATAAAGAGGCTGACAACTGAAATTAATGAGCTGGAACTAAGGAAAGCTGTCATCAGGGAGCAGAGTGGTCCATTTAAGGAAAAACTGATAAATGAAGACCGATTCAGAGAAATGGCTGATAACAGAGAGCATGGGCAGATGGGGCTGCAGCCTGAGAGGCAGGTGGATGATGAGAGCTATGATGACCAGCAGAAAGCCCCACCTGGCAGCCTGCAAAGTCACCCGCAGGCCACGTGCAGCGAGCTCCCTGCAGGACAGGCGACAATGACATCCAGTCGCAGTTCTGCCGGCTCTGAGGAGGACAGTGACAGCAGCGGCCAGGGAGGGGCGCTAATAGGGAAGATAAAGCTCCTGGAGTCCCCAGTGTGCCTCCAAAACTTCCATCTTGGTGACGATCTATCAGAAGAGGCACCTGGGGGCCACAAAAAGGCTAAGAAGACCAAGCCAAAGCTGCAGGAAGCAGTAAGATACGTATATGCCCCCCTCCCTGTACCCCCTGAGTCGGCGGCAGGCTCAGGTCGCTGTATAAGCTCCGTTGCCCAGCCCAGCCCGGGTTCTGCTGTGGATCTGGTGCAAAGGTGCGGGGAGATTACACAGCGTGGTAGTGAGGCACAGAGCTCCGTCTCTGCTTGTAGTAGGGGGGACGCAGCAGGAGGTGCATCAACTGAGAGGTTGGACAGTGAGGGCTGCCTGGAGGCGGGCGTTCGGTCAGGCCACGATGCTGTGGTGCGCCCCTCAGTGGGAGGTGGGAGCAGCCCGGTGTCGGGGGCAGCTCCGGTAGACTCGGCGCCTCTGAATGCTGTTGCCGCTGATCACTTAGTTGAGAAGAGGCGGCAGTGTGAAGGGGCTGCTGGGGCTGAGAGTTGCAGTCCTCCCACGAAAGTGCTATTTTGTGTTGTCGTCGCTGGTCCGGAGGATCCTGATGCTAGAGATCAGCGGCGCCTCACAGCGGCTAAAGATCAGCGGCGCATTATACCTAATGTCAAACAGAAATTACCAACTGATGATGTGGAGGGCACACATAAGACCAGGGGTGAGGTCGCCTCCAGTTCTATGGAGGTAACTGAGCCCCTTGTGCCTGATGATGCTGAGGTCAAAATGTCATCCACCATTGTTACTGGTCCAGCAGGAATGAATGTGGTGGTGGGTGTGAATGAGGCCAATTCATTGTCTAGTGATGGGGTTGCTGGTTTGGTGGAGGGTGAGATGGAGGTGGGTAATGGTGATGCTGTTGGGGCTGATGTAGTCACTGGTCCGGTTGCCCCCCGATGGTGGCAACGCCTGTCCAGAGTTATGCTAGTGTCACCTCTGGGGCAAATATGGCATCCTCCTTCTCGTCTCCGGGCTTTGGGGACAGCATGTTGCAACGGCGCCTTCTGGAGGCTCTAAAGAAGGGGGAGAGATCACTAATGGTAGAGGGTCGAGAGGTTGATCTATCCTTCTGGATAGAGAGGCATGGCTTCGGGGCCTTCCGAGAGCAAAAAGGGGGGGATACAGTGTGGTCCCTCCAAACAGCCGGGCCAGGGAGTGTGCGTAGGAATGTGGTCCGTTTTCGGTGGAGGGGCAGTGATGCATGTCCTCCAAGGTCTAAAGTTGTGGAGCTCCTGCTGAGGATGGGCTTCAAGGCGATTGACATCTACGCCTTGATACATCACTATTCCATGCCTGAGTTTGATGTTCACTTTGTTCGGCCGGAGGGGCTTGAGCTCTTCTGCACGAATTATGAGTTGGCAAAAAATGAGCCCGGCTGGCAAGACTTTGCCGTTCAGGCAGTGTCTCACCAAAACCAAATCAAGAAAGTGACCGTGATGACCGTAACGAGTCACTTTCTTGTTATGACATCATGACGTGGCTTGGTCGGTATGGAGAGGTGGTGGAGATGCCAAAGAAAAACTGCAACGAGTTTGGTATCTGGTCAGGGGCCTGGATGTTTATGGTAAAACTTAAGCGTTCAGGTGGTACGGTTGCCCACCTTCCATCATCTGCCTTCCTGGGTAGGGATCATATCCTGGTCTTCTACCAGGGGCAACACGAAGCTCTGTCACAGGTGCGGCGACCCCACACACTTCAGTGCAAACTGCACTGTACAGAAATGTGCGTTGTGTGGGGGTGTCGGCCATCTTGCTGCCTCTTGTGTGGAGATCAGGTGCCACCTGTGTGGTGAATTAGGTCACCCATTCAGTCGTTGTCCTCGCTCCTTCGCTAATGCAGTCGAAACCCCGGTGGGAGAAAGCCGTGAGGCCGATTCTGCTGGGGAGGGGACTAGCAGGGGTGGGGGAGCTGAGGGGCCAGGGGAGAAAATCAATAAAAAGATGCCTGCCCAGCTGAGGCGTCTAGACAAGCGCAGACAGGAGAGGGAGCGGGGCGAGCCCTGGGCTACAGGGGCGGCCCCTGTCCTGGATGCCAGTGTTGCTGCTGAGGCCCCGAGGGATGATGAGTTGGATGAGGAGGTCAGGAGGATCCACAGGGAGGAAACCGCCTCTGCCTTAGAATCCTCCCATTATGAAAGTATGGATGAGGATAATAAGCGATGGCTAGAGGACAAGCGTAAGCTCGGCACCAAAAAGAAGAGAAAGAAGGGAGATAAAACATCTTCTCCCGCTCTGACCAAGGTACCTAAGGAAGGTAAAACGGACTCCCCTCTAGTTGGTCTTTCTAACCGGTTCCAAGCCCTTGATAATATCTCTTCCTCTGAAGAGGAGGCTGAGGGTGAGGTTCCGGCTTCGGCGGAGCTTACAGGGGGCGCCGAGTCTCCTTCTCCTGGGGATGCAAGGTCCTTGGGGGGAGGGACTGGCCCAGAGTCCGGAGACGAGGACGAAAAAAGAAGGAAAAATGTGGGAATGGACACCTCTGTATCGTTAAAGAGGGGGAAGGATTCCTCGTCTGAGGCAGAGGATAAGGGGAGTGGGAAGAAGAAAGCCATCTAACTCAATCACCAATGATGGCGGTACCTACTCCGCTGACGCTGGCATCCATTAATGTCTCCAGCATTAAGTCAAATATGGCTAGATTTGCGGCCTTTGATTTTCTCAGCCGGGTTGAAGCTGACATTTTCTTTTTGCAAGAGACCAGGCTGCCAAATATAGCAGAGGTGTTTAAAGCAAAGAGGGAGTGGAGACTCGGGCCCTCCTATTTGTCTCTTGCGGCCGAGCCGTATAGTGGAGTGGCGGTCCTTTTTACCGCACCGGTAGAATGCCGACGGGTTATTGAGTTAGAAATGGGGAGGTGCCTGATATTAGATATCCTCATGAAGGGACAAGAGCTCCGGCTCATTAAAATCTATGGTCCCCAATCTAAGTGGGACCGGAAGTGTCTCTTTATGAGGATCAAGCCCTACCTTTTTACGAGTCGGCAGGTCGTCTTTGGAGGGGACTTTAACACTGTCACGAGGCCCCGGGATAGAGGAGGTTTCAGAGACAAGCTGACTTATGATAGTGTCGCCCTTAATAGTATAGCTAGTGAGGCTCACCTGGTGGATGTCCACATCCGGCACACCCCAGGCCACCAGGGGTTCACCTATCATAGAGGTAACTGTAGGTCCAAGATAGACAGGTTTTATTTAAAGGAGGAAGCCGTCTCTTCAGCAGTATCTTTTGTTGAGGTGGAGTTCTCCGATCACTGTTTGATTTTGTTTTCCCTGAATGTTACAGAGACCCCCCGGATGGGAAGAGGCTTTTGGAGGCTCAATTCGTCTCTCTTGGAAGAAGCGGAGATAAGACTGTCCTTTGAGGATTTTCTTCAGAGCCAGGTACCCTTACTGGATCTTTGTAGTAGTAAGTCAGAGTGGTGGGAGATCTTCAAGAAAAGGGTGGCTAGATTCTTCTGCCAGCTGTCGAGCCTCAGGAGCCTGGACAGGTATCGCCTGTATCAGGGCCTGAGGAGGAAACTCGAGCATCTTGTCTCAACTGGAGGTAGCCGCGAGGAGATCTCCAGAGTGAAATCTTTGCTAATGAGATGTCAGTATGATAGACACGCATCTTTTGTTTTTGAGAAGGATTATGGGAAGTACCGCTCGCCTGACCCTTACAGAAACTGCAAGATGTCAGTGAATAGTAAAGTTGTTACAGGACTGGTTGACACTGCGGGGTCCCTGAAAAGATCCAGATCAGGGATCCTGGAGGTCGTCAGATCCTTCTACTCGCACCTCTTGGGGAAGAGGGATCTGGATTGGGATGAGATGTCGGCTTTTCTGGCTAAAGCTGTCCCCGAACCAGGGGCAGACCCCTCTCTTGGCGTTTTGACAGAGATGATCAGGGAAGAGGAAGTTAAGTTGGCGATTGAAGGGCTTGCCCTAAAGAAATCTTCCGGTACAGATGGCTTAACATCTGAATTCTATAAGACCTTTAAGGACGCCTTGGTTCCCCTCTTGACTGAGGTATTCAATGAGTGTCTTCCTCGGGCACTCTGCCAAAGTCAATGAGGAGGTCTGCCCTGATCATCTTGTCAAAGGGTAAGGACCGATCTTGCATTGAGGATTGGCATCACATAGCGCTTCTCAATGCAGACAGGAAGGTTTTGGCAAAGGTGCTGTTTAATCGGCTGGTAAAATTTGCGCCCCGACTCCTTTCGGGAGCCCAGCAGTGCTCTGTTCCGGACCCCAGTACAATTAGTGCTATACTCTGTATCCGAGATGCAGTGGAGCAGGGTAGGGCTGGCCACTGGAAGGGGTACATGCTGACATTGGACCAAGCAAAAGCGTTTGATCGGGTTAATCATGAGTACCTTTGGTCTGTCCTTCTGAGGTATGGCCTGCCGGGGGGGTTTGTTGATTGGCTTAAGACCTTGCACGCTGGGGCAGAGAGTTTCCCGCTTGTGAACGGTTGGATTCGCAGCTCTTTTGAGGTTGGATGTGGTGTTCGCCAGGGTTGTCCCTTGAGCCCGCTGCTGTACATGTTTGCGATTGACCCACTTCTTAGGAGGGTGGAGCGTGAACTGTTGGCTGGGATCTGGATGGACCGGGCAGCACTGGAAGCCACTCTGAGAGTGGTGGCGTATGCCGATGACATCACCGTTTTTGTTTCCTCTGATGGGGAGGCAGAATGGCTGATGTCAGAGGTAAATCGCTACTCGGTGGCATCCGGGTCTAAGATCAGCCGGGATAAGTGTGAGAGTCTCTGGCTGGGAGGAGGAGATCCTGGTTTTGATCTCCCGGACACCCTTCCAGGACCCAAAGTCTCTGCAAAAGTTCTTGGCATCGAATTTGGCCAGGGGGATTACCCCAAACAAAATTGGGACAGCAGGCTAGAGATCGCCACTCAGAAGGTGAACCAATGGAAGGGTTGGTCTTTGACCCTAAGGGAAAGGATAAACCTGATCAAAACTTACCTGCTCCCTTTGCTGATCTATCTGGGCAGCGTGTGCATCTTGCCGGAGCCTCTCTGGACTCGGGTCTACAGTTTGTTCTTCCAACTGTTATGGGGGAATAGACTGAACCTGGTCAAGAGGGAGGTTACTTACCGTACGAGGAGACTAGGAGGGTTGGGTATGGTCAACCCTGTGGTATTCCTTGTGAATACCTTTATTAAGATCAATATTGCAAACCTCTGGAAAGAGAAGGCTCCTCCGTGGGTATTCTCCTGTAGGGGATGGTTTCAGTCTTTCTTCCAGGAATGTGAGACTGGAGGGCAAGTAAAGGATCTACGCACACCGCATGAACATCTCCCGGCTTACGCTACCCTGGTTCTGAAGGTAATTCGCTGGTGGGGTATGGGAATGTGGGAGGTCAGGACTCTGCAGAGGAAGCTCCTTGACAAAAGGGTTCTGTTGACCCATTTTCAGAGGCCTCTGGCACTTAGGTATTGCCCAAGTCGGGATCTTGGGGTGGGTCTGCATCTTTTGAATTCTATCAGGATCCCCTCGAAGTTCTGGGACTTGGCTTGGCGCTGCTTTCATGGGAAACTGTGTGAGGGACAATCTGAAGTGTAGGAGCTCTGAGGACAGGAAGTGTCCTTGAGAGCATTGTGGTACCATGCTGGAAAACATGGACCACTTCCTGCTTCATTGTCCGTTTAACACAGAGGTGTGCAACAGGGTGGGCGCCTCCATTGGCTGGCCCCGGCTGGCCGGTCTCTCTTGTGCGGAATGGGCCTATGGAGCATTCGGAGACCTGGGTGGTCGGGACCGCTGCAACTTATTTCTAGTTAGCGCAGTGGTTAGGTATCACACGTGGAACGCACGGTGCTTAGTATCGACGCAACGGAAAATCCTCCCAGTGGACGATGTGTTTAGGACCATACTCGGTGACCTGATGAAGGTGCGTTCTCTGGAGTATGAGAGACTGGGTACACGAAGGGCCGCTCTCCTCTGGAGGGGCTTTTCTTTTAGTGTGCCCTAGTCTGGTCATCTCCTCTCCTGATGGTGGGCTGCTGCTGACACCATAGATTTTTGTTTTGTTTTGATCAGTAGACAGTGATGTAGGGCTGCAGGCACCGAACTTGGGCTTTGTTACGTCTGGTTATTGTATTCTTTTATTGTATTGTTTGTTTCTGTACATATTGTATATAAGGATATGGATTTGGGTGTAGGTGTTAGGTTGGGTGGTAGGAAAAGGGGGGAGGTGGGTTCATCTTGTGGGACACTGATTATTTGGGTGAAAAACTGGTACTGTCTGATCTGGCCTATGGACGTTGGACATGGACTGAGGCATGAGACGCAAGACCAGCTGTCAGGTCAGTGCCGGGGTTGGGACTGGTGGGCTTCAGTGTGGGGTGCTTAGTTTAGTCTTGTATATATTTGTATAGTTAGTATTTATTTTCTACTATTTAAAAAATATACAGTACAGACCAAAAGTTTGGACACACCTTCTCATTTAAAGATTTTTCTGTATTTTCATGAGTATGAAAATTGTACATTCACACTGAAGGCATCAAAACTATGAATTAACACATGTGGTATTATATACTTAACAAAAACGTGTGAAACAACTGAAAATATGTCTTATATTCTAGGTTCTTCAAAGTAGCCACCTTTTGCTTTGATGACTGCTTTGCACACTCTTGGCATTCTCTTGGTGAGCTTCAAGAGGTAGTCACTGGAAATGGTTTTCACTTCACAGATGTGCCCTGTCAGGTTTAATAAGTGGGATTTCTTGCCTTATAAATGGGGTTGGGACCATCAGTTGTGTTATGCAGAAGTCAGGTGGATACACAGCTGATAGTCCTACTGAATAGACTGTTAGAATTTGTATTATGGCAAGAAAAAAGCAGCTAAGTAAAGAAAAACGACTGGCCATCATTACTTTAAGAAATGAAGGTCAGTCAGTCCGAAAAATTGGGCAAACTTTGAAAGTGTCCCCAAGTGCAGTTGCAAAAACCATCAAGCGCTACAAAGAAACTGGCTCACATGAGGACCGCCCCAGGAAAGGAAGACCAAGAGTCACCTCTGCTTCTGAGGATAAGTTTATCCAAGTCACCAGCCTCAGAAATCGCAGGTTAACAGCAGCTCAGATTAGCGACCAGGTCAATGCCACACAGAGTTCTAGCAGCAGACACATCTGCTATACTGTATATAAAAAAAAATGTATATGTATATATTAGTTTGTATATATTTTTGTCAGCTATTGTTTATTTTACTTATTATATTGTTATTATTTTGCTTGGTAACCGGACCAGATGTCATAGTGTAAGTTGTTATTATTCCGTATATATATATATATATATATAATATGTGTGTGATGAGAGAGGGAGCGGCTGGACCAGTTTCATTACATTGTTTATTTTGTAGTTATTAATTTTGTTATGTTTCTGTTATTATAATTGTTATGTTTTACATTTTTATAATAAAAAGATCTACAGGAAGTAACTCAGGATCAGTACAGGATAAGTAATGTAATGTATGTACACTGTGACTGCACCAGCAGAATAGTGAGTGCAGCTCTGGACTATAATACAGGATGTAACTCAGGATCAGTACAGGATAAGTAATGTAATGTATGTATGACGCACCCCTGGGCCTTGGTCGCGCGGCATCGCGCACACGGGAGCTTACCCGGAGCCGGATCTGTTGAGGGTTGTAGTCTCGTGGCGGTGACCCAGTCCGTGCCCAGGGAGTCAGACTGAGCGGCGATGTATTAGCGGTAGATGTTGGACGACTACGCCACCCGTTGAATGCAGCGAAGGAGATGCCGCTGCAGGGCAGACCGCTGAGGCCGGTGGTAGGATTGTGCAGCGTGATAGTATCACCCCCAACGGGAGGGGTATGGCCTCAGGGCAGCCGACGTGGATGATGGGGGTAGCAGGAATTACTCAGAGACGATGCGGTGTAATTCAGGGTCTTTACTGGTGATAAAGATAGACCCTCCCGGAGTACTGGCTAGCGATCGGGGCCTGGTCAGTCCTTGAGCAGATGGGATCTCCCCTGGCCAGGCGGAGTTGTAGGCCTCCCAAACTGACTGTACTCTTCTGGCTACCTTGCTAGAGGCGGGTATAAGTAGCCCACGTCCCTGAGTGTACCGTGTGGTGCTCACCCGTATGGCCGGTGACTCGGGGCCTTCTAGTGGCGTCCGCTCCACGACGGCGGTGCTGGTCCCACGCGTGTGACCGTGCCTTCGGGTTTCTTGGCCAGAGGACCTGAAATCCCCTGCCGGGCGGTTTCTGCTGCTGGGTAAAGATTAGTCCCCACAGCCTCGGACTCCGGGTCCGGTGATAGCTTCTCAGTCAGGGCGAGCTCTGCAGCTGCCAGCCCCTGACTCTTTATAGCACTGCTCCCACAGAGCTCCTGATGTTCTTTTCCTAGATCTGCTTCTCTTCTCTACTTCTTCTCTACTCACTAACCCTGCCTCAGCCCTAGGTTTATATAGGGGAAGTTCTTCCCCTCCCAGGACTGGGCAGGAGGTGTGGCATGCACAGGATCCCTGACCAAGAGACCTCCCACCTGCTCTCAGACATAACATTGCTGTTACTGTGGAAACCAGACCCCTGGGGTGCCACATTCCCCCCTAGTGAAATTTAGTACTCCGGGACTAAACATATTTTTAGAAAAACATAACAAGGTATAAACAATAATAATACAATAAGAAAAACACATAAAGATGGTTACGGCGTGTCCGCAACCGGGTGCAGTTTTTGAAGAAAAGCAAGGTGTCCATTTCACCAAAACAGGGAGACGTAACCAGGTAGGGGTCTGTCCTGCCCCGAGTCCTTAACAGTCTTTAGTCCATTCCTAGGTTACGCTCCAACCATGTACAAGGATTCCCGGTAAATCCACCAAGGACTCCTATAAATAACTAGAAACACATAATTATACACAAGCAACAAGAAAAACAGGTAACCACAAATAAAACAATTTATACACTTCAAATCCTCCAACGTGCGGGTAACTGGCCTCTAGTGGCCCTAGTGGACCTACGGAGCTGACTGTCTAGCCCTGAACTACAGGGTGTAGGAGCTGTCAAGGGTAAACTGGGCAGCTGTCTACCGGCTCTTTGACTCACTAGGGGTACGGCAGGCTCACTATAAGCAGAGGGTTGATCCTCCTGTTCTGCTTGTGTGGAGTCTTCTGCCTCCTGGACCGGCTGCTCTTCCAGCTCTATCTGTTGCTCCGTAGGCACTTGGGATGCTGGTTGGAGGAACGTGAGGACGGGTACCACAACTGCACCATTGACTTGAGTCCAGGACCGAGGGAAGTCTCCGAGCACAGTACTAACCATATCTTCCCTTTCCTCTACGGGTCGATGGTCTTCCTGTTCCTCTTCAGGGTTCCGTAGCTGTTCAGGACACTTCTTCAGGTGATCCCGGGATACAATGGCTATGGTCTCCCCTCCGTCTTTACTGATGGTACAGACTTTCGGGTTCTCGTGGCTTGAGGGCAGTACGGTGTACGGGTCCTTCTCCCACTGGTCGTCCAACTTGTGGAGCCGTCTTTTCCTCTTCAAGACCTGCTCTCCGGGTACCAGGGGAACAGCGGGAGCATACTGGTTGTAAGTTTTCTCTTGTCTTTCCCTAGCCTGACAGAGACTTTGCTCCACGCTCTCCTGTACTTTCCGGTACTGCTGCTGCCTCTCTGTGTCCCAGTCTGCTTCTGGTGAAGTGTCCTCGGGTGTCAGGACTCCCATTTCCAGGTCAACAGGTAACTTACCAGGTCTCGCCCTCATTAGGTAAGCCGGGGTACAGTTGGTGGAACCTACCGGGATGTGGTTGTATAGGTCCACTAGATCGGGCAGCTTCTCAGGCCACAGACTGCGTTCTTCCAGGGGCAAAGTTTTCAGGAGATCCATTACCACCTGGTTCATTTTCTCACAAAGTCCATTAGTTTGCGGATGATAGGGTGTCGTCCTTATCTTCCGGCAGCCATACAGATTGCAGAATTCCTGGAAGACCTCCGCTTCAAAGGCAGGTCCCTGGTCCGTCAGCACTTGGTCCGGGTACCCGTGTGGACGGCAGAAGTGCTGCTGGAAGGCTCTAGCTGCTGTTTGAGCTGTTAAGTCCTTAACGGGGACGACAACCAAGAACCGGGAGTAATGATCCACAATGGTTAACGCGTAGACGTAGCCACTTCTGCTTGGGGTCAGTTTTACATGATCCAAGGCTACCAGTTCCAACGGCTGCTTGGTGACGATGGACTGAAGGGGGGTCTTCTGGCTGGTACGGTCCTTCCTTCTTAGGTTGCACGGGCCACAGTCTCTGCACCACCTCTCGATGGTTCCCCTCATGCCTACCCAGTGGAACCGCCCACGCAGCAGGAACTCCAGCTTCTTCCATCCGAAGTGTCCAGCCCCGTCGTGGTATGCCTCCATCACCATGGCTGCGTCTCTCCGTGGCACCACTACTTGCCAGATTAGTTCATGCGTCCGGGAGTTAACCATTCTGCGGCACAACTTCCCCTTGTAAAGGAACAGTCGACTCTTCTCAGCCCACAGTTGCTTGGCTTCCTCCGGAGCGTCTGGGTCAAGGCGAGCCTCTGGCCGAGTCAGCATCTCTTTTACCAGCCGGACGGCAGGGTCACTGTCTTGCGTTTCCTCCCAGTTGTAGTGAGGCAAGGGGTTAAACGTAGCGGCTTGCTTACTCCTTACCCGATGGGAATACTGGATAGTCCCATGACGGTGGAACGCGGGGAGTTCGACTTCTTCCAGTCCCTCTGGATCTTCTCCTACGTCCGGTAGGTTTGGCATCCTGGACAGGGCGTCCGCGTTGGTATTGGAGCGTCCTGCCCGGTATTTGATTGTGAACTCGTAGTTGGACAGACGGGCCATCCATCTCTGCTCTAGGGCACCGAGTCTTGCCGTGTCCAGGTGTGTCAATGGGTTGTTATCCGTGTACACGGTGAACCGGGAAGAAGCGAGGTAGTGCTTAAAGCGTTCGGTGACTGCCCACACCACTGCCAGGAACTCTAGCTTAAATGAGCTGTAATTCTCAGGGTTTCTTTCGGTGGGTCGCAGTTTTCAGCTACCGTAAGCGATTACTCGTTCTTTCTCCTGCTGGATCTGGGACAGTACGGCTCCTAGCCCGATGTTACTTGCGTCGGTGTAGAGGATAAAGGGCTGGCTGTAATCAGGGTACGCCAGGGTTTCATCCCCCGTGAGGGCCATCTTCAGCTGGCGGAAGGACTCTTCTTCTAACTTCTCCCATTTGAAGGGCGGCTTCTGGTTCTTGGCCTTCCGGGACTGGCCTATCAGGAGGTCCTGCATAGGAGCTGCCTTTTTGGTGAAACCGGGGATGAATCTGCGGTAATAGCCTACCAACCCGAGGAACTGCCGCACTTCCTTTACACTGGAGGGACTTGGCCATTCCTTAATTGCGGTGATCTTATCAGGGTCGGGAGCCACTCCGTCAGCGCTCACCACGTGTCCCAGGTACTGCACCTTTGGTTTTAGGAGGTGACACTTGGAGGGTTTTACCTTTAGGCCGTAGTTTGCCAGAGCTTCGAACACTTCCGCCAGGTGTTTCAGGTGGTCCTCATGAGTCTTGGAATATACGATGACATCGTCCAGGTACAACAGGACCGTCTCGAAGTTTCTGTGGCCCAGACAGCACTCCATTAATCGTTGAAAGGTTCCTGGTGCGTTACAGAGTCCGAACGGCATGCAGGTAAACTCGCTAAGTCCCATCGGGGTGGTGAATGCGGTCTTCTCCCGGTCCGCCTCTGCTACAGGAACCTGCCAGTACCCGCTAGTGAGATCCAAGGTAGAGAAGAAGTTAGCAGATCTTAAAGCAGCCAAAGACTCCTCTATCCTTGGTAAGGGGTACGCATCCTTGTGTGTGATACGGTTGATTTTCCGGTAATCTACACACATCCTCATGGTGTTGTCTTTCTTTTTGACTAAGACTAGTGGAGCTGCCCAGGGGCTACAGCTATCCCTGATCACCCCAGCCTCCTTCATGTCCCTAAGCATCCCCTTGGCGTGTTGGTAGTGTGCAGGGGGTACGGGTCGATACCTCTCTTTTATGGGAAGATGGTCTCCCGTGGGGATGTGGTGTTCTACCCCCTTGACTCGCCCGAAGTCTAACGGGTGTTTACTAAACACTCTCTCGTACTCTTGAACCACCCGATAGACTCCCTGTCTCTGGTGTGAGGGAGTGGAGTCAGTACCCAAATGTAGTTGCTGACACCAGTCCTCCATTGTTTCCTTAGAGCCGTTACTTTCCTCCGGGGAAGATGGAGGCAAGGGTTCTACGGACTGTATGGAATTTTGATTGATGGTATACAATTTGGCTAGCGTGGCATACCGGGGCAGGTACACTTCCCTCTTCCCGATATTTATTATGCGAACGGGCACCCTCCCATGGCGTACATTGACCACCCCCCGTGCTATCAAAATGGTGGGCCTACTGTCTGAGTAAACTGGTTCTACCATTGCCTGGTAATCTCTACCTCTCAGACCAATAGCTGCCCGGCACCAAATCATCATTTCACTTTTTGGGGGCATGGCAATAGGGAAAGGGTCACACATTCTTACGCTACCAATCTCACCACCGGAGAGTTCTATCTGTTGCCGTCGCATCAGTGCCCGGATCTCTTTCTGGAGCACTCGCTGCTGGCCGGAGCTGGCGTTCTTGGCAACCTGTTGTAAAAGGAAAATCACCTCTGCAAGACAATTTTCAATTACATTAGTTCCTAGAGTTATCTTTGGGTGACTCTCGTGTTTGTCAATGTCTACAATGATCAGTCCCTGTGCTGCCAGTTCGACTCTACCGATTTTAATGGTCACCTCTTTAAATCCAATCTGTGGCACGGGCTGACCATTGCTGGCGATGATACTCAAGTCGTCGTCAGGGTAGCGGGTGATATCCGAGTCATTCCAGTACTGCTTGAAGAGCACGTACGGGATAGTGGTGACCTGTGACCCGGTGTCCAATAGGGCACTCATAGGGATGCCATCCAGTACCACAGGCAAGACTGGACGTCCTCCCACATATCTGTCGCGCCAGTTCGATGGGCCTGATGATCTTTTTCCTGGGGGTTGGCCCTCTACCCCAGGTTGTGCCAGTTTAAAGGACAGTACCTTGCCATATGTCCGGGTTGATTGCAGCGGCGGCAGATGGGTTGTCCGTCCTCGTTGTATCGGTCGCTGAGTCTTCCTCTGGCCGGTGGGGTCCTCCTTGGTCGACGCCACGGGATGTCCTCCGGTCCGGATGCCAGCTGGATCTTCCCTGGAGTGGAAACCTGTAAAGACTGCACAGTTCGGGTTAGCGCAGCAACGCTTTTAGCTAGCTCTTGGACCTGATGGTGCAGGTCTGGAGCCGGGTCATTGTTCAAAGCCTGCGCATCAGCTCCCACAGGCCCTGCCGACAAGGGCGCCGCCTCCTGGTGGTAAGTGGTAGTGGGGCGTCTGTGGGTCACAACGCCACCTGGTGCTGGTTCTCGGAGCACCCGGATGGCTCTGTCCTTGAACTGTGCAAATCCCAGATGAGGGTCCTGTAAGGCCATTGCCCGCAACTGGGTTCGGTGGGCATTGCAATATAAACCCTCTATAAATTGTTCAGTCAACAGCCTGTCCTCGTCTCCCACGCCGTCAGGGTCGGTCTGCTTAATGGCTCTCAGGGCCTCTTGTAGGTTCAGGGCATAGTCCCTTATACTCTCATGTGCCCGCTGTTTGCACCCGTAGAATCTAAGCTTGATCTCGGCTGAGGTGCGGGTATCAAAGGTGTCCCTCAGCCGGGTTAGTATCTCTGCGACAGTCCTCCTCCCAGGTGGCCAGGACTTTACCTCCCTTTGGGCTGCCCCGGTTAATTTGGCCACCAGGATGCTCACTTTTTGCTCCTCTGTGAGGGGATACACCTGGAAGAGGCTATCCAGCTTTTCTCTAAAGTCATGCAGGGTATGTGACTCCCCTGAGTACTGGGGTAGCCAGGCTGCCCCCGGGATATAGGGCATGGTGAAAGGCATGACCGCAACAGCGGTGGCGCTGGCGGGGGTTGAAGCGGTGAAGCTCTCCTCCGTATCCGACATCCTTCTCCCCCCTAGTGGACCGTGGCCTACCTTGCGATGATCCTCTTCCGTAGGCCGCGGCTCCGCAGTGGATCGTCAGGGTTGAGGACCTTCCGTCGCGCTCCTGTGACGTCGGCGTCTGCTGGGCTCCTTCCAGGACCTTACGCAACGTCCGGACGTGAGGCGGGGCTTCAGTTTCTCGTGCGTTTTCGGAGTCCACGCCCCTCTTCTTCCCGCGCGGCGTCCTCAAGATGGCGTCCAATGGCGGGAAAACTCCACGGCTGGCGGGAAGAAGGCCGAAGATGGCGCCGAATGGCGGGAAAACTCCACCGATGGCGGGAAGGAAGCGGAAGATGGCGCCGGATGGCGGGAATCTTCACCACGGGTAAGTTTGAACAGTCTTTTTCAGGCACGCAGTACCCGGTGGTTGCGGGTACGAAATCCTGCCGACTACGCCAAAAGTTGACGCACCCCTGGGCCTTGGTCGCGCGGCATCGCGCACACGGGAGCTTACCCGGAGCCGGATCTGTTGAGGGTTGTAGTCTCGTGGCGGTGACCCGGTCCGTGCCCAGGGAGTCAGACTGAGCGGCGATGTATTAGCGGTAGATGTTGGACGACTACGCCACCCGTTGAATGCAGCGAAGGAGCTGCCGCTGCAGGGCAGACCGCTGAGGCCGGTGGTAGGATTGTGCAGCGTGATAGTATCACCCCCAACAGGAGGGGTATGGCCTCAGGGCAGCCGACGTGGATGATGGGGGTAGCAGGAATCACTCAGAGACGATGCGGTGTAATTCAGGGTCTTTACTGGTGATAAAGATAGACCCTCCCAGAGTACTGGCTAGCGATCGGGGCCTGGTCAGTCCTTGAGCAGATGGGATCTCCCCTGGCCAGGCGGAGTTGTAGGCCTCCCAAACTGACTGTACTCTTCTGGCTACCTTGCTAGAGGCGGGTATAAGTAGCCCACGTCCCTGAGTGTACCGTGTGGTGCTCACCCGTATGGCCGGTGACTCGGGGCCTTCTAGTGGCGTCCGCTCCACGACGGCGGTGCTGGTCCCACGCGTGTGACCGTGCCTTCGGGTTTCTTGGCCAGAGGACCTGAAATCCCCTGCCGGGCGGTTTCTGCTGCTGGGTAAAGATTAGTCCCCACAGCCTCGGACTCCGGGTCCGGTGATAGCTTCTCAGTCAGGGCGAGCTCTGCAGCTGCCAGCCCCTGACTCTTTATAGCACTGCTCCCACAGAGCTCCTGATGTTCTTTTCCTAGATCTGCTTCTCTTCTCTACTTCTTCTCTACTCACTAACCCTGCCTCAGCCCTAGGTTTATATAGGGGAAGTTCTTCCCCTCCCAGGACTGGGCAGGAGGTGTGGCATGCACAGGATCCCTGACCAAGAGACCTCCCACCTGCTCTCAGACATAACATTGCTGTTACTGTGGAAACCAGACCCCTGGGGTGCCACATGTACACTGTGACTGCACCAGCAGAATAGTGAGTGCAGCTCTGTACTATAATACAGGAAGTAACTCAGGATCAGTAAAGTAATGTATGTACACAGTGCAGTGACTCCACCAGAATAGTGAGTGCAGCTCTGGAGTATAATACAGGATGTGACTCAGGATCAGTACAGGATCAGTAATGTAATGTATGTACACAGTGACTGCACCAGCAGAATAGTGAGTGCAGCTCTGGAGGATAATATAGGATGTAACTCAGGATCAGTAATGTAATGTATGTACACAGTGACTCCACCAGCAGAATAGTGAGTGCAGCTCTGGAGTATAATACAGGATATAACTCAGGATCAGTACAGGATAAGTAATGTAATGTATGTACACAGTGAGTGCACCAGCAGAATAGTGAGTGCAGCTCTGAAGCATAATACAGGATGCAACTCAGGATCAGTGCAGGATAAGTAATGTAATGTATGTACACAGTGACTCCACCAGCAGAATAGTGAGTGCAGCTCTGGAGTATAATACAGGATGTAACTCAGGATCAGTAATGTAATATATGTACA
Organism: Phyllobates terribilis; assembly: GCF_046119375.1. NCBI lineage: Eukaryota > Metazoa > Chordata > Amphibia > Anura > Dendrobatidae > Phyllobates > Phyllobates terribilis. The sequence continues at coordinate 337,380,992 of NW_027362768.1, forward strand.
CAGTGACTGCACCAGCAAAATAGTGAGGGCAGCTCTGGAGTATAATACAGGATGTAACTCAGGATCAGTACAGGAACAGTAATGTAATATTTGTACACAGTGACTCCACTAGCAGAATAGTGAGCACAGCTCTGGAGTATAATACAGGATATAACTCAGGATCAGTACAGGATAAGTAATGTAATGTATGTACACAGTGACTCCACCAGCAGAATAGTGAGTGCAGCTCTGGAGTATAATACAGGATGTAACTCAGGATCAGTACAGGATAAGTAATGTAATGTATGTACACAGTGACTGCACCAGCAGAATAGAGAGTGCAGCTCTGGAGTATAATACAGGATGTAACTCTGGATCAGTACAGGATAAGTAATGTAATATATGTACATAGTGACTCCACCAGCAGAATAGTGAGTGCAGCTCTGGGGTATAATACAGGATGTAATTCAGGATCAGTACAGGATAAGTAATGTAATGTATGTACACAGTGACTCCACCAGCAGAATAGTGAGTGCAGCTCTGGAGTATAATACAGGATGTAACTCAGGATCAGTACTGGATCAGTAATGTAATGTATGTACACAGTGACTCCACCAGCAGAATAGTGAGTGCAGCTCTGGGGTATAATACAGGATGTAATTCAGGATCAGTAAAGGATAAGTAATGTAATGAATGTACACAGTGACTCCACCAGCAGAATAGTGAGTGCAGCTCTGGAGTATAATACAGGATATAACTCAGGATCAGTACAGGATAAGTAATGTAATGTATGTACACAGTGACTGCACCAGCAGAATAGTGAGTGCTGCTCTGGAGTATAATACAGGATGTAACTCAGAAGTGTTGCTGGAAGGCTCGGGCCGCTGTTTGGGCTGTCAGGTCTTTAACAGGAACCACCACCAGGAACCGGGAATAGTGGTCCACTATTGTCAGGGCATAGACGTAGCCCGACCGGCTTGGAGCCAGTTTCACGTGGTCCAGAGCTACCAGCTCAAGAGGCTGCCTGGTGACGATGGGCCTCAAGGGTGTCTTCTGGCTGGTACGGTCCTTCCTTCTGAGGTGACATGGGCCGCAGTCCCTGCTCCACTTCTCTATGGCCCCTCTCATACCAATCCAGTAGAACCGCTCTCTCAGTAGGAACTCCAGTTTCTTCCACCCAAAGTGTCCCGCTCTGTCATGGTAGGCCTCCAGAACCATCGCTGCATCCCGTCTCGGGACCACTACCTGCCAGGTCAGCTCGTGCATCCGGTGGTTGACAAACCTTCTGCACAGCTTACCTTCGTAGAGGAATAGCCTGCTTTTCTCCTTCCATAACTGCTTGGCTTCCTCTGGAGCGTCCGGGCCAGGGCTAGCGTCTGCCTGGGTTAACAGGTCTTTCACAAGGCGAACTGCAGGGTCACTATCTTGCGTTTCAGCCCAGCCGTGGTGAGGTAAGGGGTTGAACATGACGGTGGTTAGGTCTTTGTCTCTTACCCGGTGAGAATACTGAGTGGCCCCATACCGGTGGAACGCAGGGAGCTCTACTTCCTCCAGCTCTTCCGAGTCTCCTTCTCCTTCGGGTAGGTGGGGCATTCTTGATAGGGCGTCTGCGTTGGCGTTGGTTCTGCCTGCCCGGTATTTGATTGTGAAGTCATAATTTGATAGCCGGGCCATCCACCGCTGTTCTAGGGCACCAAGTCTTGCATTGTCCAGGTGTGTCAACGGGTTGTTGTCCGTGTACACGGTGAACTTTGCGGAGGCCAGGTAATGTTTAAACCGTTGTGTGACGGCCCACACCACCGCCAAGAATTCTAGCTTCAAGGAGCTGTAATTCTCCGGGTTCCTTTCAGTGGGCCTCAGCTTCCAGCTGGCGTACGCGATCACCCTTTCTCTGCCCTGTTGGTTTTGGGACAGTACGGCTCCTAGCCCCACATTACTGGCGTCTGTGTGGAGGATAAAAGGCTGGCCATAATCGGGGTAGGCCAGGATCTCATCCCCCATGAGGGCCATCTTCAACTGGCGGAAGGACTCCTCTTCCGGCTTGTCCCACTTGAAGGGTGGCTTGTGACTTCTGGATTTAGACTGACCTATCAGGAGGTCCTGCATTGGAGCTGCCATCTTAGTGAACCCGGGGATGAACCTTCGGTAGTAGCCTACCAACCCGAGGAATTGCCTCACTTCTTTGATGTTAGAGGGGCTTGGCCAGCTCTTGATGGCTGTAACATTGTCGGGGTCGGGGGCTACTCCCTCAGCACTCACCACGTGCCCTAGGTACTGTACCTTCGGTTTTAACAGGTGACACTTTGAGGGCTTCACTTTCAGGCCATAGCCTGCCAGGGCTTCGAACACCTCGGCCAGGTGCTTTACATGGTCCTCGTAAGTCTTCGAATAGACAATCACGTCGTCCAGGTAAAGTAGGACCGTCTCGAAGTTTCGGTGCCCTAGACAGCATTCCATCAGCCTCTGGAAGGTCCCGGGTGCATTGCAGAGCCCGAATGGCATACAGTTGAATTCACTCAATCCCATCGGGGTGGTGAAGGCGGTCTTCTCCTTGTCAACCTCTGCCACAGGAACCTGCCAGTACCCGCTAGTAAGGTCCAAAGTAGAGAAGAAATTAGCTGATTTTAGTGCGGCTAAAGACTCCTCTATCCTAGGTAACGGGTACGCATCTTTATGGGTGATACGATTGATTTGTCTATAGTCCACGCACATTCTCATGGTACCGTCTTTCTTTTTTACCGGAACCAAGGGGGCTGCCCAGGGGCTACAGCTGTCTCTAATGACCCCGGCTTCTTTCATTTCTCTCAGCATGCCCTTTGCGTTATGATAATGTGCAGGGGGTACAGGTCTGTGTCTCGCTTTTATTGGTGGGTGGCTCCCCGTGGGGATGTGGTGTTCTACCCCTTTCACTCTGCCGAAGTCTAGCGGGTGCTTACTAAAGATTCTCTCGTACTCCTGAACCACCCGGTAGACTTGTTTTTGGTGTGAGGGAGTGGAGTCAGCACCCACGTGGAGTTTCTGGCACCAGTCCTCCTTGTCTTTCTGGGAGCCATTATCCTCCACCGGTGGAGATGGAGGCAAGCGTTCCACGACCCTGAGAGCATTGTGTTAGACAGCAAACAATTTGGCTAATGTAGTGTACCGGGGCAAGTGTACTTCCCTTTCCCCAATGTTTAAGATCCGGACGGGCACCCTTCCATGGCGGACATCAACCTCCCCCCGGGCTGTCAAAATGGTGGGCCTGCTGTCTGAGTACACGGGTTCTACCATGGCTTGGTAGTCTCTCCCTCTTAACCCGATTGCAGTCCGACACCAGATCATCATTTCACTTTTGGGAGGCATGGCAATGGGGAATGGGTCACTCATCCTCACGCTACGGATCTCACCACCAGACAGTTCTACTTGTTGCCATCTCATCAGGGCTCTTATCTCTTTCTGGAGGACCCTCTGTTGGCTGGAGCTCGCATTCATCGCCACCTGCTGCAAAATTACAATTACTTCTGAAAGACAGTTTTCAATCACATTAGTACCCAAAGTTATTTTAGGGTGACTTTCACGACGGTCAATGTCCACAATGATCACTCCCTGTGCCGGCAGTTCAACCTTACCAATCTTGATAGTCATCTTTCTGAAACCCACCTGCGGCACGGGTTGGCCATTGCTGGTGATGATGCTTAAGTCATCGTCTGGATAGCGGGTTATGTCAGTGTCACTCCAGTACCGCTTGAAAAGTACGTAGGGGATGGTAGTCACTTGAGACCCGGTGTCCAGCAGTGCACTCATGGGGATACCGTCCAGCACTACGGGTAAGACCGGGTGTCCCCCCACGTACTTATCACGCCAATTAGACGGGCCTGATGACCTTATGCCTGGGGGTTGGCCCTCTGCCCCAGGTTGGACCCATTTAAAGTACAGTACCTGGCTACGTGTCCCGGCTGGCTGCAATGGCGGCAAATCGGCTGTCCATCCTCAGTGTAGCGGTCGGCAGGCCTCCCTCTGAACAACGGGATCCTCCTCTGTCGATGCCACGGGACATCCTCCGGACTTGAAGCCAGCTTGATTGGTCCTTACGGGTCCATCTGTAACGACTGTACGGTCCTGGTCAATGCAGCAACACTCTTTGTCAGTTCTTGGACCTGATGGTGCAGGTTTGCAGGCTGGGATGGATTTAGGGCCTGTGCATCAGCCCCCACAAGGTCTGCGGGGTAGGGCGCCGCCCCCTGGTGGTAAGTGATGGCAGGGCGCCGGGAAGCTACAGCGCCACCTGGTGCGGGTTCTCGGAGCACCCGGATGGCCCTATCTTTGAACTGCGCAAAAGTCAAATCGGGGTTCTGTAGGGCCATGAGGCGCAGCTGGGTCCTGTGGGCACTGGACAGCAGACCTTCTATGAACTGTTCAGTCAACAGTTTATCGGTGTCCTGCACGCTGCCAGGGTCAGCTTGTTTAATTGCTCCCAGAGCTTCTTGCAGGTTCAAGGCATAGTCTCTGATACTATCTTGGGCTCTCTGCTTACAGCCATAGAACCGCATTTTGATTTCTGCTGAGGTACGGGTGTCAAAGGTACCCCGCAGCCGGGTCAGAATGTCCTTTACAGTCCTTTTCTCCTCATCTGACCATGATTTCACTTCCCGCTGGGCTGCACCGTTTAGCTGCCCCGTCAGAATGCTCACTTTCTGTTCTTCTGTCAGAGGATAAACTTTAAATAAATTGTGCAGTCTTTCCTTAAAGTCAGTTAATGTATGGGATTCCCCTGAGTATTGGGGCAGCCAGGCCGCTCCGGGGATGTAGGGCATGGAGAACGGCATCTCCGCTGCTGCAGCCACGCTGGTGGTAGAAGGTCCCTCTGCGTCCGTCATCTTCCTCCCCCCTAGTTAACTGTGGCCTACCTTCCGTTGATCCTCTTCCGTAGGCCGCGGCTCCGCTGGTGCTGCTCCGGGCGAGGACCTTGCGTCGCGTCCTGGTGACGTCAGCGTCGCTCTCTCTCCTTCCAGGACCTTGCGCAGCGTCGGTGCGAAGGGCGGGGCTTCAGGTCTTGCACGGTTTGGACGTCCAAGCCCCTCTTCTTCCCGTGCGGCGTCCCGAAGATGGCGCCCGATGGCGGGAAAGCGGCTGAGGATGGCGGGAAACGGCTGAAGATGGCGAGAAACGGCTCCGAATGGCGGGAAACTTCACTCGGGTAAGTATAAAGTCTTTTTCAGTCACGCAATACCCGTTTGTGGCGGGTTGGTCACAATCCTGCCGACTACGCCAAAGCTGACTCGCCCCCTGGGCCGTGGGGCACCCGGAACCGGGCTTTAGTGCGATGATGGGGGTAGTAGTGGAAACCCGATCCCGTGGCTCAGGGTGGTCAGACCAAATGCTGTGGCAGTCTATTTGTAGAGTTATGAATGTCCGACTACGCCACCCGTGGATTGCGGTCAGGGATGACCGCCGCTGCAAGGCAGACCGCTGAGGCTGATGTTGGTGTGCAGCACAAGGGTCGGATAACTCCCCACGGGAAGAGTGTAGCCTCAGGGCAGCGTATGCGAATGCTGGGGGTGATAGTGCAGGCCGCAGTAATAAGAGTTCTAAGTCTGCTTCAAACAGTCCAGGGTCTTTATTGTTGGTATTACTAATGACCCAACAGGAGTACTGGGTAGGAATGGGCCCGGGTGTCTTAGCGCATTCGGGCGAGCCCCACTGGTCAGGGTGAGTGTGAAGGCCTACCGTTCTCTCTCTTCCCTTGCTGACTATCCCCCTTTTCGTGGTGTGATAGCCCACATCCCTGAGCTGGCCGTGTACTTCGCCTGTATGGCTTGCGACTCGGGCCTTAGGTACCTTTTGCCTCTCCGTGCTGTACTGGTCCCTCTGTGTGGCGGAGCCTCCAGGCTTCTTAGGCCAAGGGACCTGAAATCCCTTGCGGGTTGGTTCTCTGCTGCCGGGCTTGCAACCCTGACAGCCTCGGACCCCAATGTCCGGTAGTGATTCTCTCAGCCAGGACCGGCTCTCCTCGCCTGTGTCCCTGGCTCGCAGCTTCTCCTCTGCCTCATGGACTCCTTGGCTACAGCTGAACTGTCCCTCCTTCTCTGGGACTAGTCTCAGCCCTGAGCTAGGTCGTCCAGTTCTCCCTAACCCTGCCCTCAGTTCCAGCTTTTATAGGGGCTGCCAGCTCCCCCTACTGGCCTGGGACAGGAGGTGCTGTATGCTAATTTTCCCTGACCAGGGAACCTCCCTCCTGCTCTCAGACACAGCCTTTAATATTTGTGGCATCCAGGCCTGGGGTGACACATATGTACACAGTGACTCCACCAGCAGTGTAATGAGCGCAGCTCCTGAAATTCTTGTATCAATACATTTCAGTGCTAGGTAATTATATGCCTCACACATTCTGAGTAGTGTCCTGTGCTCTTATATATTCTTATAATGACTTCAGATGTTCCTAAGAATAGAAATTCTCCATCTCTTCGCTGCTCCCCAGCTGTGACATGATGGCAACTGGGAAACCCTTGTGCGCAGATAATGATTTCTATATGAACATTGCTCACAACAGGAGGACAGCAGAAGCCATTTATCATTGAAGCTTGTAAAGTGCCAGAGGCTTCACATAACATCATTACACCAAGCTGCCTTGCATGTGTTCAGATGGTGCAGTACGTCAGCACATGAAGGAGGCGGCTAGTTGGCAAATCCTCCACATGTATTAATTTGTGAGCTCTCCAGCTGCAGCAGGACTACAACTCCCAGCATGTCCTAACAGCAGCAGGATAAGCCTATGTTACAGAGAGTAGTATTTATACTCCAAAACATCATTCGCAATTGCACAGCATGGAGAGCTGAAATCCGCCTGCAGTCCTGCTGTTCCGACGTCTGCACAGAGCAGGCACCACTGATTTCTATTTGGGATAGCCAAAAAAAAGACTTTACAGCAGGAAGCGAGCAGTAATCTCATATCCCCCTGCATTATAGGATTTCCCAAAAAGACATGGTAAGGAATGTACATTCATGGCCGAAAGTGTTGACACACTTTAAACTGTTCCAGAAAATGAAGTATTTCTCCCAGGAAATTATTACAATTACACATGTTTTGTTATACACATGTTTATTTCCTTTGTGTGTATTGGAAAAACACAAAAAAAAACCTGAGAAAAGAAAGCAAATTGGACATAATTTCACACTAAACCCTAAAAATGGGCTGGACGAAATTGTTGGCACCTTTCCAAAATTGTGGGTAAACCACTTTGTTTCAAGCATGTGATGCTTGGTTACACTCACCTGTGGCAAGTAACAGGTGTGGACAATATGAAAGTCACACCTGAAACCAGATAAAAAGGGAAGAAGTTGACTGAATCTTTGCATTGTGTGTCTGTGTGTGCCACACTAAGCATGGAGAACAGAAAGAGGAGAAGAAGAACTGTCTGAGAACTTGAGAACCAAAATTGTTGAACAAAATCAACAATCTCAAGGTTAACACTCCATCTCCAGAGATCTTGATGTTCCTTTGTCCACAGTGCGCAACATAATCAAGACGTTTACAACCCATGGCACTTTAGCTAATCTCCCTGGACACGAACGACAGAGAAAAATTGATGAAAGGTTGCAATGCAGGATAGTCCAGATGGTGGATAAGCAGCCCCAATCAAGTTCTAAAGATGTTCAAGCTGTCCTGCAGGCTCGGGGTGCATCAGTGGTAGCGTGAACTTCTGTCGACATTTGAATGAAATGAACGCTATGACAGGAGACCCAGGAGGACCCCACTGCTGACACAGAGACATAAAAAGCTAGACTGCAGTTTGTCAAAATGTACGTGAGTAACCTAAACTCCTTCTGGGCAAGCATCTTGTGGGCAGATAAGGCCAAGATAGAGCTTTTTGGTAAAGCACATCATTCTACTGTTTACCAAAAATGGAATGAGGCCTACAAAGAAAAGCACACCTTGTCTACAGTCAAATATGGTGGAGGTTCAAAGATGTTTTGGGGTTATTTTGCTGCCTCTGGTACTGGGTGCCTAGACTGTGGTCAAGGCATCATAACATCTGAAGATTAACAAAGGATTTTGGGTGGCAATGTAGTGCCCAGTGTCAGAAAGCTGGGTTTGCGTCCTAGGTCATGGGTCTTCCAGGAGGAGAATGACCCCAAACATACTTCAAGAAGCCCTCAGAAATGGATGGAAACAAAGTGCTGGAGAGTTCTGAAATGGTCAGCTATGAGTCAAAGTCTAAATCCCATTGAACTCCTGTGGAGAAATCTTAAAATTGGTGTTGGGAGAAGACGCCTTCACATATGAGAGACCTGGAGCAGTTTGCAAAAGAAGAGTGGTCCAAAGTTCCAGTGTAAGAAGCTTCTTGATAATTATAGGAAGTGACTGATTGCAGTTATTTATTCCAAAGGGTGCAACCAAATATTAAGTTGAGGGCGCAAACAATTTTGTCCTGCCCAGTTTTGAGGTTTTGTGTGAAATTATGTCCAATTTGCCTTTTTTTCTCAGTTTTTTGTGTTGTTCCAATACACACAAAGGAAATAAACACGTGTATAACAAAATATGTGTAATTGCAATAATTTTCTGGGAGAAATACTTCATTTTCTGGAACAATTTCAAGGGTGCCAACACTTTCGGCCATGAATGTATCTGACAGCAAGTGTAGTTACGACGCCCTCCCTGAGCGTTGGGGTACCCGGAGCCAATGTAGGGGTGGCGGTGTGGGATGTCGTCGTGGCCGTGACCCGTTCCGTGCCCAGGGCTGTCACATGAAAATAATGGGCTTCTTTTAGGATGAGTGGTTTGCTCGACTACGCCACCTGTGGTTTCTGATGAGGACCACCAGCTCTGCAACAGTCCAATGAGGCTGGTGTTATGAGCAGCTAAGATGGAACGGCTCCCCGCAGGCGGTGCAGGCCTCAGGGCAGTGGGAGAAGGGATGGTGGGTGCAGTGCCGCGCAGGAAATAACAGGCTGAGGCGGTATGTGAAGTCATCCGGATCTTTACTCACTTTAGATGAACTTTAGCCGCAAAGCTTCTCTCTGCTCCTCGCGGCGTACTGCGGCCACCAGGAAGGGGGTTCAGCACATCCCAGATAGATCAGGAGCACCTGTTGAGACCCCTCTGCTGTGTGTTCCTCTCCTTGGTGAGTTCTCCCACTAAGTCTTCTCCTGACTGTATGCGTGGAATGAACGTGGTGTAAGGCTGGGTCCCACTGGATAAACGCAGTGTGAGAGATACAGGTGGCGACTCCGCTCCGTCCGTATCCCCCTGGGATCCACTAGCCTCCGGGCTTTTCTGACTGAGACGTGAAGTAACAAAGTCAGATATCGGGGGCTGGTCACCCCTCTTGCAGCAGGAATCCCTCTGACTAGGCCAGAATAAAGAATACAGGTGGAGACTCCGCTCCGTCCGTATCCCCTGGGATCCTTTTGCCTGTGGAGCCTATCTCCTCTGCTCCCCTCCAAGGCCTTCTTAGGTCAGGACCTTGACCGGGTAGAGACAGTGGTTAACTCTGACCCGCTCCTCGTCTCAAGGCCAGAGTACGAGGACCACGAACCTTCCGCCAGCTACAGCCTCTTGCTGGACCCTGACAGAAGACCCTCAATCAAAGACCTTGAACTAAAGATTGCCGTAGATTAAATATGAATCAATAAGTGTTTCCTAAAAGTGTGTCCTCCACCCTCACCCACTACATGGTTCCCCCTATCTTTGGTTCCCCCCCATCTCCTCTATCCCTGGCTGGGGCAGCACCCTGGTGCATTTAGGCCCCCTACAGGACAGGAGTGGTGTAGTGTTGAGTGGTAAAGTAGGGTCCTGAGAAATGCTCCATCCTTACCTGGAAGAGGAGATACCAAACCTCTATCTGAGGTGCAGTACCCCTGTGGCGACTGAACCCTCAGGGGCGCCACATGTTGACTGTTTCCGATGAAGACCAGAAGAATAGTGAGTGCAGCTCTGGAGTATAATACATGATGTAACTCAGGTTAATTGTTTGATTTCCCGGTAGTGCCAACACAGGGGAAATTGGACATTACCCAGTGAACATTCAAATCAATGGCTCATCTGAAATATAGGACAAGTCCACCAGAACGAAATGTGCTCTTTATAACAGCCCTCAAAAGATGAGGATTCTGAATAGAAGACCCTCCTCCACCATTTAAACTGAGAATTCCTAATAGGTTGTGTAAAAATGTTTTTTGTTGTTGTTTTGTTTTTAATCCAACCTCTCAAATGCTAAATCAATTGAATGCTATTGATTGCAATTTTATTGAGTTATTCTTAGGTGTTTTTTTTTTTTACTGGAAACTGCTTCAGGAAATGTTCCTTCTTTGGGGAGTCTTTGGCTGCGTGCCCACGTTGCGGATTACAAGCGTATATGCTGCGGAATTTCCGCAGCGTAAACGCTTGTAAAACGCATGTATATCCGCACCCCATGGTCCCCAATGGCATTCCGCAATGTCAATGCCCATGCTGCGGATTTTTCCGCAGCGTATATGCTGCGGCCAAAAATCCGCAGCATGTTCATTAATTTTGCGTTTCCGCAAGCGGAATCAATGTGCGGATGGTACCCAAGTCTGGAGGAGAGGAGACTCTCATCCAGACATGGGTACCAAAGAACCTGTAAAAAAAAGAATAAAATAAAGTTTATACTTATCTTCTGATGTTTTCCCTCCGTCGCGCTGTTGTCTGAAGGACCTGCCACGTCATTGAGTCATGTGACCCATCTCATGACTCAATGACGTCACCACAGGTCCTGCACACAACAGCGTGAGCAGCTCAAGACTCCGGACGGGGCAGAGAATGCATCGGTAGGTGAGTATAAACTTTATTTTTTTATTTTTTACCATTCTGATTCTTTTTTTTTAACTATTACTTGGTCACACTATATAAATCCATGCCGGTTGCATGGATTTATATAGTGTGAACAAGTTGTCAAGCACTTTTCCAAGTGATGCTTAAATCACTTGGAGAAGTGCTTGATAACCCGCATGCGGAAATGCATGCAAAGACGCTGCAAAGACGCCTCACAAACGCTTCTACCTGGCGGGAAAACCGCATGCGATTTTCCCGCCAGGGAGAAGCATAAAAAATATGCGTCAGTTCCGCAACGTGGGCGCATAGCCTTTGGAGAAGTTTTTGTTTCCTCAATGAGTTTTGAAAAGTTTTTCAATCTTTCTTGCAGTTTTTTTGGCAGCAGTTTGATTACACAGTGAATAGTTTGGAGCAGATTCCATTAGGAGTAGTGTTGAGCCACCCCCGTAGTGTTCGAGTTCGGTTCGGTTCGTCGAACACCCGTGTGTTCGCCGAACTGTTCGTCGAACTGTTCGTCGAACACCTTCGAACACCGTTAAAACCAATGGCAGGCAAACAAAAACACATAGAAACACATAGAAAACACCTTCAAAGGTGTCCAAAAGCTGACAAACTGCTCAGAAGACATAACTAACACATGGAAAAGTGACAAGTACATATAGTCATGCGAAAATAAAAGAGGTGGAGGAGTAAAAGGAGGGGGAGACACAGATATAGGCATGTCATGCCCTTCTAAAATCCAAAAAGTGAGAAGCCGACACGGCCAGTCCGCTCCTGCCCGTGCCACCTCCGTGTCGCCGGGTTTGTGCCAGAGCCGCGGTGAACCCTGACGGCCAGCCCCCCTCTCCCAATACTGGTGCCTGTCCGCTGGTGGGTCGAGCGAGCCCCCCTGTGGTGGAGGCAGCTCTAAGCTTTTTAATTTAAATTGTCTCTCTAATTTGAATGAATACACTTTAAATCCATTTACAAGGATCTATTGGAGGGCAAGTCTCATGCCAGCAGCCGCGGTAATTCCAGCTCCAGTAGCGTCCACTAAAGCTGCTGCAGTTAAAAAGCTTTTATAAGGATCGAGCTCGGCTGTCCACCGCAAGGCATCCTACTGCCAGTCCCAGCCCCTATGCCTTGGGGTGCCTCCTGATGCTCTTCACTAAGTATCCCATGGTCCCGAAGCATTTCCTTTGAAAAAATTAAGTGTCTAAACTACAGGTGGTGTAGCTTGCTTAACAGCCGGGATAATCCGCTGACTAGCAGACACTGCTACTAGGCACAAAGTATTTCCTGGGCTAGATGCAGTTAAAAATTTGTAATTAGATACTCTCGTTGGATGCTGAGAAAGCATTCCATAGAGTCTCCTGGCACGCCATATATGATTCTCTTAAAAAGCTTGGGGTAGGGGTCTAGGGGACCCTTTTATAGCCAAAATCACGGCCCTGTATCGCAATACGTCACCTAGGCTGAAGATAAATGGAACTGTAGCACCCTGAGGGCTCGGTTGCTACAGACGTATTGCACCTCACCCAGAGGTGTGATATCTCACTCTCAGGTAAGGATGGAGTGTGGATCAGGACCCGACACCTGCATGCATTACACCACATTGCCGTGGGGCAGGGCGACCAATATGCCCCTGAGATGGGCACGACAGTCCCTGTCCCTGGCTGGAGTGGGGGGAGGGAACACTGAGGAAGGGGAACCCTGTAGTGCAGGAGCAGGGAGGAAGCAGTTCCTGGGTGCATTGAGAAGGGAGTATAAAAGGTGGGCACCATCTTAGTTCAGTGCAGAGAAGTCTGAGCAGAAGTGGCAGGGAGCAGGGGCTCTGCATGAGCTCTGCTCCGGAGGCGGGCCTAGTAACAGAGGCCCAGGCCTGGAAGAGGGAGAAGGAAGGAAGAGGAGCGGAGAAGGCTCCAGGAACAAGGAATGAAGGGATCCCAGGGGTGCGGACGGGCGAGTCGCCACCGCACGCCCGAATCCACCTGCGTGGAGGGGTCAGGCCAAAGGGGGAGACCGGTCCCCAAACTAGTGGAGGCAGGAAACGACCCTCAGCTAGAAACCGGAGGCTCTGACATTTTATGTGGCGCAGCCCCTCGCTACACCCGCTAGGAAGGCACCACATAGGGTCAGGGAAACTGGCGCCAAGTTTACCAAGAGGAGGCCCGAGGCACCCGGACAGAAGTGTTGGTAAGAAAGGCCAGACAAAGGACACACAAAGGGGGTCCTGTGAAGTGCTCCAAAGTTATCTCGGAGTTGTCTGAGCCCCTCACCTGGTGAGCACAGTACGACGTGGGCAGCCGTTACCTGCAGACGTGGTCTGGATAATAAGAACTGTGAGTAAAGGCCCTGGACTGCATCACTGACTCCGTGTCGTTACTGCTGCTGCCCTGCACCATCACCCCCATCCTCCGCATACACTGCCCTGAGGCTATACTCCTCCCGTGGGGAGTTATGCTACGCTCTGCTGCACCCACAACACCAGCCTTAGCGGTCTGCCCTGTAGCGGCGGTTCACTCTGACCGCAATCCACGGGTGGCGTAGTCGGACATTTAAACATCAAAACCACATAAATAGTTCCGCCACTGGTTTGACCGCCCTGAGCCACGGAACCGGGTCGCCGCCACGAAGACTACAACCACTAGCATCCACCAAAAAGGGTCCGGCTCCGGGTGTCCCAAGGCCCAGGGGGTGCGTCAGAACATTTTCATCACCTTTCACAATCACCAATGGGACAAGGCAGGGATGTCCTCTGTCCCCTCTCTTATACATCCTAGTGACGGAGCACCTGCTCTCATCAATTCGCCATAACCCCAATATTAGGTGGATTGAGGTGGGAGGCACCGAGTACAAGTGCTCTCTATTTGCTGATGATGTCCTAGTATATATCACTCAATCACATATATCCATCCCTGCTGTTATGGCTGAAATAGATCACTTTGTTACATGGTAAAATTTTAAAATCAATGCAGCGAAGTCTGAGGCCCTCGATGTCTCCCTCCCCAAATCCATATAGGATTCCATCCAGTCCAACTTTCCCTTTGCCTGGCCCTCACAGGGTATCAAATACTTAGGAATTCCTATTCATAGAGACCTCTCCCATCTATGTTATCTTAATTTTGGGCCCTTTATTGAACAATTCCATACAGACCACGGTTGGCAAGTTAGAACTGTAAGATTCACTACGTGAACCACTGGTGTTTTGTGGAAAAGCACATGTACACCGCGTTCCAAATTATTATGCAAAAAGTGTTTAGGAGTGATAAGGGAAGAATTTGTTTGTTTGTCAGTTAAACTCATTGATGGTGATGTGTGTCAAGGCTCTTTATATCACTGTAAGCAATTGCAGACACCTGTGCTAATTAGTTTGGCAGGTGTGTCCAATGAAAGGCAAGACTACTTAAGAAGGCTCTCTCACATTATTAAGCAGCCTACATTTTCTGCCAAAATGGGAAAGAAAAAGGATGTGTCGGCTGCTGAGAAGCAACAAATTGTGGAGTGTTTAGGTCAAGGCATGACTACAATCAACATTGTGCGATGATCAGGATGAAGTGTCTTGGCAATCAAGAAGTATGTAGCTGATTCACAGTACACACGTGTGCGTGCTGATAAGGGCAAATTGAGGACTCTTTCCTACAGGCAATTACGTCAGGTTGAAAGAGCAGCGGCAAAAAAGCCTTGTCATAGCAGCAGACAAGTTTTTGAAGCTGCTTGTGCCTCCAACGTCCCCCGAACAACAAGATGCAGGGTCCTTCAGAGGTTTGCAGCTGTGCATACGCCATCCTGTCGACCTCCTCTATCCACTTCACACAAGCAGAAACGGCTCCAGTGGGCCAAACATTACATGAAGACTGATTTCAAAACTGTTTTGTTCACGGATGAGTGCCGTGCAGCGCTCGATGGTCCAGATGGATGGAGTGGAGGATGGCTGGTTGATGGACACCCCACGCAAACACGGCTACAGCGCCAACAAGGAGGAGGTGGAGTAATGTTTTGGGCTGGAATCATGGGGAGAGAGATTGTCGGCCCCTTTAGGATCCCTGAAGGCGCTAAAGATGAACTCCATAATGTATGTGGATTTTCTCAAACAGCACTTCCTGCCATGGTTCAAGAAGAAGAACCGTGTATTTCACAGCAAGATCATTTTTCTGCATGATAATGCACCATCTCATGCTGCACATAAAACATCTGCATCTCTGGCTGATATGGGCATAAAAGGGGACAAACTTATGGTGTGACCCCCATGCTCCCCTGACCTCTACCCCATTCAGAACCTTTGGAGCATCATTAAAAGGAGTGTCTATGATGGCGGGAGGCAGTTCACATCTAAGCAACAGCTCTGGGAGGGTATTCTGTCCTCATGCAAAACAATTGAAGCAGAAACCATCCAAAACCTGACAAATTCAATGGACGAGAGAGTTCAGAAGCTCCTTTCGAACAAGGGGTCCTATGCGAAAATGTAACATCACCTAGAATAAAGTTTTGAGTTGAAAACTGTTTGATTTCAGTTTCTAACAACCTGCTAATGCTTATAATTTCAAAAATGACCATTTTTTTGGTCTTTATTAAAATGAAAAGGTTGATCGAAGTAGTCATGATTACTTCGAATTCTGACAATATGAGGGTCATGCTGCAGGTAGTGCAGCAAGAAGGCACTTATGTGTCTTGCGCATCTCGGAGCCCCAAAATTATTTTCCGGGCTAGATGCAGCTAAAAATTATTTTTAATTTTAAATCTGGTGGAGCTTATTATAGATGGCCTAATAGGATCAGTGCTGCACACTGCTACAAAGCCCAAATTATTTTCCAGTCAAGATACAGATAAACTTGATTAGTAATTTGAAAGCTTAAAACGGTTGGTAGGGTGATTTTAACCAATCATCAAGCTTTTACTCTCCCCAGGATGACACAGGGGTAGAAAAGTCGTTTCGGATCCATGATTTGTTCATCTTTATGAACGTGAGTCTGTCTACATTATCAGTGGAGAGCCGCGTGCGCTTATCTGTCAGCACACCACCAGCAGCGCTGAACACACGTTCAGACAGAACGCTGGCTGCAGGGCATGACAAGATCTCCAAGGCGTAAGTGGCTAGCTCCGGCCATTTATCCAGATTGGAAGCCCAAAAAGAGCAAGGGTCCAGTGACACAGTCGTGGCTTCAATGTTTACTTGGAGATACTCCTGTACCATCGTCTCTAGGCGTTGACTATGTGTCAGACTTCTTGTCTCCTGTGGCCTTGCAAAGGATGGGCTAAAAAAGTGGTGAAATGATTTCGCAAAATTGATGTTACTGTGGCACCCCAGGGGTCTGGTTTCCACAGTAATGTAATGTTATGTCTGAGAGCAGGTGGGAGGTCCTTTGGTCAGGGATCCTGTGCATGCCACACCTCCTGCCCAGTCTTGGGAGGGGAAGAACTTCCCCTATAAAAACCCGGGGCTGAAGCAGGGTTAGTCAGTCAAGGAGAGTAGAGACAAGAAACAGTCATAGGAAGAAACAGCAGAAGCTCAGTGGGAGCAATACTACTACGAGTCAGGGGCTGGCAGCTGCAGAGCTCGCCCTGACTGAGAAGCTTTCTTACCGGACCCGGCGTCCGAGGCTGTGGGGACTAACTCTTACCCAGCAGCAGAAGCCCGAAGCCACGGTCACACGCGTGGGACCAGCACCGCCATCGTGGAGCGGAAGCCATTAGAAGGCCCCGAGTCACCGGCCATACGGGTGAGCACCACACGGTACACTCAGGGACGTGGGCTACTTATATCCGCTTCTAGCAAGGTAGCCAGAAGAGTACAGTCAGTTTGGGAGGCCTACAACTCCGCCTGGCCAGGGGAGATCCCATCTGCTCAAGGACTGACCAGGCCCCGTTCGCTAGCAAGTACTCCGGGAGGGTCTATCGTTGTTACCAGTAAAGACCCTGAATTACACCGCACCGTCTCTGAGTGGTTCCTGCTACCCCCATCTTCCACGTCGGCTGCCCTGAGGCCATACCCCTCCCGTTGGGGGTTATACTATCACGCTGCACAATTCTACACCGGCCTCAGCGGTCTGCCCTGCAGCGGCAGCTCCATAGCTGCAAATCAACGGGTGGCGTAGTCGACACTCAAATAACATCTATCAAGACTGCCACACACTGAGTTTGACTCCCTGGGCACGGACCGGGTCCCCGCCACTCGGAGACTACAACCCTCACCTGATCCGGTTCCGGGTAAGCCCCGTGCGCGAGACGCTGCGCGACACAGCAGGCCCAGGGGCGCGTCAACTTTGGCGTAGTCGGCAGGATTTCGTGCCCGCAACCACCGGGTACTGCGTGCCTGAAAAAGAGACTTTTAAAACTTACCATCCGTGAAGTTTTCCCGCCATCGGTGAAGATTCCCGCCATCCGGCGCCATTTTCAGCCTTCTTCCCGCCATCTGTGAAGATTCCCGCCATCCGGCGCCATCTTCAGCCTTCTTCCCGCCATCCGTGGAGTTTTCCCGCCGTTGGACGCCATCTTGAGGACGCCGCGCGGGAAGAAGAGGGGCGTGGACTCCGAAAAGCCCGCGAGAACTGAAGCCCCGCCTCACGTCCGGACGTTGCGTGAGGTCCTGGAAGGAGCCCAGCAGACGCCGACGTCACCGGAGCGCGACGGAAGGTCCTCAACCCTGACGATCCACTGCGGAGCCGCGGCCTACGGAAGAGGATCATCGCAAGGTAGGCCACGGTCCACTAGGGGGGAGAAGGATGTCGGACACGGAGAAGAGCTTCACCGCTTCAACCCCCGCCAGCGCCACCGCTGTCGCGGTCATGCCTTTCACCATGCCCTATATCCCGGGGGCAGCCTGGCTACCCCAGTACTCAGGGGAGTCACATACCCTGCAGGACTTTAG
Organism: Phyllobates terribilis; assembly: GCF_046119375.1. Taxonomy (NCBI): domain Eukaryota; kingdom Metazoa; phylum Chordata; class Amphibia; order Anura; family Dendrobatidae; genus Phyllobates; species Phyllobates terribilis. The sequence continues at coordinate 337,398,589 of NW_027362768.1, forward strand.
AGAAAGGCTGGATAGCCTCTTCCAGGTGTACCCCCTCACAGAGGAGCAAAAAGTGAGCATCCTGGTGGCCCAATTAACCGGAGCAGCCCGAAGGGAGGTAAAGTCCTGGCCACCTGGGGGGAGGACTGTCGCAGGGATACTAACCCGGCTGAGGGACACCTTTGATACCCGCACCTCAGCCGAGATCAAGCTTAGATTCTACGGGTGCAAACAGCGGGCCCATGAGAGTATAAGGGACTATGCCCTGAACCTACAAGAGGCCCTGAGAGCCGTTAAGCAGACCGACCCTGACGGCGTGGGAGACGAGGACAGGCTGTTGACTGAACAATTTATAGAGGGTTTATATTGCAATGCCCACCGAACCCAGTTGCGGGCAATGGCCCTACAGGACCCTCATCTGGGATTTGCACAGTTCAAGGACAGAGCCATCCGGGTGCTCCAAGAACCGGCACCGGATGGCGTTGTGACCCACAGGCGCCCAGCTATCACTTACCACCAGGAGGCGGCGCCCTTGTCGGCAGGGCCTGTAGGGGCTGAAGCGCAGGCTTTGAACAATGACCCGGCTCCAGACCTGCACCATCAGGTCCAAGAGCTAGCTAAAAGCATTGCTGCGTTAACCCGAACTGTGCAGTCTTTACAGGCTTCCACTCCAGGGAAGATCCAGCTGGCATCCGGACCGGAGAACATCCCGTGGCGTCGACCAAGGAGGACCCCACCGGCCAGAGGAAGACCCAGTGACCGGTACAACGAGGACGGACGACCCATCTGCCGCCGCTGTAATCAACCCGGACATATGGCAAGGTACTGTCCTTTAAACTGGCACAACCTGGGGGTAGAGGGCCAACCCCCAGGAAAAAGATCACCAGGCCCATCGAACTGGCGCGACAAATATGTCGGAGGACGTCCAGTCTTGCCTGTGGTACTGGATGGCATCCCTATGAGTGCCCTACTGGACACCGGGTCACAGGTCACCACCATCCCGTACGTGCTCTTCAAGCAGTACTGGAATGACTCGGATATAACCCGCTACCCTGACGACGACTTGAGTATCATCGCCAGCAATGGTCAGCCCGTGCCACAGATCGGATTTAAAGAGGCGACCATTAAAATTGGTAGAGTCGAACTAGCAGCACAGGGACTGATTATTGTAGACCTTGACAAACACGAGAGTCACCCAAAGATAACGCTAGGAACTAATGTAATTGAAAATTGTCTTGCAGAGGTGATTTTCCTTTTACAGCAGGTTGCCAAGAACGCCAGCTCCGGTGAGCAGCGGGTGCTCCAGAAAGAGATCCGGGCACTGATGCGACGGCAACAGGTGGAACTCTCCGGCGGTGAGATTGGTAGCGTAAGAATGTGTGACCCTTTTCCTATTGCCATGCCCCAAAAAGTGAAATGATGATTTGGTGCCGGGCAGCTATTGGTCTGAGAGGTAGAGATTACCAGGCAATGGTAGAACCAGTTTACTCAGACAGTAGGCCCACCATCTTGACAGCACGGGGGGTGGTTAATGTACGCCATGGGAGGGTGCCCGTTCGCATAATCAATATCGGGAAGAGGGAAGTGTACCTGCCCCGGTATGCCACGCTAGCAAAATTATATACCATTAACCAAAATGCTATACAATCTGTGGAACCCTTGCCTCCATCTCACCCGGAGGAAGGTAACGGCTCTAAGAAAACAATGGAGGACTGGTGTCAGCAACTACATTTGGGTACTGACTCCACTCCCTCACATCAGAAACAGGGAGTCTATCGGGTGGTTCAAGAGTACGAGAGAGTGTTTAGTAAACACCCGTTAGACTTCGGGCGAGTCAAGGGGGTAGAACACCACATCCCCACGGGAGACCATCCTCCCATAAAAGAGAGGTATCGACCCGTACCCCCTGCACACTACCAACACGCCAAGGGGATGCTTAGAGACATGAAGGAGGCTGGGGTGATCAGGGATAGCTGTAGCCCCTGGGCAGCTCCACTAGTCTTAGTCAGAAAAAAAGACAACACCATGAGGATGTGTGTAGATTACCGGAAAATCAACCGTATCACACACAAGGATGCGTACCCCTTACCAAGGATAGAGGAGTCATTGGCTGCTTTAAGATCTGCTAACTTCTTCTCTACCTTGGATCTCACTAGCGGGTACTGGCAGGTTCCTGTAGCAGAGGCGGACCGGGAGAAGACCGCATTCACCACCCCGATGGGACTTAGCGAGTTCACCTGCATGCCGTTCGGACTCTGCAACGCACCAGGAACCTTCCAACGACTAATGGAGTGTTGTCTGGGCCACAGAAACTTCGAGACGGTCCTGTTGTACCTGGACGATGTCATCGTATATTCCAAGACGTATGAGGACCACCTGAAACACCTGGCGGAAGTGTTCGAAGCTCTGGCGAGTTACGGCCTAAAGGTGAAACCCTCCAAGTGTCACCTCCTGAAACCAAAGGTGCAGTACCTGGGACACGTGGTGAGCGCTGACGGAGTGGCTCCCGACCCTGATAAGATCACCGCAATTAAGGAATGGCCAAGCCCCTCCAGCGTAAAAGAAGTGCGGCAGTTCCTCGGGTTGGTAGGCTACTACCGAAGGTTTATTCCCGGTTTCACCAAAAAGGCAGCACCTATGCAGGACCTCCTGATAGGCCAGTCTCGGAAGGCCAAGAACCAGAAGCCGCCCTTCAAATGGGAGGAGCTGGAAGAAGAGTCCTTCCGCCAGCTGAAGATGGCCCTCACGGGGGACGTAATCCTGGCGTACCCGGATTATAGCCAGCCCTTTATTCTCTACACCGACGCCAGTAACATCGGGCTAGGAGCCGTACTGTCCCAGATCCAGCAGGGGAAGGAACGAGTAATCGCCTACGCCAGCCGAAAGCTGCGACCCACCGAAAGGAACCCCGAGAATTACAGCTCATTTAAGCTAGAGTTCCTGGCCGTAGTATGGACAGTCACCGAGCGCTTTAAGCATTACCTCGCTTCTTCCCGGTTCACCGTGTACATGGATAACAACCCGTTGACACACCTGGACACGGCAAGACTCGGTGCCCTGGAGCAGAGGTGGATGGCCCGTCTGTCCAACTACGAGTTCACAATCAAATACCGGGCCGGACGCTCCAATACCAACGCGGACGCCCTGTCCAGGATGCCCAACCTGCCGGACGAAGGAGAAGATCCGGAGGGACTGGAAGAAGTTGAACTCCCTGCGTTCCACCGTCATGGGACTATCCAGTATTCCCACCGGGTAAGGAGTAAGCAGGCTGCTACGTTGAACCCCTTACCACACTACAACTGGGCGGAAACGCAAGACAGCGACCCTGCCGTCCGACTGGTGAAGGAGATGCTGACTCGCCCGGAGGCTTGCCTTGAACCAGACGCTCCGGAGGAAGCCAAACAACTATGGTCAGAGAGGAGTCGACTGTTCCTTTACAAGGGGAAGTTGTGCCGCAGAATGGTTAACTCCCGGACGCATGAACTACTCTGGCAAGTAGTGGTGCCACGAAGAGACGCAGCCATGGTGATGGAGGCATACCACGACGGAGCTGGACACTTCGGGTGGAAGAAGCTGGATTTCCTGCTGCGCGAGCGATTCAACTGGGTAGGCATGAGGGGAACCATTGAGAAGTGGTGCAGAGACTGTGGCCCCTGCAACCTAAGAAGGAAGGACCGTGCCAGCCAGAAGACTCCCCTGCAGTCCATCGTCACCCGGCAGCCGTTGGAACTGGTAGCCTTGGATCATGTAAAACTGACCCCAAGCAGAAGTGGCTACGTCTACGCACTAACCATCGTGGATCACTACTCCCGGTTCTTGGTTGTCGTCCCCGTCAAGGACTTAACAGCTCGAACAGCAGCGAGAGCCTTCCAGCAGCATTTCTGCCGTCCACACGGGTACCCGGACCAAGTGTTGACCAGGGACCTGCCTTTGAAGCTGAGGTCTTCCAAGAATTCTGCACTCTGTATGGCTGCCGGAAGATAAGGACGACACCCTATCATCCGCAAACTAATGGACTTTGTGAGAAAATGAACCAGGTGGTAATGGATCTCCTGAAAACGTTGCCCCTGGAAGAACGCAGTCTGTGGCCTGAGAAGCTGCCCGATCTAGTGGACCTATACAACCACATCCCGGTAGGTTCCACCAACTGTACCCCGGCTTACCTAATGAGGGCAAGACCTGGTAAGTTACCTGTTGACCTGGAAATGGGAGTCCTGACACCCGAGGACACTTCACCAGAAGCAGACTGGGACACAGAGAGGCAGCAGCAGTACCGGAGAGTACAGGAGAGCGTGGAGCGAAGTCTCTGTCAGGCTAGGGAAAGACAAGAGAAAACTTACAACCAGTATGCTCCCGCTGTTCCCCTGGTACCCGGAGAGCAGGTCTTGAAGAGGAAGAGACGGCTCCACAAGTTGGACGACCAGTGGGAGAAGGACCCGTACACCGTACTGCCCTCAAGCCATGAGAACCCGAAGGTTTGTACCATCAGTAAAGACGGAGGGGAAACCACAGCCATTGTATCCCGGGACCACCTGAAAAAGTGTCCCGAACAACTGAGGAACCCTGAAGAGGAACAAGAAGACCATCGACCCGTAGAGGAAAGGGAAGATATGGTTAGTACTGTGCTCGGGGACTTCCCTCGGTCTTGGACTCAAGTCAATGGTGCAGTTGTGGTACCCGTACTCACCTTCCTCCAACCAGCATCCCAAGCACCTACGGAGCAACAGGTAGAGCTGGAAGAACAGCCGGTCCAGGAGGCAGAAGACCCCACACCAGCAGACCAGGAGGATCAACCCTCTGCTTGCAGTGAGCCTGCCATATCCCTAGTGAGCCAAAGAGCTGGTAGACAGCTGCCCAGTTTACCCTTGACAGCTCCTACACCCTGTAGTTCAGGGCTAGACAGTCAGCTCCGTAGGTCCACTAGGGCCACTAGAGGCCAGTTACCCGCACGTTGGAGGATTTGAAGTGTATAAATTGTTTTATTTATGTTTACCTGTGTATTGTTGCTTGTGTATAATTTTGTGTTTCTAGTTATTTGTAGGAGTCCTTGGTGGATTTACCGGGAATCCCTTGTACATAGTTGGAGCGTAACCCAGGATGGACTAGAGACTGTTAAGGACTCGGGGTAGGACAGACCCCTACCTGGTTACGTCTCCCTGTTTTGGTGAAATGGACACCTTGCTTTCCCTCAAAGACTGCACCCGGTTGCGGACACGCCGTGACCATTGTTATGTGTCTCTTTATTATAATGTTTTGGTTGTACTCTGTTATGTTTACAAAAATGTGTTTAGTCCCGGAGTACTAAATTTTACTAGGGGGGAATGTGGCACCCCAGGGGTCTGGTTTCCACAGTAATGTAATGTTATGTCTGAGAGCAGGTGGGAGGTCCTTTGGTCAGGGATCCTGTGCATGCCACACCTCCTGCCCAGTCTTGGGAGGGGAAGAACTTCCCCTATAAAAACCCGGGGCTGAAGCAGGGTTAGTCAGTCAAGGAGAGTAGAGACAAGAAACAGTCATAGGAAGAAACAGCAGAAGCTCAGTGGGAGCAATACTACTACGAGTCAGGGGCTGGCAGCTGCAGAGCTCACCCTGACTGAGAAGCTTTCTTACCGGACCCGGCGTCCGAGGCTGTGGGGACTAACTCTTACCCAGCAGCAGAAGCCCGAAGGCACGGTCACACGCGTGGGACCAGCACCGCCATCGTGGAGCGGAAGCCATTAGAAGGCCCCGAGTCACCGGCCATACGGGTGAGCACCACACGGTACACTCAGGGACGTGGGCTACTTATATCCGCTTCTAGCAAGGTAGCCAGAAGAGTACAGTCAGTTTGGGAGGCCTACAACTCCGCCTGGCCAGGGGAGATCCCATCTGCTCAAGGACTGACCAGGCCCCGTTCGCTAGCAAGTACTCCGGGAGGGTCTATCGTTGTTACCAGTAAAGACCCTGAATTACACCGCACCGTCTCTGAGTGGTTCCTGCTACCCCCATCTTCCACGTCGGCTGCCCTGAGGCCATACCCCTCCCGTTGGGGGTTATACTATCACGCTGCACAATTCTACACCGGCCTCAGCGGTCTGCCCTGCAGCGGCAGCTCCATAGCTGCAAATCAACGGGTGGCGTAGTCGACACTCAAATAACATCTATCAAGACTGCCACACACTGAGTTTGACTCCCTGGGCACGGACCGGGTCCCCGCCACTCGGAGACTACAACCTTCACCTGATCCGGTTCCGGGTAAGCCCCGTGCGCGAGACGCTGCGCGACACAGCAGGCCCAGGGGCGCGTCATTACCAGCAGATACTGTGGTTCTGTTACGGTTTGAATGCTGAACACTTGACGGTCCCACGGTTGGCAAGTTGGAACTGTGAGATTCACTACGTGCACCACTGGTATTTTGTGGAAAAGCACATGTAAGATTCTGCAACAGTCTCTGCTGATACTCCTGCATGCGTGCATCCCTTTCTATGGCAGGAATAATTTCTGCAAATTTACTTTTGTACCGGGGATCTAACAGTGTGGCAACCCAGTAGTCAGGATTATTTCTAATTCTCACAATTCGAGGGTCATGTTGCAGGTAGTGCAGCAAGAAGGCACTCATGTGTGTTGCGCATCCAGGAGCACCAAGTCCCTGTTGTGTTGGTGGCGAGGTAACAATCATGCTTCCTTCCTCTGTCCTCTCCCCCCAACCTCGCACAACAGAAATGTGATCAAGGTCTCCCTCATCTGATGAGTCTTCCATCAGTTCGTCCTCCACTTCTTCCTGGGCTCCTGCACCTTCCTCACTAGTTTGGCTGCTACCATGCGCCCTGGTAAAACCATCTCCCCCACCCTCACATGCCTGCCGCCTTGGTGCTGCCGACCGTCTGGACCTTGCAGATGTTAGCCCTTCCGCATACAACTCCTCCTCCTCTACTTCCTCCACCTCCTCTTGTGCCACCACCTGACTCCGAATTCTGTTTAACATGTGCTCCAGCATGTAAATCACCGGAATAGTCATGCTGATAATGGCATCGTCAGCACTAAACATCTTCGTCGCCATTTCAAAACTGTGCAGAAGGGTGCATAGGTCCCTGATCTGAGACCACTCCTCCAGCGTGATTTGCCCCACTTCTGAATCTCGTTGGCCCAGGCTATACGTCAGAACGTATTGCACCAGGGCTTGTCGGTGCTGCCACAGTCGCTGCAACATGTGCAGAGTTGAATTCCACCGGTAGGCACATCGCATTTTAGCCGGTGAAGTGGCAGGCCCAACGACTTCTGTAGAGATGTAAGTCGCTGAGCTGCGGGATGCGAACGGCGGAAGTGAGCACACAGCGACCGTGCCCTCTGCAGAAGGCCATCTAGTCTGGGATAGTGGGCTAAAAATTGCTGGACAACCAGGTTCAACACGTGAGCCATACAAGGCACGTGTGTGACATTGCCCCGGCGAAGGGCCGCACCCAGGTTTGCAGCATTGTCGCACACGGCCTTCCCTGGTTTCAGGTCCAGTGGAGACAACCATTCATGAAATTGGTTCTCCAGAGCTGACCACAACTCCTCAGCTGTGTGACTCACATTTCCCAGACATTTCAATGTAAAAACCGCCTGATGACGTTGAGCCCTACTGCCAGCATAGTAAGGAGGTGTGCAGGATCCCTTCTGCGCAGTTAGAAAGCTTGTGGCATGACCAGACAGGCTTTGGGTGCAGGTGGAAGACCGAGAGGAGGTTGAGGAGGCAGAAGCAGTGGAGGAACTTTGACATAAAGAGGATTGACGCACAACTCGTGGGGACGGCAAGACTTGGACAGCAGCCCCTTGTCCTGCTGTCACCATAGTTACCCAGTGCCCAGTCAGCGACATGTAACGCCCCTGTCCATGCCTACTCGTCCAAGTGTCTGTGGTGAAATGCACCCTGTCACACACAGAGTTTCTCAAAGAAGCGGTGATGTTGTGTGCGACATGCTGGTGGAGCGCAGGCACACCTTTCTTTGAGAAGTAGTGCCGACTGGGCATCTGGTACTGGGGCACTGCGACGGACATAAGGTCTCGAAAATCCTCTGTGTCCACCAGGCGGAAAGGCAGCATTTCTGTAGCCAAGAGCTTGCAGATGGTGAAATTCAACCTCTTAGCTTTCTCATGGCTAGGAGGAAATGGTCTTTTACTTGTCCACATCTGAGGGACCGAGGGCTGGCTATTGTGCTTAGACGGGGTTGATAAGGGTGTCCTCGGCAAACTGCCGGTCTGTGAGGAAGATGCAGGCGGACATGTTTGGTTGCCTTGACCCAAAGGTGGTGCTATCGATGTCGGACAGCGCTCAACACCAGCTGGTGTTACCACCTCCAAAGAAAATGATGACCTGCCAATCACGCTGGCTGTTGCGGGTAAAGAGGTGGCAGGTCTGCGCCCCAAAAGAGGTGTGACTGCTGTCCCCCCAGTCACAGAGGATGAAGAGGCCGCGGATGCACAAGATATGGCAGACGGTGGTTGGCCCGGCCGGCTAGGCCTCATTGTAGCACACTGAGCTTCCCACTGCAACTTATGCTTCATGTCCATGTGCCGGTTCATGCATGAAGTACTCAAACTATGTATTTTTTGGCCTCTACTTAGCTTTTGCTGACAAATGTTACAGATAACACGAGTTGGGTCATCTTTATCGATCTGAAAAAATGCCCAGGCTATGCAAGGCTTAGCACTCATGCGACCTGAAGAGCCACCACGACTTGTGGTGAGAGGCAGAGTTGTGTTTGAGGATGCAGTGCTTGACGTGCTTCCAGTACTACGTCTCTGTCCAGGAAGGCGCAACCTGACCTCGTCGTCACTAGCATCTTCCTCCACCTCCTCTGCTGACCTCATCTCTTGGCTGACTGTGGGTTGACAGTAAGTGGGATCTCCAACCTCATCATCATCACCCTGTGTGTTATCACACCCGTCGTCCTCAGAGCCAACCTGTTCCTGCCCTGACAAAAAACTAAAGTTGTCGCTCCAATCAGGTATTTGAGTCTTATCATCGTCTTCCTCATTGTCTCCACCAACAGGAGTTACAGTTTGGGAATGAGGGTCTACATTATGGTCAGAACCTTCTGTGTCTGGTCCTGGATCCGACTCATAAAGATTCTGGGCATCAGTGCAGATCATTTCCTCGTCTGGATTCACAGAAGCGCTGGAGTCGACCTCTGATTCCCAGGCTATAGTATGAGTAAACAGCTCTGCAGACTCAACCATCTGTTCTACCTCATACTCAGACGGGCAGCTGGAGATTTGGGAGCTGTGAGGAAGCAAGTGCGATTTGGGTGACACCTTTGAGGACTGGAGTATTTGTGATGTTGAAGTTGATGTGGAGGAGAGCCCACTTAAAGGAGCACTTGATATCCGTTGAAGCACCTGCTGTTTTTGTGCCTCATCTGGAATTTGTAGCGATTGGCGTGGCCGTAAGAAAGGGATCTTATCACATTGTCCGCTAAAAGAAGTAGACATTTTAGTTTGGCTGGAAGATGGTCTTTCTTCTGCAGATGTTACTGTTGCTTTAACACCTACCCCACGGACACAACCTTTTTTCCCCTTCCCAACACGCCTATTCCCCTTTCCACCAGCAGCAGGCCTTTTTCCACTCATTTTGGTGGTTAACTAATTCACAACTCTGGAGTTGTTTGCACAAAAAAACAATGGATGGTAACCGAGCAGAGCTGAGTGGCCAAACTGTGGTATTAGGCCAAAACTATTGGCTGGGTTAGATGCAGAAAAAATTATATTCAATTTGCAACCTGATGGAGGTCAGTATAGATGGACTAATACAACAAGTCCCACACACAGCTAGAAGCCCAATATTTTTTCAGAGGTAGATGCAGAAAAAAATATATTCAGTTTGCAACCTGATGGAGGTCAGTATAGATGGACTAATACAACAAGTCCCACACACAGCTAGAAGCCCAATATTTTTTCAGAGGTAGATGCAGAAAAAAATTATATTCAGTTTGCAACCTGATGGAGGTCTGTATAGATGGATTAATAGAACAAGACCCACACACAGCTAGAAGCCCAATATTTTTTCAGAGGTAGATGCAGAAAAAAATATATTCAGTTTGCAACCTGATGGAGGTCAGTATAGATGGACTAATACAACAAGTCCCACACACAGCTAGAAGCCCAATATTTTTTCAGAGGTAGATGCAGAAAAAAATATATTCAGTTTGCAACCTGATGGAGGTCAGTATAGATGGACTAATAGAGAAAGTCCGACACACTGCTAGAAGGCCAAATATTTTTTCAGAGCTAGATGCAGAAAAAAATTATATTCAGTTTGCAACCTGATGGAGGTCAGTATAGATGGACTAATAGAATGATGCTATGCCCAAAAGATTTTACTTCACTAGGTGCAGTAAAAAAATTGGTATTCTATACACAGGTGGTATATCTTGCAACACAGATAGGCTACTCCACTGACTAACACACTCTGCAATAGGCCAAAAAGGATTAGCTTTGCTAGATTCAGCCAAATGCTGTGAAAAAAACTTGCACAGCACTGGCACAGACCTGCCTGGCAAAAACTGATAGGAACTGATGTAACCTAGTCCTGAAAAGGACTCCAATTACAATTAGTCTTTACTCCCACAACCTATCTATTTAAGAGCACAGACCTGCCTGATAAAAGTCGTAGGAAATGCTGTAACCTAGTCCTTAAAAGGACTGCAATCACAACTATTCCCTACTCCCAAGCTATCTGTAGATTTGTGCGAAAATTGGCTTGAAATTAACAAGGTATAGCGCACACAGCAACAGCGGTGCCGTCTAACACGCAGCTGCAGCAGTGAGAAAATGGTGGCGACGGGGAAAATGGCTTGGTCTTATAGGGCAAGGACATGTGACATACACTGCCAATGACACATGCCCTTGCTTGTGTGAAAAAAAGCACTTCGCTCCGTGTGTGCGCTGCTGATAGGCTGACAGATTGCACCTCCCCACTGTAAATGCGGGAAAGAGAAAAAAAAATGGAGATCTTCATTGTTCCTGCAGAGATCCATCCCCTGCCCCTCCCCCCACCCCGCTGTACACTCAAACTGCGTATTAACATTAATTTTCATCATTACTGAGAAAAAATCCAGTTATGATTTTGGTGCACGAACAGTTATCGAACATAACCTCGAACAGCCGAATTTTTCTCAAATTGTTCGTGTTCGCCGAACGGCTCGAACACCGCCCAAAACAGCTCGAATTTGAGATTGGCGAACAGTTCGAGTAGAACAACGCTCATCTCTAATTAGGAGCCATTTCAGAGGAGTGACATGCACTTTTTTTCTCCCACCCAGCTTTTTACAAAACATGAAGCAGAAAAAAAACTCCCACTAGACTGAACATATGGCCAGCAAAGTGGTGTTAGAGAAGAAATGAAGAGTCTCTCAAGAGTTTTTCAGAAAGGACCTTGTGGAGACACAAGGGTCAGTGGGTGCTCTCGTCCGCTGGCCCGGCTGTCTTTAGAAAGACCGCATGGACCAGGGCTCATCCCTGGAAACAGAGGGGGTTTCCCCTTTTATAGTTCACAGCTCTTATTCAGGCATTTTTCCACAGGATTGGGGCAGGAGTTCATCTTTCATTGTTCGAGGGTTCATACTTTGTTTTTTAATGTTTGCAGGACAACAAGCTGCATGGACTTATACAATGGGTAGTAAACATATTACCAAACATCGATTGTTCAATTTGTCCCCCAAGGATAGCAGAACAATAAACTGTAGGAGCTGATGTAATAGGTAAACAGCAGACCTTCAGCAACTTAACAAACATCAATTCAAGAGTCAACGTTCAGGCTCCTATGAACAATGGCTTGTGTTTCTTGACCTAATGGAAAATGCATCTGGCATAATTAAGAATAAATGCTGTGTCGTCACAGACCTGCTCCAAAAGACTCCTTGAAAAACTTTGTGCGCCCTTATGGTTACCAATGGACCTTTTTTACGGACACATTGGAAATCCATAATACATCAATCAAATTTTAAGTGATATAGACCAATAGCCATTGATACTGTAGAATATATTTTTTATCTTTTTGATTGTGTGTAATTTTTATGTTTTTCCCAGGATTTTATTGTTACCGTGGTTTTCTCCTTCATGTGGCTCGTCAGTTCGTCCGCCTGGGCTAAAGGACTTTCCGATGTCAAGGTGGCGACAGATCCCGATGAAGTTCTGTTACTGATTTCGGCTTGTAAACAGCCCTCCAACAAGTGTATGGCGCTGCGTAGTCCTGTCATGTCAAGTCTGAATACATCAGTGGTAAGTTGGTTGTACATGACAGACGGACTGGGGAGGATGCTGCAAGCTTTCTTTCTTAAACCCATCAATGTACAAATTCTCCCAGAGACCCGAGGACCGGTGGATACAGATATTATGACTTTAAAGGTCAAGTAAAATAATTAGATGTCAGCAGAAGTTAGTCCCAGGGGCCAAATCTTGAGGTCCTCAAAAGTCAAAAGTGGGGAAAATATTACAATACTTCAGATTAAAAGAAACGGACACAAAACATAAAATACATAGTCTAATAGTCATATAATTCATGACAATGGAAGTTTCACATTGAACTGGCTAATAGTGTAGATTTCAAGAATAACAGGAATTTTGACAGCAGCATGATGTAGGGTCAGAGACTCTGATTCCAGTGATGTATCACTTACTTTATTGGGTGCAGCCGTTGTGACACAATCACAGTTTTCTCTGCTGCAGATCTTGGAATGCTGAGCTGTGTATAACCCCGCCCACACATCTGATTGGCTGACAGTTAGTGTTGGGGGCGTGGTTGGACCAAAAGACATCTAGTCCTGCAGTGATAATCTCCTGCTGATAAAACACTGATTTTATTTAAACAAAAACACTGCCTAGTAAACGACACATCGCTGGAATCAGGGTCTGAGCCTCTACATTATGCTGCTGTCAGATTACATACCAAAAACCTGCTGACCGATTCCCTTTATTTATTTATTTTCATAAATCAATAATACAATAAGAAACTTTGTCATCTGAGAAATCTGCTTCTTTCTCCTCCTGGGACTGATCATTCATTTTTATTTTTTGTATAAAATCTGTCTTGAGTGGAGACAGATTTTCCATTACTGAGCTAGGAGATGACAGTTGGTACTTATAAGATTCTATGGAGATGGAAGTGGAAGGAGCTAGAGGAACACAGATATTCTGCTGCAAGTTCTCCTGAAATGACAGTTACAGTGTAAACATTACATTCTGATGATAGAACCTGATAATTCTATGGAGAGAAGCGGTGTCACACTGCTTATCCCTTCCTGCATGGTCAGTATGTCATAGTACAAGACCAGGCCCTAAATGCTTATTTAGTATAATACATTCATGTAATATATTTGTTGTAAAGTTTTTCTTTCATTCAGTTACTCAAATAAGTTTTTTAACTTTTTTTGGGGATACATGAAACTTTGTTTTATCCCTTTTTTTATTAGTACTTTTAATTCTTGTTGGGTAAAATTAGCAAGAAATATAAAAAAGAATGTGTCTGTTTTTTTTTCTACTTTTTTTTAATATTACAAAGTCCCACCCAAAATATGTGTCGTTTTGGGTCTTTAGGGGCAGAGTCAGGACCCCTGGTGGACATAAATGG